>NC_058096.1:36624500-37235000 GCF_020171115.1 Neogale vison | reverse complement strand
GAAAAAAAAAATCAGAGAAATACATGGACCATAATACAATAATAGAAGGGGACTTTAACACCACCCTCACTGAAATGGACAGATCATCCAAGCAAAAGATCAACAAGGAAATAAAGGCTTTAAATGACACACTGGACCAGATGGACATCACAGATATATTCAGAATATTCTTTCCCAAAGCAACAGAATACAAATTTTCTCTAGTGCACATGGAACATTCTCCAGAAGAGATCACATCCTGGGTCACAAATCAGTACAAAATGATAGGGATCATTCCCTGCATATTTTCAGATGACAGTGCTTTGAAGCTAGAACTCAATCATAAGAGGAATTTTGGAAAGAACCCAAATACATGGAGGCTAAAGAGCATCCTTCTAAAGAATGAATGGGTTAACCAGGAAATTAAAGAAGAATTGAAAAAAAAAATCATGGAAACAAATTGTAATGAAAAAACATTGTTCAAAATCTGTGGGACTCAACAAAGGCAGTCCTGAGAGGAAAATATATAGTGGAACAAGCCTTTCTCAAGAAACAAGAAAGGTCTCAAATACACAATCTAAGCTACACCTAAAGGAGCTGGAGAACGAACAACAAAGAAAGTCTAAACCCACCAGGAGAAGAGAAATAATAAAGATCAGAGCAGAAATCAATGAAATAGAAACCAAACCAAAACAAAACAAAACAAAAAACAAAACCAATGGAACAAGTCAACAAAACTAGGAACTGGTTGTTTCAAGGAATTGATAAGATTGATAAACCCCTGGCCAGACTTATCAAAAAGAAAAGAGAAAGGACCCAAATAAATAAAATTATGAATGAAAGGGGAGAGATTGCAACCAGTACCAAAGAAATACAAACAATTTTAAGACCATATTATAAGTGACTATATGCCAGCAAATTTGACAATCTAGAAGAAATAGATGTATTCCTAGAGACATATAAAGTACCACAACTGAACCAGAAAGAAGTAGAAAACGTGAACAGACCTATAACCAGTAAGGAGATTGAACCAGTCATCAAAAATCTCCCAACAATCAAGAGCCCAGAGCCAAATGGCTTCCCAGGGGAATTCTACCAAATATTTAAGGAAGAATTAATTCCTATTCTCCTAAAACTGTTCCACAAAAATAGAAATGGAAGGAAAAATTACAAACTCATTTTATGAGGCCAGCATCACTTTGATCCTCAAACCAGAAAAAGATCCCATCAAAAAAAGAGAATTACAGACCTATATTCTTGATGAACACAGATGTGAAAATTCTCACCAAAATACTAGGCAATAGGATCCAACAGTACATTAAAAGGATTATTCACCATGGCCCAGAGCTTCAAGGTTGGTTCAATATCTGCAAATCAATCAATGTGATACATTAATAAAAGAAAGAACAAGAACCATATGATATTCTCAATATATGCTGAAAAAGCATTTGACAAAATACAGCATTCTTTCTTGATCAAAACTCTTCAAAGTGTAGGGATAGAGGGTACATACATCAGTATCATCAAAGCCATCTATGAAAAGCCACAGCGAATATTATTCTCAATGGAGAAAAACTGAGAGCTTTTCCTCTACATTCAGGAACACATCAGGGATATCCATTATCTCCATTGCTATTCAACATAGTATTAGAAGTCCTAGCCTCAGTAATCAGACAACAAAAAGAAATTAAAGGCATCCAAATCAGCAAAGAAGTCAAACTCTCACTCTTTGCAGATGATATGATACTATATGTGGAAAACTAAAAAGACACTACTCCAAATCTACTAGAACTTGAATGGGAATTCAGTAAAGTGTCAGGATATAAAGTCAATGCACAAAAACCAGTTGCATTTCTATACACCAACAACGAGACAGAAGAAAGAGAAATTAAGAAGTTGGCCCCATTTATAACTGCACGAAAAACTGTAAGATAACTAGGAATAAACCTAACCAAAGAGGCAAAGAATCTGTACTCAGAGAACTATAAAGTACTCATGAAAGAAATTGAGGAAGACACAAAGAAATGGAAAAATGTTCCATGTTCATGGATTGGAAGAACAAATATTGTGAAAACATCTCTGCTACCTAAAGCAATCTACATATTTAATGAAAACTGTATTAAAACCCCATCTCTTTTTTTTTCAAAGAAATGGAACAAATAATCCTAAAATTTATATGGAACCAGAAAAGACCTTGAATAGCCAGAAGAATGTTGAAAAAGAAAGCTAAAGTTGGTGACATCAAAATTCCAGACTTCAAGCTCATTACAAAGCTGTCATCATCAAGACAGTATGGTACTGGCACAAAAATAGACACACAGATCAATGGAACAAAATAGAAAGCCCAGAAATACACCTTCAACTCAATGGTCAACTAATCTTCAACAAAGCAGATAAGAATGTCCAATGGAAAAAAGAGAGCCTCTTCAACAAATGGTGTTGGGAAAATCGGACAGCCACCTGCAGAAAAATGGAACTGAAAACATTTCCTTATACCACACATGAAAATAGATTCAAAATTGATGAAGGACCTCAGTGTGAGAAAGGAATCCATCAAAATCCTTGAGGAGAACACAGGCAGCAACTTCTTCAACCTCAGCCGCAGCAACTGCTTCCTAGGAACATCACCAAAAGCACGGGAAGCAAGGGCAAAACTGAACTACTGGGACTTCATCAAGATCAAAAGCTTTTGCACAGCAAAGGAAACAGTTGACAAATCCAAAAGATGACTGACAGAATGGGAGAAGATATTTGCAAATGACATATCTGATAAAGGGCTAGTATCCAAAAATCTATAAAAAACTTATCAAGCTTGATTCCCAAAGAACAAATAATCCAAACAAGAAATGGGCAGAGGACATGAACAGACACTTCCTAAAAGAAGATACCCAGAGGGCCAACAGACACATGAAAAGTTCTCCTCATCACTCTGCCTCAGGGAAATACAAACCAAAACCACAATGAGACACCACCTCACACTTGTCAGAACAGCTAAAATTAACAAATCAGGAAGCATCAGATGTTGGCAAGGATGCGGAGAAAGGGGAACCCTCTACACTGTTGGTGGGAATGCAAGCCAGTGTATCCACTCTGGAAAACAGCATGGAGGTTCCTCAAAAAGTTGAAAACAGAGCTACCCTACAACCCAGCATGCACTACTGGGTATTTACCCTAAAGATACAAATGTAGTGATCTGAAGGGGCACATGTACCCAAATGTTTATCACAACAATGTCCAAAATACCCAAACTATGGAAAGAACCTAGATGTCCACCAACAGATGAATGGATAAAGATGTAGTATATATATACAATGGAATACTATGTATCCATCAAAAGAAATGAAATCCTGGCATTTGCGACAACATGGACGGAACTAGAGGGTATTATGCTTAGTGAAATTAGTCAATCAAAGAAGGACAATTATCATATGATCTCCCAGAAATGAGGAAGTTGAGAGGCAATGTGGGGGGTTCGGGGTGTATGAAAGGGATAAATGATACAAGATGGGATAAGGAGGGAGACAAACCATAAGAGACTCTTAATCTCACAAAAGAAACTGAGGGTTTCCGGGGGAAGGGGAGTAGGGAGAGGATGGTGGGGTTATGGACATTGGGGAAGATATGTGCTATTGTGAGTGCTGTGAAGTGTGTAAACCTGACAATTCACAGACCTGTACCCCTGGGCCTAATAATACATTATATGTTAATAAAAATAATAATAATTATCAGAGAGAGGAAAAAAGTGGCTGTCATTACTTTTCAGAATCTGGTTTTGATAATTCTCTTGATATTCATAAGAATAATAAAAAGTTTTGTTATTTTCTGTGCTGTTTAAAAAATTAGACTTTGCATTATAAATATTTAAATATTTCATTTGAAAAATTACATTGAATACTTTTGGTGTCTGTTTCTACATGTAAGAAGCTTGGAAGTTGCTCCTCCATTCTGACAAGCGAAAAACTGATTATACTGAAAAATAAACCACTTTTTAGGATCAGGAGAGAGATAAGGATATAAGGCAAACCATGGCCCCACCACTGGAGAGAAAGTAAAACAATTACAGGAAATCATGTCAACAGAATGAAGACTCACTAGCAGAAATCTCCGTCAAAACCAGTGCCAGATTGAGTAGGAAAACCTGAATCATAATTTATGGATTAGTTGAGGCTCAATGTGGACAACTCTGAAAGTTAAAAACAGCAGAGGACCCAGTCATAGAGGGCCCCGCAATTCTATGAGGTTTACTTCCAAGAGTTTCATCAGGTTTTTGCAGTGTATATGGGGGCAAAATCCCCTCATGTCCTGGCAGAGGGAAGGGAAAAGGACCATTTGAGATACCTCAGAGTACTCTATTCCTATTAGTAAGGACTGCCTTTGAGGGAAACTAGTTAACCAGAGCTTATCCTTCTAGAGTATTATCAGAAAATAACTGATCTGAAGAAAGGGAAATATTCAACTTCATTCAACACTTGCATCCCAAGTGGGAAAAGGGAAATTCCCAACTCCAGACCACTCTCAAGATTCTTTCCCATGTAAGGGGGAATCGGAAATTGAGAAAATTTTTTGATGTTCACAATCCAGAGACATAAGCACACTAAGAGACTAAGACCTATTCCTAGGACCATTGGATGCTTTTGCTCAACCAACATCTTACCACATTACTAAAGGCCAGCAGTTTCTTTTACCTGGTACATTGCATCTAGCTATCAGGAAAAAAAAAAAAAAATTACAAGGCATACCAAAAGCCAAACCAATTTTAGGAGGGAAAACAAGCATCAAAAACAAACATGGCAAGGATATTTGAAATGTCACACCAGGAATTTAAAACAACTTTGATTAATATGCCATGGGGTCTAATGGATAAAGGAGACAGCTTACAGGAACAGATGGACAGTGTAAGCAGAGAACAGAAATTTTAAGAAAGACCCAGAAAGAAATGCTAGAGCAAACAAAACAAAACAAAACAAACAAACAAACAAAAAACCCCAAAACAAAAACAAAAACCAACAAAAAAAAAAGCAAAAAACCACTATAACAGGTATGAAGACTGCCTTTAATGAGCTCATTAGTAAACAGGACACCCCTAAGGGAAGAAAATCTGAGCCCGAGAATATTTCATTAGAAATCTCCAAAACTGAAAAGCAAATATAATGAATAATGAAGGGGAAAAAAAAAAAGTAGGATAGGATATCCAAAGGCTGTGGGACAACTACAAAAGATGTGACGTGCCTGGAATAGGAATATTAGAAGGACAATGACAGAAAGGGACAGGAGTTTTTTTCAATTTTAATAATGACTGCACACTTCCTTAAATTAATCTCAGAAACCACGTATCTATGAAACTCAGAGAACACCAAGTAACATGAACACCAAAAAACTAAACCTAGGTATATCATTTTCAAATAACAAAAAATCAAAGAAGGAGAAAAAAAATCTTAAGAAAACCTAGAGGGGAAAAAACACAATTTTTTAATTTGTTTCTTTCAAGTTTTATTTAAATTCTAGTTAGTTAATGTATAGGGTAATACTGGTTTCGGGAGTAGAATTTAGTGATATAACACTTAGTGCTCATCACAATGAGTGCCCTCCTTAATACCATCACACATTTAGCTATTTCCCTACCCACATCCCTCTATTTATCCTCAATTTGTTCTCTATAGTTAAGAGTCTCTCATGGCTTGCTTCCCTCTCTCTCTTCTTTTTTTTTTTTTTTCCTTCTCTTATGTTCCTCTGTTTTATTTCTTGAATTCCACATATGAGTGAAATCATATGGCATTTGTCTTTGTCTGACTGACTTGTTTCACTTAGCATAGTATACTCCACATCCATCCACATCACTGTAAATGGCAAAATTTCATCTTTTCTTGGCTAAGTAACTGTCCAGTGTGTGTGTGTGTGTGTGTGTGTGTGTGTGTGTGTGTGTACACACCACTTTTTCCTTATCCATTCATCAGGTGATGGACATTTGTGCTCTTTCCTATTTAGCTATTGTTGTTAGTGTTACTATAAACATTCAGGTGCATGTGCCCTTTTGAATCAGTATTTTTGTACTCCTTGGGTAAAATATCCAGTAGTACAATTGCTGGCTTGTAGGGTGATTCTATTTTTAACATTTTGAGGAACCTCCATACTATTTTCCAGAGTGGCTGCACCAGTTTGCATTCACCAGCAGTTTAAGAGACTCTCCTTTCTCCACATCTTTGCCAAATTCTGTTATTTCCCATATTGTCAATTTTAGCCATTCTGACAGGTGTGAGATGGTATCTTATTATGGCTTTGATTTGTATTTCCTTGGTAATGAATGATGTAGAGCATCTTTTCATGTGTCTTTTGGCCATCTGCATCTCTTCTTTGGAAAAATATCTATTCGTGTCTTCTGCCCATTTCTTAAGTGGATGATTTATTTTGGCAGTAAAACCATCATTCTTAAATAGGAACAAAGTCCCTGAGAAATCATGTAAGCAAGAAAAGAGTAGAATGTATATTTGAAGTGTTGAAAGAAAAAAAAATACACACAAATAAACCTAGAATTCTGTACTCTGGAAATTTTTCTATCAAAAATAAAGAAGTTGGGGCACCTGGGTGGCTCAGTGGGTTAAGCCGCTGCCTTCGGCTCAGGTCATGATCTCAGGGTCCTGGGATTGAGTCCCGCATCGGGCTCTCTGCTCAGCAGGGAGTCTGCTTCCTTCTCTCTCTGCCTTCCTCTCCGTCTACTTGTGATTTCTCTCTGTCAAATAAATAAATAAAATCTTTAAAAAAATAAATAAAGAAGTGAATACTTTTCAGATTAACATAAATCAAGAGGTTTTTTTGCCAGAAGACATACCTTGTAAGAAACATTAAATGAAGTATGTTAGAGAGAAGGAAAAGAATATAAGCAAAAAATCTCAGATGTACATAAAGGAAAAGTGTTTAAGAAAGAAAAAATGAAGGTACAATAGAAACTTTTATTTTTCTTATATATATGGTACATACATAAGCATATATAATCAAATACATTATTGCTATTATTATATGCTTATGTGTGCTTATATATAGGTGAAATGAATGAAACAATGACACAAAGGATAGAAGTTAAGATTATTTATTATTGTAAGGTGCTAACACTGCCCTTGAAGTGATATAGTGTTACTTGGATATAGACTTGTATTAGTTCCAAATGTGTATTACAAACTCTAAGGCCACTACTACAAAAAGTAGAGCAAATAAATAAAAGGAACTAATATGTAAAGAAAGGGGAGAAAATTATATCAAAGCCTTGATTAAAACATCATAAGACAGAAAAAAGTTAGAAGGCAAAAATAAGAAAAAAGAAAAAGCAACAAACAGAAAACAATAACGAATATAATAGATAGGAATTCAAATATATCAATAATTGTTTTGGATGCCAATGATCTAAATGCATAAATTAAAAGACAGAGATTGTCAGAGTCATTCAAAAAATGATACCCACGTGTATGTTGCCTACCAGAAGCCTGCTTTATATAAAAAGACATACAAATTCAAAGCAAATAGATAGCAAAAAAAAAAAAAATACATCAAGCTAGCACTAATCAAAAGAAAGTAGAAGAAGTGATATTAATTTCAGACAGTGCAGACTTCAAAACAAGGAAAGTTGTGAGGGACATAAAGTTATCAGGGATGTTATATAATGATAAATGGGTCAATTCTTTAGAAAAAAAAATTAACAATCCTTAATATGCAGATGTCTGACAACAGAGTGTCAGTCTATGTTAGTCAAAAGCTGATAGAACTGCAAAGAGAAAAACACGAGTTCACTCTCATAGTTCAACACCCCTCTATCAGAAATGGATAAATCCAGTAGCCAGAAAATCAGTAGGGACAGAGTTGAACTCAGTAACACCATTAACCAACTGTATCTATGGACTACTTATCCAACAAAAGCAAAATATATATTATCAAGCTCATATGGAATATTGACCAAGAGAGACTATATACTGGGCCGTAAATCACACCCTAACAAGTTAAAAATAGAAATTATACAATATCTACTTTTATTTAGTTTTTAAGTTTTTATTTAAATTCTTATTAGTAAACATACAGTGTAATATGTTTCAGGTATACAATATAGTGATTCAGTAATTCCATACAACACCCAGCGCTCATCACAAGTGCACTCCTTAATCCCCATTACCTATTTTACCCATCCTCCCACTCACCTCCCCACTGATAACCATCAGTTTGTTCTCTATACTTAAGAGTCTTTTTCTTGGTTTATCACTCTCTCCCTCTCTCTCTTCTCCCTTTGTTTTGTTTCTTAAATTCCATGTGTGAGTGATATCCACAGAAAGATAACTGGAAAAATCCCCAAGTATGTGGAGATTAAAAAACATATTTCTAAATAACATGTAGTTCAATTAGCATGTAGTTCAAAGAAGAAATCCCAAGAGAATTTAAAAAATAGTTTGAACTAATTGAAAATAAAAACACAAATTACCAAAACTTTTAGGATTCAACAAAAGTAGTGCTTAGAGGAAAAATTATGGCGTTGAATGCATATGTTAGAAAAGAAGAAAGATCTAAAATCAATAACCTTAAGTTTCCAACTTAGGAAACTAGACGAGTAAAATAAATCCAAAGTAAATAGAAGGAAAGAAATAGTAATAATTAGAGCAAAAATAATGCAACTGAAAACAGGAAACCTATAAGGAATTCAACAAAGTCAAAAGTTGGGTTTTTGAAGCCATCAACAAAATTGGTATATGTCTAGCCAGGCTAAGGAAAGAGAGAGAGAGAAAGAGAGAGAAGACACAAATTATCAACATAAATGGAAGAAGGGATATCAGTATACCCCATGGATATTAAATGAATAATAAAAACATACTCTGAACAACTCTTCACCCACAAATTAAATAATGTGGATGAAATGGACCAATTCCTTGAAATTCGTAAGTACCAAAATTCACATAAGAAGAAACAGACAATCTCTGGGCACCTGGGGGCTCAGTGGGTTAAGTCTCTGACTTTGGCTTACTTCATGATCTCAGGGTTCAGGGATCGGCCCCCCATCAGACTCTCTGCTCAGCAGGGAGCCTGCTTTCCCCTCTCTCTCTGCTTGCCCACTTGTGATCTCTGCCTGTCAAATAAATAAATAAAATCATAAAAAAAGAAGAAACAGACAATCAAAATATATCTATAGCTATTAAAGAAATTGAAAGAGTAATTGACCTCCCTAAATAGAAAGCATCAGGCCCAGATGGGCTCACTAGTGAGTTCTAAATATTTGAAGAAGAAATGAAACCAGTTCTCTTTTGTAATTGCTTTCAGAGGACAGAAATAGAGAATACTTTCATAATTATTCTATGAGGCCAGCATTACTGTAATAGAGAACCAAGGAAATACATTACAAAAAAAAAGAAACTGCAGACCAATTTCTTTCAAGACTAAAGATGGAAAAATCCTCAACAAAATATTAGTAAATTGATTCTGACAATGTATAAGAGGAATTACATCCCATTACCCATGTGATTTATCCCAGGTATGAAAGGCTGGTTTGATATTTGTAAATCAGTTAAGGTAATCCATCACATCTACAGGTTAAAACAGAAAAATTACATGATCATATCAGTAGGTGCAACAAAAACATTTGGCAAAAATAATGAACACAAATTTATAATAAAAACTCTCAGTAAACTAGGAATGGAAGTAAACTTTCTCTACTTAGTAAAGACTATAAAAACCTAGAGGAACACCATATTTAATTCTGAGAAAACTGAAGATTTTCCATTAAGATCAGGAACAAGACAAGGATATCCTCTCTCACTACTCCTTTTTGTCATCTTTCTTTGATTCTATCAAGTACTATTTTTATATTAAAATTAACAAATAGACAACTTTTATTAATTATGTAACAATAACAGTTTCCCTTTCATTACTGAAATGCAAATATTTACACTATTAAGAAATGCTGTGCAAAAATCAATAAACACACTTTCTTAATTTATCTTTAGCTAACTTTTTTTTTTTTTTTAATTTTAGAGAGAGAGAGACAGCACTAGTGGGAAGGATAGAGAGAGACAGAATCTTAAGCAAACTCCATGCTGAGCCTAGAACCCTGAGATCATGACCTGAGCAGAAACCAAGTCAGACACTTAACCAACTGCACCACACAGGTGCCCAGGTTTAGTCGTCCTTTAGGGAAGCATGCTATATACCCAATTAGGAGGGGCTGGGCTCTTACTCAGCGCGCCTATGACATCTACACCCCTATTATGAAAACTACAAGAGGAATACATATAGTTGTCTTCCAGTTAGTTCTGATGAGAAGAGCAAGGAAATTATGACATAAAATCTTTGGGGACCTGGGTGGCTCAATTGGTTAAGCAACTGTTTTCAGCTCAGATCATGATCCTGGAGTCCTGGGATTGAGTCCTGCATCAGACTCCCAGCTCTGCAGGGAGTCTGCTTCTCCCTCTGACCATCTACCCTCTCGTGGTCTTTCTTACTCGCTCTCTCTCTCTCAAATGGATAAATAGAACATTAAAAAAACAAAACAAAACAAAACAACAAAAAAAACTTTAAAATTTCAAGGGTCCTTCCCCCCATAACTTTCTTTTTTCAAAACCTCACTTCATATCAAGGAATTCATTTTAATTTAAAATGTTTATATTCAAATCTATGTTTTACTTCACTTATAAGTCAGAATGATAATGTAGCAGTCTCTTTGCTTTAATCTTAAAATTATGAACCATTTATTTATTATGTGGATATTTTATTTCAAAAAACTATTTTTAAGAAATATTAGAATTGTGTACAACTAGGAACTTCCTTCTCCTTTTCATTTATTTAATTTTTAGAGAGAATGAGAGGGAGTGGGAGGCAGAGGGAGAGAAAGAATCTTAAGCAGGGTTCTCACCCAGCAAAGAGCCTGAGGTGGGGCTTGAACTCAAGATCCTGAGATTATGACCTGAGCTGAAATCAAGGGTCAGATGCTTAACCAACTGAGCCACCCAGACACACCAGGAAGTTTCTTCTTCTACAGTTGATAAGTGTTAATGACTTAAATATCAGGCAAGATATAAAAGGAAATGTCTGGAAATTGTAAAAAAAAAAATACTCTAATTGTGTTGTTTTTAATCTGAAAAAATGAAAATATTTTATATCGCTAATGAAATAAACAATTTATATGCATAAAGTACAAAATGAAACATTTCTACAATACAGTATTCAGCATGAATATTTCTAGCTGTATGATGAATTCATCTGTTTTAATATTGATGAATTTGGGGAATTCATTATCAATTTTATGTTATTAGAAACAAAGCCAAAATAAACATCCTTTCTATATACCTTTGCATACTTCTCTGATGACCTCTTTAGCATAAATTTTTGTAATAAAAAATTCTGTAAAAAATAGCAAAGGGACATATACTATTTAAATGTTAAGCAGGTTACCCATTGCCACCTAGAAGGTTATACCCAATTACACTCATATCAATTATATGTTAGAATTTTTGTATTCACAAGATCACAGGAGTATTATTTTCTCTATGTAAACTGTTATGTGTAGAAATAGTTGTATTTCGGATGTATTTGATTATCAGGAAGTTAAAGTAATTTTGCTCTTACTTACTGGTCATTTCCTTTTTTAAGCTGACAGTTTAAGAGTACTTCAAATATTAAGGACATTTTTCATTATGTTTTATACATGTAGAAACAATATATTTTTTTATTTTGTGATTTGTTTAATTTTTTCTTTTTCCACCTTTATTGAGATTTAATTGACATATGACATTATATCATTATATACATTTAATGTAATCAATATAATGATTTCATTGATATATATTGCAAATTGCTTACCACAATAAGGCTAGTTAACATACCTTATATCCCACATAATTACCATTTTGTTGTTGTTATGGTGAAAATATTAAAGCTCTCATAGAAACTTTCAAGTATATGATACAGTATTGTGAACTATAATCACCATGCTCTATATTTTATATCTGGAACTTACCTTATAATTGAAAGTTTGTACCTTTGACCAACATCTTCCTATTTTTCTCACTTCACAGCCCCTGGCAACACTATTGTTCTTTTCGCTTCTGAGTTTGATGTTTTTAGATTCCATATATATGTGAGATCAAACAGTATTTGTTTTTCTGTGTCTACCTTATTTTACTTTGCATAAGGCCCTCGAAGTCCATTCATGTTGCTGTGAATGGTATAATTTCTTTTTTTTTTTTTTTTTTGGCCTGAAATATATTCCAGTGTGTGTGTGTGTGTTTATGTGTGTATGTGTGTGTCTATTTCATGACATTTTAGTTGAAAGACTGTCAGCAGGAGAGACTGAGGAACATAGTGTATGCTTTGGAAATGGCATGCCCCTTCCTCTCAATTTTTATTTTGGAGAGGTTTCTGGACAGTGGGGGAGTTTTTCATTTGTCCTTATGTCCTGGGCTAGTCTTAGGAAGGTTTAATGTCTCTGAGTCTCAGAGATAGGTCTTTCTCAGTGATCTGTCTGCCCTCTTTGCAGTGTTGGGATATCACTAATTGTCTGGGTTCAGGACAATTTACTGCCTCTGCTCCAGGGGTTATAGATTCCCATATTCCTCTGCTTCATTTTTTTCTTCCCTCAACAACAGTAGCTCTCCATCTGTGACTAAGAAGAGAAGAAGTTTGCAGCCTATTTCCCAGGGCCTTGAGTTTTCTTTTCTCTCCTCTTTTCTTCCTTCCTTCCTGCCTGCCTTCCTTCCTTCCTCTCTTTCTTTATGTCTTTTTTTTCCTTTTTCCTTTTTTTTTTTTTTCCTTTAGGGGAAATAGTTTGAGACAAGTTCCTGTCTTTTCTACACAAGCAGCACTTTCCTCTCTCCCAGACCTGTACCACTGAGAGCCATTGTCTGATTTTCCATCCTACCCTCATTTTTCTTGAGTTCCACATGAAAGTCCATGAAGTAGAATCGGAGAATGGTACAAACTCCACTTCTGTCTATGGCTCCCTGATGTTCTGTACTATCATGAAAGACAATATTTAACTGTTAGCAATTAATGAAAACAAACAAACAAACACATGTCTGAATTCTTATTCATTTGCATTGCAGCACAGTCTTTGTTCTGTTGTCACAGTTATGCAAGCTTTCTCTAAGTGAGGGTAGGAACCTCAAAGGCTCTTCAGGTGTCCTGCAACCTTAGCTTTCTAATGGGTTTAAGACAAGTTTTGATTTTGAGATTATCTGGCTTTTACTCGTTGCTAGATTTGAAAGAACACTTTTTCCTGCTTTCTACATCCTGAGAGTAAATGAGAAGTAACCTTTTAGATATATTTTAAAGTCCTTAATTGCAGTTTCCAGATGGCATACATTTGTCATTTGAACTTTGGAGGAACATTTGGAGGCTTAAGTGTCTCTTCAGGACACCAAGAAAGAATTGACATTTATTTAAGGAACAAGACATCATGAAATCATTCCCAAGGATAATTTTGGTTTGCTTTTATACATAACCTGAAAAAATTGTCTTCAAGTCTACACAGCTTGCCCCTCAGGTAGACTTAATATTTCTTTACATCTAAGCCACTGTTTAATTGAACTTTCTCCAATGCCAACATCTAAAAAGGGTTCCAATTGACTATTATAGTATGTTATAGTAGGAAGCAAAACTAATATTGCTATTTGAGTACCAATTTTACCTGTTATTAGAAGGAAAGTCTCCCAACTTTTCTCATCCTCAGCAAATACAGGTAATAATTTTTGTTTCTGGGGTGTAGAAAGGATGACAATTGAACATATGCCCAAGTATCATAAAATGTAAAGTGCTATAAAGTAGTATTTTTCTGACATAAGATATCTAGACATTTTACTTCAAATCTATTTCAGAGGAGCAAAACAGTAAAAGTTATATGAAACAACATTTGTAGGTGAGTCTTTTATTATTAAACAGTTCAACTGTATCACTAATTCTATTCTTCTTGATGTTGAATATATCACCAACAAAAATAAAACACTGTTTCTGGTATATACTAGTGTGTACATTTTTAAGCTTAAAGAAAAATACCAGTTAAAAAACTGGTATTGAAGAGACACTTTCTAATACATACTGATATGTTGAAGATAAAAATAATTCGAAGTATAAAATGTTAACCTCCTTTATGCCAGAAACTATTATAAGTATATTGCAGGTACTTGAAAGGAAACATGGGACACCTGGACCTTCAATGTTGAACTGTAAACAAAAGTGAGAAAAGGGTTAAAGAAACAAACAAGTAATGGTAAGGTAATTACTCAGAAACTATTAAAAATCATTATACTTTAATTCTCCTTAGGTCTGCCGAAACAAAAAGATAAAGCAATAATCTATATCTGCTAAGAGCTTTTGTCTTGAAATAGCAGCCATGATACAGGAGCTCTGGTTAGGTGGAAGATTGGGGCCACCGCCATACTACAGACCCCAGTGACCCCAAGAGAATAAACACACCATGGGTTTCTATCATGCTTTAATGTACTGTGAGTGATTCCCATTGGAACAAAGAAAAGGGAAGACAGATGTCAACAGACTACATACAAACAAGTCAGTGGACGTCAGGCTCCTGTAGTAGAATACAGGGTAGAAGAGGACCAAGAGTAGATCTGGACAGGCAAGCAAAAAAATATCTAGCTTGTTATGTTTATTAGTTACTATTTCTTGTTTAACTTCAGCTGCTTAACATGCACTGCTAATTATCTATGAACTCTATTCTTTCTAGTAAACTAAGGAACAGATTATCTCATCTATTTTGGAAACTCATCTCAATAAGTAATCATTGGATTTAATTTCCCAAAATTTCATCTTGAACATTCTTAGTCTAGCCTAAGTTTGAAGTTGGTGAAGACTTGGAGAACTCCTGCAGTTCCAGCTGGGAGCCATATACCAATCTACTCTCCCACTTCCACACCAGTTCAGGTGTGGATAACTTATTTGGCACCTCTGCAAAAGCCTCTTGTGTTTTGTAGGCCTCCATGATGTTTAAATTTAAGATAGAACTATTTCTGCCACTAGTCATGTCTGTGACTGTCTTGTATACTTCCCCATTTTTAGAGAACTGACCCCTTTATAAATTTACCTTTAATGATTTTCCTACCCATTTTGTTACCTGGTTCATGTCCAAAGCTGTTTAAGGAAAGAGGTAAAGTTCTAATGGGTTCCTTTCTGTTCTTTTGGGATCGCATGTATATATAGATGATTTTGTGTGGTATATGTGGGAGTTTGTGCCCTTCTACTATGCCTACTTTTGGATTTATGTCTGTTGTTAGGTCATCACTCCATGGAGATATGTTTAAAGGAAGCAAACTAACCATTTTCAGATATCAAGTAGGAAAATGAAGAGGAAGGGACACAATGGAATAAGACACCTGACTGGGGAAAAAAAAAATGAGAGAGAAAGAGTATGATTACTAAGGCACCAAAAGATAAGTTGAAATATGAGAGCTACTACATTCCACTCAAATTTGGGTTAATATTTTTCACAGGACAGTGAGCATTTTCCTAAAGGAATAGACTTAACTGTGGACCTTGAACAACTGAACACAAAAACATTTTCTTTGTCCTGAGTCAAACTTTCTTTGCTTTTTTAACACCATAAGGAAAAGACAGCTTGGAATTCAAACTGATTTTTAAGCCAGTAGCGCTGTATAAATCTTTATGTAAAAGATCTCATCTCATTTGATTTTGAAAATGGTACAGTTAATAATCAGAACTCTGTTTATTAAAACTATAAACTGAATCTTATAAAATCTGTGCTTGACAAGAATTGTGTTTAAAAAATACTCATGTGGAATATTTCCCAGATTATCCATCTGTGTTTATAATTTATTCCACTAAGGATAAAAATGCCAGGATGATAGGGTAGGAATATGATGACTGAATTCATGAGAAGTGGTTAGACTAAATTTGATATGAAATAATTATGGTGGATGCATACCCCTTTAAAAAAATCTGGCTGTTAATGCATATAGCTAAAAATAAAATTTCGGAGTTAAGTTTTCTAGAAGCAAAACATGCAGAATATTATTTTTGAATTACAAAATACAGTAGGGTGACAGGATCATCATTTGAAATGATTGCTTCCTCCAGGCAGCAAAAACAGGTAACAAAAACATCAGTTGGAAGGAATCCTAAATCACCAGTTTCTAATAAAATTTGAGGCTAATTAATAACTATAATAAATAGTGCAAGTCCTTCATGAAGTATATACTTTAAGTGGGAAGGAAAAGAGATAATGCCTATAATTAAAATACAACAGCATCTTAATTGAAGAAAAACATTTAAGAAATTCGGTTCCACCAGTAGTCTAGTATAATTCAGAGTTTCTATTTATATCTGTAAACCATGGTGACAAAAATCAATGTAACCTATTTTTAACTAATGTATAGTTGCATCTAATTTTGATGAACTCCATGAATAGGATTTAGTGCCCAGAGATTATTTAAGTATGTTGTTTTACCTATGATAAAGCCTCATAGCGTGTGAACTAAGCCTCCTAATGTTCTATTTGGGAAGTACTTAAGACAACTCAGATTTTGTAATTGTGCTTGAGGTTTTAGGACACCTTTGGTGATCTGTTTCCAAGAATATTTAATGAAAATAGAATGATTAAATGTTTCTAGGAATATTTCTGAAATATATACTTGATTTATATCTTTTGAAGCATTTAATTTAAAGTCTACCCATTAGGGAAAGAAATATATTATTTTAAAGCTCATTAGCCATAGTGCAAGTAAGAACACATAAAGCAATTAAAATATGTTTAGTTCAGTGCACCTGTAAGTAGAAAAAAGTTTCAAGGATACTCTTATGTGCTTTTGGTGTGATAACAATAAGAGAATCACATTAAATTACCTAATTTTTATTCATGCATGCCTAGATAGGAACAGGGATTGAATTAATTGTCCATAGATTTTTCAACAGAATCTAGAAGGGAAGCTTGTACAAATTGGTCCCAAAGGAATCAAAACCACTATTATAGCATCATAATTATAGTTCACTTGAATATACCTTATAGAGGGAACTGTTGTCTTTCATATAAGAAATATTTGCCTATTGAGTGCATTGCTATTTTCATTCTTATTACCTCATTATGCTTTTCTCTGAGTGAATTCAACAGGTAAAGGAAAATCATGTTCTTGTCCTTTTCATCATTATTTTAATATGTAAATGTTTTAATTTTTAAAGTTGAAAAATATTTATTTTGTAATATTCAAGTATATCATAGACATAGACATTAGAAAAATATTTTCAGAATATTATAATAAAATCAATATAAGAAGTAATTTCATTTTAATGAGCATCCTAAAACTACATGACTGTAAGTCGGCTTTTCTGGATCTGGTGAATGAATTTGTCTGGCTGTAAAGATTATGGTCAATTACTTTGGGCACAATAAAGATATAATGAAGTGTTACATAGCATTATGTGCAATTATTTAATACATATGAGTGTGGATGGATGTTAAATATATGTTAATATGTTTATATATTAAATATATATATATATATATATATATTTAAAGAAAAATGGTAAACCATCCTTGTAGCCCAGGGATGAATCCCACCTGATCATGGTGTAAATTCTTTTTAATGTGCTGTAGGATCCTGTTGGCTAAGATCTTGTTGAGAATCTTAGCATCCATATTCATCAGTGATATTGGTCTGAAATTCTCCTTTTTGGTAGGGTCCTTGCCTGGTTTGGGGATCAGGGTAATGCTGGCTTCATAGAAAGAATCTGGAAGTTTTCCTTCTGCTTCAATTTTTTGAAACAGCTTCAGGAGAATAGGTGTTATTTCTTCTTTGAAGGTTTGGTAGAATTCCCCAGGGAATCCGTCAGGTCCTGGGCTCTTGTTTTTTGGGAGGTTTTTGATCACTGATTCAATCTCGTTATTAGATATCGGTCTATTCAGGTTGTCGATTTCTTCCTGGTTCAATTTTGGTAGTTTTTATTTTTCCAGGAATGCATCCATTTCATCTAGGTTGCTAAGCTTATTGGCATATAACTGTTCGTAATAACTTCTGATGATTGTTTCTACTTCCTTGGCGTTAGTTGTGATCTCTCCCTTTTCATTCATAATTTTATGAATTTGGGATTTCTCTCTTTTCTTTCAGATTAGTGTAGCCAGTGGCTTATCGATCTTATTGATTCTTTCAAAAAACCAGCTTCTAGTTTCATTGATACGTTCTACTGTATCTCTGGTTTCTCCCTCATTGATCTCAGCTCTAATCTTGATGATTTCCCTTCTTATGTGTGGAGTTGGTTTGATTTGTTGTTGATCCTCCAGTTCTTTAAGGTGTAGAGACAGCTGGTGTGTTCTGGATTTTTCAATTTTTTTGAGCAAGGCTTGGATGGCTATATATTTTCCCCTTAGGACCGCCTTTGCTGTATCCCATAGGTTTTGGACCGAAGAGTCTTCATTCTCATTGGTTTCCATGAATTGTTTCAGTTCTTCTTTGATCTCCTGGTTGATCCAAGCATTCTTTTTTTTTTTTTTTTAAAGATTTTATTTATTTATTTGATAGAGAGAGATCACAAGGTGGCAGAGAGGCAGGCAGAGAGAGAGAGAGAAGGAAGCCGGCTCCCGGCTGAGCAGAGAGCCCAATGTGGGGCTCGATCCCAGGACCCCAGGATCATGACCTGAGCCAAAGGTAGCAGCTTAACCCACTGAGCCACCCAGGCGCCCCTGATCCAAGCATTCTTAAACAAGGTGGTCTTTAGCTTCCAGGTGTTTGAGTTCCTTCGGAACTTTTCCTTGTGATTGAGCTCCAGTTTCAAAGCATTGTGATCTGAGAATATGCAGGGAATAATCTCAGTCTTTTGGTATCAGTTGAGTCCTGATTTGTGACCCAGTATGTGGTCTATTCTGGAGAAGGTTCCGTGTGCACTTGAGAAGAATGAGTATTCTGCTGTTTTAGGGTGGAATGTTCTGTATATATCTATGAGGTCCATCTGGTCCAATGTGTCATTCAATGCTCTTGTTTCTTTATTGATTTTCTGCTTCGATGATCTGTCTAATTCTGAAAGAGGCGTGTTAAGATCTCCTACGATTAGTGTATTCATATCAATATGACTCTTTATCTTGATTAACAGTTTTCTTAAGTAATTGGCTGCTCCCATATTGGGAGCATAGATATTTACAATTGTTAGATCATCTTGGTGGATAGTCCCTTTAAGGATTATGTAGTGTCCTTCTGTATCTCTGACTACAGTCTTTAGTTTGAAGTCTAATTTATCTGATATGAGAATCGCTACCCCAGCCTTCTTTTGAGTCCCATTGGCATGAAAGATGCTTCTCCACCCCTTCACTTTCAGTCTGCGTGTATCTTTAGGTTCAAAATGGGTCTCTTGTAGATAGCATATGGATGGGTCCTGTCGTTTTATCCAATCTGCAACCCTGTGCCGTTTTATGGGTGCATTTAGGCCATTCACATTGAGAGTGATTATTGATAGATACGTTTTTATTGACATCGAGTTACCTTTGAAGTCTTTCTTTCTGTAGACTGTTTCTATATTTCTGTTCAATGCTATTCTTGGGATTTTTCCTCTTTTATAGAACCCCCCCTTAATATTTCCTGCAGTATCGGCTTGGTGGTTGCATAGTCTTTTAAGCCTTGCCGGTCTTGGAAACTCTTTATCTCTCCATCCATTTTGAATGTCAGTCTTGCTGGATAAAGTATTCTTGGCTGCATGTTATTCTCATTTAGTGCCCTGAATATATCTTGCCAGCCTCTTCTGGCTTGCCAGGTCTCTGTGGACAGGTCTGATGTTACTCTGTTGGGCTTCCCTCTGTGAGTAAGGAGCCTCTTTGCCCTGGCGACTTTCAAGAGATTATACCTACAATTATAATTTCTCAATTTGACTATCAGGTTCAACATTCGCAAATCAATCAATGTGATACAAAAATTAATATGAGAAGAGAGAAGAACCACATGGTCCTCTCAATTGATGCAGAAAAAGCATTTGACAAAATCCAACATCCGTTCCTGATTAAAATGCTTCAAAGTATAGGGATAGAGGGAACATTCCTGAACCTCATCAAATCTATCTATGAAAGACCCACAGCAAATATCATCCTCAATGGGAAAAAGCTTGCAGCCTTCCCATTGAGATCAGGAACAAGACAAGGATGCCCACTTTCACCACTCTTGTTCAACATAGTATTAGAAGTCCTAGCAACAGCAATTAGACAACAGAGAGAAATAAAAGGTATCCAAATTGGTAATGAAGAAGTCAAACTCTCTCTCTTCGCAGATGACATGATTCTTTATATGGAAAACCCAAAAGACTCCACCCCCAAACTACTAGAACTCATACAGCAATTCAGCAACGTGGCAGGATACAAAGTCAATGTGCAGAAATCAGTGGCTTTCTTATACACTAACAATGAAAATACAGAAAGGGAAATTAGAGAATTGATTCCATTTACTATAGCACCAAGAACCATAAGATACCTTGGAATAAACCTAACTAAAGAGGTAAAGGATCTGTACTTGAGGAACTATAGAACACTCATGAAAGAAATTGAAGAAGACACAAAAAGATGGAAGACCATTCCATGCTCTTGGATCGGAAGAATAAACATTGTTAAAATGTCTATACTGCCTAGAGCAATCTATACTTTTAATGCCATTCCGATCAAAATTCCACCGGCATTCTTCAAAGAGCTGGAGCAAATAATCCTAAAATTTGTATGGAATCAGAAGAGACCCCGAATCGCTAAGGAAATGTTGAAAAACAAAAATAAAGCTGGCGGCATCACCTTACCTGATTTCAAGCTTTATTACAAAGCTGTGATCACCAAGACAGCATGGTACTGGCATAAAAACAGACACATAGACCAGTGGAACAGAGTAGAGAGCCCTGATATGGACCCTCAACTCTATGGTCAATTAATCTTTGACAAAACAGGAAAAAATATACAGTGGAAAAAAGACAGTCTCTTCAATAAATGGTGCTGGGAAAATTGGACAGCTATATGTAGAAGAATGAAACTCGACCATTCTCTTACACCGTACACAAAGATCAACTCAAAATGGATAAAAGACCTCAACGTGAGACAGGAATCCATCAGAATCTTAGAGGAGAACATAGGCAGTAATCTCTTTGATATCAGCCACAGCAACTTCTTTCAAGATACGTCTCCAAAGGCAAAGGAAACAAAAGCGAAAATAAACTTCTGGGACTTCATCAAAATCAAAAGCTTCTGCACAGCAAAGGAAACAGTCAAAAAAACAAAGAGGCAACCCACGGAATGGGAGAAGATATTTGCAAATGACAGTACAGACAAAAGGTTGATATCCAGGATCTATAATGAACTCCTCAAACTCAACCCACACGAAACAGACAAACACATCAAAAAATGGGCAGAAGATATGAACAGACACTTCTCCAATCAAGACATACAAATGGCTATCAGACACATGAAAAAATGCTCATCATTAGCCCTCAGGGAGATTCAAATTAAAACCACATTGAGATATCACCTTACACCAGTTAGAATGGCCAAAATTAACAAAACAGGAAACAACATGTGTTGGAGAGGATGTGGAGAAAGGGGAACCCTCTTACACTGTTGGTGGGAATGCAAGTTGGTGCAGCCTCTTTGGAGAACAGTGTGGAGATTCCTCAAGAAATTAAAAATAGAGCTTCCCTACGACCCTGCAATTGCACTCCTGGCTATTTACCCCAAGGATACAGATGTCGTGAAAAGAAGGGCCATCTGTACCCCAATGTTTATAGCAGCAATGGCCACAGTCGCCAAACTATGGAAAGAACCAAGATGCCCTTCAACGGATGAATGGATAAGGAAGATGTGGTCCATATACACTATGGAGTATTATGCCTCCATCAGAAAGGATGAATACCCAACTTTTGTAGCAACATGGATGGGACTGGAAGAGATTATGCTGAGTGAAATAAGTCAAGCAGAGAGAGTCAATTATCATATGGTTTCACTTATTTGTGGAGCATAACAAATATCATGAAGGACAAGGGGTGTTAGAGAGGAGTAGGGAATTTGGGTAAATTGGAATGGGAGGTGAACCATGAAAGACTATGGACTCTGAAAAACAGTCTGAGGTTTTGAAGTGGCGGGGGGGGTGGGAGGTTGGGGTACCAGGTGGTGGGTATTATAGAGGGCAAGGCTTGCATGGAGCACTGGGCGTGGTGAAAAAATAATGAATACTGTTTTTCTGAAAATAAATAAATTGAAAAAAATGGTATTTAATATACATGATCATAAAATAAGTTCTCCTATAAAAATTATAAATTAATGATCAGCCACTTTTCTGGTTTTCAAAATGTGCAAAGTCAGTTGAGTCATAAAAAAACCTGCCCATTAATACCAAGTTTAAACAAACAAAAATATCCATGTAAGAACTAATGTTACCTTTATATATCATTAAAAGTTCATTTTTTTTCCCTGAGACCTCCCAATGTTAGGAAATTATTTGTGCACTACAGCTTAGAAGTCAGTTATTATTTCCAACAGAAAATTCTCTATGGGAACAAAACCACTAACAGTGGAAGGAGCAATGGAAGTAACTGCTCAAAATAATTGTCTCTGTAATAATACTTGGCATGATAATAAAAATATGAGTTCTTATGACAACCCTTAGCTTTTGCCTCTTGGGACATCATTTTACTTCTGAAAAATAAAGATTATCTTTTCAAGCTAATAATCCTAAAATACAAGGAAGGCCAATCAATTAATTGGAAAAAAAAAAGAAATAAACACCAATTACCAGTAGAAAGTATAGAGGTAGTTTATTTATGTATTTATTTATGTGTTTATTTATGTATTTACTATAAGCATTACTGTGAAGCATCTTAAAGATGGATTATTAGGCTATTTATTCCTCACAATCTAATTAAAAGAATGTTATAAGTCACAAATAGAAATTTACCTCACACTTGTATGAAATATTATGAGGAATGAGCAGAATCAAGAAAATCAAGTTGGTCTTTGAAGAGTCACATGCTAACAAGTTATAATTTAAGGTACATTATTTTTACTGTAATTACCTCATTTATTCTTGAAATTTAGTGGTGTGTGTTCCAAAACTTAATATATGAGATAGTACAGCAGAAGAAAACAAAAATCCACATTTCTAAATATTCAGGTTGAGAAAGTTTCATGTGAATGTGTGACTAGGAGAATCAGTGTATGTAGATTGGTTCGATACCAGTAAACTGCATCGTGAATGTGTATAAACATATGGAAAAGCTAAAGGTCTCTGACAGAATGTAAAAGGTTTAAAAGTCCATAAAGGGAATTACATGATATAAAAATATAAGATGAGATGATTTTATAACTGGAGAGAATTAATGCACCTGATCATACTTTCTTTTTCTTAATTATTGTTTCAAAAATAGAATGATCAACAAATATTCATAGCCTCTCCTAGATTTTTCAAATTTCATATGATTCTTTGAGAAAAATTATGTGATAAATTTTGAAAATGAGTTGTGGATAGAATGATGTGTATTAATTACAGGCCAAAGCAAAAATGAACTGGTACATACCTCTCCAACTGTTTCTGCTCTTGATTCATAGATCCAGGTGAGTAGATGTTCCTGAAGGTGCAAGTGTAAAAAGTGAAGCTTATATTAGTCTAGTGTCCTATGTGACTATGTGGAGTACAGCCTCCAGACAAAACTGTGATGCATAAGTAAAATGAAGAATGGGGTGCCTGGTGGCTCAGTCGTTAAGCATTTGCCTTCAGCTCAGATCATGATCCCAGGGTCCTGGGATGGAGCTCCTCATTGCATGGGGCTCCCTGCTCAGCAGGAAGCCTGCTTCTCCCTCTCTCACTCCCTCTGCTTGTGTTCCTCTCTTGTTGTGTTTTTCTGTCAAAGAAACAAATAAAATCTTAAAAAAAAAAAAAAAAAAGAATGAAGAAGACCTGAATCTTTGTTGTGTTAATCTACTGCAATTTTAGCATTTTTTAAAAACTGAGATAGAAACTCATCCTATACTTAAAAAATTTAGATGAAGAAATAGTGTTGGGGAAAATAGAGTTATTATTTATCTTTTTTTTTTTCAGTTAATACATTATCAAGTAATTAATCAGGAAAAATGATGTTTTCAAGAACAACTTCAGTACATTTTTCCACCCAAATAGTATTTTATCATTTTTTATGAATGAGAAGTTTTAAAAATTAAATAATCATCTTTGCCTTCCACAGATGACTTACTATAATGACTTTTTGTTTCATGCTTTAGAGTATTTTACTGGGATTCAACTGACTCTTTACCAAATTCTTTCCTAAAATGAATTACTTTATGTTTTTAGCCATTTTTAGTGAAATAATCCTACATTCTAAACTTGAGGAAAAAAATGGAAAGGTAAAGTCAGATCATAGTTTCTGTGGGAAATCAGAAATATGTGTTATTAATAAATAATTAAATAGTAATTAATATTATTAATAATTTATATGCTGTTTATAAATTTAAAATAATTTATAAAAGTCATGAATTAGCTTCAAGTTATTACTTGAAAAATGTAAGATACATACTCTTTAGGAAGGATAAGAATATTAAAGATACTCAGCAACAGCACTGGAATCAAATGATTTCATAAATATTTGCTATGGTTTTCTACTATGACCCAAATCAATGGCTTTTGAAAATAGCAGCTGAAGTGAGGCTAAGGTATTTAATCATTCTGAAAGCCTATTTATTGTGTACATATCACATAGAAATAGAGATGATTTTTAATATAGCACAAACCAAAACACAATTAAAAAGAAATAGTTTTCTTCACTGTGAGAGTTTGAAATCCATGCTATCCTTTCACTTCTTGAGATTTCTCCCTGTGTAGGGAGTGAATTTTCCAGAGCTAGTATGTGAGAAAAATTACTGGGATCCCCTGCAGCCAGAAAGTCAAGCAATCTCATATCGTTGAAAAGAGAGTGAAAATGAATTCCATGATAAACCATATTTTTGAGGATTGGAGGTGACAATTGTAGACTATGCAAATGGTTCTTCTTTCTCTGGGGGTTCAGGGTAGGAGCTATTCTGTATGCATTCAGTGGAGTTAATCTGCAGTTCTAGATTTTGTAATGCAAAGGAATACCTAGGTAAGCAAGATCTTAAAGAATGGGTATAATTTCTGTGTAAATTGGATACCATTGCATGATATTCTTGTTACTTGCTATGTATAACTAAAGAATTGTGTATTTAGCATTAAGAACAGAATGATCAATAAAGATGTCCTGCACTTTGTCTAAAATTTTTCTATAAATAGATGTAAGTTAAACAAGCAGTTCTTATCACACACTGAATGTGATGCATACTACAAAAGTAATGCATATCTTGATATCCTCATGAGAAAGTATTTTGAAGATTTGTGGTATTGAAGGTATGGTGGGGTCTTATTTTAAAATATGCTTTAATGATTTCAAGATGTAACAAAAGCAAAACCAGGAAATAACTCACACACTTAAGTTTTCTTAAAGAGTATGGCTGTGCCTTATGATTGGTGAAATTCAAAATACTTATTAGGATTTCTTCATTACTCAAGAAGCTTTTAGGTTTGGCAGAAAAATATTTGTAGTTTAAAGATAAGTTTTTATGACTCACAAAATTCTGAATGTTCTTTTTATGAACTTACTTAGTAGCAAATCAAGATTTAGGTATGTTTTTCTTTTGAACCTTCTTCCTCCAGTGTTTTCCTTTTATGTAAGACAATTCCTCAACTCTTTTGCCAAATTTGGGTTGGTTTTTAAAAATGACTATATTGAAATCTCAGTTGTGGCATTTCTCCACAAAATGTGTTACTAGAAAACAGTAGAGAAAAAAGTATGTGGTGTTCACAGTAATATACTATTTAATATTGAAAAACAACTAGCCAATAGGATTCAACAGTACATTAAAAGGATTATTCACCACAACCAAGTGGGATTTATCCCAGGGCTGCAAGGTTGGTTCAACATCCACAAATCAATTAATGTGATACAACACATCAATAAAAGAAAGAACAAGAACCATATGATACTCTCAATAGATGCTGAAAAAGCATTTGACAAAGTACAGCATTCCTTACTGATCAAAACTCTTCAAAGTGTAGGGATAGAAGGCACATACCTCAATATCATCAAAGCCATCTATGAAAAAACCCACCGCAAATATCATTCTCAATGGAGAAAAACTGAAAGCTTTTCCACTAAGGTCAGGAACATGGCAGGGATGTCCATTATCACCACTGCTATTCAACATAGTACTAGAAGTCCTAGCCTCAGCAATCAGACAACAAAAGGAAATTAAAGGCATCCAAATCGGCAAAGAAGAAGTCAAACTCTCACTCTTCGCAGATGATATGATACTCTATGTGGAAAACCCAAAAGACTCCACTCCAAAACTGCTAGAACTTGTACAGGAATTCAGTAAAGTGTCAGGATATAAGATCAATGCACAGAAATCAGTTGCATTTCTCTACACCAACAACAAGACAGAAGAAAGAGAAATTAAGGAGTCAATCCCATTTACAATTGCACCCCAAACCATAAGATACCTAGGAAGAAACCTAACCAAAGAGGCTAAGAATCTATACTCAGAAAACTATAAAGTACTCATGAAAGAAATTGAGGAAGACACAAAGAAATGGAAAAATGTTCCATGCTCCTGGATTGGAAGAATAAATATTGTGAAAATGTCTATGCTACCTAAAGCAATCTACACATTTAATGCAATTCCTATCAAAGTACCATCCATCTTTTTCAAAGAAATGGAACAAATAATTTTAAAATTTATATGGAACCAGAAAAGACCTCGAATAGCCAAAGGGATATTGAAAAAGAAAGCCAAAGTTGGTGGCATCACAATTCCGGACTTCAAGCTTTATTACAAAGCTGTCATCATCAAGACAGCATGGTACTGGCACAAAAACAGACACATAGACCAATGGAACAGAATAGAGAGCCCAGAAATAGACCCTCAACTCTATGGTCAACTAATCTTTGACAAAGCAGGAAAGAATGTCCAATGGAAAAAAGACAGCCTCTTCAATAAATGGTGTTGGGAAAATTGGACAGCCACGTGCAGAAAAATGGAACTGAAAACATTTCCTTACACCACACACAAAAATAGATTCAAAAATGGATTAAGGACCTCAATGTGAGAAAGGAATCCATCAAAATCCTTGAGGAGAACACAGGCAGCAACCTCTTCGACCTCAGCCGCAGCAACATCTTCCTAGGAACATCGCCAAAGGCAAGGGAAGCATAGGCAAAAATGAACTTTTGGGATTTCATCAAAATCAAAAGCTTTTGTACAGCAAAGGAAACAGTTAACAAAACCAAAAGACAACTGACAGAATGGGAGAAGTCTCTTAATTTTTTTATGTTTTATTTGTTTCAATTGAAAGTTCCATGGATGGAATATAGCTCCCTTTCTTTGATATTCTAAAATCTAAAAATTCTAAATGAGTTAAATTCTAAAATGAGTTATTCTAAACTCATTTTCATAATTTGCCCATACATAATACCATCATGACCAGGGGACTAGCTGATGAACATTTAAGAAAACATTAAATAAACCCAGGTCTTACTCCACTTGCCTACAACATACTCACTGTTGTTTATATGTTAGAATACCACGCAGTTCTGCTCATTCCCGTCCCAAGTGCAAGGTGAAACTCTAGCATGGGAGATCAGATTTACAAGGGCAGAATACTATGATAGCATTCCTGTATATTTAAATAAAAACATTCCTCCATTGGGACACTTGGGGAGATCAGTTGGTGAAGCTTTTAACTTTTGATTTCTGCTCAGATCATGATCTCAGAGTCATGAGATCAAACCCCACATTGGACTCTGTGGCTCAGTGCAGAGTCTGCTTGTCGCTCTCCCACCCACTGCTTGTGGTCTCATTTGCCCTCTCTCTTAAATAAATAGATAAATAAATAAATAAATAAAATCTTTAAAACAAAATATGCCTCCATTAACTAAATTCAACTTATTATGAACTCACTGTATTCCTGATATCTCCTAAATAGTTCTAAAATTTATCCTTCCTTCACTCTCTAGTTTTTGTAATATTTGTCTTCTTTTTTCTGGACTATTCCCTCTGACTTCTTCCTTAGTACAATTTTTATCACATTACCTTTCCCTGTCATAGTCCTTCATGTTGCTCTAAGAGAAATCACTCTAAAAAGTGATAAGAAAATCTGATATTCCTTTTTTTTCCCTTCCTACACTTAAAATCTTTAAATGCTCCCTTCATCATCATCTAAAGTAATACCAAACTTCTTAGAATGGAATGCATGTCCCTCTGAGAAATTGCCTTGGCTGATTTCTTTTGGCTTTATTGCACATATACAGCACCATCTCAATTTCTTCAGGGTAGCTCCTTTTGTCAACAACTAAGATATCTGTACTTAAGAGCCATGATGCAATTTTAACCTACCCTGCACTAACCTCGCAGTAGTTACACATCTACGGAATTTACTGGAAACCTGGTTGAAGGAAATCTAATCACACTGTTATCTTCTCACTTCTAGAAAACAATCATACTCATTTTTTCATTAAATGAGAAGATCCCAGTACTCACATTACATTTTTATTTGCTCTCTTGCATACTTGAAACATAGTTCAGCATCCAGGTTGCCTAAATCACATCCTTATATATACCAGGGATATATCCAACCAGGACAGCTAATCTCTAATACGTTTTCAAGTGGTGAATGTGGTTGCAGATGGAACATAAAGATGCTAGGAATAATCTTTCAGGTTGTGGTGAGTGGATGCCTTGACACCAGATGCTCTGGTGACCAGAAACATAAATGAAATGGCAAAGTAGGACCAATCAGTGCCAAAGATGTTTTGTCACTAAATTTTTGCCAGACTCCTAAAGAAATATTAATGAAGTCTGGGCCATGAAGGTTGATGTGAAAATTCATATCTTCTGACACAAAATTTTCAATGGAAACCAAATCCATTTTTCAGATAAAGTGTCAAACCATGAATAATAAATACAGGCTAGATGAGACACCCAAGCAAACAGTTGGTGATTGAGGACTGTTTCAGGAGAACTGCCAAAAATTGTTATTATCTGTGGTTTATCAGTTTTACACAAACATACACACACACAAACAAAAAACAAACAAAAAAACTACAAATATTTTGAGAAGCCCAGCCCATGGAGAGAGAACTGGAATTATGATTCAAGCACAGTAAGAAAAGAATGTTTCAGACTGAGGAGTGGAAAAAGGTCAGGAAGATTTTTAAGTGTTAATTATGTGAGATTGCTTGAGAATTGCCTCCTACAACTGTATAGTCTCTATGTGTGTCTATTTCCTTGCCAGGGATCTGGCTATGTAACAAATACACTGGCTTCCTAAATAAAATGTATTACAAAAGCTTCTGATTTTTTTTTAAAGATTATTTATTTATTTGACAGAGATCACAAGCAGGCAGAGAGGCAGGCAGAGAGAGAGGAGGAAGCAGGTTCCCTGCTAAGCAGAGAGCCCGATGTGGGGCTCGATCCCAGGACCCTGGGATCATGACCTGAGCTGAAGGCAGAGGCTTTAACCCACTGAGCCACCCAGGCGCCCCTAATAAGAAAAAATAATAAATTGGTGATCAGGTCACTGGAAAAGAAAAATCAAAACTAAGATAGAGAATAAAAAGTAGCATAGCCTAGTTTTGTTGGGAAGCATTTGCAAGCTAGTATAGCAACCTCAGGCTTTATAAATGGCCTGAGAGCTGTGAAAGTTTCACTGCTAATACAATTAATCAAAGTACAGTATGATAACATAGAGGCTATAGATAATTTTGGGGAGTAGGATAGAAGGGTTTTAAGGACAACACACGTTAAAATTCAAGGCATGGAAACTGATGATGAGAAGATGTGACTAGGCAGCTTGAAGTCTTGGCCATTTCTAAGTCTATGGAGCTTGGGAAGCCCAATGCCTGATCCTAATTATTAGAAGTTACAGGGACAGCTCATATTACCTATCTCAGTAAGAATATCTGTGTGTGACGGTTTTGTTGTTGTTGTGGTTGTTGATTTGTTTATTTAAACACGTGCAATTTACTTATGATATGTTGCCATACTGAAACTGCTTTAGAAAATTCTGTTACTGAATAAAAACTGTTGGAGGATCTGTCTAAACTTTGTCATGGAAATTCCTTCTCCTACCTCCCTTCACTCTTACATATATTGTCCCAACTGTAGTTTTAGCTAAATAGAAAAAAATAGACATGTTACACGCACCATACCCTCAGATGTTTGCTAAAAAATTGCAAAGAGTTTCTATTTCTTGAAAGGGATGTATGAAACTAGGCAGGATCTAACCCTAACTGAGCTAAGAAGAAAAATTAATAAGGAAGCTGTGAAATAGGAGTTAATATGATATTATTTCTTAATTTGTAAACTTTGTGTGTAGGGATGTATGAAATAGGAATAGGATCTTACAGCATTACTATATCACACACACAGACACACACACACACACACACACATTATGGGATTTCAAAGTTATTGACACTGACTCTGTTTATAGAACATGCATTCACATAGATTCTCCTTCTCCTTTACTATACACCTCAGAATTAGGCCTTGGCATTCTTGATTTCTTTTTTTGTATTCACTTTATAAGTTACTCTATCTAGTCTTATGGTTTTAGGCAAGTTTATTTAATCCTCATAGTCTAATGCATGTATTTGTGGAAAGCATTGAAGGTATACCCATGTGCTTATAGATGTGCATGCTATGGTGGGAAGTCATCCTCCACATGGTACATTTCCATCTGCCAGTTATCTTCTTCTTTTGGGGTATTATCACATCCTGAAAATTCCTTTAACACTATTTTTGCTTTCTTCCCCATACTGACTCTCTTTCCTTCTAGGATCTCCCTGGGCTGAGGCTGTATTCTGACTTATCCAAGAATACAAAGAATGCCCCTTTTACCTTTGACTTCACACATTGTTGAATGCAAACAAGTCAGCACATATTCTTGAATCACACAGAACCCTTCAGTTTTATTTTAGGATCAAATAGTTTTAAGATGGCTGTAAGATGGGGACTTATGTTGTTCTCTTATCTACCATAGTCTCTTTCCATACCTCAATCTGAGTTCATGGAGCCTTATGCCAATCTGCTTTTTACAATTGGCTGTTGTTGAGTTTACTCTTCCACTTATCAGGTAGGTTTGGTTACATCAAAAGCAAACACAGCTCAGTCTCAAGTTGGAATCCCATAAAACAAGCACTTGGCACCTTTATAATCTGTGATACTCTACCAGCTTAATGAAAATAGCTCTTATCCAGAAGTTATATTCTGAAATAGTCTTATAAAATCTAAAATATTTTCTACAAATAATACTAATTTGCATTCAATTTATATATGTACACATGTAAGTATGTTTGTGTGTGGGATATGTGGGGCTAGGGAAGAAAGAATTAAGAGTATCTAATTTGAATTTGAATGAATCACTGCCATTAAAGATAGTTTAAAAGTTTACAAAGTGGGGCACCTGGGTGGCTCAGTGGGTTAAAGCCTCTGTCTTCAGCTCAGGTCATGATCCCAGGGTCCTGGGATTGAGCCCTGCATTAGGCTCTCTGCTCAGCAGGGAGCCTGCTTCCTCCCCTCTCTCTGCATATCTCTCTGTCTACTTGTGATCTCTGTCTGTCAAATAAATAAATAAAATCTTAAAAAAAAAATGTTTACAAAGTATGAGGTAATTTGTTACCTAAACCTTAATAATAATAGAAATGTAATTACAATTTTGTGCCATATACCGCATTCATGGTTGCATTCTAGGCATTCTGAATGTTTCACAGATATGAATTAATTGTCTTCTAATTTTTGTGCTGTTTTTATTTGTTTTCTTTAAAATAGAAAATATCTGTTGGGGAAATTTGGCAAAAAGACTGCAATTCAATCTAACAAACGAGGTCATGATGTTAATGAAATATTTTATGCAGTAGCTGACGGTTTCAACATACATTTCTAGTTCCTACAAGGTAACCCATACAAACAATAGATAGATCCATTCCAAATATTTTACATCTAAATAGTAATCCAAATAAATCTGTCATATAAAATCATGCTGTTGAGATTCTGGTGAATCCCAGTGCTCTTTTTAAAATTAGGCACCTCTTTGTAAAAATGCATAAAGCCAGGACACTTAACCAAAGTAATAGCAGTCTGTTATGTTTTTTAAAAGTAAATAAATTTTTGATTTGTTGATTTTTCTGATTTCCTTTGCTAAGGAGCTAAGGAGTATACTACTTGCCAATTCCATAATATTTTCTGAGAGTCAGACTTATAAATAACTCTAATTCACTTTTTCTTTTTATGTGGTTGTGCTTATTTAAAGGGATATATATATATATATATATATATATATATATATATATATATAAAAGGAAAATGGTTGAATTTTAGTAGGTCTTTCTTTGTTTTAGCAACTTTTCTACTATTAAGTCCTTTCTTTTGGTGAGGAGGAAATTTTACATTTTACCGTGTATATGAATCACATCATAGTAAAAAAATTAGAGGTAATAGTTAATAAAAAATTCCACACTGATTGTGAATGGATCTTCATTTATATGCCTCCATGATTTTATATCTTCTCTTCCTATTCATGAAGCCTATTATGCTATATCTGAAAATCTATTTTTACAAGTGGGGTTATTAGAGAGAAAATATAATTAATTTAAATATATAGAAATAAATTTAAATAAATATAATTAATCTAATTTCAAGTAGATTTAAATGCTATTCCCACCCATTAATTCCTCTAATTGCTTCCCACAACACACACAAAGTCAAAAAATTTAAGAATTAATGAAGTTCATTCATTGTGAATTCATTCACAGTTCTAAGATTGGTAGCAGGCCTTGCTTAGCCTGGAGTCTCCTCCTGGTCTTCCATATGTAAACCACCTCTTAATAGTGTTTCTGTTTGCTCTCCTTGAAGGTAGTCATAGCTACTACTTAGATCTAAGAAAATCACTTTCTGGAGACATGAAGATGGTTCTACTTCAAAAACAGAATATCATTTTCTGAGATACATTCTTTTTAGTTTCCCATTTATTTTATTTTATTTTATTTTATGTTTATATTTTATTTTAATTCTGGTGTAGTTAATATACACTGATATTAGTTCCAGGTGTATAATACAGTGATTCAACAATTCCATTCTACTCAGCACTCATCAAGGTCAGTGTGCTCTTGATCTCCATCACCTATTTCACCTATACCCCCAGTCACTTCCCCTCTGGTAACCATCTGTTTATTCTCTATAGTTAAGAGTCTATTTTTTGGTTTGAATTTTTTCCTTTGTTCATTTCTTTTGTTTCTTAAATTCCACATGTGAGATCATATGAAATTGATATTTCCCTGATTAACTTATTGTGCTTAATATTACACAGTCTGGATCCATCCATGTTGTTGGAAATGGCAAGATCTCATTCTTTCTTATGGATGAATGGAAAAAGAATCTCTTCAATAAATGGTGTTGGGAAAACTGGACAGCAACATGCAGAAGAATGAAACTGGACCACTTTCTTTCACCATATCCAAAAATAAACTCAGAATGGATTAAGGACCTAAATATGATACATGAAATCATACAAATTCTAGAAGAGCGCACAGACATTAATATCTTTGACATTGACGATATGACATTTGAATATGAAATTGTGTCTCCTTTGACAAGGGAGTGAAAGTAAAATTAAACTATTGGGACTATATCAAAAAGAAAAGCTTCTGCATAGCAAATGACCAACAAAATTAAAAAAACAACCTACTGAATGGAAGAAGATATTGGCAAATGACATCTCCAGTAATGGGTTAGCATCTAAAATATGTAAAAACTGATACAACTCAACACCCAAAAAACATATATCCCTTAAATTTGTGGGTTGTTTTATATATTTATTTATTTATTTATTTGGGTAAATGCCCGTAGCACAATTACTGGATTGTACAGTAGTTCTATTTTTAATTTTTTGAGGAACCTTCATAATGTATTCAAAGTGGCTGTACTGGTTTGCATTCCTACCAATAGTACACAAGAGTTCCTTTCTCTCCACATCCTCACCAACATTTGTTTCTTGTGTTTTTTATTTCAGTCATTCTGACAGGTGTGAGATGATATCTCATTGTGGTTTTGATTTGCATTTCCCTGATGATGAGTGATGTTGAGCATATTTTTATTTGTGCATTGGCCATTTCTATGTCTTCTTTAGAAAAATTACTATCTGGGCCCTCTGCCCATTTTTAATTGGGTCACTTGCTTTTTGGTTCCTGAGTTGTATAGTTCTTTATGTATTTGGGATATTGACCACTTATAAAGTATATCATTTGAAAATATCTTCTCTCATTTACTAGGCTTCCATTTTTGTTATGTTGGTTTACTTTACTGTGCAAAAGTTTTTTGTTTAGAGGTGTTGCCCCAATAGTTTATTTTCGCTTAGGAGACATACTCTAGAAAAATGTTGCTAAAGCCAATGTCCAAAATATTACTGCCTATCTTTTTTTAAAGGAGATTTTTGGTTTCAGATCTCATGTTTAGGTCTTTAATCCATTTTGACTTCATTTTTTTGGGAGGGGGTGTTAGAAAGTGGTCCAAGTTCACTTTTTGCGTGTATCTGTCAAGTTTCTGCAACATCATTTATTAAAGAAACTGTCATTTCTCCTATTACATATTCTTGACTTCTTTGTTGTAGATTAATTGACCATATTAGTGTGGGTTTATTTCTGTCCTTCCTCTTCTATGATCTATAATTGATCTATGTGTCTGTCTTTGTGTCAGTACCATACTGTTTTGATTACTATAGCTTTGTAGTATATATGCAAATCTGAGATTGTAATGCCTTCAGTTTTGTTCTTTCTCAAGATTTCTTTGGCTATTCAAAGTCTTTTGTGGTTCTATAGAAATTTTAGAATTGTTTGTTCTGTGAAAAATGTTGTGAAAAATGCTATTTTGATAGGGATTTCATTGAACCTATGTTGTTTTGGGTGTTATGAACATTTTGACAATATTAATTCTTCTAATCCATGAGCATAGTATATTTTCCATTTGTGTCATCTTCAATTTCTTTCAACAATATTTTACAGCTTTTAGAAAACCAATCTTTCACCACATTTGTTAAATTTATTCCTAGGTATTTCATTCTTTTTTGTGCAATTGTAAATGTGATTGATTTCTTAATTTCTCTTTCTGCTACTTTGTTATTAATGTATAAAAATGCAAAATATTTATGTATATTAATTTTGTATCTTCCAACTTTCTGAATTCATTTATTAATTCTAATAGTTTCTTTTTTTAATAATGTGTTTAGGGTTATCTATATAATGCCATCTGCAAATAGTGGCAATTTTATTTGTTTCTTACTTATATGGATGCCTTTTATTCATTTTTCTTGTCTTGTTACTGTGGCTAACATTTTCAGTACTATGTTGAATAAAAGTGAGAGTGTACATCCTTGTCTTATTCCTGATCTTAGAGGAAAAGCTTTAAGCTCTTCCCCATTGACTATGGTGTTAGCTTTGGGTTTGTTATATATGACCTTTATTATGTTGAGGTATTTTCCCTCTAAATTTATTTTGTTGAACGTTTTTATGATGAACAGCTGGTGAATTTTGTTAAGTGTTTTTTCTACATTTATTGAGATAGTCATATGGTTTTTATCATTCATTTTACTTAATGCAATGTATCATGTTGATCGATTTGCAGATATTAGCCATCTTGCATCCCTGAAATAAATCCATGATTCATTGATTGTAGTGAACAATATTTTAATATATTGTTGAATATGGTTTGCTAATATTTTGTTGAGGACATTTGTATATGTGTCCATCAGGAATATTGACCTGTGGTTTTCTTTTTTTCTTTTTCCTTTCTTTTTTTATGCTTTGTTGTTGTTTGTTCATTTTTTGTTAGTATTTTTGTCTGGTTTTGGTATCAGGATAATGCTGGCCTTATAGAATGTATTTGGAAGTTTCCATACTCTTCTATTTTTTTGGAATATTTTGAGGAGAATAGGTATTAACTCTTCTTTAAATGACTGGTAGAATTCCACTTTGAATCCATCCGGTGGTGGTCTTGTGTTTGTTGGGAGGTTTTTAATTACTGATTCAATTCTGTTGCTAGTAATTGGTCTATTCAGATTTTCTGTTTCTTCCTGATTTAGTTTTGGAAGATAGTACATTTCTATGAATTTATCCATTTCTTCTAAATTTCCAATTTATTGGCAGATAATTTTTCACCACAGTCTCATAATCCTTTGTATTTCTTGGTGTTGATTGTTACTTCTCTCTCATTTCTGATTTTATATATTTGAGCCTTCTCTTCTGAACTGGAGTGGCCTTGTATAGTGATGTCCCCTGGGTAAACTGTTACAGACTGTGTGTGCCTGTCAGCTACTAAAGTTGTAGAGAACACTGCCTGGGGTTGTCCCAGTGTGCAGTTCCCTGGAGCTGGCTTGATGAGAAGACTGGGGTTGATGTGGTCTGGAGGGCCAGGGTCTGCTAAAGCATCCAGCTGCCTAGGCTCGCCAGACTCTGCACCTGTCTGCACTTGTCAAGCCCTCCAACCCTACAGAGAGTTCCAGCAGTTCCCCAACCATTTGACAGAGCTCTGAGGCTTATTCCTTTGTATTCTAGCTGCACTTTTAAACCACAGCTTTTATTTCCTGTGACCCAAGGCAAACAATCAGTTCCCAGTCCCTCAGCCTCACCCATCCCTCCTCTGTAACTCACTGCACAGGGCTGAGTTTCTCCTCTTATCATGTCTCCATCTTCCTGATGTTCTCTGGGTGGTACTTCTATCCATTTTATGTAGATATTTAGTCAGCACTCAGTTTTTCAGGAAGAACTGAGGTATATGTCTAGGTGTAGATTTGCTCTATTTGTGGAGAAGATGAATTCAGAGTCTTACCACAATGCCTTCTTTGACCTTCCCTGCTCTCTGTCATCTTTTATAAAAACACATTTGGCCATTTTTAGTAGCTATTACTCTGATAAGTTTTAGTAGCCACAAACCAAAAGAGTATTTTATGTTTATCTGTTGGGTATCTTAGTTTAAAGACATGGTATATAAAATTTTTAAGCATGGTATGAGGAAAAGAATAATTTTAGAGAAATCTGATTTGCAAAATTTGCATTGCACCTATTCATATTCATATTGATTCTTTTGTTTCTCCCCTGCATCCACTTCTCCTAAGTTTTTTAAGTATTTTTTTTTGAAATGGAGAAAACATTAGTGTTTCTCTTCTTCAGATACATTCAGAATTCCTCTGCAGATTCTCAAAAAACACCAACATAATGATCTTTAAAAAAGACAAGCAACATGTATTAAGTGTTTCATTCCACCTACTTCCTTACCCTCATGAGGCCCTTTACCTGCTTTTCATTAGGCTGCCCTTATTTCTTTTGGACCCTAGAAACATGGTTCAGTGCTCATTTTCATGGCTGGACTGATTCACATATTTCAATGTAATTAACAACAATGAAAAGTAGTGCTGGACCAAAAAAAAAAAAAAAATCCCCACGAGTAAAATATATCATTGGCACACATATATATTTAATGAAGTTTTAAGTGGGTTTCTTTCCCTAAAATGTAAGCCACCCATAAACTTGTTTAGTGATGCATTTGAGAGGTTATTATGGCCTAGGGTGAAGTGATTATTTTTTGTTTATTGTATGAAGTGTACATGTCTCTAATCCATAGGAAGGTCACCTTCGTGAAAATATTTTCAATAATTTGATACTAAATATTAAAGTTAAAATGCTAGATTCCTTTTTTTTTTTTTAAATTACAGAGCACAGTAGACCAAGTATGTAAAGAATTGATAGGCTAAATGCCATTTCATTATTATTTAAAGATAAGAATATTGTATTATATTAAGTAATATATCACACACACTTAAATATTAACCTACGTGAATTATTTATATCTGCTCGTGGAAGTCTTTACATAGCTAAAATGCGGAAATTAGAAATATTGGAGATAAAACCCTGAGAAATCAGATATAAAAAGTGTTATTAGATGAGCAATCTCTATTTAGAATTCAGTCATTACCTACATTTTCCAGGCCAGATGTAAGCTTTCTAAAACTTAGTACATTTTAGGAATCTCTTTTAGGTTAAACAGAGAATGAGAAAGGCAGAAACAAGAGACAGAGGTGGGATGGGGGAAGCCTCTCATGAATGTCAGAATTTCCTCAATGTAAAATAAAAGTATGAATGTAAATTTATAAGGAATTTCTTCACTTCTTAACCTAAAATTGGCAGCTCATTATCCTGTGATACTGTTTTGGCAACCTGATATGATGAAAGATTTCACAAAATTGTATGTGCTGCTGAGAGCCTCCAGGTCTATTAAGTAATTCCTCCAACTAACCAACCAGCATCACTCATCTTACTGTTAAAGTTGTATTCTAGATATGAATGACCATGATAAAAGTATTAATAATACACTTTCCTGTTTTGATTGCACATTCTTAAAGGAGACTATATCTAAGTAAACAAAAGAAAAATTTCATCACAAGTTATATTCTAATCCTTATAGATAGATCCCTTACCTCTAGTGAACCATAGAGAATACTTATTTATAAGAAATAGAAATGAAATATGAGTTTGGATATTTTTTTGATTTTATATATAGTCTATATGAAGTTAAGTAAGTTTGCTAACATCTTGTCATTTAGTAGCTTAATTTATTTTATACTGTTTGATTTCATTATAATATTTTACTATTTTAACTGATCCTAATTTAATAAAAATTAAGATTTATTTTTTCTTATTTCATTAATGAAGAATGTAGAACACACGGCTTAGACCCTATTCCCAGGGTAACTCATTAGAAAGCTTGATATGACTGAAAAAATATTTCATTTATTTTTATGATTTGTTTATAGTCCTTCAAAATATTTGCAATATCTTGAAACACTTTTGTGTTGACAATCTTTTGTAGCTATTTTAACCTTTAAGAGGTTGACATGTAGTAATTATATTTAGCATTATCATAAATTTTTATTTGACTTTTAATTTTAAGGCAAATATACCATGAATTTGTGTTTATACATTTATTATTTTATAGGTATATATTTCTTCTCTTCCTAAATGGAAATTTGTTATAGCTCTATGGGGGCAGGAAATGAAAGCTTCAGCTAGAAAATTTCACATTTGATTTCTTTTGAATCATTTTGTATAATTTTTCTAGTGTTTCAAACATTTTCTCTACCTGGTTTAAAATAATATGGAGCTGAAAGTCTAAGAGTCAACACTTAAAAATGATTTTAATTTTATGTCTTTTGTTGACTATTATTATTTGAACTGGTGTTTCTGTTTTTCTGGTATATTTATTAAAAACATTCCCTTCCCTTTTGATTGAAATAGCTAACATAGACGATTATTACTGTCTTTATCTTTTTTCTGCATACCATAATTGGTTCTTTATAGTTTAGTTCCCTTTTATTATGTATTTTCATGTTTACCACTTTATTTTTTAGTTTCCTTTTCTTTAAGCTGTCCTTTATGAAGTCTTCTGTTGCTTGTGTTCTTATAAAACCCATGCCACATCCCACTTTCATATTATACATATTTTATTCTAAAAGACTCCATGATAATTTTAAGACTCTTTAAAATACATAACTCAAAAATATACATTTTAGTTATATCCTAGAAATTCAATTTATATGCTACTTGTAATACTTAAACTTTTAATATTTTGACATTAATTCAATTTCTTTTGTAAATATAATTTAACTTATTTCTCTAGTATTCTGTACAAACTATTTGCAACTGAGTATTATGAAAGATATTAGCTCTATGAAATTTGGATAAATAACATGCTTTGTTTTGCATAGAAAAGACAATGAATTCAGATGCAATCAGTAATTGTTACGGGAACAATCACTCAAGTATAATTCTTGATTTGAAAATTATCTTTATTTTAATGTTTTCTTTTTGTTTATTATAACTTGGAAAGACAGCAATTATATACAATTGCTTGCAATAAAAACAAAAGTCAATTAAAACCAAGGGAATTATTTCTGTGTTTTTTTTGTTTTGCTTAAAATCATCACTCACAACTTTCAAATAAAAACTTTTACCAGAGAAAACTTAAATTTTGCTCACATTTAAGATAGGAAGATAATATAAATGAAATATATTTCTAATCAGCTTTGTAAGAATAGTTACCTTCAGTAAGAGAAGGTTGATATTTTATTATTTTTCTTTTAAGTTGTATAATTGAGGGGAATATAAAATTAATTAGAAAAGTTAAGAGTTAAGCATATCAGATTGTGTCAAGAATTTATTTTCTGTAAAAGTGTAAAATTGGCACACAAAGGAGAATACTATTTTAAACACAACCATGAATTTTGCTTATATTATGGCATTTTATTTTATGTAGTGATGTTTCATTTGCCAGCTAGAGTCGTACATTTTTAATACTTAGAGTAAACACTAAATCTATTTTTAAAATTTGGGAATAAAACATGTAGTGTAATGGACATTCTTTCTAACACTGTTTTAAAATTTAGAGGAGTTTTGGTTCACATTTATCATTGCCATGGAGCATTTAGCATGTATAAATGGCCTTATGCTTTATTATACCCTCTGTAGATAAATACAAGATTTGGAACAATTAGTTTCTTTGCTTGTTTGCATATGCTACATATTTTAGACAGTATTAGAGTTTTGCCATTAGCTACGCAAACATTTTTAGTATAACTTCTTATCAGCATCTATGGTGTCAGAGGTGGTGGATATTATGATAGCCACTTACCAGTTTTTGTATTTAAAATCTAACAGTGTTTTGGATCTTATTATTAAGTATTTTTAAGTAATTTATAAGCCCTTCAGTCACACGCAAGAACTATGGGTTGCTTTGTGAATTCTGAAATTGTCTGAAAAAGGAATACATTTGAAACAAGAGTAATTTCTAAATATAGTGAAATGTATTTAGCAGGAGAACATAAATGGGTCATATATATCTGACTACTTTTTTGTTTTGTTTTGTTTGAATACTTCCCTAAGGAAAAACATTACGATAAAACCAACTCTTTTAACTACTTTATGTTGCATATAGACCTACCAGGTACTATAAGCTGCCATCTAGTTCTTCTAGAAAACTTTTCAGCTTCAGAATTTTTATTCTGGTTCTTTTTACTTCTGTCTTTTGGCTTATTTCTCTGTTTGATGGAATATCATTCTGTTTGTTTGGTTCTGTGGGAGAAACGTATTTTAAAGATTTATTTGTGCATTTGAAAAAGAGAGCAAGAACATGCAAACAAGAACATGCAAAAGGGACAGAGGGAGAAAGAAAATCCTCAAGAAGACATTCTGCTGAGTGCAGAGCCGAACACGGCTCAATCCCTCCCAGGATCCCAAGTTCATGACCTAAGTTAAAATCAACTGTTGGATGCTCAAAAGTAGGTGCTCCTCTTTGAAAACAATTAAATAGATGTTTTGAAATTTTTGATTAAGTACAATGTTTGGATTTATTCAGGGAAATTTCTATGACTTGCTTTTTTAAAAATGGATTTAAACATATTTTTTGTTTCTCTACAAGCCTCATAATGTTTTTCTTGAAAACTAGACATTTTGGGGGCTCCTGGGTGACTCAGTGGATTAAGCCTCTGCCTTTGGCTCAGGTCATGGTCTCAGGGTCCTGGGATTGAGCCCCACATGGGGCTCTCTGCTCGTCGGGAGAACTGCTTTACCCCTCTCTCTGCCTGCCTCTATGCCTACCTGTGATCTCACTCTCTTGTCATTATTTGGCATTTATTTGATAAATAAAATCTTAAGAAAAAAAAAGAAAACTAGACATTTAATATATAGAGTATCATAACTGGAAATAAAATTCATCCCCTTCTCAGGCTTTGTTGTTGCTGCATATTTTAATGTTGTTTGTTCAGAGACTTTCCTGACCAAATTTTGTGGTCTCTATTTTTGGTCACATGTAACCTCTGAAAACTGTTCCATTTAGTGTAGTGGTCAGCTAGTGGTTGGACAGAGATTAAATAAAACCACCCACTGTATTTTTGATAATCTGTATAAGTGCGTGTTTATCTTAGGGCATGCCTTTAGTATTCAATAAGGTGATTTAAATCTCTTCTTTACCCTTTATTTTCTGCTTGCACAGTAATTGAATGTTAGCGAAAGGTGAGAACTTAGGGCTTTCCCAACCATGGCTTTCTTAAGCATGTACACAGACCTAGGCATACGTCTAACTTTCTAGACTCCCAAGAATATGTTGGAGATTTTCAAAGCCCTAACTCCTTAAATCATCTCTTCCCCAGAATGTCTCAAGGTTTTGGTTAGTCTGTTGTTTGCCCTTTGCTATCCATTGTTCTAGTCAGCAACAAGTACTTGTTTATATGTTTATATATGTTTTCCTGAGAAGCTCCCTAAATATTAACCTCAAAAATTGAAGTGTTTGAATTAAGTGAGATAAAAGCAAGCCCCTGAGCCTTTCTTCCATAGATCCACAGGACAGGCCCAAATAAACAACCACACTTTTCTGTATGTGAATAGGGTCTGTTCTGCTCTCTTCAGTATTGGTACCTATACTTGAAATGCTAGCTGGTTCTTTCGAAGTCACCACTGAGCTGGGGACTCAGAGATGGGCCAGAGTGATTTAAAAATTTACAAAGCACACTATTCTTACTTGATATAGCGTTATTTATTTTTTCTTGATTAAGTATTCCCCTGGTTGTTGCAGGCTTTAGATTAATATCTAGAATTACGAAAAAGTTGTGATAGTTTTTGAGTTTATTGTTACTCTTATGGAGGGACAGATATTTAGAGTTCTCTACTCCACCATTCTTGCTGATTTCACACCTCTCTATTCTATCTTTGAAAGTGGTGAATGTTTATGGAGAAAGTATTAGGTTTTATTTTCCATAAATATTGCTTGGTTTTGGTTATTGCTTAAGAAATGTTCCTAGCATACTTAAAACTCTATTTCATTGTGTTTCACTATATATATTAAAGAGTAATTTAAAAAAATACTGTTTAGCTACTCTTAACTCTTGCATATAGAATATTTTATTTCAAGAGAGTTACCATTATGAAATGTCTTTTTTTTAAATTAACATAAAATGTATTATTTGTTTTGGGGTACAGGTCTGTGATTCACCAATCTTACACAATTCACAGCACTCACCATAATACATACCCTCCCCAATGTCCATCACCCATCACCCATCCCTTTCACCCCCATCTTGTCCAGCAATCCTCAGTTTGTTTCCTGTGGTTAAGACTTTCTTATGGTTTGTCTCCTTCTCTGATTTTGTCTTGTTTCATTTTTCCCTCTTTCTGATGATCCTCTGTCTTGTTTCTCAAATTCCTCGTATCAGTGAGACCATATGATAATCGTCTTTCTCTGATTGACTTATTTTGCTCATTGTAATACCATTGTTCCATCCATGTGTTGCAAGTGACAAGCTTTCTTCTTTTTGATGGCTGAATATTATTCCATTGTTAAGAAACACACCACATGGGGCGCCTGGGTGGCTCAGTGGGTTAAAGCCTCTGCCTATGGCTCAGGTCGTGATCTTGGGGTCCTGGGACCAAGGCCCGCGTCAGGCTCTCTGCTCAGTAGGGAGCCTGCTTCCTTCTCTCTCTCTCTCTCTGCTTCTCTGCCTACTTTTGATCTCTGTCAAACAAATAAATAAAATATTAAAAAAAAAAGAAAGAAACACACCACAACTTCTTTATCCATTCATCTACTGATGAACATCTAGGCTCTTCCCATAGTTTGGTTATTGTGGACATTGCTGCTATAAACGTTCATGTTCACGTGCCCCTTCATGTCACTACATTTTTATTTTCAGGGTAAATACCCAGTAGTGCAATTGCTGGATCATTGCATACATCTATTTCCAACTTTTTGAGGAACTTCCATACTGTTTTCCAGAGTAGCTGCACCAGCTTGTATCCTACCAACAGTGCAAGAGGGTTCCCCTTTCTCTGCATCCTTGCCAATAGCTGTCATTTTGTGACTTTTTAATTTTAGCCATTCTGACTGGTGTGAGGTGATATCTCACTGTGGTTTTTATTTGTATTTCCCTGATGCCAATTGATGTAGAGCACTTTTTCATGGGTCTCTTGGCCATCTGGATGTCTTCTTTGCAGAATTGTCTGTTCATGCCTTCTGCCCATTTCTTGATTGGATTATTTGTTCTTTGGGTGTTGAATTTGGTAAGTTTTTTATAGATTTTGGATACCAGCCCTTTATCTGATATATTCTTTGTAAATATCTTCTCTCATTCTGTGAGTTGTCTTTTGTTTTGGTGACTGTTTCCTTTGCTGTGCAGAAGTTCTTCATCTTGATGAAGTCCCAATAGTTCATTTTTGCCCTTGCTTCCCTTGCATTTGGTGAGGTTTCTAGGAAGAAGTTGTAACTGCTGAAGTTTAAGAGGTTGCTATTTGTGTTCTCGTCAAAGATTTTGATGGATTCCTGTCTCACTTTGAGATTTTTCATCCATTTTGAGTCTATTTTGTGTTTGATATAAAAAAAAGATACAGTCTTATTCTTCTGCATGTGGCTGTCCAATTTCCCAACACCATTTGTTGACGAGACTATCTTTTTTCCATTGGACATTCTTTCCTGCTTTGTTGAAGATTAGTTGACAACTGAGTTGAGGGTCCATTTCTGGGCTTTCTATTTTGTTCCATTGATCTATGTGTCTGCCTTTTTTTTTTTTTAAAGATTTTATTTATTTATTTGACAGAGAAAAATCACAAGTAGACAGAGAGGAAGGCAGAGAGAGAGAGAGGGAAGCAGGCTCCCTGCTGAGCAGAGAGCCCGATGCGGGACTCGATCCCAGGACTCTGAGATCATGACCTGAGCCGAAGGCAGCGGCCCAACCCACTGAGCCACCCAGGCGCCCCTATGTGTCTGCCTTTGTACTAATATCATACCATACCCTTGATGATTACAGCTTTATAATAGAGCTTGAAGTCTGGAATTGTGATGCCACTAACTTTGGCTTCCTTTTTTAACATTCCTCTGGTAATTCGGGGTCTCTTCTTGTTCCATATAACTTTTTAGGATTATTTGTTCAATTTCTTTGAAAAAAGTTGATGGTATTTTGATAGGGATTGCATTAGATTGCATTAAATGTGTAGATTGTTCTAGGCAGCAGAGAAATTTTCACAATATTTGTTTTTTCAATCCATGAGTATGGAATATTTTTCCATTACCTTGCATCTTCTTCAGTGTCTTTCAGGAGTACTTTATAGTTTTCTGAGTACAGATTCTTTGCCTCTTTGGTTAGATTTATCCCTAGATATCCTATGGTTTCAGGTGCACTTGTAAATGGGATCCCTACACTGTGAAGAGTTTGGATCAAGAAAGGGTGCTATAATTTGTCAAATGCTTTTTCAGCATCTATTGAGAGGATCATATGGTTCTTGTTCTTTTTTTATTAATATGTTGTATCACATTGATTGACATTGCAGCCCAGGAATAGATCCCACTTAGTCATGGTGAATAATCATTTTAATGTATTGTTGGATCCTACTGGCTATTATTTTGATGTAAATTTTTGCATCCATGTTAATCAGGGATATTGGTTTGTAATTCTCCTTTTGACAGGGTCTTTGTCTAGTTTTGGGATCAAGGTAATGCTGGCTTCATAAAACGAGTTTGAAAGTTTTCCTTCCACTTCTATTTTTGGAACAGTTTCAGGATAATAGGTATTAATTCTGGGGTCTTTGTCTGGTTTTGGGATCAAGGTAATGCTGGCTTCATAAAACAAGTTTGAAAGTTTTCCTTCTACTTCTATTTTTGGAACAGTTTCAGGATAATAGGTATTAATTCTTTATTAAATGTTTGGTAGAATTCCCCTGGGAAGCTGTCTGGCCAGGGCTCTTGATTGTTGGGAAATTTTTGATGACTGGCTCAATATCCTTACTGCTTATGGGTCTGTTCAGGTTTTCTATTTCTTCCTGGTTCAGTTGTGGTAGTTTATACATTTCTAGGAATGCATCTATTTCTTTCAGATTGTCTAATTTGCTGGTGCATAGTTGCTCATAATATGTTCTTATAATTTGTTTGTTTGCTTTGGTGTTGGTTGTGCTCTCTCCTCTTTCATTCATTATTTTATTAACTTGGGTCTTTTCTCTTTGATAAGTCTGGCCAGGGGTTTATCAATCTTATTAATTCTTTCAAAGAGCCAGCTCCTAGTTTCAGTGATCTGTTCTACTGTTCTTTGTTCTCCAGTTCCATTAGGTGTAGGGTTAGGTTGTGTACTTGAGACCTTTCTTGTTTTTTGAGAAAGACTTTTATTAGGACCACCTTTCTGCATCCCAAAGATTCTGAACAGTTGTGTTTCCATTTTCATTTGTTTCCATGATTTTTTTTCAAATCTTCTTTAATTTTCTGGTTGACGCATTTATTCTTTACTTGGATGCTCTCAAGCCTCCGTGTATTTGGGTTCTTTCCAAATTTCCTCTGTGATTGACTTCTAGCTTCAGCACATTGTGCTCCAAAAATATGCAGGGAATGATCCCAATCTTTTGGTACCAGTTGAGACCTGATTTATGACCCAAGATGTAATCTATTCTGGAGAATGTTCCATTTGCACTAGACAAGAATGCACATTCTGTTGCTTTGGTATGGAATGTTCTGTATATATCTGTGATGTCCATCAGGTCCATTGTGTCATTTAAGAGCTTTATTTCCTTGTTGATCTTTTGCTTGGATAATCTGTCCATTTCAGTGAGGGGGATGTTAAAGTCCCCTACTATTATTGTATTATTGTCAATGTGTTTCTTTGATTTTGTTATTAATTGGCTTATATAGTTGGCTGCTCCCATATTAGGGGCATAGATATTTAAAATTGTTAGAAACTCTTTTGGACAGACCAACAAGAGTATGATATAGTGTCCTTCCTCATCTCTTATTATAGTCTTTGGCTTAAAATCTAATTTATCTGATATAAGGATTGCCACCCCAGTTTCCTTTTGATGCCCATTAGCATGGTAAATTGTTTTCCACCCTGGCACTTTAAATCTAGAGGTGTCTTTGGGTCTAAAATGAGTTTCTTGTAGATAGCATATTGATGGCTTTTGTTTCTTTATCCATTCTGATACGCTGTGTCTTTTGAAGTGGTTGTTTAGCCTATTTACTTTCACGGTAACTATTGAGGGATATGAATTTAGTGCCATTGTATTGCCTGTAAGGTGACTATTCCTGTATATTGTCTCTGTTCCTTTCTGGTTTATGACTTTTAGGTTCTCTCTTTGCTTAGAGGACCCCTTTCAATATTTCCTGTAGAGCTCGTTTGTTGTTTACAAATTCTTTTATTTTATTTTAGTCCTGGAAGTTTTTTTTTTTTAATCTCTCCTTCTATTTTCAATGATACCCTAGCTGGATATTATATTCTGAACTGCATGTTTTTCTCATTTAGTGCTCTGAATATATCATGCCAGTTCTTTCTGGCCTGCCTGGTCTCTGTGGATAAGTCTCTGTCAATCTCTAATATTTCTACCATTGCCATTGTATGTTACAGACTCCTTTTTTGGGGCTGCTTTCAAGATTTTCTCTTTGTCACTAAGACTTGTAGGTTTTATTATTAGATCGTGGGGTGTGGACATATTCTTACTGATTTTGAGGAGGGCTCTCTGTTTCTCCTTGATTTTGATGCCTGTTTCCTTCCCCAAATTAGGGAAGTTATCTGTTATAGTGTGTAGGTGTTTAGAATAGTTTGATAACTAGCTGAATTCCTGGGACCAGATGAAATTTAGGTCTCCTACTCCTCTGCCAACTTGATCCTTCTCCCAATATGAAACTTCTAAATGATAAACTAAGAGGTTTGATCTTCTACTCTGTAGATTGTTTTAAAGTCACTTGTGATGGTTAATATTATGTTCAATTTGACTCAATCATGAGGTGACAATATATTTGGTTAACTGTTATTTTTGTGTGTGACTGTGAGAATGTTTCTTGATCAATTAGCATTTGAATTGGTTGACTGAGTAAAGAAGTTTGTCCTTCCCAGTATGGATGGGCATCATCCCATCGGTTGAGGGCCTGAACAGACCAAAATGTAAAAGGAAGAATTTGCCTCTTCCTCCCTAATTACTTGAACTGGGACATCTTTCTCTGCACTGAGTGGTCTTGGTTCTCAGGCTATCAGACTCATTCTAGAATTTAGTAACCACTAGTACTCCTTGTTCTCAGCCCTTCTAATTCAGTATGAATTACACTACTGTACACTACAGTATGAATTAAACTACTGTTTCTCCACCTTTGTAAATGGAAAATCATTGGACTTCAAAGTCTTCAAAATTGTGTAAGCCAGTTCCCTAAAAGAAATTTCTTCCTATGTGTATCCTATTAGCCATTTTCTGTAGAGAACCATGACAAATATACCACATTGTGTGGTAATGTGATTAGTATAAATTTGTTACATATTAGATAAAGTTCTATCTAATTTTACTTTTGAATGGGTGATGTTAAACAAAATATTTCAAGATTAGTGGTCTCAGTTTGGTTTCCCCAAATGTAGACTTTGAGAAAAGTATTGGTTGCAAGCAGATTATTTGGAAGGCAATGCCAGAAAGCACTTTGAGGAGTGAGCAAATGAGACAAGAAAGAGAGGAAAGCTAAAGAAAGATTTGTATGAATGAGTTGTTGGTGTGGGCAACTGGTACTCAATCCTCCTAGAAACCTTCCATGGGAAACTTTGTGGAATATATCTCAGAATCATAGTGAATTAGTGAGGGAATTAAGATATTTATCCACCAAAACTCAAAACTCATTTTTTATGATTATCCCTGGTACATTAATCTCCTGGCATTTCTGAACTATTTGAAGTTTTAGGTAGAACATACTCTAAAGGATGAGTACATTTTGAGGGAGAGTCACTGGAAGGTATTACCATATATTGGAACAGCCAGTTTTTAGTAACTTCTGAGATCGAACAAAAAAAAAAATGGGTGGGGCTAATGACCTTTTCAAAGCTATGATATTATAAGAATAGAAACATTCAATATTACAAGTAAGATATGATACAAAATAACTTTCCATTCGAACAGTTTTCCCTCAGTGGCATCTAAATCTTTTTCTAAAAATTTTATGTATCAAGGAAATTAAAATTAAAAGATATTTTGACAATAAAATTAAAGTTAATTTGATTCTAGCTATAAAACCAGTTCAGGAGGTTCCTGCTAGATAGTCTGTGCTAAAGTTCACTATGTGGGAAGAGTTAATACAATTAAAATGATAGTCACACTTCAATTTAATTACATAACATAAATACTTCCATCAGATAACACAAAACTGTCTAGTGATGTACAAATAATTCTAACATTTCTATTTCATAAAAAAAGCTTCAAATTGCGTTACCATACTAGAGTTGAAGAAAGCTTTAATTACAAAATTTAAAAACTGATATTTTCTTTTATGGTTAATGGAAAAATATTTATTTTGACCAATGGAATAAAAATTATAATTACAATAGTATTGAAACATCAGGACAAGACAGTAACACATTTTTAATGAAGAGATGTTATGTAAATGTGTTGCCAAATAATCTGCCTTCAAGAGATAATTTTCTTCATAAAGATTAATAACCCATTTTTAAACAAAGATGTATTTTTATCTCTCTTTTCCTTCTTTGTGTTTGATTCTCATAATAGTGTTTCTTAGATGTTTATATTTTAGTTAAAAAATGGCTTTAAATCATACTCTTTCCTTATGGACCTCACCTTAATATTTCAAATTCAACTTTAAAATTGCAACAAAGATCCCAAGGGCAAAAGAAAACTTTCTGTTCATGTGTTGATTCTTTGTTTTTTTTTTCTTTTTTTTTTAAGAATTTTTTAAGATTTTATTTATTTATTTGACAGACAGAGATCACAAGTAGGCAGAGAAGCAGAGAGAGAGAGAGAGAGGAGGAAGAAGGCTCCCTACTGAGCAGAGAACCCAATGCGGGGCTCAATCCCAGAACTCCGGGATCATGACCTGAGCCAAAGGCAGAGGCTTTAACCCTCTGAGCCACCCAGGTACCCCTCTTTGTTTTCTTTTCGCTTTTTCTTAAATTTGCTGCTATGATCTAGACAAGAAAGTCCAGGACAGAACAGTGTAATGTTTCTCCCTATAGTCTGTCATGACTTTCACCTTCTCTGAAAAATTAGTCACTCAGATATTATAATGAATTCAACATTTTTTATCTGTTGCAAATGATCTGTCTTCACATAAAATGTATAGTATTGAGGGGGATACTAAGCTTGTTAATAGATCAAAAAATCACTAAGTAAGGCAAATGAAGTCTAATTTCAAAGCATCTATACCATTAATTCAATGCTATGTCAAAAATATACTTTCAAATTAATTTCCTCCCTGTTGTTCTATTTTATTCGGTCTTTTTGCCTTACCCTTTCCCCATACCTTCCATCCAATTTGAAGTACTGCTTCATAACATCTGCTTACATGTTTTTGATACAATTTATATAGCTAAAGTCTTTAGATATGTGTTATTTCTTCCAGACCACTAGAATTATTAACAATGGCACATTGAGCAGAGTCCTTTCTTTTGTAAGAACCTCTGGATTTTCTGTTTCAGATTTAGATCAAACCAAGCCTGGTAATGGTCAGATATATTCAAATAACTACTACTTCTTAATAATACACATTTGAAGGGCACCTGGATGGCTCAGTGGGTTAAAGCCTCTGCTTTCAGTTTAGGTCATGATCCCAGGGTCCTGGAATTGAGCCCCACATTGGGCTCTCTGCTCAGCAGCGAGCCTGCTTCCCCCCAACCCCTGCCGCCTCCCTCTTTGCCTACTCGTGATCTCTGTCAGTCAAATAAATAAATAAAATATTTTTAAGAAATAATACACATTTGAAATTCTGATGGCATTATATATGTGAACCCAAAGGATTCTGCCTGGGATGACCACACATTTTGCATTCCTTCCCTAATAACACCTGTTGTCATCATGCACTACATCTTTAATACAGTCAATACATTAATACCATCCACTTTTCACTTTCAAATGTATCCTTCTTAAATGATTAATTATGTAATTCTGTCAATCTTGACAGATTTACTCAAGATGCCATTTAACAAAAGAAAGTCTATTGGGGATAGAAATTGTATCATTCACTTCAACAGGAAATATATGATGCACTCATATTAGGATAATCTGAACATAGATTAATAATGAAATTGTTTAAAATGGGGAATGCAATGTACAGAGTTATAAAAAAAGAATAATAGAGTACATGAGTAAGTAACTGTAGGGTTTGGAGCTCTACTTTACCACTGTTAGAGATGAAGAGGATATAGAGGGAATATTTCCAGAACTTTGAGACATAGAATCTTATTTGGAATAGGATACTGATAGAAGGAAATCTTTGGTTGAGAGACACAAACATCTGAGAGAAACTCCTCAGAGGCAAATAAAGAAACTGAAGAAAACTAAGTAAGAGTCAGGCAAGATGAGGACTTAGTAAAGACCTGACCTGATTTTTTTTTTTTTTTCTAATATCCTCTTGGTACTACTGGTGGGCCAAACCCAAAGAACAGCCAGAGGGCAACATAGCTAGTTGCTGTAAGTCTAGATATGCCAACATCCCACAGAAAATGGGCAATATTCAGTAGAATTTACCAACTTCTAGCCTTTAGCCTGTACTCTTATCCTTTGTATTTTTTTTTGTTTTTTATTGTTTGTTTGTTTTTTTGTTTGTTTGTTTTTGGTTTTGTTTTTTCCTTTGTTTGTTTAAAGAGTAAGCCCCTAACAGGGGGGACACAAATATTAATTTTGTTACACTTTCACTTAAGTTCTAAATTATCTACCATCAGTGTTCTTTTTTTATTGGTGCATAAGGCAGAAATACATTATAATAATATAGCATTTACAATCTTCACTTTGTAGTTAGTAAAAATGGAGTCATAGCTGCCTTCTTCTATTCTTAATTCTGTTTTTCTTACATTCCAACAGCATGTTGGTGAATAAGGATCTTTATGTATTTGGCTGATTCTCATCTACATTCCTTTAGGATCAGGGCCCTTGGTTTTCATGTTATTGTTGGGTCAATGTATTCACCCTGATTAATGAGCACAGAACTACAAAGAGGAATTCCAATGAATCCTCTAGGTTCCAAATATAGCTTCCCTTGTTCCAGTGGTATAACATTAACCCAATCTTCCTTATCAGAATCAAGTACTTGCCCAATACAGTTGCCCTTCTTTGTTGGTACATGAAAAGCCCTAAATAATCAGAGAATGATATTGGTTTCATGAAAGATGTATTTTTACCCTATGCATAGGTTTCATCTAATAATCATACAGAGAATCGTAGTAAACAATGTGGGAAAGTAGGGATTTGGGGGACATAATACACATAGGAAATATGTATGCACAATGAAGCCCCCAAACCTGTAAAGGAATTCACTGGTTCTTTCTCTGGGTGTTAAGGAGTGTATGAAAAAGATTTTTCAAGGCTTTACAGAAAATAGTTACTTGGTACTGTAAACTGAAAAGAGGATTATGTCGTTGGGAAGGGGTGAAAAATATTGGAGTTCTGACCATACATATGGGAGACATACCATAGAAAATACCAGACATTTACTTGAGACTTCAGGTCACACTTCAGGAAGATTAAAAATTACAATAAAAATAAAACCCTAGAGCATAGTGTCTCAGCCTTTGTATTACTGACAATTAGGCCAGATAAATCTTTGTTTTCATGGGTTTTCCAGTGCATTTTAGTCTTTTGAGCAGTATCCTTGGCTTCTACATTTTAAATGTCAATAATATATCTTCCCTAAGTCACAACAACTAAAAAAAAAAAAAAGTCTCCAGACATGGTGAAATGTTTACTTGCTGCAAATTGTCTCTGAATGACAGCCACTGCCTGAGAGTAAAGGCTATCATGAATTGCCTTATTTAAGGAAGAGTTTAACAGCAGACTGGATATTATTGAAAAAAATAAAAATATAGTGGACTCAAGGAAAAATATCAAAGAAGAAATCTCAGGAGAAATTTAAAAATGGTTTAAATTAAATGAAATGAAAACAAAAGTTATCATAATTTATGGGATGCAGCAAAAATACTGATTAGAGGGAAAATTATAGTAGTGAATACATATGAGAAAAAAGAAAGATCTAAAGTCAGTAATCCAAGACTCTACCTTGGATAACTAGAAAAAGAACAACAAATTAAATCCCCAGTAAGCAGTACAAGAAATAATAAAAATTAGAACAGAAACTAATGAAATTAAAAACAGAAAATCAACAGAAAAATTATTGAAATAAAATCTGGGTCTGTGAAAAGATCAATAAAGTCATTAAGATTCCAGTGAAACTAACTAAGGAAAAAAGGGAAAGGACACACTACTAATATTAGAAATGAAAGAGAAGACATCACTACAGACCCTATAGACATTAAAATGACAGTAAAATAATGCTATGAAAAATTCTATGCCCACGAATCTGATAACCTAGATGAAATGGGTCAATTCCTTGGAAGATACCATATACTAAATCTCACATAAGAAAAGATAGATGACCTGAATAGACCAATATCAATTAAAGAAAAATATCTACTGACAAATCCAAAATCATCAATAAACCCAGAGGGACCAAAAAACAAAACAAAACAAATGAAACAAACAAACAAAAAAACAACTATTGTAAACACAACAGGATTAAAATGCTGCAAACAAAAGATAAAGAAAAATGTTATAAGAAGCCTGAGAAAATGGGGCACCTGCATGGCTCAGTCATACAGCAGCTGCCTTTGGCTCAGGTCATGACCCAAGGTCCTGGGATCCAGCCCTGCATCAGGTTCTCTGCTTGGTGGGAAGCCTGTTCCTCCTCTCTCACTCCCCCACCCTGCTTCTATTTCCTCTCTCACTGTCTCTGTCAAATAAATAAATACAATCTTAAAAAAAAAAAAAAAAAAAAGCCTGAGGGGGCAAAAAGGGACAAATTATTTGAAAGGGAAAAGCAGTATGAGTGACATAACTTATTGGATACAAGGAGGCCAGAAGAAGATAAAAAATCTTTAAAATGCTTAAGGAAAAATAAAGTCAACCAACATTTCTACATTCATAGAAAATATTATTTAAAAAGAATTGTAGGGCACCTGGGTGGTTCAGTGTGTTAAGCCTTTGCCTTCGGCTCAGGTCATGATCCAGGGTCCTGGGATCAAACCCTACATCGGGCTCTCTGCTCAGCAAGGATTCTGCTTCTTCCTCTCTCTGTACCCGCCTCTCTGCCTAATTGTGATCTCTGTCTGTCAAATAAATAAATAAAATCTTAAAATAAAATAAAATAAAAATAAAAAGAATTATAAAATAAAGATATATTAAGTTAAGCAAATGGGGAGAATTTGCCATCATAAGAAAAGCACTATAAGAAACATGATAAAATATCTTTATGAAGCCAAAATATCTTTATGAAGCCAAAATGGTAACATTGTATTTTAAGATTAATAATTTATACACTCATATAAAAATAATAGCAACATAAAAACAAAAGAGAAAAATTGTTATTATTTATATGCATCATGTATCTATATTTTTAAAGGTATCTAATATATATGTGAAATGGTATAATATCAATTCATGATAGATATCAATGAGTTAAAAAAAGTTTATATTAATCTGTAGAGTATCCAGTTAAAATATAAGCCAGGAGGTATAAAGTTAAGAAGTCAATAGATATGAAGAAATAAAATGTTAAAATATAATTACTTGGGCTTTGAGAAAAAACAAAAACAGGAAAAGAAAAATGAGAAAGGGGGCGTTTGGGTGGCTTCGTGGGTTAAAGCCTCTGCCTTGGGCTCAGGTCATGATCCCAGGGTCCTGGGATCAAGCCCTATGTTGGCCTTTCTGCTCACTAGGCGGCCTGCTTCTTCCTCTCTCTCTGCCTGCCTCTCTGCCTACTTGTGATCTCTGTCAAATAAATAAATAAATAAAGTCTTAAAAAAAAAATGAGAAAGGATCACAACACAGAAAATGAATACTAAAGTTTGGATTTTAATGACCTAACAAAGTTATTAACTATATTAAATGCAAATTATGTAAGGACAAATGAAAAAGTAGATACTTCAAATGGTATATTATGAAAAAAGCAGGATCCAACTATATGTTATTTGTTATCTATAAGGACACATTTTAAATATCTAAGCATTAAGGACTGAAAAGTAAATTGCTCAAAGATGATGTGTCATTCCAGTGTAAATTACGGCATGGGATGTTATAAAATATGGGATGACTATATAAATATTAGTAAAAAATAGCCTTATATATAAGCAATATTACAAGAGATGAAGAAGGAAATTTCTTATTAATTTGTCAAGAAGATATAAAAGTCCTGAAGTGCATTTCTTAATAATAGTGTTTCAATGTTAATGAAACAAACATTAACAAAATAAAGGAAGGATAAATTTAAGTCATTTTGAAATTTTTAAAACTCCATTCTCAGTAATTGATAGAACAAGTAGAATAAAATATCAGTAAACATAAAGATTTGAGAAATATTATTTAAAAACTTGACTTTGACATTTATAGATCATTATACCACAGACCAGCAGAATTCATTCTTTTCAGGGGTTTATAAATATTCAAAAGATAGAACATGCTTTGACAAGAAGTAGACCCGATATATCTCAAAAGCCTGAGTCACATTATCTGACCAACAGAATTAATTTAGAAATCTGTAATAAGTACCAATAATAAATAATAGATATAAAGAAACTCCAAAATTGTTGGAAAATGACAACATGATCTTGTGTATTCAAGAGGAAATCTCAGTGGGCATTACTAAAGAGTTTACATGAATGAAAATGAAAATACAACATATTAACTTTCTGAGAACAATTCAAATATAGTTCAGGAAAGAATTTGTGCTTTTAACTGCACATGAAAAAAACAAAAGTTTTTTGAGTGAATTAAACATCCATCATATGAATCTGAAAGAAGGAGGAGGATTTAAAATCTAAGTAGAAGGAATGGATATAATACAGATATAAAAATAATATAAAACCCCATTTGCTGAAATTACTGGGTAAACAAATATAAAAAATATATATCTCAACCACTATCTCATCTTAAATATAAGAGTCAATTGGAGATAGATCATAGTCATAAATATAAAAATTAAACTCTAGAACTCCCTTGAGAAAGCTTAAGAAAATATCTTGACTTCTGCTTGGTGGCAGAAATTTCTTGGACTAGAAAAGAGAGCACCCTCCTTAAGAAAATAGTTTATAGTGAATTTCATAAAAATGTTAAACATTTACTCTTTAAGAAACACTGTTAAACACTGTTAAAAAATGATTAATGAAACAACACTAGGAAAAGCTATTCTAAGGAAATGCATAACCCCTGACAAATGAATCTTCTTAAACAGAATATAAAAAGAAATCCTATGGCTCAATAACAAAATATTAAAAAAAATATATATATATAAATTATTGAAATATCCACTTTACAAAGGAGAGTCAAATAAGCACATGAATTTTTTTCATTATATTTATCAGAGATATGAAATTTAAAGGCAAAAGGAAATGAAATTATGTACACTCTTTATGATGCCAAGTGCTTAAAAGGCTGACATTGCAAAACTCTTCTATGTTGTTTTTAGGAATAATTGATGGTTAAATAATATTGGAAAATGTTATTTAACATATGCTGTAACATAGTTTCTTCTGTATGATATAATTCCTAGGTATTGATCCAATAGAATGAAAACATATGCCCACAAAATGTTGTCTGCGCAAATGTTTATAGCAGCTGTATTTATAATAACACCAAATTCCGATTATTAAGAGAATGGATAAACACATTATAGAGTATTCATTGAATAGAATATGTACATCAATAAAATAAACAAATTACTAACACATGAAACAACAAGAAGAATTGATATGGCACTACTATGAGTGAAAAGCAGATACAAAATAGTAAATATTGTAGTATTCCAGTCATTTTTATAGTTTTAGAATAAGCAGAACTAAAGTACAGTTACAGAAATTAGAATAACACTTGTTGTCAAGGAAGCAGAAACTTACTGGCAAGGGATATGAAGAAAATTGGGGTGCAGTTGGAAATATTCAACATCTTAAAGTTGTCAGGCAGTACACTTAAAAACATAATTGACCTTATTATTTTAGCTAAAATTCCACTATCCCGAGATTGAAATGTTTTACTGAGAAAATCCTGGAGAAAGCAGGGGAAATACATTCAACTCTTACAGAATTCAATGAAACTCCTAATTAGAGAAGAGCATAAAAACATTAAAATATATTAGTGTTAATTATTATTGAATTATTCTTTTTAAGGATATAAAATAAATTTATTGTACAGAAAGCTAGTTAACTAGTGATACCTGTATTTATTTCTAGACTGGTAAAAAAATGTGCTAAGAATAATAAATAAAAGTTCATTTAAAAGTTTATTTAAAATTATTAGCTTTGGAGGTGCCTGGATGGTGCAGTCAGTTGGGCATCCAACTCTTAATTTCGGCTCAGGTCATGGTCTCAAGGTCATGGAACCCCACAGTGAGCTCTGGGCTCTGCTTTGAATCTACTTGAGTTTTTCTCTCCTTTTGCCTCTTCTGCCCCCACTCTCAATCTCTCTCTAAAATAATAATTTAAAAAAATTAGCTTTAAGTTGCTTTCTGTAAATATATATACATAACACATGGCATCATATTTTGTATTTACAGTGTAAAATATGAGTTTTGATAAATCTTAATTTGTTAAAAAGGAAAAACAGAAGAAAATGCATGCACATTCATCAGTAATATACTATCACAAAGCTCTGAGCATGTAGTCTTCGATTGGTATGACTTTATATTCAGGATCCAACGTTACCAGTTTTTGGTAGTTTTATGCTATGAACTTAAGCAATTACTCTAAGGCTACCACCATCTCCAGTCAATCAAGTCAAACAGTATTTAGTGGCAAAATAACCAACTGTGCTGACTTAGAGCTGCCACCAGTAAATATTTTCTCCAACCACATTTTATGATGTCTAAATTTATTCATAAACTCAACTCCTTGTTTAGCCATATTTATCCATAATTTTTATTCACACCAATGAAGTATTACTAGTAACATTAAAGAATACCCATTTGTTCTTAACTGATTGCATTTTTGACATTGCTATTTGTGTCCCAGAGACATTAAAATAAGTTCTAGAGAAAATATTTATAATCTCTTTACAAACCTTTAAGAAACTTCTTTTTTTAAGATTTATTTATTTTAGAAAGAGAGAGAGAGCACAAGAAGGAGGTGCAGAGCAAGAGGGAGAGAGAATTTAAAGCAGACTCCTACCTAGCAAAGAGCCCACCTCAGGGCTCAATCTCATTACCCCGAGATCACAACACAAGATAAAAGGTTGGATGCCTAATCTACTGCACTACCCAGGTGCCCCAAATTTGAAGAAACTTCTGAAAAAGAAATAGTTCTTAATGCTTAAGTTATATAGTTTTAGTGCACTTATAAGGGAAATAATAAAGACCATACATTTAAACTATTAGTTATAAGAAAATAATTCTCCATGTAGGAAGCAAAGTTTTATTTATAATTCAATATAACTTTAGCATATAAAACTTTCCTCTTCATATAAGAAATTTCAAAATAGACCCACAAGAATTTCACAGTTTAAGGTGCTTCCTCTAGGCAGTTTATGGCCAAGGAGATGCTTTTAAATACATTCAATACATTCAGATATGTGATGAGATCTATATGTTCTTTTCAGTGTGCTTTTTTATTTTAATTTTTTTATTTGAATATAGTTGGCACAATGTTTCAGGGTTAGATGTGCTTGTTTGTTTGTTTGTTTTTTTCCCATCCGTCCCCTTAACCACTTCCCCTCTAGTAACCCTCTGTTTCTTCTCTGTAGTTAAGGGTCTGTTTCTTAGTTTGTTTCTCTTTTTTTTCTTTGTTCATTTGTTTTGTTTCTTAAATTCCACATATGTGTGAAACCATATGGTATTTGTCTTACTCTCACTAACTTATTTCATTTATCATTATATACTTTAGCTCCACCCAGGTTGTTGCAAATGGTAAGCTTTCATTCTTTTTTAATGACTGAATAATATTGCATTATGTGTGTGTATACATATAGATAGATAGATAGATATAGATATATCTATAGAGATATAGATATACTACATTTTTTATCCATTTATTTATTGATGGACACTTGGGTTGCTTTCATAATTCAGCTATTCTCAATAATGTTACAACAAACATAGGGATGCATGTGTCCCTTTCAATTAGTGTTGTTGCATTTTGGGAATAAGTACCCAGTAGTGCAATTATTAGTCCAAAGGGTAGTTCCATTTTTTACTTTTTGAGAAGCCTCCATACTGTTTTCTACATTAGGTACACCAGTTTGCTTTCCTACCAGCAGTGCCTGAGGGTTCCTTTTTCTCCACATCCTCACCAACACTTGTTTCTTGAGTTTTATTTTAGCCATTCTGACGGGTGTGAGGTCTTATCTCATTGTAGTTTTGATTTGCATTCTCTCATGATGAGTGATGTTGAACATCTTTTCATGTGTCCGTTTGCCATCTGTATGTCTTCTTTGGAGAATTGTCTGTTCATGTCTTCTGCCCATTTTTAATTGGATTATTTGTTTTCTGAGTATTGAATTGTACCAATTCTTCAGGTATTTTAGATACTAATACTTTACTGAATGCCATTTGCAAATACCTTCTATTTTGTAGGTTATATTTTAGTTTGTTGATTGTTCATTCACTGTGCAGAAACTATTTTGATATAGTCCCAATAGCTTATGTTTGCTTTTTTCCCCTTGCTTTAGGAAACATACCTAAGAAAATGCTACTCTGGCCAATATAAGAGAAAGTACTGCCTGTGCTCCCTTCGAGGATTTTTAAAGATCTCACATTTAGGTGTTCAATCCAGTTAGAGTTTATTTTTTGTGTATAGTGAAAGGTAGTGATTCATTTTCATTCTTATGCATGTAAGTGCCCATTTTTTTCTGAAAACCATTTGTTGACAGATGTACTTTTATTGCAAGAGCATGGAAGCTAATCCAGAGGAGCTCTTGGCAAAGACTTCCCTTTGGAGAAGTCTTGCCAGATTTAAGAAATAAAAATACAGAATGAATAATATTTTAGTATAAGCATGTCACAAATAATACATGGAGCATACTTGTACTAAAATATTACTTCTTGTTGTCTGAAATACAAATTTTACTAGACATCCTGTATTTTTTTTTTTTTCCTGGCAATCTACTGAAGGGATGAGTCAGCAATTGACTTTGGAGGAAATAAGATAAAGGAAATGTGGGGCACCTGGGGGACTTAGTTAGTTAAGCATCTGCCTCCAGCTCTGCTCATATCTCAGGGTCCTGGGATTGAGCCCCTGTTGAGCAGGGAGTCTGTTTCCCCCTCTTCTTCTACTCCCACCCCTGCTCCTACTGTCTTCTCTCTCACTTGTTCTATCTCTCTTCTCAAATAAGTAATTTTTTTTTTAAGAAAGATGTAGATCCAAAGAATTAGGAGACTAAATATTTCCTAATGGAAGTAAACCACAGAAATTCTACAATGGAACTTATTCTGAGTAGACAGCCAAATGTAGGGCTGGGGAGTAGCAAATGATATTGGTGGAGACCAATGAGATAAAGGCTCTGTATGCCATGGAAAAAAAGTCTGATTATTTTGCTGAAGGTATGGGGTTAAGAAATCAGGGAAGAAATATACTAATATTTGGGAGATAATTCTAACTACAATGAAGACAAAAAAATTAAGAGTATGATTAAAAACATTGTGGTCATGTATGCACCTGAAACATAGGGGGAAAAAATATCATGTGCAAAAATGTTGCAAGGTGTTTTAAGAGGGATAATAGAAAGAAGGGAATATTTATTTATTATGTAAATATTAATTAGCTCATGACAATTATGAACTTCACAGTAGAATAATAAAAGTGAGAGGAAAATGAAGACTCTCCTTTAGGTTTCTTATTTAGCAAAAGAAAGAAAGAACAAATGTTGCCATTTACTGAGCTTTGGAATGCAGGGTGAAGGTAGTGTTGAGGGGGTGATAATGAGTTAAGCCTTGGACATGCTGAATTTGAGATTCAGATTTCCAGAAGAACTGTTCAGATTGGAGTTGAACAGTTCAACTATACTAATATAGGGCCCTAAAGTAGTATCAGGAAACTATTACTTGTTGAAGATAAACATTTTGGAACTATAGAGATAGAAATGGTAGTTGAATTCATGGAAGAAGATGTAATAATTCACCATGTATGTATAGTGTGAAAATTTTTCATCAAATCTGTAAGACAATTTATGCACTTTTTTGTATGGAAGTGTTAAATCACTATATTGTACACTTGAAACTAATATTACACTGCATGTGAACTTACTGGAATTTTTTTAAAGGTTTTCACATAGGCATTAAAAAAAAAAAGATAAAAATAAAATTCAAGGGGCACCTGGGTGGCTCAGTGGGTTAAAGCCCCTGCCTTCAGCTCGGGTCATAATCCCAGGGTCCTGGGATCAAGCCCCATATTGGGTTCTCTGCTCAGCAGGGATCCTGCTTCCTCCTCTCTCTCTGCCTGCCTCTCTGCCTACTTGTGATCTCTGTCAGTCAAATAAATAAATAAAATATTTTAAAAAAATAAATAAAAATAAAATTCAAGTCCTATGAGAGAAAATCTATAAGACAGTTACTTAACAAACATCCTTTACCTCATTTAATTGTTTAAAATATAAAGAATAAAGATATTGTATGTTTAAAGGAATAATCTGTACATAAATATCTTAGTATCTTATCAAACAGCCTTATAAGGTAGATGTTATGATTCCCATTTTCCAGATAAAGGAAATCAAATTAGTTGAGAATAAACAATTTGATCAAAGTTGTACAGCTAGCAATAAAGTAGAGGAGCAGCAATATTGATTTAAGTTTGTATTGACTCCAAAATCACAGTGCTTTGATTATATAATTTATGATTTTAATCTTTAAAAAGAAGGCTCTATTATTAACAATGTGTTATTTGAAAAGGAATGAAAAACTTGAAATAAAATTTTACCTAATGGTTGAATCTAAAAAAAAATTAAATATAATCCCTGAAAAAATTGACGGTAATGGTTTATATGTTACATATACAAGAATAAAAAAATTAAATATGCCTACATTTAATAAACCAGGAAAGTACTAAGGATTCTAACTTTTCAAGTTACCAAATTTTGATCAAGGAATATATTATGACAAAAAATATAAGAATGACATTAATAGAAACAAACTAAAAAGAAGCAAATATAAGGAAAATATATTAAGAATTAAATTGCTTAAAAGAAAAGAACAGAAGAAAGTCAAATATGTCAAGATTATTTTAACCATGCTCACCAGTGAAATTGGATGATAAAACTTTTGATTAAGGTGTCCATTGGTCTTACATTACATGGTGCCGTCTTGATTTGTCTGTTTTTCTAGTATAATTACTAATAGCATCTTTTTTATTTCCAAAATATTGTATGTTAGATGATAAATTATATGGTCCCCTCACATATGTGATATCCCAGTGCTTAGCCAGAGTCCAGATGTTGGACAAGAGTCACACAGTCATATTAGAATCCAGTTATTTTTCTCCCTCCCTCCATATTTTCCCATCAATTGATTTTGGCATTACAGAGATTATTTATATGTATATCTAATACCTCTATCTATTTAGGTACTTCTCTATCTATATTTACCATTTGTTATTTTCTCTATATTGTAGATTAATATTCTAGTAGCAGTAACTATATGCCACTCATAAGCTAAGCTAATTGTTGGATTTTTTGCACATTATTCCTTTTAATCTTTGTAGGACCATGGATTTTGGTGGTATTTTTAATTAAATGATTGAGAATTGGCACTCAGAATGGCTTAATCTCGAATGACTGTAAATATCCTAAGCAGAAAAGTAGGTCTCCAGTCTTTTTGAACAACACCCATGTCCTCACAAGAGTCTCAAGCAATTTGCCTTTTCTTCATGTCTAATGAGAAAAAAAAAAAAATAGAAAAAGGGCATGCCTTGACTTCTGTGTGACTTGGTCTTTTGGGCAAGTTCATAAGATACAATACATTTCCAGGAAATGCAAATGCTAGCAGAGTGGAAAGATTTTAATTTGTTTTGCTCAAGTATTTAGAGTTATTCTCAATTTTGAGTACTAGACCATTGATAACAAGTCCTCTAGTGGTATTTAATTTCTCAATAAAGGATATTTGTAGCAGTCAATTTATAGTGCATGTATCTATTTTACCATGTTTTCTAATTTTGTCATTCTTGACTATTTACATATTGAAATGCATGTTATTTTATTATAAATGGCTTTCTTCTTATTTCTTCTTATATTATAGTTATAGTGTTATATTGTTCTTTTGAAATTGCATTTACAGATAGGTTGTATTATCTATAAACTTCATTTCAGAGTAATAAAAAAGGCATTAAATTATTTTTTTAATAAAAAGATGTATTGGGTCTGTGAAAACTACTTCCTCAAAGGAATAGAGGAATCTCTCTGGAAATACTGGAGATTTTTGACTCATAAACCTCATAAATTCTGAGGAATTTATATGAAAGCAAAACTTAACATGGAGATTAACTTATCACATCATATTTCAATGATGGAGTTGGTTATTTTGTTAAAAGGGCTTTGGACACTCTGATTATTGATGCTCATACCCTGGACGTTCAAAGAGATGGGTAGATCTCTTTGAAAAGCTGGGATATCTCTCAACATTATCTTCATCATGACACTGTGCAGAGCAATGCATATACCTTCTTCAGGACTGAAGAACTTATCCAAACTTTTGAGAAGATTCTAGTCTGGTAATTGTTAGCTATCAGTCCTCTTTGGGAATTGCCAAAACCGGAGATTACTTTTCCTACAGACATGTCTTTTGCTAGGCAGTCTGTTTTCATTGACTTCTAAACACAGGGTACACAGTCTCAGATCCCTGACTCCAAGTTAGGAACACTTTGAAGATCCACCTCAGTTTTGGCCATTCTTTGTAGGGTCCACAAATGGCTTGTATCTGTACCACAAGTCTTACTCTCTGCTCAGTCTTGTCATTCTCCCTTCTTCCCATGACTATTGATCTTGTGAACACTAAAATGAATGTCAGCCTTAGCTTTCTGGGCAGCCAACCTATGACATTCAGACTCTAGGCATATAGGCATGTTTGGGAAAGAATTACAGGTATATGAATATTTAGATAAATATGTAGGTAGGTGGATGGATGGATAGATAGATAACAGACAGATGACAGATAGATGACAGATCATCATTGTTAAATTGTATAAAGAGTCATATCATTTAATCACTTCATACTGGAGATGAGAAAACAGTTATCTAGTCTTATGTTACTCTTCCAGAGTCCTATGCCAGTGAATGGCAGAAGTCCAAATGTCTAAGCCTCCAAACACTAAAACCAGGGCCTTCTGCCACATAGGGCTGTGACACTTAAATCCACAAAAAAAGAATTGTTACTTAATGCTTTTTTTTAGTACTTAATTCCTTTGATCAAATACCTTTACTGTTTCTTGGTTTTCATCACTGTTTTCTTATTACCAACTCTATATGTTCATGTGTAGATGTTTTTGTTTTTTACTTTTTTGTTATTATTTATTTATTTATTTACCTTTTTTTGAATTTAAAGATTTTATTTATTTATTTGACAGGGAGAGATCACAAGTAGGCAGAGAGGCAGATAGAGAGAGAGAGAGGAGGAGGAAGCAGGCTCCCTGCCAAGCAGAAAGCCAGACGCAGGATGCAATCCCAGGACCCTGAGATCATGACCTGAGCAAAAGGCAGAGGCTTAACCCACTGAGCCACCCAGGCACCCCGTTTTCGTTTTTTAAGCAGTTTATTTATTTTCCAGAGAAGAAAGAACACCAGCAAGGGGAGCAGCAGGCAGAGGGAAAAGTGGGCTCCCTGCTAAGCAAGGAGCCAGATGTGAGACTCAGTCCCAAGATACTGGGATCATGACCTGAGACAAAGGCAGATGCTTAACTGACTGAACCACCTATGCATCCCATGTGCAGATCTTTTTGATAAATGGTTGCATATAAGGTTGAGTGTTGTCTTTATTTAACATTGATCATTTATAATTTATTTATAAATGTCAATAACAGTAAATATAATATTTTATTAATAATATATAAACATTTAATAATGTATTGTTATTTGGAGATAATTTTATCCCTTAAAGGGAGACATACTAAAAATTATGTATGACTAAGCTCACTTTCACCTCTCTTTCCTTAAAGATGATCTACCTCATTGTAAACACACATTATAATTGTGTTATATGATATACATAATGTAATAAAATATACTTCATAAACTTTTGCAACCATACTATTCCAAGTGTTTGTGGCTTCAATTTTTCATTTTAACTTCATAATCTAAAGAAAGTATTAGTTTTCCCTGTTCCAGGCATTTTTGTATGTACTTTTCTTGTCTCATCTCTGTTTTTTAATTTTTTCCTATCTGACTTCTTTATTTCAGATGTCATCAAACAGGACACTACTAGAGGGTTGTCCTTTATCTTTTCATTATCTAATGGAAATAGAAAGACAAAAACCATAACAAAGAAAAACAAAAACAAAAGAAAGGAAGGAAAAAAAGGTAAACGGAGGTTATTTTAATTCTCTGTGGTATAAAAAAGCACTTGAGTTCTGTCATTATGAAAGTTTTCAAAATTACCTACTACTATTGCAAATATATGTGTGTGCTCTTAATTTCCCATCTTTTGTCATGAAGTTTATGCAAATATGTGCATATTTGAGAAGGTTATCAGCAGGCTTTTGGTAATGCCCATTTTCTCCTCTGTATAATTTCCAATAACATCTCTAGCTAGAAAAACAAAGGTTAATTATTAACAATGCAATAATGAGACCCTTTAGCATCAGCAAATATTGAAAGAACAAATTCATCTAACTGATAGACTGTCTGGCAAGGGCATGTGATATACATGGTTTTGGGATTGCACAAAGGAAAGTTATTCAACCAAGCTAAAGAAGAAAATCTTACCATTTGCTATAACTTGGATAAAACTTGAAGGCATTATACTAATTGAAATAAGTCAGACAAAGAAAGACAAATACTGTATAGTATCATTTATATGTAGAATCTGAAGAACAAAACCCATAGGAACAGTAGAGTGAAGGTTACCAGGAGCCAAGGGTTGGGGGAAATGGGAAGACGTTGGTCAGAGTACAAATTTCCAGTTTCAAGATAAATAAGTTCTGAGGATCGAATACATAGCATGGTGACTATAGCTAATAATGCTATATTATATACTTGTAAGTTGCTAAGTGAGTAGATCTTAAGTATTCTCACCACAATTATGTGAGGAAATAGAGATGTTAACTAAAACTGGTGTGGTGGTTATTTTGCAATTATGTATATCGAATTGATATTGTATACCTTAAACTTACACAATGTTATATGTCAATTATATCTTAATAAACCTGGAAAAATGTGCTTAAAAAGATAAGCATGATAAATGTGTAAATTGGCTAAAATAAAAGAAAATCTATATATATATATATAGGCCATTTTTTAAGGAAAAAAAGGTAATTTGACTTTTTCAAGAAAATGGGTTGAGGGAAGGAGCATGTCCTGAGCAGAGGTCTGAGATGAGGCCAGGTCTGACTAAGGCTTGAGGAAAGATAATGGGACTCCTTGTGGCCCTGGGAAGAGGACTGGAAATCCCCAAAGTGGAACTGTATTCTGTTAGCACTAGAAAATATCCAAAGTCACAGGCAGACTGAGAGGACAGTGGATGGTCCTGCTTTGTCTCCCACTAGAGCAGTCTGGGGAAGAGCTGGAGGTAGAAAACTCCCTGCAGGTGGTCACTTGAGTGTGATTCTCAAATTCACAAACCTCCTCTGTCCCTCTAGCTTCATATAAACATAAAAATGGGCTTGTGACTGCTAAGTCCTTCAGGACAAACAAAATAATAATAATCTAACAAATAATCCAAATATTTTAATTTATAAAATTTCAGCATCTTTTATATAGCTTCAGTATATATCTTATATTAATTTCTTCTTTTCCAACCATCCTTTATCTCACTCTCTCATAATTTTTATACATGGGTAATTTTCATTTTGTCCCTCGTCTGTTTCTTATTTAATTCATTGACAAAATACTATTAGAAGAATCATGACATGCCACTCTAGCTTTATAAGCATTTGTTCATAATTTCTCAATTTTAAAAAAAAATTAAAATTTTAAATTAAAAATTAAAATTTTAAATTAAATTTTAAATTAAAATTTCAAAAAATTATTTGTTTTAGAATAAGTTTTCCAGTCATTCCAATTTTGGAAGATTCTGTCCTCAGACCTTAATAATTATAATCCTATATATTAAGTTAATATTTGGTGAAAGTGATTCAGCTCTAAGTAGCTTAAATTGGAAAGGGAAGTTTATTGTCACATATAACTGTAAATTACAGAGAAATAAGTAGTCCAGTTATCGTTTGATGTAGCACTCAATCATTATCACTCAAACTTATCTCTTGTGCCATTCTAGCTGATTATTTTTTTCTTAAAAGAATGGCTATACCAATAACAAAATTACTATTGGCAGTTATGAGCACAACCTACATTGTCGTTGGTATTTTTCAGGGAAAAAAAGAGTTGTGTCCAAGAAGTACTAGGAAAACAAAGCAAAACAAAACAAACAAAAACCCCTCCCATTCACCTTACTGAATCAGTTTACCTCATATACTTACAAATTAATCACCACCGTGGCCAAACACAGACTATCCTTAATGACCTAATCCAATTATGACTGTGCGCCTTAACCCTGAATGGAATGAATTCCATGTAAGTCTCATGACTGAGAATTTGGGGAGAAGCAATTTCCTAAGGAAAATTAGAGTTACTTTTATCAGGTAAGGATGCTGACGAGCAAACAACAGATATAAATTATTTCCTACATTAACTCTATTTCACTCCTCCCAATATTATCTACGCATTGCATCTTAAAGATTATGTAAGTATACTCACTCAGGTGCTTTATTCATTCTTGTTCTACCGTCTTCATGTTTTGAAATCATCCTTTTTACATAGCCTAAACTCAGGCTTTCCTGATTTGTCATGCAGACTTCTGAATGGTTGTAGTTATTTGATAATAAGTATATTTTATTTTCCACTTTCACCATTATTTAACTTGTGATGTGTAAATAGCCAATTCCCTATAATTAAAATTTAAAAACCTAAGAACAGGGAACCTGAATTGTTTTGACATTACCAAAATATTCAACTTTATGCAACTCTGTGTGAATTGATGCCCAGAAAATACACTGGTTTGTTTTATCAGTTGAAATAATTTCAGATGCCAAAGGAGATACAGAAAGGGTTAAATTTTATTAAATTATTCTTTTGTTTGGGGACATCAGTGTTATATTTTTTTTTTTTTTTTAAAGATTTTAGTTATTTATTTGACAGACAGAGATCACAAGCAGGCAGACAGGCAGGCAGAGAGAGGGAGAGGAGGAAGCAGGCTCCCTGCAGAGCAGAGAGCCCGATGCGGGACTCGATCCCAGGACCCTGAGATCATGACCTGAGCCGAAGGCAGCGGCTTAACCCACTGAGCCACCCAGGCGCCCCCGATCAGTGTTATATTTTACACAAAACATGAAAAACAGTAATAGAATATTACTTTAAATAAAAATCTTCTCTTTTGGTACTATTGCAAAGACATTTCATTAAGTTAACAGTTACCTCAATTTTTTTAATATTTTTTTCCAATTTATTTATTTTCAGAAAAAACAGTATTCATTATTTTTTCACCAAATATTTAAAAAAAAATGTTCAGCTTCAATTCATATGTACCATTATATAAGTTTAAGGTATAAACATGTTGATTTGATATACTTATATGTTGCTGAATTATTGCCATACCACTATCAGTTAACACTTCTATCACCTCATATAATCCATGAGTATGTGTGTGTGTATGTGTGTGTGGTGAGAACATTTAAAATCTATTTACTTAACACCTTTGAAATGTATGATACCATACTGCTAACTAAAATCACCATGCTGTATGTAGATTCTCAGAACTGATTCATCTTATAACTGGAAGTTTGTAACTTTTGACCAAGATCTCTCCATTTCCCTCACCCCTAGCCCCTGGCAACCTCCACTCTACTCTCTGTTTCTATGAGTTTGATTTATTAGATTTCACAAATAAGTGAGAGTATTTTCTCTGTCTGGCTTATTTTGTTTAGCATAATACCCTCAAGGTCCATTCATGTTCTTGCAAATGACAGGACTTCCCTCCTTTTTACAGCTGAATAATATTCCAGTATATGTATATATTACAATTTGCTTATCCACTCATCTCTTTATAGACACATTGTTTCCATGTCTTGTTTTTTATGAGTAATGCTGCATTGAACTTGGGAGTGCAAATACCTGTTCACGGTAGTGATTTCATCTTCTTTGGATATAAACCTGAAGAAGGATTGATGTATCATATGGTACTTCTATATTTAGATTTTGAAAAACCTCCATACTATTTTCCATAGTGGCTGTACTAATTTACATTCCTACCAAGAGTGTTAAAGATTCCCTTTTCTTCATATCCACAACAACACTTGTAGTCTCTTGCTTTTTGATGATAGCCATTCTAACAGGTATGTATGTCATTGTGCTTTTGATTTGTATTTTCCTAATGATTAGTGATGTTGTGCGTCCTTTTTCTTATGTACCTGTTGGTTATTTGTATGTCTTATTTGAAAAAATTCCTCTATCCATTTTTTATTTGGGTTCTTTGGTCTTTTGCTATTGTATTACATGTGTTTATTCTGTGTTAGGGTATTAAACCTTTATTGGGTATATGACTTATAAATATGTCCTACCATTCCATAGGTTGCCTTTCCATTTTTTTAAAAGATTTTATTTATATATTTGACACAGAGAGAGAGAGATCACAAGAAGGCACAGAGGCAGGCAGAGGTGGGGGAGCAGGCTCCCTGCTGAGTAGAGAGCCTGATGCGGGGCTCCATCCCAGGACCCTGGGATCATGACCCAAGCTGAAGGCAAAGGCTTTAACCCACTGAGCCACCCAGGTGCCCCTTGCCTTTTCATTTTGTGGATTCTTTCTTTTGATGTACAGAAACTTTTTACTTGACATAGTCTCACTTATTTTTTATTTTTATTGTTCATACTTTTGGTCATATTAAAAAAATATTGCCATAACTAAAGTCAAGGATTTTTTTTCCTTATTTTTATTTCTAGGAGATTTCTCTCTCCAATTCTTATGTTTAAGACTTTAATCCTTTTTGATTTGCAAATGAAATAGAGACCAGAAAAACAATAGAGAATATAAATGAAATTAAGCTATCTTTTTGAAGAGATAAACAAAATGTACAAATCTTTAACTTGACTAAGAAAAAAGAGACAAGACAAAATGAGAAATAAAAGGCATGTTACACTGAGATCATAGAAATGCAGAGATTATAAGACACTAATATGAACAATTATCTGCTAACAAATTAGACAACCTAGAAAACAATGGATTAATTCCTAGAAACACAGTTTTGATAAACTGAATCATGAAGAAATAGGAAATCTGAACAGAACAATTATTAGTAAGGAAATTTAATAAGCAATAAATAATAAGAAAATTTCTGAGCAAGAAAAGGCTAGGGCCACATCACTTCCTTGTTGAATTCTACCAATTTATTAATATAGTTTCAAATATACTTGACAAAATATTAGCAAACTGAATTCAACAGCACATTAAATAATCACACTCTAAGCAAGTAGAATTTATTAGTTATGTTAAGATGTTTCAACCTACTCAAATCAATAAATGTGATATATCACAGTAATAGAATAAAAGATAAAAAACTTATGATAATCTCAATAGATGCAGAAAAAGCATTTGAAAAAAAAATACATTCGTGACAAAACTCTTTGAGCAACTCTTTGAGCAAGTTGAATATAGTAGGAACATACCTCAACATAAAAGCCATATATGAAAAACACCAGCTAATCTCATACACAATGGTAAAATGTTAAAATCTGTTCTAAGATCAGGAATGAGAAAAGGGTGCCAATTCTCACCATTATATTCAACATAGTACTGAAAATCCAAACCAGAGAAATTAGCTAAGAAAAAGAAATAAAAGACATCTTTTTTTTTTTTTAAGACAAATAGCTTTCTTTTTTTTTTTTTAAAGATTTTATTTATTTATTTGTCAGAGAGAGAGGGAGAGAGAGCGAGCACAGGCAGACAGAGAGGCAGGCAGAGGCAGAGGGAGAAGCAGGCTCCCTGCCAAGCAAGGAGCCCGATGTGGGACTCGATCCCAGGATGCTGGGATCATGACCTGAGCCAAAAGCAGCTGCTTAACCAACTGAGCCACCCAGGCGTCCCAGAAATAAAAGACATCTTAAAAGAAAAGGATGAAGTGACATTGTCTCTATTTGCTGATGATATGATGTTGTATATTAAAAAAAATCCTAAAGATGCTACCAAAAAGGTAGTAAAAATAATCAACAAATTCAGTAAATTAGTCATAAAAGAATCAGTTGCATTTATATACACTAACAAAATATCTAAAAAAAGAAATTAAAAAAACTATCTCATTTTCAGTAATATCTAAACAATAAAGTACATAGAAAAAAAAATTAACCAAGAATTGAAAGATCCATACTATATAATGTATTTAATGTATTTTTATCCCCAGAGATATAGGTCTGTGAATCGCCAGGTTTACACACTTCATAGCACTCACCAATGCACATACCCTCCACAGTGTCCATAACCCCACCGCCCTCTCACGACCTTCCCTCCCCCCAGCAACCCTGTTTGTTTCGTGAGATTAAGAGTCTCTTATGGTTTGTCTCCCTCCCAGTCCCATCTTGTTTCATTTATTCTTCTCCTACCCCCCTACCCCCCCCACATTGCATCTCCACTTCCTCATATCAGGGAGATCGTATGATAGTTGTCTTTCGCCGATTGACTTATTTCACTAAGCATGATACCCTCTTGTTCCATCCACATTGTCGCAAAAGGCAAGATTTCATTTATTTTCATGGCTGCATAGTATTCCATTGTGTATATATACCTCTTCTTCTTTATCTATTCATCTGTTAATGGACCTCTAGGTTCTTTCCATAGTTTGGCTATTGTGGCTGTTGCTGCTATAAACATTCGGGTGCACATACCCCTTTGGATCACTACCTTTGTATCTTTAGGGTAATAACCCAGTAGTGCAATTGCTGGGTCATAGGGTAGGTTTATTTTCAACTTTTTGAGGAACCTCCATGCTGTTTTCCAGAGTGGTTGCACAAGCTTGCATTCCCACCAACAGTGTAGGAGGGTTCCCCTTTCTCTGCATCCTCGCCAGCATCCATCATTTCCTGACTTGTTAATTTTAGCCATTCTGACTGGTGTGAGGTGATATCTCATTGTGATTTTGATTTGTATTTCTCTGATGCCGAGTGATGTGGAGCATTTTTCATGTGTCTGTTGGCCATATGGATGTCTTCTTTGCAGAAATGTCTGTTCATGTCTTCTGCCCATTTCATGATTGGATTATTTGTTCTTTGGGTGTTGAGTTTGCTAAGTTCTTTATGGATTTTGGATACTAGCCCTATATCTGATATGTCATTTGCAAATACCCTCTCCCATTCTGTCAGTTGTCTTTTGGTTTTGTTAACTATTTCCTTTGTTGTGCAAAAGCTTTTGATCTTGATAAAATTCCAATAGTTCATTTTGCCCTTGCTTCCCTTGCCTTTGGCAATGTTCCTAGGAAGACGTTGCTGCAGCTGAGGTCGTAGAGGTTGCTACCTGTGTTCTCCTCAAGGATTTTGATGGATTCCTTTTTCACATTGAGGTTCTTCATCTATTTTGAGTCTATTTTTGTGTGTGGTGTTAGGAAATGGTCTAATTTCATTATTCTGCATGTGGCCGTCCAATTTTCCCAACACTATTTATTGAAGAGGCTGTCTTTTTTCCATTGGACATTCTTTCCTGCTTTGTCAAAGATTAGTTAACCATACAGGTGAGGGTCTATTTCTGGGATTTCTATTGTTTCATTGATCTATGTGTCTGTTTTTGTGCCAGTATCATGCTGTCTTGATGACAAAACCTTTGTAATAGAGCTTGATGTCCAAAATTGTGAGGCCACCAACTTTGGCTTTCTTTTTCAATATTCCTTTGGCTGTTTGAGGTCTTTTCTGGTTCCCTATAAATTTTAGAATTATTTGTTCCATTTCTTTGAAAAAAATGGGTGGGATTTTGATAGGAATTGCATTAAATGTGTAGATTGCTTTAGGTAGCATAGACATTTTCACTATATTTGTTCTTCCAATCCAGGAGCATGGAACATTTTTCCATTTCTTTGTGTCTTCCACAATTTCTTTCATGAGTACATTATAGTTTTCTGAGTATAGATTCTTAGCCTCTTTAGTTAGGTTTATTCATAGTATCTTACTGTTTTGGGTGCAGTTGTGAATGGGATTGACTCCTTAATTTCTCTTTCTTCTGTCTTGTTGTTGGTGTAGAGAAATGAAACTGATTTCTGTTCATTGATTTTATATCCAGGTACTTTATTAAATTCCTGTACAAGTTCTAGCAGTTTTGGAGTGGAGTCTTTTGGGTTTTCCACATATAGTATCATACCATCTGTGAAGAGTGATAGTTGACTTCTTCTTTGCCGATTTGGATGCCTTTAGTTTTTTTTGTTGTTGTTTTCTGATTGCTGAGGCTAGGACTTCTAGTACTATGTTGAATAGCAGTGGTGATAATGGACATCCCTGCCGTGTTCCTGATTTTAGCAAAAAAGCTTTCAGTTTTTCTCCATTGAGAATGATATTTGTGGTGGGTTTTTCATAGATGGCTTTGATAATATTGAGATATGTGCCCTCTATCCCTACCCTTTGAAGAGTTTTGATCAGGAAAGGATGCTGTAATTTATCAAATGCTTTTTCATCATCTATTGAGAGTATCATATGGTTCTTGTTTTTTCTTTTATTAATGTGTTGTATCACATTGATTTATTTAGGGATGTTGAACCAACCTTGCAGCCCTAGAATAAATCCCACTTGGTCATCGTGAATAGTCCTTTTCATGTGCTGTTGAATCCCATTGGCTAGTATTTTGGTGAGTATTTTAGCATCCGTGTTCATTGAGGATATTGGTCTGTAGTTCTTTTTTTTGATGGGATCCTTGTCTGGTTTTGGGATCAAGGTGATGCTGGCCTCATAAAATGAGTTTGGAAGTTTTCCTTCCATTTCTATTTTTTGGAACAGTTTCAGAAGAATAGGAATTAATTCTTCTTTAAATGGTTGGTAGAATTCCCCTGGGAAACCATCTGGCCCTGGGCTTTTTTTTGTTTGGAGATTTTTGATGACTGTTTCAATCTCCTTACTGGTTGTGGGTCTGTTCAAATTTTCTATCTCTTCCTGGTTCAGTTGTGGTAGTTTGTATGTCTCTAGGATGCATCCATTTCTTCCAGATTGTCAAATTTGTTGGCATAGAATTGCTCATAGTATGTTCTTATAATTGTTTGTATTTCTTTGGTGTTTGTTGTGATCTCTCTTCTTTCATTCATGATTTTATTTATTTGGGTCCTTTCTCTTTTCTTTTTGATAAGTCTGGCCAGGGGTTTATCAATCTTATTAATTTTTTCAAAGAACCAGCTCCTAGTTTCCTTGATTTGTTCTATTGGTTTTTTTTTGTTGTTTGTTTTTTGTTTGTTTGTTTGTTTTCTGCTTCTTTGATTTCTGCTCTGATCTTTATGATTTCTCTTCTCCTGCTAGGTTTAGGGTTTCTTTCTTGTTCTTTCTCAAGCTTCTTTTGGTGTAGGGTTAGGTTGTGTATTTGAGACCTTTCTTATTTCTTGAGAAAGGCTTGTACCACTATATATTTTCCTCTCAGGACTGCCTTTGTTGTGTCCCACAGATTTTGAACCGTTGTGTTTTCATTATCATTTGTTTCCATAATTTTTTTCAATTCTTCTATAGTTTCCTGGTTGACCCATTCATTCTTTATAAGGATGCTGTTTAGTCTTCATGTATTTGTGTTCTTTCCAAATTTCCTCTTGTGATTGAGTTCTAGATTCAGAGCATTGTGGTCTGAAAATATGCAGGGAATGATCCCAGTTTTTTGATACCAGTTGAGACCTGATTTATGACCCTGGAGGTGATCTATTCTGGAGAATGTTCCATGTGCACTTGAGAAGAATGTGTATTCTGTTGCTATGGGATGGAATGTTCTGAATATATTTGTGATGTCCATCTGGTCCAGTGTGTCATTTAAGGCCTTTATTTCCTTGTCGGTCTTTTGCTTGGATGATCTGTCCATTTCAGTGAGGGGAGTGTTAAAGTGCCCTACTATTATTGTATTATTGTCACTGTGTTTCTTTGATTTTGTTATTAATTGGTTTATATAGTTGGATGCTCCCACATTAGGGGCATAGCTATTTACAATTTTTAGATCTTCTTGTTGGACAGACCAAAAAGAGTATGACATAGTGTCCTTCCTCTTCTCTTATTAGAGTCTTTGGCTTAAAATCTAATTGATCTGATATAAGGATTGCCACTCCTGCTTTCTACTGATGTCCATTAGCATGGTAAATTGTTTTCCACCCCGTCACTTCTTTAAATCTGTAGGTGTCTTCGGGTCTAAAATGAGTTTCTTGTAGGCAACATATAGATGGGTTTTGTTTTTTTATCCATTCTGATACCCTGTGTCTTTTGATTGGGGCATTTAGCCCATTAACATTCAGGGTAACTATTGAGAGATATGAATTTAGTGCCATTGTATTGCCTGTAAGGTGACTGTTACTGTATATTGTCTCTGTTCCTTTCTGATCTACTATTTTTAGGCTATCTCTGCTTAGAGGATCCCTTTCAATATATCCTGTAGAGTTGGTTTGGTGTTTGCAAATTCTATCAGTTTTTGTTTGTCCTGGAAGCTTTTTATCTCTCCTTCTATTTTCAGTGATAGCCTAGCTGGATATAGTATTCTTGGCTGCATGTTTTTCAGTGCTCTGAATATATCATGCCAGTTCTTTCTGGTCTGCCCGGTCTCTGTGGATAAGTCTGCTGCCAACCTAATATTTTTACCATTGTATGTTACAGACTTCTTTTCCCAGGCTGCTTTCAGGATTTTCTCTTTGTCACTAAGATTTGTCAATTTTACTATTAGGTGATGGGGTGTGGACCTATTCTTGTTGATTTTGAGGGGGGTTCTCTGCACCTCCTGGATTTTGATGTTTGTTCCCTTTGCCATATTAGGGAATTTCTCTACAATAATTCTTTGCAATATACCTTCTGCTCCCTTCTCTATTTCTTCTTCTTCTGGAATCCCAATTATTCTAATGTTGTTTCGTCTTATGGTGTCACTTATCTCTCAAATTCTCCCCTCGTGGTTCAGTAGCTGTTTGTCCCTCTTTCACTTAGCTTCTTTATTCTGTGTCATTTGGTCTTCTATATCACTATTCCTTTCTTCTGCCTCATTTATCCTAGCAGTAAGAGCCTCCATTTTTTATTGCACCTTATTAATAGGTTTTTTGATTTCAACTTTGTTAGAGTTTAGTTCTTTTATTTCTCCAGAAAGGGCTTTTATCTCTCCAGGGAGGGTTTTATCTTCCATGCCTTTTTTGATCCTGTCTAGAACCTTGAGAATTGGCATTCTGAACTCTAATTCTGACATATTACTAATGTCTGTATTGATTAAGTCCCTAGCCTTTGTACTGCCTCTTGTTCTTTTTTTTGTGGTGAGTTTTTCTGCCTTGTCATTTTGTTCAGATGAGAGTATATGAAGGAGCAAATAAAATACTAAAAGGGTGGCAAAGACCCCAGGAAAATGTGCTTTAACTAAATCAGAAGAGACCCCAAATCATGGGAGGGAGAAAGGGGATAAAAAGAACTTCAGAAAAAAAAATGAAAAAAGAAAACAAATAAAGATAAAATATTAAAAGGAAAAAAATATATATATATAAGATAAACTAGTTAAAAAACGTTAGAAAATGGGTAAAAGTTAAAAAAATTAGCAGAAGAAAAAAATTAAATTAAAAAAATTAAATTAACCACAACACTAAAGAATCATGGGGAGAAAGCTATGAGTTACTTTCTTTGCTTTCTCCTCCACTAGAATTCTGCTGCTCTCCTTGGTATCTTGTCTTGACTAGATTTCTTGTTGATCTTCTGGCAGAGGGGCCTATTGTAGTGATTCTCAAGTATCTTTGCCCAAGGTGGAAAGCACCGCCCTTACCAGGGATCGGGCTAAGTAATCTGCTCGGGTTCGCTTTCAGGAGCTTTTGTACCCTGAACGCTTTCCATAGAGTTCCGGAGGATGGGAATGAAAATGGTGGCCTCCCAGTCTCTGGCCCAGAGGAGCCGAGAGCTCGGGGCCCCATCCCTCAGTGCGCCTTCAGAGAAATGAGCCCAATCACTCCCGTCTCCTTAGCCTCTAGCCGCGCTCTGAACTCACTCAGCCTGCGACTGGTTCAAGGTAACCCTGGGCTGAGAGGTCACTCCTCAGCTCTGTCTCTGTAGCCAGCTTCCCGGGTCTAATATCTGTGAGCTCTGCAACATTCAGAAAACCCCGATCCTTCTGTGACCCTGCGGGACCTAGGGCCACACTGGCCCTGCATGGGTTTCACCCCGGGTTAGCCTCTGGAGCTATGTCCATCAGTGGAGCAGACTTTTAAAAGTCCTGATTTTGTGCTCCATTGCTCCACCATTTGCCAGGAGCCGGCCCCTCCTCCCAGGGTCTATCTTCCCATTGCTTTGGATTCACTTCGGATTCACTTTGGATTCCACTGGTCCTACCTTTCAGAAAGTGGTCAATTTTCTGTTTCTAGAATTGCTATTCTTCTTCTCTTTGATATCCCGTTGGATTTGTAGGTGTTTGCAATGGTTTGATAAGCTATCTAGCTGATCTCCTGCTACCTGATGTAGTCTCAGCCTGCTACTTCTCCACCATCTTGACTCCTCCCTCCTATATTTATGTTATGAATTACTTATGAAAGCAACTATATTTTATTATTTATATTTAATCATAGGTTTTTTAAGTAAAAATTTCCATTCACATGCAATCTGTATATCATAGAATAAATTGCTTGATACCAAATTATTTTCTACTTGAGTTAATATTTTCAGAGGATTTTCACATAACAATAGCTCTGAATGTAGAATGAACTGAAGGAAATAAGAGAAAACACTTCTGTACAACAGAGATAACTTAACTCAAAAAATATAATTCAGGGTGCCTGGGTGGCTCAGAGGGTTAAAACCTCTGTCTTCGGCTCAGGTCATGATCCCAGGGTCCTGGGGTTGAGCCCCACATTAGGCTCTCTGCTCTGTGGAGAGCCTGCTTCCTCCTCTCTCTGCCTGCCTTCCTGCCTACTTGTGATCTCTCTCTTTCTCTGTCAAATAAATAAATAAAATCTTTTATATATATATATACATATATATATATAAAATTCAGAATCGTTAACTAATTGCATTTTTAACATTTTTGAATACTGTTTTCCCTTTCCCTCAAAGCAATTAAATTTTTAGTTTCAGTGATAGCAAATACTTAAATTTAATATAAATTTAATATAGGAATATATCAGTTCTCCATCCTCACAAAAACAAAGCAAAACAAAATTATCATCTATTTCAACAGAAAAAGAAGTTGTCAATCCCAGCATGCTTAAAAGTTAACTCCAGAGGGAATTGGGAAAAAAAAAAAAGCACAATTATATATAGTAGCTTAGTGCTCTGCAAATGATTTTTATATGTATTCTCAGATCCCCATTTCTGTGCATTTCCAGCAACCGACAGTCCATGATTTCTCTGTATATTTCATAATTTTAGTATAATTGGGTGGCTGATGTCCAGTTTCAAAGATACATATTACTCAGTGTAATATTTGATGAGGCGTAAAGTATTTGCCAATGCCTGATGATTGAGGAAAATGCAAATATTGTTGTACTATGTATTCTTTCAAAGATGTCTACAGTGTATTAGTTTGAGATAGAATGGAGACGTATAATCACTGTCAGTAGGGTCACTTTTTTTTTAATAATAAAAGACTACATTGAAGATGTTATGAGGTGTAGTAATTAGAAAATTTGTTCTGTATCTATTGATGGGCCATCTTTCATAAGTAGAAGAGATAGAACTCTAGAAACAGGTATCTAAATTGTAATTATTTCAGGGGGAAAAGAAGCTAGTGAGAAACCAATAGAGAATTCAGAAAAGAATAAAATTAGTGAAGCTCTAATAAAATATATGCTAATTTATATAGTTTGGTACAAATCTCTCAAACTGTGTGGTGCACTGTGAACTTCAATGCATGGGCACATTTTTAAAATTCAAGAGAGAACCCTAGAAATGGTTAAAGTGGTTATCAGGTAAGTTTTATGTCTGAAAATATATGATTACAGAGAAGTCAAGATAGATTAGGGTTTTAATTCCATCTCATTAGCATTAATAGTTTAATATAACTTATATTCTTTTATCTTTAACGTTTAAGGAAAAAATTTTGGCAATAAGCAAGGATATTGACCAAGACACAGCCTTCTTGCCTCTGCTTCCTCTTTGAGGAAGACATGTATAGAGTCCTGGTAAAGTCATAAGATTTCCCTACAACCACTCCTGTGTGAAAACCCAAGGATCAAGCTTTAGGGAAAGCTTTAGGGAAATTACTGAGATTATTTCTGCCCTAATATCAGTGAAAGCTGGAAGACAAACTTACTGATTAAAAACCAATTGCCAGGGTTCTTTGTTCTAAATTAAAGGAATTTCATTCCAATACCTTAATTCATTGCATTAAAATCTATACCTTATACTCTGAAGACTACAATGAGATTTTAGAGTATATTTTACTTTTGAGTGATATTGGAAGAAAATAATTATTTTGCATTTGTTAAAAAAAAACTGAAAGAGGTTATGAATTCCCTTTCTGTCATGAGTCTTAATGTAATATCTTCCTAAGTGGCTAGGCAGATTTCAAAAACCCTAATGGACATGGTTGACCAAGTTGTACACATGTAAATAAAAACATAATTTGCTTAAATTGATTTTGAAGAAACTGAATACATATAATGTATATTATATAATACTTATATATCATAATATGTATATATTATATAATAATGTACAGTATATATGCATAATATATAACACATATCAAATAAATGCCTATATATAACACATATTAGATACAATAGAAATCCACATATTATCACCAACATTTAAGTAAAATATTTGGGTACAGCTGATCCAACTCATGGGATGTCTTAGAAGATATCCTGTGTTCAGTTTTCACCTGTCTCTAGCTCCTCTAGAATCATCTAAGATTTACTGTCTGAAGACAAGGGGTATTGTCAATTTGACTTTTTAATGTCCAGTGGAATCGATTTTAGCCTTAAAATTTTGTATTCAATTAATGAAAACATGAAAAATATTGTATATGAAAATACTGTTTTTCAAAAAAATAACTAGAGGAGAGATAAGAAAACTTTTTATGGGGGAAAAAAAGTAAATATTTGGAGTTTAGAGGACCATAAAGTCTTTGTCATATTCACATAGCTTTATCATTATAATGCTAAAGCAACCACAGACAATATATTACAGAAATGGATGTGGCTATGGTCCAATAAATCTTTATTTATAGAAATAGACATGGCCTGGCTTTTCCCCTGTGAGTCACAGTTTGCCAAACCCTAACTAGATAATGAATTCTAAGTTTATGTGTGTAGGTACATATCTATGTATGTATAAATATATGTAGGTGAATAAAAAATGTATAATGGATATGTGTATATCCATATATATTAAAATTATATAATAAATAAAAATAGAGCATTAATAAATGCTTGTATGTAATTGATCAATAATAAGTTTGTTTGGCAGTGAAGAGTTTGAAACATATTATTTGTTATAATTAGTATGTATTTATGTATTGTATAAAATATAATGACACAATTGACTAGCATACTAAATAAGCCACAGCATTGTTAAATACTGTGAAGAAAGAAGAACAGGAAAACAAATGAGTAGGTACAACAAATGAAGATAAGGGCAGGAGTAGAATGGCTGGGGTAGTTTAAAAGAGAAAAGAACTAGGAACAGAATTTAAAACAAAGATGAGTATAGATACTGAAAGATTTAATAATAAATATAATGATAGTTTTTTATAATAAATTAATATTTAATAAAACATTTTATTAAGAATAGAGAAGTATACTACTTTTGAAAAAGTAAGACATTGGTGCATCTAAGTTTCTGTGGTGTGTTTATTGGCTTGAATTATCATCAGTGGCCCACCATTATCATCAGAAAGGCCCATCAACCCATCATCAGTGGCCCATCAGTAGCCCATCAATACTCTGCTACATTAGAGACAAAGTATTTGCACATTAACTTCTTCTAGCATAACATATTCTTAGCTAATTATTCTGGTATGATAGACTCTCTCTGTAGACTTTGGACCTTGATATTTCTTCTGAGTGGTTCTGAATCTTGATCAAGTAGTGCTGAAACTCTACTTCCTTGCTTAGTTGCAATTTAGATTGGATTCATATACTTTTTTTGAACCATAATTAATTAAGACTGGGTGGTCTTCTTCACTCCGTGAGAATATGACCTAAATGATAGACTGTCTCCTTGGTTCTATAGCTGGAGAAAACAAACAAACAAACAAACAAAAAAGTTGTAGAAGGTTTCTTATTTCACTAACATGTACAAAACTTAGAATATTGCCCCAATGGCTTATCAGATCTTCCTATGGTTCTGGGCTTTCTCAAGGTAGGTGGTCCATGAATCTGTGTTTATCTTTCAGAACATTTTTTTCTATATTCTTACTTATTGCATGTGTTTAGGCATGCAAGTGTATTTTAAAAGTAGTAGACTCTAGGGGGTGCCTGGGTTGCTCAGTAGGTTAATCCTCTGCCTTTGGCTCAGGTCATGATCTCAGGGTTCTGGGATCAGGCCCCACATCAGCAGGGAGCCTGCTTCTCCATCTTCCTCTGCCTGCCTCTCTGTCTACTTGTGATCTCTCTCTCTCTGTCAAATAAACAAAATCTTAAAAAAAAAAATAGTAGACTCTACTTGAAGGATACTTTTGAAGATCACAGATTGTCTTGATGGTGATATTTATTGTATTTGTCAACATTGGATTATAGTAATACAGAATTCAGGTAGGAATGAATACTTCTAAGCTATGTAAATGTACATTAGTGCCAAGGTATAGAAATGTTTTATATTTTGCTGGAGGTATTATTGTACTGATCACCGTGCAGGTGGTCTTATGCTTATATTTGTTTCCAGTTGTTATACATAACATTTTATCCATACCTCAAACAACTTAGTCCTGACCAAACACTTAAAAATTATGTGAAATAATCCTTTTCTCAAAGATTTCAACTCTATGTGGGTTAGCCTAGCTCATCTTGATGGCATTAGTAGTGAAAGAATCATTCAGACTCCAAGTCAGGACAAGGGTTGACCTTTAATACATGACAGACATCTGCATAATTTGTCATTTTATTATTTGGCATTAATAAAACATTATCAATTTGGTTATACTTAATAAACTTTTCATGAAATAAATTATAGTAAAACATGATAGTATCACATTAACAACTTTAACTTCACTACTTCTACATTCCAGCTATAATTCCTTACTTTATATTCAGTAGACTTGGTTATTATTACTGGCTTGACAGTTTGACCCTTGGCTCTTTTATTCTCTTTTCACACCTCCAGCTTAATGCAGGTTATGTTTCAGACTATCTTCTGACTACTCTTGAATGCTTTGGTTTTCCTCACCATTTCCAGATACAATCTAGGTAATGACACCAGCACTGTGACCTGAGCTAACAAACATTCCTTGGGTTATATCTTTGATATTTTCTCTTTTATTTTGTTTTTCATTCTTCCTTTTGTCTGTGTAAACATGATAACCATTAGACATCTAAAATATAATACAAAGCATATCAATGAAAAATACCAAACAGTGGCAAGAAGATGGCAAAAATCATCCTAAGAGAACTTTCAACATATTTTAAGTGCCTTATTGACAATATCTACCTAAAAGATTTTCTTAAGATGCTTTGGAGGCCCAGGACAGGTTACCCCAAAATATGTCATAATGGCATAATGATTATTTTGAACTGGAGTTACTTTAAGTTTTTACTCTAGTTAGTTAATGTATAGTGTAGAATTTAGTCTACATTTTAAATTTAGAATTTAATTCAACACTTCTGTATAACACCCAGTGCTCATCACAAGTGGCCTCCTTAATACTAATCACCCACTTAGTCCCTTCCCTTCCCATCTCCCTTCCAGCAACTCTCAGTTTGTTCTCTATATTTCAGAGTCTCTTATGGCTTGCCTCCTTCTCTCTCTCTCTCTTTTTTTTCTTCCCCTATGTTCATCTGTTTTGTTTGTTATATTTCTCATGAGTGAAATCATATGGTATTTGTATTTCTCAGACTGACATTTTGCTTAGCATAATATACTCTAGTTTCATCCACATTGTGCAAATGTCAAGATTTCATTCTTTTAGATGGCTGAGTAATGTTCCATCATATATACATGTATGCATGTAAGTATTTAACCTCTTCTTTATCCATTCATCAGTGGATGGACATTGGGACTATTTCCATAATTTGACTATCATTGATAATGCTTCTATAAGCATCAGGATGCATGTGCCCCTTTGAATCAGTATTTTTGTATCCTCTGGGTAAATACCTAGTAATAAAATTACTGGCTTATTGGGTAGTTCTATTTTTAACTTTTTGATGACTGCACCAATTTGCATTCCCACCAACAGTGCAAGAGGGTTTCCCTTTCTCTGCATTCTTGCCAACATCTGTTATTTCCCCTGTTAATTTTAGCCATTCTGACAGTAGTAATGTGATATTTCATTGTAGTTTTGATTTGTATTTCCCTGATGATGAATGATGTTGAGAATCTTTTCATGTGTTTGTTCACTATCTATATGTCTTCTTTGTTTTTTTTTTTAAATTTGTTTGTTTGTTTGTCTGTTTGCTTGTTTGTTTTGTTTTGTTTTAAGGATTTTATTTGTCAGAATGGGAGAGCACAAACAGGGGGAGCAGTAGAAGGAGAGGGAGAAGCAGACTCCTCACCTAGCAGGGAGCCAGATGTGTGGTTTGATCCCAGGATGCTTGGGGTCATGACCTGAGCAGAGGGTAGATGCTAAACAACCTGAGCCATACAGGCACTCCTATTTGTGTTCTTTGGAAAACAACAACAAGAACAGCAAAAACGTCTATTCATGTCTTCTGCCCATTTTTTTTAAACTGGGCTATTTCTTTTTGGTGTCTGAGTTTGATAAATTCTTTATAGATTTTGCATACTAACCCTTTAGCAGATATATAATTTGCAAATATCTTCTCCCATTCTATAGGTGTGCTTTAGTTTTTTTTTTTTTTTTTTGCTGTGCAGAAGCTCTTTATCTTAATCTTAATAAAGTCTTAATAATTTTTCTGTTGTTGTTTTGTTTTGTTTTGTTTTTTGCTTTTGTTTCCCTTTACTCTGGCAATGTGTCTAGTAAGAATTTGTTCTGACATCAAAGAAGTTATTGCCTGTGTTCTTATCTAAGATTTTGATGGTTTCCTTTCTCACATTTCAACCTTTCATTTATCTTGAATTTATTTCTCTGTGTAATGTAAGAAAGTGGTCCACTTTCAGGGAACCTGGGTGACTCAGTCAGTTCAGTGACCAACTCTCAATTTTGGCTCAGGTCATTGTTTCAAGTTCATGGGATTGAATTTCATACTGGGTTCTGTGCTTGGTTCAGAGTCTGCTTGAGCTTCTTTCTCTCCCTCTCCCTCTGCCCTTCACCCCATTAATGCTCTCTGTGTATCTCTGTCTCTCTAAATAAATAAAATCTAAAAAAAAAAAAAAAGAAGAAGAAAATAAAGTGGTCCATTTTCATTATTTTGCATGTAACTAGCTTTCCCAACACCATTTGTTGAAGAGACTTTTCCATTAGATATTCTTTCCTTCTTTGTCAAAGATTAGTTCATTATTCAGTTGTAACTGAGATGCAAAACTGGATGGATGTAATGACCATAAGAATGGAAGAAGCAGAGGAATGAATAAGTGATAAAGAGGATAAAATTATGGAAAATGATGAAACTGAAAAGAAGTGGGAAAGAAAAAATATTGGATCATGCAAAGTGTAATAATATTTGTATCATAGGAGTCCCTGAGATGAAAAATGAAAAAGTGATAGAAGGTTTATTTGAGCAAATTATAGGTGGAAACTTCTCTAATCTGGGGGAAGAAACAGACATCCAGATCCAGGAGGCACAGAGAATTCCCATCAAAATCAACAAAAGCAGATTAACACCAAGACATAGTATGGTAAAATTTGCAAAATAAAGAAATAAGGGGAAAATCCTGAATTAAACTTACTTAAGAAGGAGCCAGTGTAAGAACACTGATTCCCCCTTTGTCTCCAGAAAGCTGTAAAGAAATCTCCTATGTGTAATATACCAGGTGAAAAGTATCTGGAGGTAGAGAGAGATCCTTATTGTCACAGGGATCGGGGTGAGGAAATCTATATAAACAAACTTTGATGCTTTTACTAATTTTCTGTACTAGACTAAATTCTGTTTACTGAATGAAGCTCCCAAACTTAAATTTTCTTTGTTCTGTCAGTTTCTCACTATTTATGTGGGATTTTTTTTTAAAGATTTTTTTTTTTTTTTATTTGAGAGAGAGAGAGACAGTGAGAGAGAGCATGAGCGAGGAGAAGGTCAGAGAGCGAAGCAGACTCCCCATGGAGCTGGGAGCCTGATGTGGGACTCGATCCCAGGACTCCAGGATCACGCCCTGAGCCGGAGGCAGTCGTCCAACCAACTGCGCCACCCAGGTGTCCCAATGTGGGATTTTTTTTTTTTTTTTAATAGAGTTGTATGCCTTGGTCATTTCTTTGGGTATCATTTTTTAAAATTTTTATTTATTTATTTTACAGAGAGAGATCACAAATAGACAGAGAGGCAGGCAGAGAGAGAGAGGGAAGCAGGCTCCCTGCTGGGCAGAGAGCCCAATGTGGGACTTGATCCCAGGACCCTGAGATCATGACCTGAGCTGAAGGCAGTGGCTTAACCCACTGAGCCACCCAGGCACCCGGGTATCAGTAGGTAAAAATCCCACCAGTTTTTGGTATCACAGATCCTGAGATAAAGTGCGAAGTAGCAAAAATGGTACTGAGTCATAAGTCTCGTGGGTGTGAATAAACCAATGATATACTTCCAGCTCTTGTCTACACTAGGAAAGAATATTGGAAGCCTGGTGAATTAGTTCTATAGACTGGATTATTCAGCAGATGATTCAAAGAACTGTAAAAGGAAAAGGTAGATAAAATGAAGAAAGGATTCACAGTTTATTTTTCTAGGTAATTTCATATCAAATTTTGTGGTGAAAAATGTTGACAAGCACTATAATGCAAAATAAATGAGATAGCAGCCATTTTTTTCTGTCTAAATAATTACTTCTCAAAAGAGATATATTTGATGTTGATACTAAAGTTCAGAAGTGGTTCTTGGGGTTCAAGAAAGTAAAAGGCATTGAAGTCCCAAGAGCATAGTATGACAAATTTCCTACTTACTATTCCAACTTATTGCATATAACATTCAGTAAAATACCTGAAAACATGAGCTGTTTCTTCTTTAAATGTTATTTCATTTTAGTGAAATTTATCAATCCTATTTCTTTCATAAAATATAATTTATTTCTACCTCCATAAATTAAACTTGACTATAGAATTCCAGACTGTTTTGAAGATTGCTTTCAGTTCTGCACTAATTTTTCCATGAAATTTTCCAAAATTGTTCTAGTAGTTTTTACATGTTCTTTATGATCTTCTAAACAGAATTTTACCAGGTTTAACAATTAAAGTCTCTGTATTGTTAGTGTTTGTTTATGACCAGTGAAACAATATGAAAGTTAAAGATTTCTGCAGGCTTTAATTTTTTTTTTCATTCTCATTTCCCCCTTCATTACACCCTAGTAGGCATAAAGACAAATAATAAAGGTTGAATTGAGTTATAGTTATCATTAAAATTATCATATTAACTTTTGTTTTTTATTTTTTAAATATTTTATTTATTTTTGAGAGAGAGAACATGAGCAGTGGGGAGGGTAGAGGAAGAAACAGACTCTCTGCTGAACAGGGAACTGGTTGTGGGACTGGATCCTAAGAGTCTGGAATCAAGACCTGAGCCAAAGGGAGATGCTTAAAAAACTGAGCCACCCAGGTGTCCCTATTTTAATTTTATATTTGAAAAGAAAGAAGACACATTTCATTCATGGTATCTTTCATGCTCTAAAGTAAGATAATGTGATGGTCAAATAAATATTGAAATCAAAGTTCACCATTTCTTTTTATTTCCCATATTAACAACCATTGTTGTTTCAGTAGAAATTTTTAAAAAGATTTTTTTATTTTATCGACTATATTATTTTTTAAAGTTGTGTGATCTAAAAAGATATAATTACTGCTGAAAAATAGACAATAGAACCCTAAAACAAGCCTCCTGACATACTTCAATTTATCATAAGAATACATTAAAAGATACCTTAGATTAAGATCCCCCAACAGGTGATTCTAAGAATCATTACTCCATTTTTAAGAGTCTAGTTCTTAGTAGAAAAAATGATAACAATAACATGACCTGAAAGTAAAAGTGCTGAGAAGTCACTTGCTGAACTGTTCTTCTGAATTTGGACAATTTTTTTTTTTTTAATTTCAGTCTGTTTGATCTAATGTAACAAGAGATCAGTTTGGTGATCTTCAACTTTTTTTTTTTTCTTTTTCTTAAATCACTGACCTAGAATGGCTAATGATGAGGACAGGTAATATAGGAATCTACTGTTTGAACCACTACATCTAACAAAATCAGAAGTCTAACTACATCTGCCTCCACTTTCCGAGGCCCAGATAAACTTTATAAAATGTTATAATTCCAAGATCAATAATATTTACCATATACTTACTATGTTTTAATTATTATGGTTTACATTATAAAGAACATAAATTTTTCAAAAGGCATTGGTGCCACAAATTCTGCCATTGGTTACTCTTTTATTTCCTCTTTTTAGGCTAGAGAGAGATAGAAAAGAAAAGAAAAAATATAGTTTGTAGTGTAGTAGATTAATTTCCTTAGGGGCTTTATTTTTTATCTCTTCCTGGATCTATACCTTTTGTTTTTTAACTTTGCAAGTCTTTCCCATTCTGATTTTGATCTTGCTCATGTGAATTGCCTTGGTCAATGGAATTCTAAATACAATCAGAGATTCGATAAAGCATTTGCACAGTTTTGCTTGCACTTTTTTCCTTCTGCTATCATCGCGAAAAAGGTATACCAACAAGATTCCGCATAGGTCAGTCAACTTAACCTCAGCATCTTGACAGAGGCCTGTAACATTAACCAACAGCCAGCTGACCTATGGACATGTGGACAAATGATGTTAATATTAGCAGACTAACATCCAACCACCCTAGATTCATGATCAATGGATACTATTAGTGTATGCCACTGAGGCTTTTTTTCTTATAGAGAATTATTATGGCAATAAATGCTTAATACAAATAACACTAAATTGTAGCCTAAATTTTGTGGGAGTGTCTCAAAATTTAGGTTCCTCTGAGGACTGAATCAGAAAATGCATGATAATCCTGTACTTAATAATCTTCAAAAGTTTTTTTTTATCATCCTCTTCTTCTTCTCCTTCACAAATTACCATAGAATCTTTTAAATTTAAAATAATATATGTGAACACAAATAAGAGTGTTAGATAAATAGCAAAGCCAGTCATAAAGATATGTTTAATTGAAATAAATGTTAACATAAGCACACATAAGCTGATGCATTCATATGTATAAACAGACATACATATGTCACCAAACTTCTAGTTTTAGGGACACATTTTCCTCCAGATTTTAGGTAGAATATTTCAGCCACCTACTTTTCTGATGCCAATAATCACTGGCAATCTTGTTTCACTAATTCATCTCTAGTGACTGTCATTTTTTTCTTATTTTCTTCTTCATATTCAGGATATATCTCTTTTCTTCATCCTTCCATAGTGCCCTTATATAAATGAAACATATTGAATGTTTCCAGATGGCAGAGTGTAATTACAACAAAGGACATAACACATTCTTAAATTCTTCCCATTCTAGAAAGATACCTGTATTTTCACATCAAAGGAATTATGTCCCTGCCCCTCTATCATTTTATTGGTTCCTTTTTTAAAAGATTTTATTTATTTATTTGACAGACAGAGATTACAATAGGCAGAGAGAGAGAGAGAGAGAGAGAGAGAGAGAGGAGGAAGCAGGCTCCCTGCTGAGCAGAGAGCCTGATGCAGGGCTCAATCCCAGGACCTTGGGATCATGACCTGAGCTGAAGACAAGGCTTTAATCTACTGAACCACCCAGGTGTCCCTTGGCTCTTTTTCTTATCTTTTTTATCATTATAAATTTCCTCATTTACCAAGCACTATACCCACAAATCTGCAGCTACTGTGAACAATTCCCCAACATAGTTATAGTTATTTTTTTAACACAAAACAATTTACTTTGATTGTTTGTTTGCTTTTCCCCTTTATTTCTGACCTTTTCCCAGAGTGAGTAATGTTTGGTTTGGTGAGTAATTCAATTCACTTTTCACTGGCTTATCAGAATATTTCTAAAACAACCATAACAACAATAACAACAAAAATCCTTCTGCTCTTTCTACCTGAAATTCTACATGACTATTCAAAAACTTATTTAAATGACATATATGTGTACAAATGTGTATGTGTCTATGTGTGCATGTGTGTGTATGCATGTATACATTTAAGAGATATTTAAATATATGTATATGTGTATTGGGTATAAAAATTTAGAGATAATTCAATGTATTTATGATATCAACTCTTCTAGTACATGGTGACTAAGGTATTGATGAATAATTAAAAAGATGTAATTAAGCAAAACAGTCTTGTTTGGTGCTATTTAGATAGAATTCTTAGGTTGTTATAGTCACATTGTATTTTGGTTGTCTTCTCTGTTCATCTCACTATGTATGTGTGCATATATATATATTTTTCATTTTTGCATGTGCTTTTAATTTCAAATACAAGAAAGTACCACATCTAAGAGTTTAATCTTTTAACTTGAGATGAAGAAAGCCATCTATGCTTATTCTGGGGACAGATGAATGATTGTTCTACCATAAGAGATAGGTTAAGATTTTTATTTTAAAAAGTTGATAAATAAGAGTTTGATAAAATGGCCTCAATTAGAATATACCAAGAGCATATTAGCATGTATGTATCTAAGCACTACTGTTGATTTTCAGTTACTTATTAAAGATAAAATCTAGTGTAATGAACATTAGTCATTTCAGTTTTTGCTGCCCTTTCTTTGACTCATGCTTTTACATTTTAGAATTCTAATTTATTATTGTTATATATGAGGATACATTTCACAGTCTCATGATTCTTAAGTCTGTTAATTAGATGTTTTAAGAAATATTGGTTCTATACAACTTTCACAAAATTTTTCTGTGGGATTTTTAGTTATATCCATCTTATGGTTTCATAATTATCATGCCATTGAGTAAAGGGAAAAATAATGCAGCTATGGTATTATGTAGAACATTTTTTCTTAACTACCAAGGAGGCTCTGGGGAATGGCTATACAATGGAGTCAAAGAGGAGATGGAGGAAACCGGAGGATGCTGGGGAGAGGTGAAGGTCAGCTCAGTGCTCTCTCTAGTAATAACAACAAGAAGAATATTATAGCTGTTTTATAAAATGAAGGTAAGTAAGAATTTGGGTCCCTCAGGTCTTAACGATTTGGAGTAAAATGTCTTTAAAAGTATTCAAAATCGGGACGCCTAGGTGGTGCAGTTGGTTGGACGACTGCCTCCGGCTCAGGGCGTGATCCTGGAGTCCCGGGATCGAGTCCCACATCAGGCTCCCAGCTCCATGGGGAGTCTGCTTCGCCCTCTGACCTTCTCCTCGCTCATGCTCTCTCACTGTCTCTCTCTCTCAAATAAATAAATAAAATCTTTAAAAAAAAAAAAAATATTCAAAATGAAGGCACCTGGCCAGTTCAGTCAGTAGAGAGTATGACTCTTGATCTTGGTGTTGTGAGTTCAAGCCCCATCTTGGGTGTGGAGATAACTTAAAAATAAAATCTTTAAAAAAGAAAATATTCAATATGAAAAGCTCTGAACTATAATTTGGTACAAAGCAAGTAAAACATACACATTGATGATGTCTTATCATCCTCAAAAATCAAGGCTTACTACAAAGGAGTCTGGCAATAAATAGGAAAGACAATGTGGCTCAGTTGGAAGATTTTCAATATACTAAGTGAAGATTCAAGTCAGAGCTGTAAATGGCAATGACTCCTCAAAGCCAGGCAATGACTGGGGGAAAAAAAAAAAAAAGACAACATTACTTTGTTTATTTATGAATTGTTACACTTGTTCTTTTTCTAAGGCAGGGTGAGAACAAGCTGATCTCTGAAAGTTAATTCCATATCTAAGATTGTCAAACTTTAGTTATGAGTATTCCTTATATACAGAGGAAGGAACATCAGAATAACATCAGACCTATCCACAGAAACCTAGCAGGCCAGAAAGAGCTGGCAAGATATATTCAGGGTACTAAATGAGAAGAACTTGCAGCAAAGAATACTTTATCCAAACAGGCTGATGCAGAATGGAAGGAGAGATAAAGAGATTCCAGGACAGACAGAAACTGAAAAAATATGTGACCACCAAGCCAGCCCTGCAAGAAATATTAAGGAGGATACTGTAAACAGAGAGAGACCCCAAGAGTCACATAGACCAGAAAGAAACAGAGACAATCTATAGAAACAGGGACTTTACAGACAATACAATGACACTCAATTCATATCTTTCAATAGTTACTCTGAATGTAAATGGGCTATATGCTCCAACCAAAGTCATAGTGTGGATTAAAATAATAATAATAATAATAACCATCTATATGCTGTCTACAAGAAACTCATTTTAGACCTACAGACACTTCCAGACTGAAAGTGAGGGGGTGGAGAACCATTTACCATGCTAATGGACCTCAAAAGAAAGCTGGAGGTAGCAATATTCATATCATCAAATTAGACTTTAAAACAGAGACAGTAGTAAGTGATATAGAGGGACATCTTATCATACTTAAAGGGCTATCCAACAAGAAGATCTAACAATTATAAATATAAATTTTTAAGTCACCAATATGGGAACAATTATATAATTGTATAATTATATATAGCTATATAATTATATAATTTATATAAACCAATTAATAACCAAATTAAAGAAACATATTGATAACAATACATTAGTAGTAGGGTACTTCAACACTCCACTCACAGCAATGAACAGATCATATAAGCAGAAAATCAACAAAGAGACAAAAGCTTTAAATGACACACTGCACCAGATGAACTTCACGGATATAGTTGGAACATTCCATCTTAAAACAACAGAATACCCATGCTTCAGAGCACATGGAATTTCCTCCCAAATAGATCACATACTGGGTCACTAATCAACTGATACCAAAAGATTGAGATGATTCCTTGCATATTTTTTAGACCACAAGGTTTTGAAACTGGAACTAATACAAGAGGAAATTTGAAAAGAACTTAAACACATGGAGGTTAAAGTGCATCCTGCTAAAGAATGAATGGATCAACCAGGAAATTAAAAAAGACATTAAAAATTTCATGGAAACTAATGAAAATGAAAGCACACAGGTTCAAGACCTCTGGAATACAGCAAAGGTGATCCTAAGAGGGAAGTACATAGCAATAAAAATCTCTTCCAAAAAAAATTAGGAAAATCCCAAATACTTATATCTGAAGGACCTGGAGAAAGAACAGCAAATAAAGCCTAAACCAAGCAGGAGAGAAATATAAGGTTTAGAGCAAAAAATCAATGAAATAGAAACCAGAAGAACAGTAGAACAGGTCAATAAAACTAGAAGCTGGTTCTCTGAAAGAATTAATAAGATTGATAAACCTCTGTCCAGACTTCTCTAAAAGAAAAGAGAAAGGACACAAATTAATAAAATCATGAATGTAAGGGGAGAGATTATGACCAACAGCAAGGAAATACAAACAATTTTAAGGACACATTTTGAGCAACTACAAATTAGGCAATCTGGAAGAAATGGATACATTCCTGAAAACAAAAACTACCAAGATTTAAACAGAATGAGGTAGAAAATCTTGAACAGACCGAACAGACCAGTAACCAGCAAGGAAATTGAAGTAGTAATAAAACAACAACAACAACAAAAAAAAAAACCCAAAACAAAACAAAAAAACTTCCCCCAAAACAAGAGTCTAGGGCTAATTGGCTTTCCAGAGGAACTCTACCAAACTTTTAAAGAAGAAATAATATCTATTCTACAGAAGCTGTCTCAAAAAATAAAAATGGAAAGAAAAATTCCAAACTCATTCTATGAGGTCAACATTGCCTTGATCCCCAAAACAAAAACCCTGTCAAGAAAGAAATTACAGACCAATATCCATGATGAACATGGATGCCAAAATATTCACCAAGATACTAGCTGATAGGATCCAACAGCACATTAAAAGGATTATTCACCACAACCAAGTGGGATTTATTCCTGTGCTGCAAAGTTGGTTTAACATTCTCAATCAACTTGATGCCTCACATTAATAAAAGAAAGAACAAGAACCATACAATATCTCAATTCTAGCAGAAAGAGCATTTGACAAAATACAGCATTCTTTATGATTAAAACTGTTTAAAGTATAGGGATATAAGGAACATACTTCAATATCATTAAAAAAATCTACAAAAAGCTTACAGTGAATATCATTCTCAATGGGGAGAAACTGAGAGCTTTTACCCTAAGGTCAGGAACACAACAGGGATGCCCACTCTCACCGTACTGTTCAACATAGTACTAGAAATCTTAGCCTCAGCAATCAGACAAAAAAAAATAAAAGTCATTCAAATTGGCAAAAAAGAAGTCAAACTCTCTTTGCAGATGACATGATATTTTATGCGGAAAACACAAAAGACTCTACCCCCAAATTGCTAGAACTCATATAGCAATCCAGCAACGTGGCAGGATATAAAATCAATGCACAGAAATTAGTTTTTATTACTATACATTAAAAATGTGCCAGAATAAAGATAAATTAAGAAATCAATCTCATTTATAATTGCACCAAAACCCATAAGAACCCTAGGAATAAACAAAAACCAAAGAGGTAAAAGATCTGTACTCTAAAAACTACAGAACACTTATGAAAGAAATTCAAGAAGACAAAGAGATGGAGAGAGATGGAAAAACATTCCAAGCTCATGGATTGGAAGAATAAACATTGTTACAATGTCTATGTTGTCCAAAGCAACCTATACATTCAATGCAATCCCTATTAAAATACCATTGACATTTTTCATTTCAATTGGGACAAACAATTCTAAAATTTGTATGGAACCAGAAAAGACCCTGAATAGCCCAGAGAAAGTTGAAAAAGAAAACCAAAGCTGGTGGGCATCACAATACCTGACTTCAAACTATATTATAGAGGTGTGATCAAGACAGCATGATATTGCACAAAAACAGATGCATAGATCAACAGAACAGAATAGAGAGCCCAGAAGTGGACCCTGAACTCTATGGTCAACTAATCTTCAACAAAGCAAGGAAGAATAGCCAATGGAAAAAAATACAGTCTCTTCAATAAATTGTGCTGGGAAAACTGGAGAGCCACATATAGAAGAATGAAACTGGATCATTCTCTTACACCATACACAGAGATAAACTCAAAATGGATGAAAGACCTAAGTGTGGACAGGAATCCATCAAAATCCTAAAAGAGAACATCAGAAATAACCTCTTCAACCTCAGCAACAACTTCTAGCAAGACATGTCTCTAAAGGCAAGGGAAACAAAATAAAAAATTAACTATTGGGAATTCATCAAGATAGAAAGCTTTTACACAACAAAAGAACCAATTAAGAAAACTAGAAGGCAACCCTCAGCATGGGAGAAGATATTTGAAAATGGTCTATCAGATAAAGGGCTGGTATCTGAGATCTATAAAGAATTTATCAAATTCAACACTCAGAAAGTAAATAATCTAGTCAAGAAAGGGCAGCAGACATGAACTGACATTTTAAAAAACAAAACAACAAACAAACAATCAAAAACATACAAATGGCCCATAGACACATGAAAAAAATGCTCTGCAGCTCTTGCCATCAGGGAAATGAAAATCAAAATCACAATGAGATACCACTGTATGCCAGTTAGAATGGCTAAAATTAAAAAGACAAGGAACAACAAATGTTGGGAAGGATGTGGAGAAAGGGGAACCCTCTTACACTGTTGGTGGGAATGCAACCTGGGACAGTGACTCTGGAAAGCACTATGGAGGTTCCGCAAGAAGTTAAAAAAATAGAGCTACTCTATGACCCAGCAATTGCACTACTAGGTATTTACCCCAAAGATACAGATGTAGTGAAAGAAGGGGTACCTGCACCCCAATGTTAATAGCAGCAATGTCCACAATAACCAAACTGTGGAAGGAGCCAAGGTGTCCTTCAGCAGATGAATGGATAAAGAAGATGTGGTTCATATATACCATGGGATATTATTCAACCATCAGAAAGGATGAACACCTACCATCTACTTTGATGAGGATGGAAATGGAGGGCTTTATGCTAAATGATGTAAGTCAATCAGAGAATGACAATGATTATATGGTTTCACTTATATGTGGAATATAAAGGATACTGCAGATGATCATAGGGAAGGGAGGGAAAACTGAAAGGGAAGAAATCAGAGAAGGAAACAAATCATGAGAAACTATAGACTCCAGGAAACAAACTGAGAGTTATGGAAAGGGAAGTAGCAAGGGGAATGAGGTATCTGGGCGACGGGAATTAAGGATGGCATGTGATGTGATGAGTACTGGGTGTTATATGCAGATAATGAATCATTGAACAGTAAGTACATAAAAAACTAATGATGTACTATATGTTGGCTAATTGAATTTAAATTAAAAAGAATTATATTATAACATAAACAGGATGAAGATTTTATTTTTTTCTTAGAGTTTGGGACCAAATAGTAACTCTATATCTTTCCTAGTGTTTACCATTTGAGAATATCATGATTGTTTTATGAAAATAATGATTTCTCTTAGCTATGCATCAGTCAAATTAAGTTGCAATATTTTATTCTAACCTCTTTATCAGAGAATTTTGGAATCTATGAAGAGTCATTAACCTGTAAATGTCCATAAATGAATAAAATTATGTGCATAATAAAAATAAAATAAAAAATAAAGTGATAATATTCCTTCTCAGGAAATTTCCCTCCCAAATATTAATGTGATATTGTAGAACATAGATTATCTTCTCTATATAGACATATAATATCTGGGTTGCAAGAGGCATCAGATTCCTTTGCAAAGAACTTGAGATGTACATTTCATAAGCCAGTGTGATAGATTCTGGATATTAGGTATTGATCAGTTTTTTTTTTTTTCCAGGAGATTAAATTTGCTCATTCTTCAATCCATGTAAGGTTTCAAACTGTTGATTTTAGGCTTACCTTTTTAGGATAAATTTCCTTATTAAGTAACAAAGCATCACTAGGTTTTTTCAAATGTTTGATGTTTTTACCCAGTAATTTTAATTAAAAAAAGTTAAGCAAAAAATAATGAACTACAGAGATCCAAACACATTTCTATATCATAAGGATTATAAAAAGCTTTATTAAAAAAACAAACCAACAAACAAATGAACAAAAGGACACTTAGGATATACTCCAGCAATATGCCTGCTCATGCATATTTTATGTTCATTAGAACTTTCACAAAAATCTGAATGAGTTGCATAAGTAAATAATCAATATGTCTGAAGAGAATGGGATCTGTCCGCTAACAGTTTTTCCCAAGGAGAGAGCATTCCTTCACAGCCTTTCTTGGTCATGGGTGAACTCGGTTGTTAATGGTCTGTGAATGGCATCATTGATACTCTCCTGGGGACAGGCCTAGTTGCTAATAATTTCTACCATGCAAATATGCTCATTGACCTACAATGGGGATGAAAGTGCAGCCTTCTGGAGCTGTTCGTAGCAATTAAACTCAGTGCCCAGGGTGGATAATTTCTACCATTAGAACAAGGAAGTGGCTAAAGCTATGCTCTGCCTTTGTCTCACATCCTGCAATTTCTATTGCTTTTCTCCTCAAACTCTGTGTCAAGTGACTTCTTCTAACGGTTTCCAGCTGAGACGATGTGTCTACATCATCCCATGTATGAAATTAGGTAGTTTAGAAAATAATGATACCAATGGGAATACAATGCAACTTTACTATACATTAATGCCTTCATTTTTGGTGTACTTTCCCTAGAACCACAAAGGTGTGTAGGTGGAAATGATAGTTTAATAGAATTGTATACAGACTCTAAACTGCAAGAGAGCCAGAAGAGAAGTCAGAAAGGCTTTTTACCCCTCCTCAGATTAACTTACTACTATTCTTTGTTGAGTTATGCTAATATATACAATGCATTATTCCTAATTATGTATCTTGTTTTAAAAGTTTGTTAAAGTAATAACATACTCCTCAAAGCCTAACCCCAAGCTAAAGAATAAAAATAAATAAATAAATAAAATAAAAATACACCCACTCTTATTGAAGAAGTTAAAAAGTGTAAGAAAAAAGTATGTGTGTTTCCTGGTTCTGGTTTCCTTTTCAGCTGTCAGAAGAGATTGGCACAGAGTCTCATGTGCATTTGTTCTATATCTTTTAAATGCCAGAAATTGCACCCCCTTAAAAAGTATTTTTTTATTTACCAGAGCCATTAATAATATGTATGAATGTGTATTTTAGAATAGAAAATTAATACAAATATTAGTTGTCTGAAAAAATTAGTATACTTTAAACCTACAAAAAATTTATGTTTCATTAAATGATCAGAAGAAATACATTGTACTTAAAGTATATTTGTTGGTGTTATTGCTTTTTCATTTTCATGGAATGGTGCTTGCAAGTAAGGAATATTAAAAATTTGCTAGAAAAAGAATTAATAGTTATTAAATCTATTAATTTTTGTAGTGGAAAAAATCAGATCTCCAGAACATAAAGAGAACTACCTTTTTGAAAAACTTGGGTAGCCATTAATAAAGGCCTTGATTTTAGTTGTAATTCTTAGTTTTCCTTAACAAGAGCCAAACCCAATATCTCCAGAATTTCTGTTTGAACAAACTGTTTTTGTTTTTGTTTTCATTTTTAAAACTTCTTATTTAGCAAAAAAATAACATTGGCATTTGAGGGACTGATGGTAAATTCTTATCAATAAACTGTTTGAAAAATAACATTTTGTGTTCTAAATTAAGACAAATTATTGTTTTTACATTTTATTGTTTTTCTATGTCTCTTATCAAAACCCAGCCTACTTTATTTATGTTTATTGCATTTATTCTTTTTCTACCCTTCTCAAATGTAACCTTCACAAAGGCATGGATTTTGCTTACTATGTTAAATTGTTCATCCTGGAACCGAGACCAATTCCTGGGACATAAGAGTGCTCAGTATGAAACATAGAAAGAATGTGTCAATGAGGATCCTTTGGAATCTCAGCCGACTTTTTATTTCACATGATAGATACTATGTGTCTTGTAAAAAAAACTTTTTTTTTTTTTTTTTTCTTCTTTGACCATTGGGAAGCTAAAGATCAAATACTTGTTACATATCCAGCAAGTATGGAGCACAAATTGAATGCATTTTGGACTTCATAATGTCCTTTCTCTTATTTTCTTTATGCTTTCATTCTCACAAATATTTGATGTGACTTTCACATTGTTATTTTTGGATATGCAAAAGGAATAAAATAAAAGGAAGCAAATAAGAATAGAGAGACATGGGACACCTGGGTGGCTCCATCTGTTCAGCCTCTAGCTCCTGATTTCAGTTGAGTTCATGATCTCATGTGTTCTGAGATCGGCCCTGCATCAAGCTCCATGGTTATGTTCCACCTTCAGCAGGGAGTCTGTTGGAAATGTTCTTTCTGCCCCTCCCCCAACTCATGCATTCGCTTTCTCTCTGTCTTCTCTCTCAAATAAATAAATAAATAAATATTATTTAAAAAAAAAAAAAGAACAGGGAGACATAGGGAAGTTAAATGGGAGAAATTTGTGAAGAGAAGGAAACTAAGAGGAAGTACGTTGTCAGTGAAGAAGAAAGAAAAGATTTGGGAACAATTCCTTAATTAGAAAGATTGAAGATCCAGAATATGTAGCAAATATTTCTTATTTAATGTGCTATATTCTGGATAAATACAAATCTATCATGGCTGAGTGTACTTTGCTTAAATTCTGTAAGACTTGTAGAGCTTTCTAGCTCACTCTGTCTCCCAATCAACCAACTAGGCAATAAGATAAGATGAAATAAAATAATTTACATTTAAGTATGAAGCTCATATCTAATGTAGTAATTTTTTAAAATTATGAGTAATAGTAGAAATAATTTATTGTTTTATAACAAATCTAGAAAGAGTAAGAGACACAGGCATAATGCAGGGAGATTCTGCAGAGAATGGAGTGATTATCCAAACAATCTCATAGCAATGAGTGGACAGCAAATAGTCAACTATTGGGTTGATGGGAAGAGCTAAAGCTGTCCTCCAAACACAACCATCAATAGCTTACAGGAACAATAATTCAGAAGATGTTTGAAGGCTTAAAATGCAGCTGAACAGTAGGCTACTCTAAAGAACTGTATTTTGTTCCCCCTCAGGTTTCTGGAAACAGAGCAATTCTGGTATTTGATGAACTATGGTTAAAGGTTAACACATTAACACAGGAAACACAATCACTAGTCTAAAACTTTCCTTGAAAAACTTTTGAGAGGGTAAAAACTGTTTCTTATCATTTGTTCCCTCACATAAATTCTTCTCTTCTTGAAATCTAAAAATACAAGACTTAATGAGAATCTACACTAATTGAACTCATCTACTCATGAAACAAGCACATCAATACTAGATCAACCCATTCCTTTTCCCTATTGGCCTTATCTACATGATTTTGCATCACAGTACTTAATGGGGGTAGACTGGAAAATGCCTAGTTAAATTTCCTGCCTTCCTCTGCCCTGCTCTGTGTCTTGGGAGACATACTATTAGAGACTGCATCAGCTGGGTGTCTTTGCCTTCTGGCTTTGAGATGGATTTGACCAAAAAGCAGAAATGGCAAAAGATTAGATGAGAGAAGGAAAATAAAGCCAGGTTGTTTATTTTCTTACTTATTTTTAGTCTGAGTTTTATAAGGTCCAAATGTGTTTCAACTATGTCTTCCATTAAGTAGTCATCCTTACCATATGCCAGCTCTCATTGGACTCTGGTGATGCCCCCCACACTTCCCTCCATTCCTTCAGGGTTAGGAGGCAATGATGGTTTTATGCAATTGCTAGAACCTACATGCCTTAAAATCCCTTGTTGGTTGCTATACCCAGTTCACATTGTATTAAAAGTCCCTATTAATTTGTCTTCAAATAGTCAGCTTCTGTGTCCTTTCATGATGTAAAGGTAATATATGTAAAAAATCCATTCTAGCCTGTGACCTGTGTCATGTTGGCCTTAACAAACCAGATTTGGAAAGCCATGCAAGAAAGAATAATTACATCTTTGGTTCCATAGTATCATTAGGAAACAAATGAGAAAAAGTGATATTATAAATTTTTGTAATTTTTAAAATAACTTTACATATACATCATGGCTTTTTAAGTAAAAACTGTAAGATTATAAAAGTGATCGTCTGCCTCCCAACTATGGTGAGGCAAATTCCAAGAAATACTTCAATACTTCTAAATATGTACAAGAGTATGTTTCAATAAGTATTACTTCTCTTTAAAAATCATGTTCTTCTGATTTTTTTCATGTACATACCTATCATCTAAGAACATGTGGTTGTTGGCAGAACATGTCAAGGAATGCTCAGAGTTAGAGGTTCTCACTGTCCCTCCTTCCCTCCCTTCCTCTCCACTCCCCTCCTTTCTTTTCTTCCCACTTATCCTCCCTCCCTCTCCTTTAATTATTAAAGGAATCCTCTGACAAGTACTGAAAGGAATGTGTCAAGGCTTAGATTAACACTAATGGAAATCAGCATGCCAATACTGTGCCCAAGATGTCAGGGAATAATATTCTGCTCTCCTCCTATGCTCCACAACAAGCCCAAGGCTTCCCTGTCTATATCTATTTGGTTTGGAGATAAAAGGCCTAGACTTGAATCTGATGTTAATCTTAGCAGCTTTCTGGTGTTGAGTTATTTATTTCATGTTTCTAACCTTCTTTCATTAGCAATAAGGGAATGATAATAACTGCACTGCATTCTTCTAAAAAGCATAACATCTAGACAAAACACTTATCATCTGGAAGTATTATATAATTATTACTGATCTCATTTATTTTACTTTATTGCTAGAAGTATAAAATATGTGACCTGGCAGAAGAACATCTAATTGGTAGAGAACTGCATTTTCTTTTCTAGAGCCAGGTTTCTGGCTTTAAGTTAATTAATTTCAGTTTGCATTCCTCCCAGCATATTCCAAATTACTGTCATGGTCCATCTATGTCTGATAGGCCAGAATGCCTTTGGCCTTTTGATTTTTAATGGCATCTAAGTTCTTTAAAATCCTGTAAGTATAAAGATTTCTTTATTTTGTATTATATTAGAAATTATGCTTTGAACTATAAGGAATACAGAAACCTCTTAATTGTGTCTCTTCTTACATTTTACAGTATATACTTATGCTTAGTTATAAGTTTTGTTTAGTTTTATTTTTACTTTCAAAATGATCTCTCTTATAACTGGAAATCAGTATATCTTCTGCTAATTCACTTAATAAATAGTAGAGTTGGTACGAGTACTGACTGTGAGGATGTTTATTTTTCTACTGATTTATCTTTTTTGCGTGTGTGTGGAGAAATTTCCATCTCAAATAAATACAAATGTCAATATAATATAAATACAAATCAATCCTTAAGTGAAATGATTCAACAGAGGAGGGTCAAAGAAAAAAATTATATTCAGTCTGGTTGTTTGTATTTTATACAATCATTAAAAATTTATTAAACCTTAATTTTGTTTTGAGAGGTAGCAGCAATATAAAAAGCAGTAATAAAACCAATGGCAAGTCATTTGAAGGTGAGATTTTATATGGAATAAAAATTGCTGTATTGGGTATTGAAAATAACTTGACCTAGTAATGATAAAAATTAATTATTTTTAATAATTTCAAATAAAAGAAGAAAAAAGGGTGCAAAAAAAATCTAGGGATTTAAAATATTGCAATTGAATTTTTCCAGAAGAACAATGCTTTTTCCTAAGAAACATTGTTGTTTTACCTTGTTGTAAGAGAGAACAAACAGAAACAACTAAGATAGATTGTGTAAAAGTGCTTCAGAAAAAAAAAATAAAAGTAAAAATGAAACATTTTTCTTCATATGTGACACAGATTTCTAGTTTAGAACTTGACTCAGTATTATTTCAACATGACTTGTGAAATGTTATTCTAAAGGTGCACAAGACTAATTTTCATTGAAGTAGCAGACCATATTTTAATCCAGAAAAGACTTTTTTTTCCTACATAACACATTTATAAGATGACTTTGATTTCTTCTGAGCATTTTCATTCATAAAGTTTTCCTTGTGCTGGTTTATAACTCTTCTCCTCTTCTCTCTCAACCTCCCTATCCTCCTTCCCCAAGCACAGACAATACTCATAATCTGCTTTATGCCATTATAGATTACTATAATTTTCTAGAATTTTATGTAAATAGAATCATAAACTATATAATCATTTTTCCTTGTTCCTTCATGGACCATAATTGTTTTAAAATTCTTTCATATTGTTCCATGTGTCAATATTGCATTCAATTTTATTGATGAGTAGTGTTTTACTATATTGATATGCCATAATTTGTTTATTCACTAAGCTTTTTATAGACATTAGGTTGTCTACAATTTTTAGCTACTAGAGATAAAACTGTTATGAAGTCTTGTTTAAGACTTTGTATGGATGTAAAGTTTAATTTCTCTTGGATAAAAACCAGGATATAGAATGGCTGGATCATTTTTTTAAGAAACTGACAAGCTTTCTTCTCCAAAGTTGCAATACCATTTTACATTTCTACCTTTAGTTTTTGAAAGTTAGGTCTTATTTTAAGCTATGTGAAGGCATGGAGAAAACACTTAGTCTAGGGTTACTTTTGGACCACTACTGAGGAAAAACCTTTCTGAGCACTCTACTTGATTCCCAATCAGTTAAGCATTTTTCTACTCTAGCTGATGGGAAAAGAAACTATTCTTGGCTACATGTGAACTTCTGTGATTGTTCTCTTTTATTCTTCCAGGTGATTTTTCCCCCCAGATTCAGATACTTTCCCAATATGCATGCAGTGATTAGCTTTCAACTAGATACTTGAGGACTCTTGGCAGATGCCCAGTGCTCTTTCTCTGTGCAGCTCTTTCTTCTCTAGGTGCTCTGTTCTGTGAAATATACCACTTCACACTTCTTGGACGACAAGTTCCATCTTCTCAAGTCAATGAGACCTCTGGCCCCTGCCTTATTTCCTCTCCTGTGTCTGTAAGCATTCAAAATTTCTCCAGATAAAAAGTTCTGGCAATTGCTAGCTCACATATTTTGTTTTAGGGAAAATATATGTTTCTTTTTTTTTTTTTTTTTTTAATTACATCTTGGCTAGTTGCTGAAGTCTCCATGGTTTTGATTCTTTCTCCTTTTCTTTCTTTCTTTCTTTTTTTTTTTTCTTTCCTCCTTCCTTTCTTCTTTCTTTCCTTTTCTTTCTTTTAAAATTCATTGTCTATTTCTGTTACCTGAAGCAAGTGTTGGTGTGGTTGCTGTATTGAGTTAGAACATTTGAGAGTCAGAGGAATCAAATAAGAGTCCATACTCTCTTCAAGCACTAACTTTAAGATAACGCTAACACTTTTATTAATACACACCTTAAGAGAGTAGATGTCTGTGCAACTCTCTACAAAAGATAATAAGACGATAGCTTTTTCTACTGATTCCAATTCTTTAATTCTTACAAAAACATGTCTACTTCAGTGGAACATATCCTGGCTGTACACTGGAAATGCCCAGATTAGTTTTAAAATTGTCTCTTGATCCCACCCTTGAAATTAAATAAAAATCTCTGGGACTTAGACATCAGCATTAGTGTTCTTTAAAAACTTCCAAGGTAATTCTAATATATGTGAGAACTGCAGCCTAATCTATTTTGAGATATTGTGTGTGTCTATGTGCATCTATGTAAGAGTGTATATGTGTGTTTGTAAATCAAGGCTGAAAACAACAAAAAAAATGCTGTTAGATATGAATGACATCTTAAACCTACCATGAATTTATAGAAACACAGAAAATAATGAAATCAATTGTGATTGAGTATTTGAAGATACTTTTATTTCAGATTTTTTTTATAAGAACTGATGGGATTTTTCTCTAAGATAAATTGAAGGAAAGGAAATATATATCAGGGAATAGTATGACCAAATGCAATAGTGTCAAAATCCAGAGAGCACACTCAGGAAATATAGTATCTGGGTTTTAAAAAAAGAAGTGTGTATGTGTTTTGTATTTTGCATTTATGAGTGGCAGAGTAAAGAAAATTAGAAGCAAAGAATGACATGCCTTGTTGGTCCAACTTTAGAGTATATTGCATTTTATTTGATGGGGTTTTACTCTGTATTTTGGTAACAGATATTTATACAAAAATTAAGTCACATAAACATAGGTTAATGTCTTAAATGTGATATATTATGAGATTTGTTAGTTATGAATGTAGTTTAGGATGCATTTTTCCTATTGATTATACAGCAGTTTTGCAGATTGTCAGAGCTCATGAGAATATACTTAAGTAAATAGCAGAAAATGTGAATGTCAAAGCAAACCATATTTTCGTCTTTGCGTATTTATTCAATCATTCGCTTATTAAAATAGTAATTATTGAGCTATTTATGACATTTAGCTAAGAGCTACATAACATATTATCCTTTAATATGTAATACTTTAGTAAATAATTTGAGAAAATAATATCATGCAGTCTGATTGTTGTCACTAATCTCTATTCAATCATGTTATTATTTCTTAAGACTGATAAGAAAATTTAAATAATGAATAGATAAATTTAGAAAGTGAGTTGAATTTATTTTCAATAAATACAAAACATGCTAGTGTATTGTGATGAGAATTTTTTTTCAACTTGTACTATGCTTGCCTTGACTGTGTTAATTTGTGATCTATTCTTCAACAGAAAATTGCGATGAAATAAACAGTGAAATTTATTGACATATATTTGTTACCAACATAAATTATACTTATAACATGCAAAGGGGTTATGTATTTTCTCAGACAGACTGCAAAAGAATTAATCTAAATACCCATAGGTAAAATTTTACCCAGAGCAAAAATTTAAAAGTGAAAGTATCAGGTAATTTGGTTTGATTGTGACAATTTTGAGTGGTTAAATAGCACATATAATGGAATTCTCTGTTAAATATTGAGGGTGGGGACAATTCTGGGTATACTTTATAAAACTAAGAGAAGAGGATGGCAAGGAAACACACTGAAACACACTGTCTGATATAAAAAAGTCTGCAAGAGATAACAAAGTTAGATAAGTAGAATAATTTAAGGTAACCGAAAATATCCACTGTTTTATAAAATAGAAAATTGGAATTTTAAATATGGCCCAATCAGGCCATCAGGGACACTTATAGAAAGGACTCTATGGTGACAGGTTAAAGCAGGAACTACACAGCCGAACCTATGAGGGAAGAGTCAATAAGAGGATAATTAGATAGCTTTATCTCGAGGTGTTTTTTTTTTTTTTAAGATTATTTAAGCACATAATGGAACTTCAGTTTATATGTAGTAGACTTAAGTTATTCTCTTCTCTCTTTTTTTTTCTCCTAAGTATTCTTATTTTGCTTTTCTAACCTAAGCTAATGGTGGACTTAAGAGATAAAATCTCAAATGCCTCTTTGTCACAGATGAAAGGCTGTGGAACTATGGAAAATATTAAATTCATAAAGAAAATTAAGAAATACATGTCAGAAAACTTTGTATTCTACTTAGTATGTTGATTGCTAAGTTGTCTGCAGATAATTAATAATTCTAAAATTCATGTTCAGTACTCCTAAACCTAAATGCATAGTTCACCTAAACAACATTATGGATCAATATGATTTCACCCCAAAAAGTAGATGAAAATTTTTTAAAAAATTAATAAAAACCATATATACATAGTATGTGTCCAGTGTATGTATGTGTGTGTGTGTGTACATGTGTATATACACATATATACATATATACTGGTTTTAAAAAATACATATATACTGGTTTTAAAAAATATATTTTATTATTATTTTTTCTGAAGGTATTTATAACCTTTTATGGATACAAACAAATGAAAGTAAAATATCTCAATTTATAATTAATTTGCCTAGGTGATCACAAAGACAAATAGATGATTAATATTTAAATTTCAGTAGTCTGATTTTTTAAATAATTTTGATTTATTTTAGTTTATTTATGTAGAATTATTCTCAAAATATAATATTTATTTTTAACATTTTCTCTTCCAGGCTCAGCTTATTGTTATTTAAGCAAACATTTGAGTAATACCTCTTACATTAAAGATTATGAAAGGGAATTGTTAAGATGGTGGATAGTAAGAGGTCCCCATGTTTGCCTTGTCCCTGCAAAACAGCTAAATAAATATCAAAACATTCTGAAAACCCAAGAAATTGATCTGAAGATTGATAGAACAAACTGCACAACAGAGAGAGAGAAGGGGTCATACTGTGGAAGGTAAGAGGTGTGGAGACATTATTTGGGGAGGAAAAGAATCACTGGTGCTGTGGAGGGGAGGCACCCCTGATCATGGAAATAGAAGAGAGAGAGAGTGCAAGACAGGGCAGTGCACAATGGATTACACCAGAAAAAACACTTCTCCAAAACTACTGACTGGGAAAATGAAAGGGGCTGGTTACTCTGAGCTTTTATAACAAGAGGAGTTCAATGACTGGTTTTAAAAGTCTGCACCATGGCCGGTGTGGAGCTTGGCAGGTGCTGTGATGTTCCTATAGAGAAGGATAGCAGGGATCCAGAAGTTGACAGCATGATCAGAAGATCCCCAGGTACTCTCTGGGGGGGGCATTTCCCCCCTCCGGGAATGCATCTGAGAGAGGTAGCACTGCCTCTCAGGGGACTGAAGAGCTGACTGTGCAATCACATCATCCCTCACTTAACATAGGGATAGAGACAGCTGCTAAGGACAACTAACCTGGACACAGGTTTTTTGCAGCATTTCACTCTAAACTACCAAGTTCTGTGCAATTCGTGTAACTGTCCTTCTGGGACAAACCAACACCAGTCCCAGCTCAAGGGGACCCTCCCCTAGAGGACCAGTGTACATTCATGCCATGCTGGGTCTCTAAAGTTTGGAATTTTGAAACTTAGCTAGCCTGCTTAGGATAAAACACAGGTGTGTCAGTCAAATGTTCTGGACACCAACAGGGTGAAAGCAGGTATATGAGGGATGCCTAGGAAACATGAAGGGAGATTATTCATACTTCTGTGAGGGTTACTGAGACAACAGAGGGTGTGAACTCCCCTCTTCAGGGATGAGGGAGAGGGCTGTTGTCATTTTTCAACCCATTAGCATGGGTTGATTTCAGTGAGTAGCACAGTGCCCACAATGGTGACCTAAGCTGTTTACACTAAACCCTGTAGCCCTGCACTTTGCAAATGCTTCTTTACTAGAAGAAGTATACCTGAGAACCAGAGCAGCAGACCCGCCCCCCAGAAGATGAGCACAAACCCCCTGCATGCACTAAGTCTCCTGATGGTAAAACTGCAAAGTTTCATCTCTATTGGATATAGGATCAGATCTCTTTTAACAAGCAGACCAGAGCACACCTACTTAAAAATTGCCACACACTGGCAAGGGTACAAATACCCCACTTCAGGTAAGGAGAAGTCAGAAGACTAACTTCAGGGAAAGAGCAGCCAAAACACAACAGCAGAGTACACCAACCTATCAAAAATACTTCTTGACGTGCCAGACTCTGGACAGCATATGACTTCTTCATAAGACCATTACTCTCAGGAGCAGAAAATTTAACAGGCTTTCATAAAACTGATAAGAAGAGAGACCTAGACATAATGCCAAGACAGATGAATTCATTCCAAAAGAAAAAATAAGAAAAAAGTCATGGCCAGGGATCTAATCAAAACAGATATAAATAATATGCCTGATCCAGAATTTACAACAACATCATAAGGATACTAGCTGGGTTTGATAAAAGCATAGAAGGCCCCAGGGAGTCCCTTATCGTAGAGATAAAAGGCCTAAAATAGCTGAAATAAAAAGTGCTATAACCTGAGATGCAAAACTGACTGGATGTAATAACAACAAAGGTGAAAGAAAAAGAGGAATGAATAATTATATAGAATACTGAAGCTAAAAAGAAGAGGGAAAGAAAAATGTTGGATCATAAATGCTGACTCAGGGAACTCAGCCACTGCATAAAGCACAATAATGTTGGTATCAGAGGAATCCTAGTAGAAGAAGAAAGGGGAAAGGGGCAAAAAGTTTATGTAAGCAAGTTATAGCTGAAAAGTTCCTTATCTTGGGGAAGGAAACAGACATCCAAATCCAGGAGGTACAGAGAATTCCCATCAAAATGAACAAAAGCAGGCCAAAACCAACATGCTGTAGTAAAATTTTCAAAATACAGAGATAAGGGAAAACAAAACAAAACAAAACAAAACCAGCACCTCTAAAAGCAGCAAGGGAAAAGAAAGCCTTAGTTTATAAGTGAAGACAAATAGCATTAGCAGCAGACCTATCTTCAGAAACTTGGCAGGCTAGAAGAGAATAGCATGATATATCAATGTGCTGAATGAGAAAAATATTCAGACAAGAATACTTTATCTAACAAGGCTGTCATTCAGAATAGAAGGAGAGATAAAGAGTTCTTGGACAAAGAAAAACTAAAGGAGTTTGTGATTACTAAACAAAGCCTGAAAGAAATATTATAGGGAACTCTTTGAGTGAGGAAGACCAAACACAGCAAAGACTAAAAAGGAACAGAGAAAATCTCCAGAAACAACTTTACAGGTAATACAATGGCACTAAGTTCATATCTATCAATAATCACTCTGAATGTAAATAGACTAAATACTCCAAAGACATAGGGTATCAGAATGGATAAAAAAGTAAGACCCATCATATGCTGCAAAAGACTCATTTTAGATTTAAAGACACCTGCATATTGAATGTGAGAGGATAGAGAACCATTTATCATTCTGATGGATGTCAAAGAAAGCCAGAGGAGCCATACTTGTATCAGACATACTATATTTTAAACCAAAGACTGTAACAAGAGATGATGAAGGGCACTATATCATAATAAAGGGGTCTATCCAACAAGAAGATCTAATAATTATAAGCGTTTATGCTTCCATGTTGGGAGCACCCAGATATATATAATAATTAATAATAAACATAAACTCACTGATAGTAATATAATAATAGTAGGGGACTTTAACACCCTACTTACATCAATGGATAGATCATCAATGCAGAAAAATCAACAAAGAAACAATGGCTGTGTATGACACACTGTACCAGATGGACTTAATAGATATACTCAGAACATTCCATCCTAAAGTAACAGAAAACACATCATTTTTGAGTGCACATGGGACATTCTTCAAAATAGATCAGATACTGTGTCCAAATCAGGCCTCAACAAATAAAGACTGAGATCATACCATGCACATTTTCTGAACACAATGCTATGAAACTTAAAGTCAACCACAAGAAAAAAATTGGGAAGACCACAAATACATAGAAGTTAGAGAACATCTTACTGAAGAATGGATGGACTAACCAGAAAATAAAAGAAGAAATAAACAAACAAAAATACATGGAAACAAATGAAAAATGAAAACACAATGGTCCAAAACCTTTGGGATGCAGTAAAAGTGGACATAGGAGAAAGTATATAGTTATGCAGATGCACCTACAGAATCAAGAAAAAACCCAAATACACAACTTAACTTTATACATAAATAATCTAGAAAAAGAAGCAAATGAAGTCTAAATCCAGCAGAAAGGAAATAATAAAGATTAGAGCAAAATTAATGATATGGAAACAAGCAGAAACTACAACAGATCAGTGAACTAGGACCTGGTTCTCTGAAAGAATTAAATTGATAAAACTCCAGTCAAACTTTTCAAAAAGAAGACAGAAAGAACAGAAATTTAAAAAAAAAAATCACCAGTGAGAGAGGAGAGACCACAAGAAACACCACAGAAATACAAACAATTATAACAGAATATTAGGAAAAATTATAGGCCTTAAATGGGCAAGCTGGAATAAATGGATAAAATGCCTAGAAACATGTAAACTAACAAAATTAAAACAAGAAGATATATAAAAATTGAACAGACTGATGATAGCCAGAAAAGAAATTGAATCTGTAATCAAAAACCTCCCCCAAAACAAGAGTCTAGGGCGAGAAGGCTTCCCAGGGGGAATTCTACCAAACATTTAATGAAGAGTTAGTACCTATTTTTCTTAGACTATTCCAAAAAAATAGAAATGGAAGGAAAATTTCCAAACTCATTCTATGAAGCCAGCATTATCTTAATTTGAAAACTGGACAAAGATCCCACTGAAAAGAATTACAGGTCAATGTCCCTGATGAACATGGATGCAAAAATTCTCAATGAAATATTAGCAAATTGAATCCAAAAGTACATTGCAGGAATCATGCACAGCAATTAAGTGACATTTATTCCTGGGCTGTGAGAATGACTCAATATTCACAAATTAATCAAAGGGAAAATCCACAATAATAAAAGACGGAATAAGAACCAGGTGATTCTCTCAATAGATGCAGGAAAACAAAAAATAAAAACAACACTTGACAAAGTATAGCATCCATTCTTGATAAAAACTTTTAACAAAGTAGATTTAGGGAGACAATACCTCAATATGATAAAGGCCATTTGTGAAAGATCCGAAGTTAATATAATCCTCAATGGGGAAAACCTGAGAGCTTTTCCTCTATGGTCAGGAACAAAACAAATATGTCCACTCTTATCATTGTTATTTAACATAGTACAGAAAGTAATCAGACGACAAAAAGAAATAAAAGAATCCACATGGGCAAGAAAGAAGTCAAACTTTCCTTATTCACAGATGACATGATAATGTATATAGAAAACTCTGAAGAGTCCATCAAAAAATTGCTAGAACTGATTCACAAATTCAATAAAGTTGCAGGACACAAAATCAATGTACAGAAATCTGTTGTATTTTTATACACCAATAATGAAACTACAGAAAGAGAATCTATCCAATTTATAGTTGCACCAAAAAACATAAGATACCTAGGAATAAACCTGATCAAAGAGGTTAAAAATACTGTACTCTGAAAACTACAAAACCCTTATTAAAGAAATTAAAGATGATACAAAGAAATGGAAAAACATCCCATGCTCATGGATGGAAGAACAAATATTGTTCAAATATCTAACTATTCAAACCAATCTACACATTTATGGCAATCCCTATCAAAATACCTCCAGCATGTTTCACAACAAATCCTAATATTGTATAGAATCACAAAAGACCTTGAGTAACCAAAGCAATCCTGAAAAAGAAAAACAAAGCTGGAGACATCACTATTCTGGTCTCCAAGCTATATTATAAATTCTAGTCATCAAGACAGTATGGTACTGGCACAAAAACAGACACACAGATGAATGGAATAGAATAGAAAACCCAGAAATGGACCCACAACTATATGGTCAACTAATATTTGACAATGAAGGAAAGAATATTCAGTGGGAAAAAAGCAGTCTTTTTAAAAAATGGTGTTGGGAAAACTGGACAGCAATATGCAGAAAAATGAAACTGGACCATTTTATTACACCATACATAAAATTATAAATTCAAAATGGATGAAAGACCTAAATGTGAGACAAGAAACCATCCAAGGCCTAGAAAGCACAGGGAGCAACCTCTTTTACATTGGCTATAGAACTTCTTACCAGATAGGTCTCCTGAGGCAAGGGAAACAAAAGCAAAATGAACTATTGGGACTTCATCAAAATAAAAAAAGCTTCTGTACAGTAAAGGAGAAAATCGACAAACTGAAAGGCAGCTTTCAGAATGGGAGAATCTATTTGTAAATGACATATCGGATAAAGGCTTAGTATCCAAAATCTATTAAGAATTGTCAAGCTCAACATCCAAAAAACAAATAATCCCATTGAAACACGAACAGAAAAAAATGAATAGACATTTTTTTTTTCTGAAGAAAACATGCAGATGGCTAACAGACACTTGAAAAGATGGTCAACATTACTCATCATCAGGGAAATACGAATCAAAACTATAATGTAATATCACCTCATTGTTGGAATGGCTCAAATTAACAACACAGGATACAACAGATATTGGCAAGGATATGGAGAACAGGGAAGCTTCTTATTCTGTTGGTAGGAATGCAAATGCAAACTGGTGCAGTTTGCTTTCCTGGAAAACAGTATGGAGGTTTCTCAAAAAACTGATAATAGAACTACCTATAACCTTGCAATTGCACTACTAGGTTTTACCCAAAGGATACAAAAATACTGATTCAAAGGGACACATAGACTGGAATGTTTATAGCAGCATTAACAACAATAGCCAGATTATGGAAAGAACCCATATGTCTATTGATTAATGAACAGATGAAAAGAGGTAGAATATGTACACAACACAATATTACTCAGCCATCAAAAAGGATGCGATCTTGCCATTTAATGATGTGGATGGAACCAAAGTAAATTACGCTAAGCAAAATAAGTCAGTCATAGAAAGACAAATACCATATGATTTCACTCATATGTGGAGTTTAAGAAGTAAAAAAGATGAACATAGGGGAAGGGCAACAAAAAGAGAAAGAGGGAAGCAAACCATAAAAGACTCTTAACTATAGAGGACAAACTAAGGGTTGATGGAGGGAGGTGGATGGGGGGTGGGCTAAATGGGTGATGGGTATCAAGGAGGGCCCTTGTTTTGATGAGCACTGAGTGTTGCATTAAGTGATGAATCACTAGATTCTACTACTCCTGAAACTCAAATCACACTATATGTTAACTAACAAGAATTTCAATAAAAACTTGAAACATTAAAAAAAAGGAAACAATAAGAAAGCATGAAGGATTACAAATATGTTTTATGATTTCATTTATAAAAATATAACCATTTATATTATTATCAAACTAAGACCAGAAAAAGTCTACCAAATGACATCACTCATAAGTAAATACAAAAAAAAAATACTGACAAAGAATTCATCACCATATTTCAAGAATGATAAAACATGACCAAAATGGTTCAATGAAGTGATGCAAAGGTATGAAATACTAGGTAAACTAGTTATATACTAACCAAAGGAATAAGTAATTAAATAATTATCTTCAGAGATGTTAAAAATGCATTATACATTTTAGCATCCACTTCTGATTATATACAATGAAATAGAAATAAGAATAGGAGAGCCTGGGATGCTCAGTCAGTTAATCATCTTTGATTTTGTCTCAGGTCATGATCTCAGGGTCGAGACATTGAGCCCCACGTTGGGTGCTGTGCTGGGTGTGGAGCCTGCTTGGTATTCTCTCTCTCTCTCCCTCTCTCCCCCTCCACCCCCCTCTTTTTCAGAAAAAAGAGAGAAAAAAGGAAAAGAAAAAAAGAAAAGAGATAAAAGAAAAGGAAAGGAAAGAAAAGAAATGAGTAGATTGATATTTTGTTAATGTTAAAAGCAGAAGTCATAATCATAGTAATTGATGAGGTAAGAAACATTTACTTTATTATCTGGAACAATGCAGTGATCCCCATTTACTTTATTATCTGGAACAATACAGTGATCCCCATTTTAATCAATGTTTTTACATGTTATTCAAAAAAAATATTAAGCATAATACTCCATAGTATATATGGACCACATCTTCCTTATCCATCCATCCACTGAAGGGCATCTTGGTTCTTTCCACAGTTTGGCAACCGTGGCCATTGCTGTTATAAACATTGGGGTACAGATGGCCCTTCTTCTCACTACATCTGTATCTATGGGGTAAATACTCAGTAGTGCAATTGCAGGGTCATAAGGAAGCTCTATTTTTAATTTCTTGAGGAATCTCCACACTGTTCTCCAAAGAGGCTGCACCAACTTGCATTCCCACCAACAGTTTAAGAGGGTTCCCCTTTCTCTACACTTTTTTCAACACACATTGTTTCCTGTTTTGCTAATTTTGGCCATTCTAACTGGTGTAAGGTGGTATCTCAATGTGGTTTTAATTTGAATCTCCCTGATGGTTAGTGATGATGAACATTTTTTCATGTGTCTGATAGCCATTTGTATGTCTTCATTGGAGAAGTATCTGTTCATGTCTTCTGCCCATTTTTTGACATGATTACCTGTTTTGTGTGTGTTGAGTTTGAGGAGTTCTTTTTTTTTTTTTTTAAAGATTTTATTTATTTATTTGACAGACAGAGATCACAAGCAGGCAGACAGGCAGGCAGAGAGAGGTAGAGGAGGAAGCAGGCTCCCTGCAGAGCAGAGAGCCCGATGTGGGACTTGATCCCAGGACCCTGAGATCATGACCTGAGTCGAAGGCAGCGGCTTAACCCACTGAGCCACCCAGGTGCCCCAAGTTTGAGGAGTTCTTTATAGATCCTGGATATCAACCTTTTGTCTGTAGTGTCATTTGCAAATATCTTCTCCCATTCCGTGGGTTGCCTCTGTGGAGTACTATATCTCCATCAGAAAGGATGAATATCCAACTTTTGTAGCAACATGGACGGGACTGAAAGAGATTATGCTGAGTGAAATAAGTCAAGCAGAGAGAGTCAATTATCATATGGTTTCACTTATTTGTGGTGCATAACAAATAACATGGAGGACATAGGGAAATGGAGAGAAGAAGGGAGTTGAGGGAAATTGGAAGGGGAGATGAACCATGAGAGACTATAGACTCTGAAAAACAATCTGAGGGTTTTGAAGGGGTGGGGGGTGGGAAGTGGGGGATCCAGGTGGTGGGTTATTATGGAGGGCACATATGGCATGGAGCACTGGGTGTGTGCATAAACAATGAATTCTTTTATGCTGAAAAGAAATTAATAAAAAAATACTAAGCAAAAAAACTACTTATAAGAAAAAATATGAAAAATAGGAATAGGAAGGACATATTATATTTTACATACCATGTAATTCTTTCCCTGGGAGGGCCAAAAGAATCAATTGAAAATTTTTGAAAACAGTAAGAGAATTCAGGAAGATAGGTGAGTTTCAAAAATCAATGACTTACCCACATATGATCAGTGACCAATATGAAAATAAAATGGAATAGTTTACATCTAGTAATAATATTGGACAGAATAAGATAGATCTATCCCTTCACCAAGAACAAAAATTAAGGATTGGAGGGGCAAGAAAAGGAGGTATATGTTTGAAGGCAGTGGAGTATTAACAACATAATGAATTATGGACCTAGGTTCAGGGGAAGAAAATTCAGTGAGCTTAGCTGAACATCTGGGGCTGTTTGGGAGGCTTTTTTTTTTTAGGCGGTAATGAAATGTTGGGCTTCTTCTGATAACGTTTTTAAAAGCATAAAATAAAATATAGAATATTAAAGGAAATATATTGCAATATAATATGCTTTCAAATTATATTTTAATGATGCTCAATAATAAATATATTTATTAATAAAACAACAGAAGCTATCTTAATTTCAAAGAAGGGATGAACTACATCTAAGTCAGGGACTAGCAGACTGGATAAAAATAAAACAAAGAACAAAACAACTATAAAAAACATACATAAAGGGATGAAAAACTTATACTACGAAACACTAGCAAACAGAGAGATGACACAATATACTGGTAACAGATGAGGTAGATTTAAGATTAGAAATGGATACTGTATCTGATAGCCATTTGTATGTCTTGATTGGAGAAGTGTCTGTTCATATCTTCTGCCCATTTTTTGATGTGTTTGTCTGTTTCGTGTGGGTTGAGTTTGAGGAGTTCATTATAGATCATTAGCCCTCAGGGAGATTCAAATTAAAACCACATTGAGATATTACCTTACACCAGTTAGAATGGCCAAAATTAACAAAACAGGAAACAACATGTGTTGGAGAGGATGTGGATAAAGGGGAACCCTCTTACACTGTTGGTGGGAATGCAAGTTGGTGCAGCCTCTTTGGAGAACAGTGTGGAGATTCCTCAAGAAATTAAAAATAGAGCTTCCCTACGATGGAAAGAACCAAGATGCCCTTCAACAGATGAATGGATAAGAAAGATGTGGTCCATATACACTATGGAGTATTATGCCTCCATCAGAAAGGACGAATATCCAACTTTTGTAGCAACATGGACGGGACTGGAAGAGATTATGCTGAGTGAAATCAGTCAAGCAGAGAGAGTCAATTATCATATGGTTTCACTCATTTGTGGAGCATAACCAATAGCATGGAGGACAAGGGGCGTTAGAGAGTAGTAGGGAATTTGGGTAAATTGGAAGGGGAGGTGAATCATGAGAGACTATGGACTCTGAAAAACAGTCTGAGGGGTTTGAAGTGGCGGGGGGGTGGGAAGTTGGGATACCAGGTGGTGGGTATTATAGAGGGCACAGCTTGCATGGAGCACTGGGTGTGGTGAAAAAATAATGAATACTGTTTTTCTGAAAATAAATAAATTGGGAGAAAAAAAAAAAAGAAATGGATACTGTAGAAAGGAGGGGCATGTTCTGATGATAAAATGGGAGTGCTACTGGGAAGATACAGCAATCTTTGATTTCTAAGCTCCTAGTAACCCCAAATATGTAAAAAACAAAAATGACAAAATTAAAGGAAAATGAAAATAATAGTGGAACACTATGATAGTGGAAAATTTGTACACACATTTCTCAGTAAATTATATAAAAGTAGCAAGGAAAATAATTTTTTTAAATGAGCAAAATATTTAAACTATAACTTCAAAACTGAAGATGTGGAATGACCAATAGACATGTGAAATCACACTTATTAGTGTAAGAATCATTCATCAAAAAGTATAAAATTCTAGAAAAAAAGGATTATGTTCTAAAGACTCAACAATCCCAAATTGTAATGAGGATATGAAATACTAGAATTTTTTCAACTGTCTTAAGGTGGTATAAATTGTTGTAAACACATTGGAAAACTATTTTGCAGTATTTACTAAATGTTAAAGTGGAGGTGTCCTATGAGCCAGGATTTCACTTCTAGGTATGAACTGAACAGAAATCTGTACATATGTATACTAAGGGACATATACACACTTTTCAAAGTGTCCTTATGTGTTATAATTGCAAACTGCAGTCAAAATGTACATCAACAACAGAATGCAGAAAGTTGTAAATGAACCACTGCTCTATCTGTAAGAGTGAATTGCGCATATGAAGAAATGTTGCACAAAAGTAGACAAACATAAAAGGTGATTAATGCCTGGTTCTATTTATTCAAAAGCCAAAAACAAGAAAAATAATCTATGGTATTAGAAATCAGAATATGGTAATTTGAAGAAAGACAATATAAAAGCTGAACAATTTCTTGTGTTTATTTACATATATCTTTACATGTAAAATGCTTTAAAATGGCATAACCTTTCTTTAGCCATTTTAGTTGACAAATTATTATTTTTAGTGTTTATTTCAAGTCACAGAAGAAAAATTCATTTTGAGACCTCTTATGGTGACCTTCTACCTTCACTATGTATACACAGCTATGAAGTATTCATGATGTAAAGTCCATTTTAGCACTGATGATGACTGTTTTTCCAGTGAGCAATTTAAGAGAGGCCTTTTGAAATGTCGATTTGTGCTGGTGGTGTGGGCTACAGCATTTTTCTTGACTAAATACCGGCTATGAGCTACTGGCTCTTCTGCCTTCATTGATTATCTAGCATCCTTGAACAAAGACTAATGATCATACAAGATGGGCAAAATGGACAAACACGGAAAAAACTAGTTAAAGGAAAAGTCTACATCTCTTATGTCAGAATTACTCTCCCAATGTAGTTCTGGACAATGTCTATGAAGCCTGTGTAAGCGTACTTGTCAGCATGTGCTGATTCAGTTGTGTCCCTGATTACAAGAATAAAAGCATGCAGTTGAGAAAGGTTATGCCCTAGAGATTTCTCTAAAAGATTGTCTATTCCTTGCCCTAGTTTTGAGACTTGAAACTTCAGTAACTTGAAACTTCAGTAACAGCAAATGTACAAAAATAAAATTTTGGAACAGATAAAATATGCCGTATATGTATTGTGATATTGTTAAATTCAATTCACTTTATCAGTGGTAGTAAGTAAATTTCATCTGAATATGATCCATGAAGAAATAGTTTGTAAAGAAGTACAAGGCCCGTGTAAGACATTTTATCTACAATGTCATCTCAGTGTACAAGTAGTCTAGGATCAAATGCTTAGCATGGTTTTGCGTGAAATACCATGTTTAACCATCCTTCTTTTTGCTATTTTACTATATAACCTCTCATAAGATCCTAAAAGTGCCATCTGTTATTACTTTGAAGCAATGAGTTTCTACTGTTCCCCCCCCTTAGGAATGCAGGTTTCAAAATATTTACCCTTCACATTCATTGATATTCTCATTTGTCTATTGAACAACTATTTAATGAATTCCCAACATGGACTAGAGAAAGCTAGTACTTCATTCAAGTGATATTTTTATAATAAACATTATATTGTTATTCATAGATATTGGTTAGAATTATTGCTTAGATATACTAATTATAGTTATTAATATACAATGTTTTGATATAAATACCAGCTAGTTCCTTCTTTAAGTGTCTAGAGATCACAAAATAGCTAAAACATAATACTGACATTTTCTTTTATATGCATATGTTTGTGTATGTCTGTATATAAAATATATGTATGTACAGCAATTGACTTTTAAGTAAGTTTTAATAGCATCATAACATTTTGTAGGGCTACTTGAAGCAATCTAACTTTATAATACTTGATAGCAATATCTGGAATTCAAGGAACATAGATTGATTTTGACTATTTAAAAAGCCTTTAATTCCTGCCTGAGAAACCAGGAATTGATTGTAATTCACTAAAAATTACTATAAATTCTTAATTTAATGAAATGATGAAATCAGCAGTATTTTATAGACACACAGAGATAAAGGATTTAGTGCTAATGCAAGGAAAGGCAGAAGAGATTTAGAATTCTTGTGATATAGATTCAAATTATGTAAGTAGTTTGAGTGTCCCAAAGCATAATAAAGTAAAAGAGAAAAAGACAGTAGTCTAAATCTATATTAAATACATATCTAGAGAAAAGTAAATCCTTTAGTTTATAATCCTCATTTGTCAAAAGAGCATAATGCATGACACCAGATAGATTTTTCTCCCTCTGCTTGTTAGTGAGATGTGTTTTCTTACTTTCTCCAAGGATTAAATAAAATATACAGTATCCAGAAAAAGGAAGTAGATGAGTCATTTATGCTTTAGAAGTAATTTTCCTTATTTTGTAACTATTATTGATCACTATATCAAATTGGAGTTAATATTTTTCCTAACATATATAAATGTTTTATTATTCAGAAGTAATTATAGTTTTGTGGATAATTGTATTCTAGTGTTTAGAGTACTAATATAGACTTTTATCCTTTATTTATGCTTAATATTGTATTTTTAACCTAACAAAAATACTACATTCACTTCTGAGATTATGTTATGTTTACCCCCACTTACTAGCTGTTTGTGTTTAAGAATTTTATTTTTGCTATGTATTGTTAAAACACATAAGTTCCTGAGCCCAGTTGCCTGGATTCAAAATCTGGCTCTCCCTTCTATTACCTGGGCAACCCCTGACAAGTTTCTTAAATCCTCTGTGCCTTGGTCATGTTATCTAAAAATAACAGATATAATGCTCATACCAATTTAATGGAATCAATATGGAAATTAAAAGAAAAAATATGCCTAAAGACACTTAGAACAGTGGCAAGCATATTAAATAGACCTAATAAATGTTAGGTTTTTAAAAATTTACCTTCTCTAAAGTCACTTTTTTTGTTTGACCCTTTAATTTGGTAAAAAAGTTGTCAAAATTTAAAAAGTTTTATTTTGTGATTAATTTTACAGCAATAGTTTTCTCATGGGAAATTTCTCATAAGTGAAAGTAAGATGTCAAAGAATTTTTCATATTTTTTTGTATCTTCTCAAATTTGTAAGGGTCCATTATTTGAACAGGGTACAAATATTAATCCACCACTTAGGGATTATCTGGGATACTTTTGCACTTGAGGACTTACAGCACGATTTGCTTTTGGATAATACTACATTTGACATCGAGCCTACATTAAATGTTTTTCCACTGAATTAAGAAAATATATGAAATATTATAATCTCAAGTTAATGATGGTAAGATTTTTTTAACAGGATTGTTTAATAGACACTTTACTGAGTTAAAGCACTGAGAAAAGAAAGCAATAGATCATTTTAAAAATGTATTTAAGTTTTTCGAAAAAAAAAAGTATTTAAGTTTTTAAACTCAATCTCCCAATTAAAAACCATTCACTTGAGCTTTTATTCCTTCCAGTAAAATATAATTACAATTTTTGTGGTGAAACTAGAATGTTTTAATATTAGTTCTCCAAAAAAGAGTAGGTAACAGAGCAAAGAACTCCATGGTGAAAAGTTTTAAGATGCTTTTTTTTTAGTAATTCAATGAGCTATAAATTATTCTAGGATGAATATTTTAATTTCAACTTTTCACATCTTATAAGACATACATTATTGTCAAATTATTATTTACTTATTGAAATTTCAATATAAGTTTAATTAGAAAAATTATACTCATAAATTTAACTTCATACTTAGACATTTAAGTTATCTAATCACTTTTTATATCTAATATTATGAAGATGATAAAAATACATAATATTATAGTAAAGACAAAATAATACACTTTTCTCACTGCTTTGATCATTTTAGGAAGATAAATCAAAGTTTACCAGTTAGAGGAGATAACCAGCTACTAAATTTTCAACAAAGGTATTCAATAACTTATTTCAGTGATCTGCCACTGCATAAAATATAATATTGCTTTTTCTATAAGTTATGAATGTGTTTTTTTTTTTTTGGAAAGAAAAGCCCCTAAATTCTATAACTTCAAGTTCTGCAGAAATTTTTATTTTGTTTATAACCACATTGCCAAGCTACTCAATATATAAATAGATTTTATTCCTTATGGAGCATTTCTTCACTTTCTTTTTGATTGACAGATACAAACAGAAGATCAAATAAATTTGATTTCTGTACCAGTAAGTGGTCATATACACCTCATTTTGTAAGACACATCTGCAGAAGTTTACTTTAAAATTTGTATGAAATGTTTATTGCAAACAAACAAATCCCACAGTGCCTGTGACAATTGAAAAACAAGACAAATACAGCAAATCAATTTTCTGAAAGTGAAGAATATGTTAATTTCTCCTCAATCATGTTTGACTACTGTCAAATTAAAATCCTGGAGGTATCATTTTGGCCTATAATCTTTTAGCTATATCCAGTCAATGCTCTGCTTTACACTCTTTGTTTATTTTATACTAATTTTACCATTTCGTCTAAAAGAACTTTGTCTTAAGATCTTAATTTTGCATTAAATGTTAAAGTTGTTTCCAGGTGAATCCTCACATATACACACATATAATGCATGTTGAATATTTTTTTAAAAGATTTTATTTATTTATTTGACAGAGAGAAATCACAAGTAGATGGAGAGGCAGGCAGAGAGAGAAAGAGAGGGAAGCAGGCTCCCCGCTGAGCAGAGAGCCCGATGCGGGACCCGATCCCAGGACCCTGAGATCATGACCTGAGACGAAGGCAGCAGCTTAACCCACTGAGCCACCCAGGCGCCCCTGCATGTTGAATATTTTTAAAATAAAACAAATTATATATATATGATATATATCATTTCATGTAATATGTGTATCATACAGTTGTGACTCTTGTGAATGAGCAATTTTTTAAAACATAGAAAGATTAAAATTTTACTTCTCCATACTTATTACTGCATAGTTAAAATTTCAACTCTAAGTAGAATATGCATGTATCACTATATTGATAAAGGAAAAAAGTAACTTGTATCTTATAGAAAAACTCCACCAGAGATTCTTACATAGTTCTTTGTTACCTAGGTAAATACTGCATCATGTTTTATCTTATTAAGTACCTCTTAGCCATGAGAAGGTATATATGGGTGGTGGACAGTGGCTAAAGCTTATAACTGATTGTAGTAAAGACCATTGGTAATTTTTAATCTATTTTTTCTTATTTGAGTATGGTTGACACACAATGTTACATTAGTTACAGGTATACAACTTAGTGATTTGACAAGTTTATACATTATGCTCTCTTCACCACAAGTGTAGCTACATCACTACTATAATCTTATTGACTGTATTCCTTATTCTGTGCCTTTTATTCCCCTGACTTATTCATTCCATAACTAGAAGTCTATATGTCCCTCTCCCCTTCATCCATTTTGCCCACTGTCTACCTACCTCCCCTTTGGCAATGATTAGTTTGTCATCTTTATTTGTAGTACTGAATCTGCTTTTTATTTGTTTATTATTTTTTTTTTTTAGAATCAACATGTTTATATTCACAGTATTTGTCTTTCTCAATCTGACTTATTCCTCTTAGTGGTATACCTTTTAAGTCCATCCATGATGCCTCAAATGACACAATTTCATTCCTTTTCATGGCTGTGTAATATTTCATGACCATGTATGTGTATGTGTGTGTGTCTGCATGTGTACACATTTTTTAATCCTTTATCTACTGATAGACACTCATGTTGCTTCCCTATCTTTTCTATTGTAAATAATGCTGCAATAAATGTACAGGTGCTTATATCTTTCCATATTAGTGTTTTTGTTTCCTTTGGATAATTGTAACACTCAGTATTAGAATTATTGGATTATATGGTATTTCTATTCTTAATTTCTGGAGGAAGCTCCATATCATCTTCCACCAATTTAAATTTCAAGCAACAGTGCACAAATGTTCCTTTTTCTCCATATCCTAAGACTTCTTATTTCTTGTCATTTTGATTTTAAACATTCTAACTGGTATAAGGTGATATCTGATTGTGGTTTTTATTTGCATTTCCCTGGTGATTAGTGAGGTTGAACATCTTTTCATTTGTCTTTTGGTCATCTAGATCTCTTCTTTGGAAAAATGTCTATTCAGGTCCTCTGAATAGACATTTTTTAATCAGATTGTTTGGGGTTTTTTGGTGCTAGCTGTTTAAGTTTTTTTTTTTTTTTTAATATGTTTTAGATAGTAAGCCCTTACTGGATATATCATTTGCAAATATCTTCTCTCAATAAGTAGGCTGTCTTTTCATTTTGTTGACAGTTTCTACTGGTGGTTTTGACTAAAAAATATTCAGTGAAGAATTATTTTCTTAGAAAGAATTAAGTTTACACTGATAATTGGTGGTATTTTATTCTAGTTAAATATATCCTTTATTTTATTATAAAAATATATATATATTTAAATATATATTTATATATTTATATATATTTATAAATATATATTTATAAATTATATATTTAATTTAAATATATATATTTAAATATATATATATATATTCTTTATTTTATTAAAGAAGACATACCTGATAACTGCCCATATAAGTAAAATTCTTACTCTTAGTCTATCCCAACCCCTGACATTTGTGTTTATCTTGCTGACTGTTCATGTGCTATAAATGTTGGTCTTTAGTACAAAGCTGTTCATGATCCTAGTGGATTTTCCAGCTTTCTGATTCTTAGTCTCAAAAGATTCAACATTGACATCCACTAAATTTGCCCTTCATCAAGCAACATGGAGACTTATGTGTCAGTATTTGCTTATTTATGAATCCAGGGCAAATAAGAATTTTAGTACCAAGGTTTAAGGAAAAATAATTGATGACTAAAAAGATTTTAGTAAATAAATATTTTATATTTATATTCAAGTAAATATTTTATATGTAACTAATGCAAAAAAATAATAGATGGGGGGTGGCTCAGTGGGGTAAGCATCTGCCTTTGGCTCAGGTCATGGTCTCAGGGTCCTGGGATGGAGCCCCATGTTGGGTTCTCTGCTCGGCGGGGAGCCTGCTTCCCCCTCTCCCTCTGCCTGCCTCTCTGCCTACTTGTGATCTCTCTCTCTCTCTTAAATAAATACAATCTTTAAAAAAAATAGATTTCTTGAAACAATATGAGTTTTTGTAAAAATAATACTTTTGTCTTCCCATATTTTTAAATTGTATTTTCAGAGCATAGTGATTAATATTTGGGTTCTGGAACTGCAAGTGCCTGAGTTCAAATTCTACTTCTGCTTCCTTGGATTGTTACTCCTTTGGGCAAGTTACTTAAGCTGTATGTGCCTCAGGTATCAGCTATTAGAGGGTAATTCATGGGGAAGAGTGTCTGACACAAAGCATTTAGACATTTGTGTCATTGGCATATAAAGCTAAAGGCTTAACTGTTAATTTCTATAATAATGCATATATTAGTGAAAAAATAATTTTCTCTTTAGCAAGACTCAGAATCTCAGAATGCCTGCATGGAGTATTTCTAAGACCCTCTATTGAAAACCAGCCTTTCCAAAAAAAAAAAAAAAAGGAGAGAGAGAGATTATTCTATGCTTTTTAAATTAATAGCCAATTAAAGAAGTGTTAAATCAAAGTAATGAGAAACAAAAATTTAAAAATGCAATAGGATGAATTAGATTTTTAAAAAGTTGCCTATAGCAAACAGCAAAAAGGAATAAACAATGCAAAGACAGTCCTAATTGGTATTATAAGGCAAAGAAAACAATGTAAAAACTGAGCTACAAAAGAAAGGAATAAACCAAGTTTATATTTTTGTTTCCTGTCATTATGAATTTGACTGGATTATATGACTTTTGATAAACTTTACAAATAATATGCTTGCATATATTTAAGACTTCTGCTCTTCTAAAACTCTGGGGCACCTCTAGAGTTCTATTTTATAAAAGATTATCTTAATGATGGTGGTTTACCTATACATTATTTTAATCTGACATATACAAATAAAAATAATGAATATTTTCAAATGGGTGTTTTAGAAAATAATCAACAGGATTTCAGTACCACTTTTGTCACAATACAGTGAACTTCATTAGTGGAATATTTTGAGAAGTTTAGTTGGTAAGAAACCTTCAATATGTCTATGAATTGACCGCTTGCTCCAAGTTCATGACATTATCCTAATATTATATTGATAGGATTCTTTTGTTACTGTCAGTGCCAGAAGTTTGAAGAGCTGATTAACTGGTCTACATTTTCTTCTTAGGAGTTTCTTCTCATTAGATCTTCTTAGGAGTTTCTTCTCAAGATCATTAGGTGGTTGTAATTGCCTTAATATTCCTACAACCTTCTACCTTCCCCCACTCTGTCACTGTATTATTTTTTACCAATGCCCTGATGGAATAAATGTATTTATAACTGCAATACAATAACAAATTTCAAGCATTTTGTCTTCATTAATACCTCACCTGACTACATTCAAAAAGCCTGGAGAATGGATTCTTGGATAGAATTCTATTACCACTTTTTTTAATAGTAATATATATACTAGCCTATTCTCAAAACTGACATTACTGATGAGTCTAGAGTATTTTTTTTTCATTTTTTTAAATTCCAAGCTACCCTTCAGTAACAAAGTTATAAAAGCACTTCTCTGTGCATGTTATGTGTCTACTAATTAATAAATAAATGATCGGATGAAGAAATAATTCATTTATGAATAAGTATTTGCATAGCACCTATCATACTTGCATTGATTGCTTTAGGCCCTGAGGATATAGTGGTGCATAAGACCAAGAAGGATATGCTTACATAGAACTTGTGGTCTGTGGTTTTCTTTCTCACCCCAAATCCCATGTACTCTGTACTTCTGAATATCCTTGTTCTCATAAAGTTCATTTCCCATTGAGTTGTCCTGGTTTAACCACAGAAACGCATACTCATTCATTTAGACATACTGAGGCAAATGTTCAGTTATACTGCTAGAAATTTGTCATTTTTTAATTTGTTTTGAGTTAATTGCTCAGATAAGATAGCTGAAGGAAAAAAATAGACAAAAATTTTATCTCGCTCTAAAATGTAAGTGCCACTTCATATTTGTTGGGGTGTGATTCAAAGATAGGTAAGTTTCAGTCAATTTTATTTTCATACTCTGGCTGCTAATACTTCTACTGTATTTTTTCACTAATAATTTATAAAAGATTGAACTTCCTCATTGCATAAGCAGTTTGGGTTTTAAAGTAAAGATGATATACATGAAACATTTGAAAAAAAAATCACACTCGTTTTCTTCAGTTACTTTAAATGTCAAAAGCTCTGCTTAGATAGGCAATACCTGTCTCCTTAATCAGGACAGAACTTGACAGAAGTAGAACAAAAGTTTTAATGTTGATTTGTTGGCAGGAGGTTGGGTGTGGCACTATTGAAATAAAACTTCAGTTTCAATTATTCAAGTTTTGAGTTTAAACTGAAAGATACATAGAAACAGGAATGTGATTTTAAAATGAGAAATGTGGTCTATGAGCATAATTTTAGCATATTCCCATCTCTAATAATTATTTAAACTCGTAAACCAAGACTGCAAATATCATGGGTCCCAGGTTCAGAGTCTAACATCTAAAAAGGAAAAAGAATGTCAGTCTTTAGCCCTCAGGGAGATTCAAATTAAAACCACATTGAGATATTACCTTACACCAGTTAGAATGGCCAAAATTAACAAAACAGGAAACAACATGTGTTGGAGAGGATGTGGAGAAAGGGGAACCCTTTTACACTGTTGGTGGGAATGCAAGTTGGTGCAGCCTCTTTGGAGAACAGTGTGGAGATTCCTCAAGAAATTAAAAATAGAGCTTCCCTATGACCCTGCAATTGCACTCCTGGGTATTTACCCCAAGGATACAGATGTCGTGAAAAGAAGGGCCATCTGTACCCCAATGTTTATAGCAGCAATGGCCACAGTCGCCAAACTATGGAAAGAACCAAGATGCCCTTCAACGGACGAATGGATAAGGAAGATGTGGTCCATATACGCTATGGAGTATTATGCCTCCATCAGAAAGGATGAATACCCAACTTTTGTAGCAACATGGACGGGACTGGAAGAGATTATGCTGAGTGAAATAAGTCAAGCAGAGAGAGTCAATTATCATATCGTTTCACTTATTTGTGGAGCATAACAAATATCATGGAGGACAAGGGGTGTTAGAGAGGAGAAGGGAGTTGGGGTAAATTGGAAGGGGAGGTGAATCACGAGAGACTATGGACTCTGAAAAACAATCTGAGGGGTTTGAAGTGGCGGGGGGGGGGGGGTGGGAGGTTGGGGTACCAGGTGGTGGGTATTATAGAGGGCACAGATTGCATGGAGCACTGGGTGTGGTGAAAAAATAATGAATACTGTTTTTCTGAAAATAAATAAATTTTTAAAAATTTAAAAAAAAAGGAAAAAGAAAAAAAAGTAAATAAATTGAGATAGGTAAGCGTTGTGTAGACTTCAAAGCAAACTTACATTACAAACTTGCAGAATTCTAGGATTCTGAAGTTTTTTGACATAAGATACTTCCATTAGGGTATGAAAAAGTATGTGGACACAGCTTTAGTAAAAGTCAAGTCTTACACACACAAGATTTAAAAATGAATGCATCGTTGTTAACTGTGAACGGTCATAATAATTGAAATAATTGCTGAAAGTGACTGGAAAGCTTTTAATCTAGATCAGTTCTTTGGAAAATAGAATGGAAGTAGGAATGAAGACTGAGAATACTTTGAGCCCACTGAATTAGCTAAGATACTAGTTGTCCATAATTGTGTGTTATAAGTTGAACTAAGTGTTTTTACTATTATTACTATTTCCTTTTTTTTTTTTTTAAACTAAGTGTCAGGAGTCACACATCATCAGCTGTCCTAATTTCAGAGCCTCACATCCTTGGCATGAAAGGGCTTTCAGATACTCACATGTGCTTGTAGATGGTGAGACTTGAAGCGATGTGAAGAATGGTTGGTATGGGGTGGAATAAACATTTACCTGTGAGTCTCACATAAATTTTGCCCTGAAATCTTTATACATTCATAAGAAGGTCAAAGTTTAGAAAACATAGTATGTTTTATATACATATACTAAACGTAATATGAATAATTTAGTAGGTGTCTCTTTTTTTTCTTTTTTTTTTTCTGGAAGGGCTTGAACTTGAATTCACTTTGGAAGCATACCTTGTTTCAGGAAAACAAAACAATATTTGTACAGTATTTCAAAATCCTTTTGCCCTACTATTTACTACCATTTAGTTAAGTGAGTGGTGACCAGTTTCATATAAACTTTGCCTAGTTTTGTGCAAGTAAAATTGTACAGTGCTTTACTTAGACCAAGCCCTTTCCCTTCAGGACTGCTTCATGCAAGAAAGGCATGCCAAGGGACTGCACTCTACACACATGTATGCATTCGCAGCCAAAACACAAGAGCATTTAATCCCTGTGGGGATGTTAACACCCTTGATGAGTGGATGATGGGGACTGATGGGTAACTTCTTTCCTCCTTTCTTCCCCGAGTTGACAGTTGTGAAATAATTTTCATGAAACTGCTTGTAGAGACTCAGACAGGATGGAAAATTGTTCACCCACAGGAATGCAAATTATGTATCACCTCTTTGTACTTTCTCTCCACATCTGTTTACTTCCCATGCCCTATCTGATTGTTTGGTAACTATTAGCCACATGTGTCTGTTAAGTATTTAAAATATGTGATCCTGAACTGAAAAGTGCTCTGAGTGTAAAATTGCACTCAAATATTGGTAAAGCTACTTAAAGTGTTTTTGCTTTTTTTTTAAATCCACCTTTCTTATAGGTTTGAGCTTTTTCAAACAGAAGTGTGGGAAAGTTTTTTTTAAATGCAAAAGAAAATCAAAATAAGGAAAACTAAAACAGATTGCATACTTTACATAAGAAATCAGGTTTTATCATTTGCTTTTTTACCATAAAATTCTATATTGATATGTTTACAATAAAGCAAGAGAAGGAAACTATGACATTTAAATTTCTGAATTTCATTTCTTGAAAGTATTTGGTAAGCGAAGAGTTAGTTAATTAATATTAAATTGATTTTCATAATTTTTAAAACTGAGAGTTGCCTTTTCTAGACATATACCCACTAAAACAAAAAAAGTTACTCACTTTGTAATTAAACTTTCTCATTTTTAGCATTTTTGTTTCAAATAGTCAATATTTTATATAGAATATATGCTGGCATTTCCTAATTGATAATTCCATCATTTCTGCATATATTAGGCAGCATTCTTATACAAGGAAGTGTTTTTTGATATTTGAGCATGCATAATTTCAATGTTAATAAAACTTTTCACTTTTTTTTTTTTTAAGATTTTATTTATTTATGTGACAGACAGAGATTACAAGTAGGCAGAGAGGCAGGCAGAGAGAGGGGAGGAAGCAGGCTCCCCGCTGAGCAGAGAGCCCCATGCGGGGCTCGATCCCAGGACTCTGAGATCACGCGGGGCTCGATCCCAGGGCTCTGAGATCATGACCTGAGCCGAAGGCAGCGGCTCAACCCACTGAGCCACCCAGGCGCCCCAAACTTTTCACTTATTAAGTTGTTAGAAATATACTAAGATACAAAACAATCATTTCAAAATGTCATTAGAGAAGAAATATTTTAAGGTAACATAGAAAATGATAATAATTACTTTGTAATGTTTCTTAATTTCTTTCTATTAAATATACCATTCTTAAGTTTATTTGTTAGATTTGACAAATAGGAAATTTAAGTTTAATTATATTCAATTATCTTTTTTCTTCGTTATTTCTTATTACTTTTGATTTTTTTTAAATAAATCCAAAAAATCCATTCATGTATTTCACATGTGATATGTAAAGTATGCAATGATGTTAATAAATAATTATACATTTTAAAAAAGTAAAACACAAGTCTATAGAGATAATAAGATAATATTACTACTATTACTACTAATAGTAATGGCAAAGGACTCTTCCATGTAGAATACTGGTTAATGGATACAGGAATAATGGAATTATGGAATTACACATTCTATGTAGAAAATATAATGAAAAAAATTTCCTGTCTCCTTAGTTCCTGTTCTTCATTACCAACTCAACTACTTCTCCATACATAACTTTTCTTAACCATTATTTTTTAATATTTCTCATGAGTTTATGTTTTATAAGCAAATTTGAAAATCCCCAAAAGTATAATATCCTATTGTATATGTGAGATATCTTCTCACTAGAAGTCTGAGAACTTTCTCCAACAAAACAATGTTTTGTTAAATGAAAATACCATAATAATTTAAAAATTGATAATCAAGTTGATTTCCAATATTTTGACATTATAATAGTTTCAAAAGGTAATATTTGTATCATATTTCTTTTAAGTTTATGTATATTTATAAGATGAACTCCTTTAGGTAAAATATCAGAGTTAAGTGTGGAAATATTTTTAAATTTTGATGTATATTTCTAAATTGTCTTAATAGAAGGTATATTATTTACACCCTAATCCACCATATATGAGATTATCTATTTCTCCACACGTTATCAACTGATTGTTTTCAAGCTTCTGGATTTTTGTTAAATTGAAGAGTAGAAATTGTATTGTTTTAATATTTATTTTTCTTATTAAGAGTGAAGATAGGCATATTTTCAAAATTTTGAGAGCAAGTGAACTTATTTTGTTTAAAACTTTTTTTAGAGTTGTCCATTTATCTTTTTATTTTTATTTTTATTTTTATTTTATTTATTTGACAAAGAGAGCAAAAGAGCACAAGCAGGGGGAGCAGCAGGAGAGGAGAAGCAGGCTCCCCGCCCAGCATGGAACACTGTACAGGACTTGAACCCAGGACCCTGGGATCATGCTAAGGCAGATGCTTAACCATCTGTCCATTTATCCTTAATCCATTTTTCTATCAAAATTATTATTAGAACATATAATATGGAGATTTGCCTATAGTTGTGGATAAAATTGCCAATAATTTTCCCAGTTTGTCAGTCAAATCATGTTTAATTATTTTTTCAATCAGAATTTCAAAATGCTTTCTAGCTTTATATATAAATATTTTATTTTGCTCTTTGGGTTTTGAGTCACAGTTAGAAAATTATTTTCATGCTCCAAGTTCATAGAAGATGTTTCTCCTATATTTTCTTTCAGTACTTTAATGATTAGTATTTCATTTGTATCATTCAAACATTTATAATCAACATTTGTATGATTCAAACATCATTTGTATCATTTCAAACATACGATAAACATTCATTCATTTATCCATGAATGAGGTGACATATACAGATTTTCATTTATTTGTTTGTTTTGCAGAGAGCTACCAATGTTTACAAATAGGATTTATTTATTTTTCCATCTTTTCTCCACTGATTTCACATCCCACTCTTATTAAATACTTAATTTGTCCTTGGTTTATATCTACCCTCTGTTTTCTTTTTAATGGTTCAATTTATTCATGAGCCATTACTGTTAATACACCAATTTAATATTCATCAAGATAAAAATCTAGGGAATATATTTCTTCCTTGGACTTCCTCAAGTTTGTAGGTTAGTGATTTTCCCTTCCTTCTTTATTGAGTGCTTCATATATTTTTTGTTTATTTTTATTACGTTCTCTTCTATGGATTTAATGTTTCTGAATTACAATTTTTTTGTTATACAAGTGAGGATTTAATTGAGCTTTATTTGTTTTATTTGTTTACTTAATTGTAAGCATATGATTATTTTTTCTTGCTTCTTGGCAACAGCTTTCTAAGTAAATGCTCTTCATCTGACATAAGATCTGGTGCTTTTTCACATTCATACAGTTTCTCATAATAATTTTATTGATTATACATACCCATTTTTTTACCCATTTTTTTTAAACTCATAATTTAATAAGAACATTTTTCACAAACTAGTAATTTTCAAGAAGTTTCTGTGTGGAGAGCACAGTGGCCTTGTTACTCTAGGTAGATTTACATTTTCTGTATGATTCTTTGGGAAGGCCCCCAATTTTGCTTTTCTGAAGTAAATTTGATGCAAAAGTGCTTTTAGGATCAGCCCTGCCCATTCCAGTTTCTGCATTCATTATTGCAAATGACAAACATGTTTTGCACTAGAAAGCGTGCTCTTGAAAGTATTTCCAGTACTTGTAGGATTTGATGCAGCTGAGCTAGCTCACCTCTCTCCCTACTTCTTTCTTTCAATTCTTTCCTCATGACTTTGAATCAGATCTCATTGTTTTCAGTAACGCTTATGCTTATTGTAAAATCTGAAGGGTTTTGATGTCTTGTTGTTGTTGTTGTTGTTGTTGTTTAATTAACTTATCAAGGTTTCTTTGGTTGTTTCTCATGTTCTTGTTGTTGCTTTTTTGTATTTTCTAGGAGAATAAAGAGAAAGATGCTGAACTATGTCACCATGTTTCTACCAGAAATTTTTGAAATAATTGGAACACATATAGATACTTAAAAAACAGATATATAATCCTTTCCATCTGGTGTGAACATAAAGATTGAAAAGAATATTCTTCAGAGCATAAAAATATATTATCCTGGATTATTTAATTTTATAATTATGCAGTTATATAATTTTATAATTATATAGTAATAAATATAATTAACAAAATAGTTGACACCTGGTTTTACAAATAAAGAACTAGGGGCACCTGGGTGGCTTAGTCAGTTAAGCATCCAACTCTCTGTCTCAGCCTAGGTCTTGCTTTCAAGGTTTTGAGTTCAAACCTCATGTTGGCCTCCATGCCTAACATAGAACCTACTTAATAAAACTAAAACTAAAAATAAAGAATCACCACTGAATAATTATAATGGAGGCAATACACATCACTCAGTTTTCATGCACCATGATTGTAAAATAGTGAAGGAAAATGTGTGATTTAAAATTAAGGAATAAATTATAGTATAGGTCAGTATGAATGAAACTAAAGACCCATATGATCATTTTTCAGAACTCATGTATTATTCTTATTTCAAATTAAAATAAATAGGAAAATAATATTTTGTGAGTTTTTTTTTAATTAAATATATTAGGTCCATCCTTGCTAAACATTAGAAATACTGGTCTTTGGCAAATTTCACTCTACATTTCATTTCCTACCTCAACTCTGTGAGCTACTGAATATTATTCATGCAGATGTCAGCAGAGTTGCAGTCATAAGTGGAACTATTTACTTATTTACTTACTCACTTACTTACCTATGCATTTAAATCTTTTGGCATGGGTAGGAGATGATCCCTGGGCATTCTTGCTCAGTTTGTTTATGTTTTGTTCTATGACACAAAGTATGATTCTTGCACAATGACACTTCAGAATGAAACTTTGGGTGATATAAAAAAGTATTATCAACTACATATAGTGTAGAAGACAGTATATGGCCATGTACATCAACTTGAGTTCTACTTCTGTGTCCAAATTTGAGTTTTTCTTTTAATTTAGTTAAGTCAAACGTCTCATTCCTTTTTTGTTGTTGTTTTGTTTTCAGGAATTGCAACTAAATTAAAGAGCTAAATGCAGGATAGGAAAACTGAGAACTAGATTTAGATTGTGATTAGTTTTATGTGTGTACCATAAAGATTATGGAAAAAAATAAGTCTATGATTTATAATCACTAAACTTAGTTTAATACATTTGATAGTGTTGTGAAATACTGTGACTACTATGAAAGATCAGTTTACTGAGCAGTGGTCAATTATTAAACCAGAGGCAGCCTTAAGGGTTAATTAGAAACCACTGAAGTAAACAGTATCTTCATTTTTTTTTTTCCATTGCAGAAGGCAATGGCTGGCCATTAGAGTGTGATGATATTTGCTCTGGGAAGGATGACATTCTATGATAATGATAACAATGATCATAGTGACAGACAAATCTAAAAGTACTCACTTCAAAGGTAAACAAATTGATAAAATGATAAATATCATACTGGGTCTTGGGGAACAAAGTCAGTTGTGCTCTGACACTGATTTGCTCTGTGTATGTGGGGATGTCTTTCTTTAGACTAGAAAATTAACGACATACCAGGTATAAAAGAGACAAAAAGGTGGTTTAGTTCTTAGAGGTTTTGGGAAATTTAAGATTCACCCTATTCAAGGTGAGATTCCTGAAACAGGCCATTTGCTATTGTACTCTTCAGGGCCTGAGAGAATTTTTATGACGAGAACCTTAGGAAAGGAGGTAAAAAGGCTTTTCTGCATCTCTTCCAGGAGAATCAACCTTTGTTTAAAAGGTTGTATGTTGAGAGTTCCCTGGATGTGGAGAGTTTTAAGAAATTTAAAAACCAATCAAATAAATAAGGGAATTTCTCCTCTTAGATGTACGTTTTTTGTGTTGAGGTGCTTGAGACAACCAGTTTGGGAGCTTGGAAACAAGTTCTCAACTTTGTAGCAAGTTGACAAGTATTACAGCAAAGGGGAAGAACACATTCAAATAAATATTTTTCACATGTAATTTGCAATGCTAGTACTGGGACTTCACGAATTTATAATATGTATCTGAATTTATGCTATTTATCTAAGAAGAGACACAGGACTTATATACAAAAAACAAATGAAAACCCAGAATAGCCTAAGCTATCTGCCACACTATCAATACCTGAAATCAGGCCTCTGATTTTTTGTTGTTTGCCATTTCATTGTTTTAGACTGTTCAATAAAAGGAAGTGACAGCATTAGTAGCCAAGTCAAGATGATTATTCACAGCAGTAGAGTGCTTTTTCGTATGTATGTGTTACATAGAGTTTGATTTTACTGGAGCACAAATTAACATATTAGGAGAAATTTTAAAGGGTTGTGCTTAGAGACGGTGTTGCATGCTATGTCAAACAGAATTCATTTAGTACTCTAGCAACAGGTAGTTAGTGAGTGGGGATGTGTTGCAGTGGAGGAACATTTATTCAAAAGACCTAATATCATCTAAGAGAATGCAGTCAAAACCTATCCCTTATCCCCCTCTGGAAAGAGACATTCATTATCTTTATTGCCCCAGAATATAAGCAAATCAGCTCAAGGAAAAGAAAGATCTCCCTTCCGACTGCTTGTTTATACAAACATCTTTGAAAAAGTAGTTTGGAGTATATTAGATGTTAATGCCTAAGTGTACAAAAAGATGGGAGACCTAACGAGAATGGTCTTTCAAAACAAGATTCTTCTCTAATCTCTCCTAATCCCTCCCCTCTGGTTTAGATATTTCTCTGTGCATGCTGCTCTCTCCAATAATGAAGAGATTTACCAAATCCCCATGACACTAACAGATAAAATAAAAGAAGCACTGTTAAACTTGAATTTCAGGTGAACAACACTTGTTTTGTTTTTTAAGATTAAGTATGTTCCATGCACTATTTGAGATATAATTATCCTAAAAAGTATTCTTTGCCTATCTGAAATTAAAATTTAACTGGGCATTATGTATTTTGTTTGCTAAATCTGACAACCTTACCATGAAGTAAATGAAATATATGCTTTGGTGGCCGTAACTTGAAAAGGTTCCTCTGAGGCCCTGGTAGGGAGTCTAATCACCTTATATTTGTAATTTTGAATCAGTTTTCTGAAACTTCCAAATTCTTCCACCAATGGAAAACCTGTATATTCCCCTGAGTCTAATAGTATACTGTATATTACCTATAGTAATGACAAATGTATTTTGTATATTACCTATAGTAATGAGAAAATGCATTCTCTAGTAGATAAAAGAAAGAATCATCTAAGTCTGAATGTCTGAATTGTGCTCAAAACTTTTTTTTTTCCTTTAGTGTGTGTGTGTGAGATTTGGTAAATATTTTTCTTTTCTTTTACAAATTCAGATTTAGTTTTTAAAATCCTACTTTACAAAATTCATGTCAAATAAACACATTGATTGAATTGTAATAAAACTCTGAAACATTTTCAGAAACTTCAGAACAGAAATTTCTTGAGAACTTTAGGCCTTTGGGCCTGTTTTCTGAGGGAATAAAGAGGAAGGGTGCCAATTATACCTACCTAGCTTGTATGAATTACTGTAATCCTTCAAGAATCAACTCAAAGTTTATACTTCTAACATCATGTCAAGTCTTTCATCCCACCTGGTATTATTCTATTTCATATTTCTCATAAAAATTTTACAAGATGCAGAGACACTATTTATTAGAATGTTTGTTTATCTGTTTTCTTACACTGGAATATAAGCATAAATCTCATCTCCTTGTTCATTGTCTTGTTTCTTATAGCACCTGCACTATGCTAGGCTGTCAAATACTTATTAGAACAATGGACAGATTAAATATATTCATTAGGTATTCTTTTGTGTTAGGCACTATGCTGCAGTCTGGGAATCCAGTGTTAATACAATTACACTCACTAAGTTTAAAATTATGGTCAAGGAGATAGTAGGAAGTATGATAATCCATTCAAATAATAAACACATAGAACTTTGGGATCACAGTGTTTTTAATTTAATTTAGCCTGGGTGGCGCAGTTGGTTGGACGACTGCCTCCGGCTCAGGGCGTGATCCTGGAGTTCCGGGATCGAGTCCCACATCAGGCTCCCAGCTCCATGGGGAGTCTGCTTCGCTCTCTGACCTTCTCCTCGCTCATGCTCTCTCTCACTGTCTCTCTCTCTCAAATAAATAAAATAGAAAAAAAAAATTAATTTAATTTAATTTAATTTTATTTTATTTTATTTATTTGAGAAAGAGAGAGCACAAGCAGGGGGAGTGGCAGAGGTAGTGGGGCAGGGAGCAGGAGAGGGAGCAGTAGAGGGGACAGGAGAAGCAGGTTCCCTGCTCAGCAGGGGGTCTATGACTTTAGCCTAAGGCAGACACTTTAACCTATGGAGGCACCGAGGTGCCCTGGATCACAGTGTTTCTGTTTTTTGTTTGTTTGTTTGTCTGTTTTTAAATTTTTATTTATTTATTTGACAGCGATCACAAGTAGGCAGAGAGGCAGGCAGAGAGAGAGAGAGAGAGGAAAGCAGGCTCCCTGCTGAGCAGAGAACCCGATATGGGGCTCGATCCCAGGACCCTGGGATCATGACCTGAGCTGAAGGCAGAGGCTTTAACCCACTGAGCCACCCAGGTGCCCCTGGATCACAGTATTTTTAAGTATCAGAAAAGTAAACAAGAAGACCCTTAATTTATATCATTATTATTATTATTATTGTTGTTGTTTGTAAGAGAAACTAGGTTTGTCTTGTTACCAACCTGCCCACTTTGGTTCTGTAGAGATTTTTTTTCTGTGACCTTATAATCTATATGTAACAAACACTTATCTTTAAGAGAACATTTGACTAATTTTACTTTTTTAAATTATTTATTTATTTATGTTCAGATGGTCAACACAAAACCTTAATTTGGCTTTCTCCTGTTATCTAGATTTATGAAAATCAAGTTAGATTACTGAAATTTGTGCCTGTCTTTCCACTGTAATTGTTCCCTTGTGATTAAAACCAAATGCCTAGAAATTATACTTCAGAGTACCTATAGCTAGTGACTGAAAACAGCAGTTTCTCTGTGCATGAAAACAAAATCTTACCTCTATAAACAGCACACTTAGCAGTGAAGAGAACCTTACTCATAAATATCTATATATATGTAGAGAATATGCTAAACAGTCTAACCACAACCAATCTAAAAGATTATCAACAGATCTGTTTTGAAAATTCAAACTATAAATGTATTTCTAGGAAAAGAAACAGTTAAATATAAAATCTTGTAGGTACATTATATACATTATATGTAACAAGAATTACATTGCTTCATTGTGGTAGATGATATACCATGACATTTAGTATTTGAAAACTTTTTTGCTACTATTGTTTTTAAGGGAGAAATCCCTAGTAATAGTTTAACATTTTCTTTCCAGACTCTAAAAGAAATAGATACTTCTAGTCAAATTTGAAAGTAAAAACTAATCAGCCATAATTCCATCCCACTAATTCAAAGATAATTTACGACTTCTAGCATTCTGGTAGGTGCTGATAACTTTTAATGGGATTAGAAATGGTGTGTGGGAGCTGGTTCAAATTAATTCATGAGAACCATTTTGAAATTTATTTGCAGCTTTCTTTACTTCTCTTCTTACCTTTCTTCCTACCTTCCTTTTTCCCTTCCTACCTTCATTTGTAAAGAAATTCTGCAGTGTTGAGCTATTCCATTTTAAATTTTCTAATTTATTTGACCATTGCTTTCCTATTGATAATATTACAATGAGCGCTTAGTCTAGTAATGTTGACTTTTAGCAGAGGCATAGTACTGTTTTAATATAAACATAATACTGTCTGGGCCGCTTTCTTCAGGGAAAAATATTGGAGCAGTGTGGTTAAAAATACTTATCTTGTATGCATGATTCTAGCCCTTTAGGAATTCAATGCCATCTAATTTGATAATAAAATTATGCTTATTCTACTATGCCTTAAAAATGTGACATTCAAATTTAGTTTTCCTTCTTCCCTTACTTTGGCACAATGAGCATGCACTTACAAAATATAATTTAAAAAATGTTGTGGCATGATGCTGCTTGAATGGACTTGAAACCATCCATTTGTAACTATGTCTTTGCAATTTGTAGTGAGCTGGGCTGCAGTGAGAACTGATAAAAGCAGGGTTTAGACTCTGTTCCAACTATTTAGCCCCACTGTACTGATAGGATTAATGTCACTGATAAGAAGAGACTCCAGAGAACTAACTCTTTCTCTCCCTGTGTAGGAGAGGAAAGAGGAAAGGGCATGTGAGAACTTAATGAGAAGGCAGCCAGTTATCTTTAAGCCATGAAGAGAACCCTTGCCAGAAACTGAATTTTTTGGCACCTTAATGATGGAATTCTAGCTTCCAGAACTAGGAGAAAATAAATTTCTGGTTTTTAACCGTGCAGTATTTTATTACAGTGGTCCAAGCAGACTAATGCAATTTTCTTTGGAAACCTAAGAAGCTGATCAGTTCCACCACCAAAATACTAACTGCCTTCACAATCAGAGGCAGGAAACATGCATTAAAGAAGCCGCTTTACCTCACAGCACTAGAATTCTTCCTGCTCCTATGCATATTTTTCAGAGCTCTCATACTGAGAGCACAAGAGTACATATGGTGTGGAAAAAAACAAAAAAGCTAAGAACAAGCTAGTGTATCACATAGTGTTCTATGATTACCAAAAACAAACAAACAAACAAAAACAAAAACCTTAATGATTCCCAAGACTTCATATGCTTGAATATATCAAATGTGTTATAAAAGTTTCTGCTCTCAAGGTAAACAGATCTCTATTTTCTTAGGTAGATTGTAAACATGGCAATTCTAGACTCTCCTGATTAATTTTTGTCATGTAACTTGGGCAATAGGTTCAGCTATGTGACCTGGTTTGGTCAATGGGATTCTAGCAGGCTTGAAAACACTTATACAATTTGAATTTTTCCTCTTCTGTGATTTTTATCTCTATTAAAAAAGAAAAAAAAAAAATCCCCCCACCGCCCCAGTCTATCTCATTTGTTCCAGGAGAAGGAAAAGATGTGAGGAGCAGAGCGAAGTTGTTCATCTCCCCATGTGATTCAAGACTTCAGCCAAACCCAGTTGAGATTAGACTATTCCCACCTTCATCTCTCATGAGGTAAAATAATGAACAATGATTTCTTATATCATTGAACTTAATGTTGCTTTATTATTATTATTGTTTTTTATCCTCAATACCAATACCTAACTGATACAACATGATAAAAGTAACTATTACTTATTGGGTATTTACTCTGTGCTGAGAATCATGTCCTAATCCATTAAATCTTTACCCAAGTGAATGAGTTTAGTGTTATATCCTTATCTTAAAGATGAGAACCATGCTATCGGATACCCAGCAAAACTGTTGCAGATTTAGGATACGAACACATACTATACTGACGCTACAATCTGGACTCAAATACACTATGTTTTTCTATCCTTAGAAACCAGCTGAATTATACATCTTTGCCCCCCAAAATAAGATCCAAGATCTTAAAGATCTATCATTAGTATCTTTGAAGGTATTTTTATTAAAATGACTACATTTTTGATGGAGAGATTTTTCTTAAAAATAGAGTAATTCTCTTTCAATTGATGGTTACAGTTCTTGATAATATTTTGGACTAATATGTTAAACAAACAACTCGAGATCTTCAAGTAAATTTATCTAATATTCATTTATTACTAAATTATTCCCTAAGGGCATATATAACCTACCATGATTATAAGATTGATATTAATTAAAGATAAGATTCTGTACTTTGCAAAGGTAAACTAGTGTTAGGATAATACTAACTGACCCACTCAACACTATTTCTAACTTCATTGACTTATGATATGTTTGGGATTTCTTTGAGGGCTAGTCATAGTCTACCTGGATGATGGTTAAATTATTCCTGTGTTTATAAATAATATATTATCCTCACCTAATGTAACTTAAAAAAGCTGTTACTAATTCTTTCAAGGTACTGGCTAATTTATCTCAACTTATTTTTTTTTAAAGATTTTTTATTTATTCATTTGACAGAGAGAGATCACAAGTAGGCAGAGAGGCAGGCAGAGAGAGAGAGAGAGAGGGGAGGAAACAGGATCCCTGCTGAGCAGAGAGCCCGATGCGGGACTTGATCCCAGGACCCTGAGATCATGACCTGAGCCGAAGGCAGTGGCTTAACCCTCTGAGCCACCCAGGCGCCCGATCTCAATTTATTTTTAATCCTTAAGTGTTTTGAACACATTAGTTATGAGATGTAGCTATTATTGTTAATAGTAGTAATAATAATAATAATGATGAAAATTATCTTTTTATGTTTGGTTCACATCATTATTCTCCATGGAGTATCTATCTTTTCCAGGTCTTCTGTATTAAATTCTATAATTTCAAGACCCAATACAAATGTGTCAGTCTTATTGAAATTTCCTCCAATTTTTCATTCTAGGAATTATTTCTTACTCCTTTGAATACTTTCAGAGTGTTTCTGGGGTTTATTTTATGGTGCTCATCATGTCATAACTTGTATCTTTCCCAATTAATTTTATTTTCAAAGATTTCAAGCCTATAGAAAATTGAAGGAATTTTGTAATCACCATCTATATATCATTCACCTAGATTTGCTAATTGTTGGTAGTTTGACATATATATATATATTTACTACTTCTGTGCAAATATCTAAAAGTAAATTGAGGGTTTCATGGTCTTTCTCCTGTAATACTTATTTTTTTCAAGTATTATTTATTTTTATTTTAGAGAGAGGGAGAATGGGGAGGAGAGGTAGAAGGAGATGGAGAAAGAAACTGAAGCACATGGGGCTTGACATCAGGACCCTAAGATGAAGACCCAAGCTAAAACCAAGAGTCAGATGCTTAACTGACTGCACTATCCAGGCATACCTCCTGTAAATATTTCTATGTGTGTTACCTAGAACAAAAGTATTCTTCTATAAAGTTACAAAAAATTATCATATAAACAAAATTAGCATTGGTACTATAATATAAATTAAAATAAGGTCTTTAAAATTTAACTAATCATACCAACAGCCTCCTTTTCATCTGTCCTTCTTCCTCTCAGGTTTTAACCAAGATTTATATATTGAGGGCTGCCAGGGTGGTTCAGTATGTTAAGCATCTGCCTTCAACTCAGGCCATGATCCCAGCATCCTGAGATCAAGTCCCACATTGGGCTCCTTGCTCCGTGGGGAACCTGAATCTCCCTCTGCCTGCTACTCCCCCTGCTTGTGTTCTCTTTCTCTTTCTTTCTCTCTGACATATTAATAAATAAAATCTTTATTAAAAATAAGATTAACATATTGACTTTATTGTTTTGTTTCTTTGGTGCCTTTTTTATAGAGTAGTATTCTCCACTTTTTGCCTTACCTGATGTGTATGTTTAAGAATGCAGGCCAATCGTCTTCCTCATAAGATTTAAGTTATACTTTGGGGGGCGCCTGGGTGGCTCAATGGGTTAAGTCCTCTGTCTTTGGCTCATGTTATGATCCCAGGGTCCTGGGATCGAGCCTCACATTGGGCTCTCTGCTCAGCGGAGAGCCTGCTTCCTCTCCTCTCTCTCTGCCTGCCTCTCTGCCTACTTGTGATCTCTGTCTGTCAAATAAATAAATAAAATCTTAAAAAAAAGTTATACTTTGGTTACAATAATACTTGGTCATCCCTATGTAATCATATTAGAAGTCACATAATATCAGTAGGTTCCATTGTTAATGATACGAAATCTAATCACCTGACCAAATAGTATCCTTCAGGAGATATATAGTTGAGAGCAACTATATATGGTATCTTTTCAATTAATAACCAATGCACAGATTTGTACATATTCTGTGCCTCTTACACCCCATTTACTTATGTGTGTTCATTGATGATCTTGCTTAAAGTAATTGTGTATTTTCAGGGCACCTGGGTGGCTCCACCCGTTGAGCATCCAACACTTGGTTTAGGCTCAGGTCATGATCTCATCATGGTTGTGGTATTGAGCTCCACTTTCAGTAGGGAGTCTGCTTAAACATTCTCTCCCTCTGCCTCCCTGCCCACTCATGCTCTCTCTCTTTTTCTCTCTAAAATAAACTTTTTAAAAAAGTTGTACATTTTCATATCAGATAACTCTTGTTTTCACCTTACATACTCTAAGATAGTGGTCTCAAGGAGCATCAAGACCAACATCACCAGGGAACTTGTTAAAATTCTCAGTCTGTATCACAGACCTAATAAATCAGGAGCTCTGGGGTGGAGCCAAGAAATATGTGTTTTAGCAAGCCCTCCTGGTGAATCTAATGTACAATGAAGTTTGGGAACCAGTGCTTCAGAACTACATTTCATTCCAGAATTTGCCATGGTTACCATCTGTGGTAAGTGTAACTTGACAACACCTTAGATCTGTTGTACTTCAGACCTTTAACTTTTTGCTTAGGATTTAACTGCCTCTTAAGTATTCTCCTCTTTAGTGCTTTAATGGTACAACTACATGTGTATTTTACAGGATTCTTCAGAAGGTCACAGCAGAGTGAGCCCCCTGTTGGCAACAGGGAAGACCAATTCAATAATGCACCCTTGGATTAGTTGTTTCTTTGTTTGTTTTTTCTTTTAAGTCTCTCTACATTCCCTTATCTCATCTTTGAATTACTTTCCAAAATAAACTGACTTCATAAAAACCATTGCTTCTGGCTCTGCTCTCTATGGGTAACCAAAAATAGCATATTTTGAATCAGATGTGGCACTGAAAAATCCAAGGTTGAGTTTGGCATGATAGAAATGTGTCACTAATTCCTCTGCCACATGGTGATGCTAAGATTATATTACTAGTGGTAATCAGAAAGATGACCACCTCGGGAATGTGGTTGTGTCACAATTAGTACTCTTTTACCTGGAAGTGATTGGTTTTAGAGCCAGGTATTTAAGTATATAGGCTTATGTTGTAGTGGGGTACTAAAAGAAATGGGGTAAGTGCTAATTATAAGATTGTAAATATATATATATATATATATATATATATATATATATGGCTTGGAAGCCTTTAAAAAAACAAAGGACATATTCAAATTCTGGCACTTAAAATTCAAGGCATACTATAAAAGTCAAAAGGCTTCCACAGCAGCATTTGAAGACATTATATCCTACAGGATTAACTAGGCTGAAAATTAGGCCTGGGAATTCATTGTAAGGGTAGTGGAGTTACAGAGGATACTGAATGCATAACATTTACAGGTCTCTTAAGTTTAATTCAACTCCCTGATAGGAAAAGATTAAGACTCTGAGACTTACTGAGGATGAAGATATTTGAAAGATGACCTAAGATTCATGAGCCCATAATTTTTCTTTTGAATTTCTGTATTGATAGATGTAACCCCCAACCCACTGAAAGAGAAGCCTCTCTCCTCACACACCCCTCCATAATTTAGAAATCCTGTATGGGCTTAGAAATTGATGCTTGTCCTCCTCAAGATTCTCCTCGACTTCTGTTCATTGTCTCTAAGCCAATAACTAAGATCAAGTCACAGCACAGCCTGAGGGACAATGTAATTCCATTTTTGTGAAGAAATAGTAGATATACCAGAGAATTGTAAGACTTGCCCTGACAGAACTTGAATGAACATATATGGAATTTGATCTTGAAGGTATTGGACAAGGGAATATAGAGTGTAAGTCTGAATAGGAGAGAAATTATTGATTCCTTTGTGACTCAGGAGTTTATGTCCCAGCATGGACCACATGCCGGTGTTGATATGTTGCTGAGATGTCCAGTTAAAGACAGCAGTTAAATGATGGTTTATGGTAAATAAAATAAAGATGCCAGAATTGTCTTAGCAGACAATTGTAAAAGGGTCAGAAGACTAAAAGAGGATTGTTGCTTGACTTGTATTAGTGGTAAAAGTCTAGTACTGAAGATTGGAAGGCTGATGTCCTTTGTCACAGTAGAGAATTAAAATTCTTCAGTTAGTTTTTGGATTTAAATCAATTATTAGGGTTACAGTCCAATCATTATGAGAAAATGAGTCCTCTTGAAAAGTTGTACAGTACCACCGTAAGTATATCTAACAATTACTTCTCAATAGTTTTTAAAGCCTCCTGTAGCCAGTTACAGGAAAACTGTACTTTGAGAAAAGGGACATATCCAGATATTTCTAGGACATACACTTTATCAAAGACCAAAAAGCCTACTGTAGTTTTTTTGTTGTTGTTGTTCGTTTGTTTGTTTGTTTGTTTTTTGTTAGAGTGAGGTAGAAAAGAACCTAGATGTTATATAAAGCTCTGTCCAAATTCATCATGCAGTCCAACCACAGTATTCACTGGTTCACTGTATAAATATTTCTGTAACCCCCAGTCCATAATTGGTAGGCCAGGTAAAATGAATTGATATAATACAGAAATGAGAACCATTATGCTAAGGGACTGAGAGGAACTCTTGAAACCGCCCACTTCTCTAACCAACAAAATAAATCAGAATTAATAGGTCATCAAGGGAGGAGGGCAACATTTTAGACTTCTAACACTTATCTTCTAAGACTTAAAAGAGGTAAAAGTGGTTGTCTCTGTCTCAACCCCATTCATCTACTCTCTGGCCCCTGAAAAAAAACTGTGGAACATGGTGGATGATGGTGGACTACCATGAATATAAATAAGAGTAGTTCTGATTGTAGCAGCTGTTAATGCCAGATGATGCATATTTATATCAGATCAGCACTGCCTCCATCATTTGCTTTGGTGTTATTGATCTGATGAATGCATTCTTTACAATCTCTATTAGTAGGAAGCTTCAAAATTTATGCTCTTTGGTAAAAAGATCAGTAGAAAAAAGAATTGACCTTCTTTCCCAAGGTTACATTACTTTTATTCTCTGTCACATTACAGTCTGCAGGGATCTGATACTTTTGACATTCCAGAAAACATCATGTCGACCCACTATATTGATGAGATAATGCTAATTAGACAATTTAAAAAAAGAAATAGCAAGTGTTCTGTGTATATTGTAAAATATATATGTGCCACAGGGTGAAAGATGAACATACACAAATTTAGGGGACTGTCATATTGATACAACTTGAAGTTTTTAGGAGACCAGTCATCCGAGGTTTCCTAAAACTTCCCTTTTAATGTAAAGGCAGTGAATTACACCTCATAAATTGTTATAATTTATATGTAATTTATATATAAATTAATTATACAATTTAGACAGAGGCACTGCATCTGGTAAGCCATTTTAGATTCTGAAGTCAAAATATATACACTAAGAAAATACTGTTCTGATTTTTTTGTTTGTTTGTTTGTTTGTTTGTTTTCTGTTGAGGGCCTCAAAATGCTGTCAGTTTTGAGTGAGGTCTAGATTACGTTAGGACACTTCAGCATGTCACTCACCATTTGAGAAGCAGCTCCTTGTATACAAACAGATCCTAGTAGAGATGGAATGCCCTGTCACTTATCAAGTGTATATGTGGCTGATGCTTCTCATCATAAGTCAATATCATTAGATTTATGTAGTCCTAAAGCTGGTTCATACAGAAATATTACATTCAGGATTGGGCCTGAGCCCAAGAGGGCACAAGTTAAGTTACATGAACATGGCCCAGACTACCTAGTCACATAACTCTTACAGAAACTTTTCCATCAACTTACACTGGGGTTGGCATCCTCAGGGTTTGCTTATGATGAGTTATCACAGGAGAAATAAATTTGGCCTGGTTCACACATGGTTTAGCTCATGATGTTGGTACTGGTTGAAAGCAAACAGCTTTATAATAATGCAGCTTAAACAAGCAAGGCCAAGAAAAAAAATTTTTTTTTGAAGGGAAACCACTCCACTTAACAGAGCTATGAACAGTGCATTTGGTCCTCCTCCTATGTGGTGGAAGAAATGGCCTGAAGAATGTTCACGAACACCTGGGACATTATGAAAAATTTGGTTAGTTATTATTTATGTATTTTTTAGTTTTGTCTTATTATATTATAACTCTGTTGGATAGAAAATATCAGCTCTTTGTTTTTCATCTTTCCACATATTTCTACATTAAGTCATAGGAGAGGTAGTAGATTCCCAGGGATGCCGTAACAAATCATAAACTTAGTGCCAAAAAAACCCAGAAATGTATTCTCTCATAATCCTGGGATGGAAGTCCAAAATCAAAGTGTTGGCAGAGCCACTATTTCTCCAAAAGCTTTGAAGGTAGATCTTTTCTGTTTCTTCCAGCTTTTGGTGACTTCTGATGTTCCTTAATTTGTGGCAGCATAACTCAAATCTTTGTTTCTGTGTCTACATAGCCTTCTTCTCTAAGTGCCTGCTTAGTCTATCTCTTACAGGGACACTTTCATTGGATTTAGGTCCATCTTACTCCACAATGATCTCATCTGTATCTTTACCTTAATTTCCTCTTTAAAGACTCCATTTCTAATTAAAATCACATTCTGAGATTATGGATAGACTCAAATTTAGGGGTGGGGGAAGAGAATTATTCAGTCTACAATAAAGTACTAAACTAATATTTAATGATTGATAATCTGTTTTTCTGACTCAATTTAGAGGTTCAAAATACAGATTATTTATTTATTTATTTATTTTATTGACATATAATGTATTATTAACCCCAGGGATATGGGTCTGTGAATTGTCAGGCTTACACACTTCACTCACCATAGCACATACCCTCCCCAATGTTCATGACCCAACCACCCTCTCCCTTCCCCCCTGCCCCCAGCAGCCCTCAGTTTGTTTTGTGAGATTAAGAGTCTTTTATGTTTTGTCTCCCTCCTGATCCCATCTTGTTTCATTTTTTCCTTTCCTCCCTCCCCAGATCCCCCATTCTGCCTCTCAAATTCCTCATATCAGGGAGATCATATAATAATTGTCTTCCTCTGATTGACTTATTTTGCTCAGCATAATACCTTCTAGCTCCATCCATGTCATCGCAAATGCCAAGATTTCATTTCTTTTGATGGCTGCATGGTATTCCATAATATATATATATATATATATATATATATATATATATATACCGCTTCTTCTTTATCCATTCATCTGTTGATGGACATCTAGGTTCTTTCCATAGTTTGGCTATTGTGGACATTGTTGCTATAAACATTCGGGTGCACATGACCCTTTGGGTCACTACATTTGTATCCTTAGGGTAAATGTGCAGTAGTGCAATTACTGGGTTGTAGGGTAGCTCTATTTTCAGCTTTTTGAGGAACCTCTACGTTGTTTTCCAGAGTGGCTGCACCAGCTTGCATTCCCACCAACAGTGTAGGAGGGTTCCCCTTTCTCTGCATCCTCGCCAGCATCTGTCATTTTCTGACTTTTTAATTTTAACCATTCTGACTGTCATGAGGTGGTATCTCATTGTGGTTTTGATTTGCATTTCCCTAATGCCAAGTGACGTGGAGCACTTCTTCATGTGTCTGTTAGCCATCTGTATTCAAAAGACAGAGTTTAAGAAGTTTATTTTTTCAAAGGAATTCCTATTTTTACTTTATTTTTTTAAAAGATTTTATTTATTTATTTGAAGGACAAAAATCACAAGTAGGCAGAGAGGCAGGTTGAGAGAGAGGAGGAAGCAAGCTCCCTGCTGAGCAGAGAACCCGATGCGGGGCTCGATCCCAGGACCCTGGGATCATGACCTGAGCGAAAGGCAGAGGCTTAACCCACTGAGCCACCCAAGTGCCCCAGATTCCTATATTTTAGATGACATACAGTATAGATATTATATCACTGTTACTCATACAAGTTATAAGCAGTGGTTGCTCTCATGTAGTTTCTTCAATTAAACTATTTTAACATACTATAAAGCCTTTTAAAAATAATAATGATTATTATTAATGACTTAATTAATTAATTTTTTTGAGATAAAATGATATTGAGCAAGAGAAAGAGAGACCCCATGAGCAGGAAGGGAATAGAGGGAGAGGGCTCCATTGAGCAAGAAGCCCAACATGGGGCTCAATCCCAGGACCCTGATATCATGACCTGAGCTGAAAGCAGACACTTAACCGACTGGCCCACTTCTAAAATGATTTTAATGTTGAAAACACTTGGACTATAATCTTGTGTTTCAGTTGTAGACTCTTGATAGGTTCCCCCCAGAAAAGCAATGTTGAAAGTCTAACCCCTTCTACTTCACAGTGTGACTGTATTTGGAAAGAGGGTCTTCCTACAGGCAACAAAGTTAAAATGAGGTCATTAGGGTGAGCCATAATCCAATAGAACTGATGTCCTTATATAAAGAGGGAAAATACAAAAGGAAGATAATGTGAAGACACAGTAGGAAAAAATCACTCATTACCTTAAGTGATGTATCTATAAGCTAAGAAATGCCAAGAATTGGGGTGCCTGGGTGGCTCAGTGGTTTGAAGCCTCTGCCTTCAGCTCAGGTCATGTTCCCAGGGATCGAGCCCTGCATCAGGCTCTCTGCTCAGCGAGGAGCCTGCTTCCTCCTCTCTCTCTGCCTGCTTCTCTGCCTACTTGTGATCTCTGTCTGTCAAATAAATAAATAAAATCTTTATTAAATAAAAAAAAAGAAAGAAAGAAAAAAATGCCAAGAATTGCTGGTAGGCACTAGAAGGTAGGAGAAAGGAAAGATTCTCCTCTAGAGCCATTATAGAGAACATGGTCCTGCTGATAGCTTAATTCAGATTTCTAGTGTCCACAGCTATGAGGCAGTATTTCTGTTGTTTTAAGCCACCAAGTTATGGTACTTTTTAAATGGAGCCCTAGGAAACTACTACTAGTGTATTGTATCATGGACTATTATGCATGTTCTTATGATATAAAATAGTTTATATGTCTTTATAATGTGTTTTAAACTATTTAATGTGTGAGTTTATGGATGGTTTCTGAATTGCTTAATGATTGGTTGTTAAAATACAGCATGACTCATTTCTGAAAAACAGGTAGATAAGTACAGAGATTTTTTTTCAACAAATTTTCTCCCATAGTACCATGGTTAATACTATACTCATTTTAACTGCAAGTGTACATAACAACAGTAACTGGATTGAGGAGTGAATTGATGAAATAAAAAGAAACTTTTCCCATGTAATATTTATGTAGTAAAGCAAATAATGGCAAGGTGATTGCTGTTGAGAGTCAACCTGTATTTTCTACGTTGTATTTAAGATGTTTGAATTTCAGCATGATAACAAATGCTTTTACAAGGCATCATTTTTTTATGTGATTTTTTTTGTTTAGTTTTAGTCTTATTTTACCACATAGACCATTTATTAACTGTCTTAGAAACTCCATCGTTTACTCTTATGACACATGCACATTTAGGTTATTAAAAAAAAGGATTCATTGATTATTAGTTGCAGATTTCTTGTTAACTTGTATATATGTCATCAACTCTCATTGGATGCAACTACTAGAGATAGATAAGTGTCAGTTTTTTGTAGAGAGATAAATATTCCATTTTTTTAAAGATATTTGTACAATTAAACCAAATTCCAATCTTACTAGTTACACTTGGTTTTTTGACCAACAGTGATTTGAAGTGTTAAATGATAGTTTTCATATTGTGCTCATTAATTTCTATCTGATTTTGGATAATTAGTTAAGTTTATCCTAGCTATTTTAAAGAGAAACAAGTTGAATTTATACCATTTTTTTCCTATTTGATCTATATTGTATTTCAGCAAGACTTTGTAGGAATTGTAATGATATTAAAATTATTCTTTTGTCAGACATTTTCTCACTCATTTTAGAATCAACCTTTAAAATTTACATTTTTAATTTTGTAGATATATAACACTAAATTACCATTTTAAACATTTCAAAATGCAAAGATCAGAGGCCCTTAGTTTATTCACAGTATAACAAATTTCTAGAACTTCTTCATCTTACAAAGTTAAAAGTCTGTACTCAATAAGAACTCATTCTCCCTCACATCTCCCTAGCCCTTGATACCTTTCTACTTTCCTTGCTTTCCCTATAATTTTTATTACTTTAGATACCTAAATTGATGGAATTATATAGCATATGTCCTTTTGTGATTTGCTTGTTTTACTTAGCATAGCGTCTTTGAGGTTCCTCCATGTTATAGCAACTGACAGGATTTCCTCCTTTTTATGACAGCACGATATTCCATGGTGTGTGTTTGTTTGCATGTGTATGTGTGTGTGTACCACATTTATTTTTGATCCAATTTTTTGAAATTTATTTCCATTGAATATGATGCTACTGGTTTTGAGTCCAGGAATCTTACTAAAGGACTCTAGAGATTAGTTAACTAAATTCCTTCCAACCCTCTATATTGATTTATCCAATTTTACTCTAAAATCTTTCCCATTCTCCTTAACCAGTAACTTCACATCATTAGTTAAATATGAGTGCAATATAGAAATCAAGTCCTATATTATATTCCAGTCTCCCTAAAATACCAAGTGAAGTAAAGGCTTGCAAATTTAGAAAATAAAATTTCTAAAACCAATGCTAATCCCAGGTATGGGCAAGTGCATCCCTGAATTTATAGTGGGTGGTAAGTCATAAATTTATTAATGAAACACCAACTCAGACAGGAGTTATATGCCTCAAACACTGAGATTCATTCATATAATTTCTCCCTAATAGCAGACTGTATTTTTTAGGGTTCTACAGAGAAAAAGAGCCACTAATATATAAATAAAACCAATAGAATTCCTATAAAAGGAGATTTAATACAACAAATTTGTTCATGTGATTATAGAGGCAAAGTCTCATGACCTGCTGTCTGCAAGCTGAAGATCCAGGAAAGTTGGCGGTACAATTCAGTCTGTGTCCAGAGGCTTAAGAACCAGGGAAACTGATGGTTTAAATCCCATCTTGAGGGCCAGAAAAGATGAGATGAGGTATCCCAAGCAAATATCTCAGACAGACACCCAGGAAGCAAAAAGGGGGGAAATTTCTCCTTTCTCTGCCAGTATTCTACTCACATCCTGGACAGATTGGATAATGCCCACCTAAACTAGGAAGGGCAATCTACTGAATCTGGAGATGTAAATGCTAATCTCATCTGGAAACTTGCCCACAGACAGATTCAGATACTGTTCAATCTGGGCACCTTGTGATCAGCCAAAATGACATAGAAGATTAACTAACACAAGTCCACTCCTTGTCAACTTGGCAATCATGTGTATCTCCATAAGCCACACTTAATCTTCAAAGAAAGAGAATAAGAAGGTCATAATTTTGGTTTACGTGATAAAACTATCCTCCTACAAAAAAAAAAAAAAAAAACCCATTACCCTCTTGCCCAGAAAAGGAGATAAAGTCTTTGAGTGGGTTTATTAGCCGTCTTCATATCCCAGAACTAAATACTATGATATAAAATTAACAATTCCTAAATACTATGATAAAAAATCAATACCCTTTATGTTACATGATAAGGGAACAAGAGAGGAAAGAAAATGAAAACAGTAGAGCAGGAATGGGGACCATTTGCATTTGGGCTACTTCTTATAATTTCTTGTGCTTTCAGTGTCTGTTCAAGCCTGATCATTGACAATATCTCTTTCATTTGATGATGGAATATTGATGTGCATTCCAAACTTTATGGCTCAATAGGCCAGATAACACCCAGTTTATGATATGCAGCTCAGGTTGCATGGTAACTTCATGTCCTGTGGTTAAGCATTCAATTTCTACTAAGGCCCAACAGCTGGCAAGTGTGGTTTCTCAAAAGAGAACTATTTATCTGTGGCTAATGGTAGGGCCTTGCTCCAAAATCTTATGTTGTAATTCACCTATAAGGGCCTGCCAAAGATTCCAAATAACATCCTCATCTGCCACTGATTCTTCAAACACCATTGCGTCTTCTGGATTAAATGGCTGAAGAGGCAGAGTAGCTTGCATGACAGTCTGGACCTGTCACAGTCTTCTCTTGTTCTGGGCCTATTAATGACTAAATATTTGTGCCCCCAACCAAAAATCATATGTTGAAGCTCTATCTGCAATATGCTGATGGTTAATTTATGTTGTTTAAATGCCACCCAGTTTATATTATTTTGCTATAGCAACCTGAGCTGACTTAAGACAGGGCCCCACTGAGGATAGCTACTTTTTGGTCACTTGGTAAATGGGTCAGAGTATCACAACCAACTGAGGAATATATTGCTTCCAAAATCTAAAGAAACCCACAGGCATTGTGTCCCTTTTTTTGACTGTAGAAAGGGTCAGATGTAACAATTTATCCTTCACCTGAGAAGGTATATCTCAACAAGCCAACATCACTGAACCCCTGGAAAAACTTAACCACCATATTTCCCTTCCCCAAACATCAATCCTCATCTGTAAAACAGTGTATCTGTTTCACTGTATTTATTTTTCAGATATCTTGAACATCTCTTCAATGCTTAAAATTCTTTTTCTAATTCCTAGTTTCCTTTTAAGTGAATACTTTGTTTATTCTTCTCTCTGATATGAGGGATTTGAAAGGCAGGGCAGGGGGTCATGGAGGGAAGGGAGGGGAAAAAATGAAATAAGATGGATTTGGGAAGGGAGAAAAATCATAAGATAATCTTAATCTCAGGAAACAAACTGAGGGTTGCGGGTGTGGGGAGGATGTGGGAGGAGGGATAGAGTGGCTGGGTTATGGACATTGGGGAGGGTATGTGCTATGCTGAGTCCTTGAATTGTATAAGATTGAGGATTCAAAGACCTGTACCCCTGAAGCTAATATATTATAGGTTAATGAAATTTTTAAAAAAAGTTTATTCTCTATTTTCAGATCACATTTCATCATTCCTTCTTATAAATATATTGATATTAAAAAGAATGTCAATTACCTGTCACATTTATAGATGTTACATTTACATCAGGTTGAAGACCTCCTACTCTAACATGGAAGTCACCTATTAATGAGAAAATTCTTATATAGATTACAGCATTGGTGAGCATCAGGAGACTTGGGTGACAAAAACAAACTTAAGAATTAAAGTTTCACCCAAGAACAAGAAAAGTTCAAAACTGCAACATTTTGCTGTTTTTTGTTTTGCTTTGCTTTTGAGATGTTACTCAAGTACATCTTCAGGATTAAAAAGAGGATTAATTTCCTTGTTATGGAGTAGAAACTCTGGAGCTGGACTTCCTGCCTGAGTTCAGCATCTGCTTCCTTATTTACTGATTTTATAATCCTGGGAAGTTATAAATATTATTATGCCTCAGTTTTCTTATCAGTAAAAAGGCCATAATTATGTATACTAAAATGCATTGGTTAGATAAGACACTGTTAGGAACTTAGAAAAGAGGGTGTCACAAACTAAAAACTCAGTAAGTATGAGTTATCCATTATTATTATGATTATTAGTGCAAAGACAAGGAGTACACTTTTTCTTAAGCATTTAAAAAGTATCAGTTATCTGTAAATGCACAAGCATGAGCTGAAACTTTGAAATCTGGTATCCACTTATGGAGTGGTTTTGAGATTCAGACTAGACAATATAAGAAATGGCATTGTAAACTGCTATATAATATGTGTTTTTTTTGCATTATTAGCATCACACAAGTATATAAGTAGAATGGCTTACAAATTTCTTAGACCGTGCATTTTTTACTTTTTACCTTGAATGCTTTTGGCATTCAGTTGAGACTGATTTATCCTCATGAAAGTCTCTGGGAGCAAAGGAGAAATGCAGTATAATTTGTTCTTGATCCCTTGAGCTTTCCAAAGCTCTCCAAGGAATGTGGAAATAAAACTTTAGAATTTTTCTTAAATTTTATCACACCCTTGTTTTAATTCTATAAAAATGCTTGTGGGTATGATAGGAATGATAACTCAAATTTTTAATATGTTCATGCCAAATATGCACTAGGCATATGTTTTGGTCAACAATGTTTTAGGCATGTTTTCTGAGTCTTATCCAGGGGTTAGAATGTCTTGTTCTAAACACATTGACATTTTGGTAAATTACCATACTGGATGTTAAATTAATAACATTGAAATCATTATTAAAAATGGTTGCTAAAATAAAAATACTTTAAAACATTTAATTATAAAGTAAACTTTTCCTGTTAAAAAGCTGACCAATATTGAGCAAACAGCAAAATTTCTCAAGACCCCTGATTACTTATGTAAAAAAAAAAGATAATGAAATGCTTATTAATTTCTGAGTTTTACATGTAGTGATGTTCTTTTATTCAAAATCAAGACAAACTTTGAAGAGAAAAATATATCTTTTATTGTTCTTTTCTTAAAACTAAATCAGTTTTTTTCTGTTACCTATTGTAAGATATATTTATGACTTTTTAAACATACATGTATTATTTTATCTTTTTCCTTAGCATTATGAATATATCTCTATCTGCTCCCCATGTCCACATCTATATCCAGTTGTTTGCAAGAATCATTAACAATGAGCCATTATGTCAAGATCAACTAGTACTGTTCTTAAAAGAGTGAGGAGAGCAAAAAAGCACACATAGTACTAAAATGCTTTTATGTTAAGGTTCTGCTTTTGAAGCTGAACACATATTCTTGCCTGCTTAACTCTTTTTGTTTCAAGTGAAACTTCTGGTTCCCTTAGCAGATGACATCTCTTCTATCATTGCTAAATGTCTTGTATATATTTTGGGGAGGAAAGACGGCATATCCTATAATCGTTTCTTTTTATTTGTTTCTTTAGTTATTTTATTTTGCAATAGGCCAATGATTATTGGCTTTTAAAAAATTTTTTTATTTCTTTTCAACGTGACAGTATTCGTTGTTTTTGCACCACACCCAGTGCTCCATGCAATCCGTGCCCTCCCTAATACCCACCACCTGGTTCCCCCTACCTCCTACCCCCCAGCCCTTCAAAATCCTCAGATTGTTTTTCAGAGTCCATAGTCACTCATGGTTCACCTCTCCTTCCAATTTCCCTCAACTCCCTTCTTTCTCCATCTCCCCTTTTCCTCCATGTTATCTGTTATGCTCCACAAATAAGTGAAACCATATGATAATTGACTCTCTCTGCTTGACTTATTTCACTCAGCATAATCTCTTCCAGTCCCGTCCATGTTGCTACAAAAGTTGGGTATTCATCCTTTCTGATGGAGGCATAATACTCCATAGTATATATAGACCACATCTTCCTTATCCATTCGTCTGTTGAAGGGCATCTTGGTTCTTTCCACAGTTTGGCGACCGTGGCCATTGCTGCTATAAACATTGGGGTACAGACGGCCCTTCTTTTCACTACATCTTTATCTTTGGGGTAAATACCCAGGAGTGCAATTGCAGGGTCATAGGGAAGCTCTATTTTTAATTTCTTGAGGAATCTCCACACTGTTCTCCAAAGAGGCTGCACCAAATTGCATTCCCACCAACAGTGTAAGAAAGTTCCCCTTTCTCCAAATCCCCTCCAACACATGTTGTTTTCTGTCTTGTTAATTTTGACCATTCTAACTGGTATAAGGTGGTATCTCAATGTGGTTTTAATTTGAATCTCCCTGATGGTTAGTGATGATAAACATTTTTTCATGTGTCTGATAGCCATTAGTATGTGTCTTCACTGGAGAAGTGTCTGTTCATATCTTCTGCCCATTTTTTTATATGATTGTCTGCTTTGTACGTATTGAACTCATACAGCAAGTCAGTAGCATGGCAGGATACAATGTACAGAAATGTACATTCTGTACATACATTCGATTCTCTAATTTCTCTTTCTGTATTTTCATTGTTAGTGTATAAGAAAGCCACTGATTTCTATACATTGATGTATGTACATTGTATGTATGTATGTACCAATGTACAGAAATGTACAGAATGTACAAGAACCATAAGATACCTGGGAATAAACCTAACCAAAGCATTCGAGGAACTACAGAACACTCATGAAAGAAATTGAAGAAGACACAAAAAGATGGATGGCGATTCCATGCTTTTGGATTGGAAGAATAAACATTGTTAAAATGTCTCTACTGCCTAGAGCTATCTATACTTTTAATGCTATTCTGATCAAAATTACACCAGTATTTTTCAAAGAGCTGGAGCAAATAATCTTAAAATTTTTATGGAATCATAAGAGATCCAAAATCGCTAAGGAAATGTTGAAAAACAAAAATAAAACTGGGGGCATCGCGTTACCTAATTTCAAGCTTTATTACAAAACTTGATCACCAAGTGATCACAAAGTGATCACTAAGACAGTATGGTACTGGCATAAAAACAGACACATAGACCAGTGGAACAGAGTAGAGAGCCCAGATATGGACCCTCAACTCTATGGGCAAATAATCTTCGACAAAACAGGGAAAAATATACAGTGGAAAAAAAGACACTCTCGGGGCACCTGGGCGGCTCAGTTGGTTAAGCGGCTGCTTTCAGCTCAGGTCATGATCCCAGTGTCCTGGGATCGAGTCCCACATCGGGCTCCTTGCTCAGCAGGGAGCCTGCTTCTCTCTCTGTCTCTTCCTGCCACTCTGTCTGCATGTGCTCGCTCTCCCTCTCTGAGAAGTAAGTAAATAAAATATTAAAAAAAAAAAAAGACAGTCTCTTCAATAAATGGTGCTGGGAAAACTGGACAGCTATATGTAGAAGAAGGAAACTTGACCGTTCTCTTACACCGTACACAAAGATAAACTCAAAATGGATAAAATACCTCAACATGAGATAGGAATCCATCAGAATCTCAGAGGAGATCATAGGCAGTAACCTCTTCGATATCAGTCACAGCAACTTCTTTCAAGATATGTCTCCAAAGGCAAAGGAAACAAAAGTGAAAATGAACTTTTGGGACTTCATCAAGATCAAAAGCTTCTGCACAGCAAAGGAAACAGTCAACAAAATAAAGAGGCATCCCACGGAATGGGAGAAGATATTTGCAAATGACAGTACAGACAAAAGGTTGATATCCAGGATCTATAAAGAACTCCTCAAAATCAACACACACAAAACAGACAATCATATAAAAAAATGGGCAGATTATTGGCTTTTGATTCTCACTTGCCTGGCATCTCTTGAAAATAGTTGCAGGTTCTGGCAGCTGGTGAACACAGGCTTTAATCCCAGTGCTACTTACAAGCTGTGTGCCATTTGGCAAGTCTCCTAAAATCTCTGGCCCTTAATTTAGTACTTTATTAAGTGATTATAGCAATTCCAAATTACCCAGGATTGCTGTAAGAATTGTACTAGATACTATACATAAAATTGTATATACCCTAGCAGGTAATCCACAAATATTAACACAGAAAAGGGAAAAGGTACCGTTTTTCCCAGTCCCAGATTTTTGGCAGATTCTCTTAAGCACTATAATCCATAAAGTTGCAAACCACTAAACTTTTCTTAAATGTTTATCTATATAAAATTAAAAAGACATAAATGTGCGAGGCCAAGTACTCTGTGATGAAGCAATTATAAAGTTGGAGATTAATTTTTGATTAAAATTAAATTAATTTCTAATTAAAAATTTTAAATGTCCAATTAAAATTCTCCCAGAGTTGACTTTTTCCCTCTGATCTAGTACTCACTACTCCACTAGTGTTTGTCCTTAATGTAAAGGAATCACAGTTATATGAAGGCCAGTTTTACCTGCCCTTCTCCCCCAACCCATATACTGGCTTCTCAGCAATGAATTGGTTAGTCTGATGTCTACACTAAGAGCAACAAGAGTAACATAGCTGAACTATGCCAGTGGCTCTCAATGATTAAATGACAGACTTGGCTTGACCTCTAGATGGTTGCTTGGTTTGCCACCCATACCATTCATCATGACCGATGATGTCCACGTGGATTTTTGTCTCTTTTAAATCTTTTCTAGATCTAAGAAATTCTCAGGATATTACTTTTCTTTTACTACATGAAAAATTAAATTGATATAATTACCATTATCTAAACTATTAAAGTTTTCTGAATTTTCAGATATTTAGTGCATATTAGTCAAATAAGGACCAAGTGATAGGATTTCAGATTGTTCTATGGTTAAGAGATAATGTAATTTAGAAATACAAGGGTGACATATAGAACTGTCTGTTGGATTAATCACTTACCTCCACACCATGGTTCAGATTTGCATATATGTCTCAGATATGCATATCCTATGAGATATTACTGTTTATCATTTTTAAAAATTTAATTTAATTTAATTTAATTTTTTATTAACATATATTATTTGCCCCAGGGATACTGCTTATCAAATTTGAAAGCTGCATAAAAACCTTAGGGGAAAATTACTCTAAAGAAAAAAACAAATTTGTAGAGACTTGGGACCTTCAAGTTATGAGAAATCTGTCTATTGAGAATTTATAAACAATATGTAAGTATGTTTTCCAAAATAGATAGACTATAGAAATATATTGAAGGGACGCTTGGGTGGCTCAGTTGGTTAAGTGGCTGCCTTCGGCTCAGGTCATGATCCCATCGTCCTGGGATCGAGTCCTGCATTGGGCTCCTTGCTCTGTGGGAAGCCTGCTTCTCCCTCTGCCATTCTTTCTGCCTGTGCTCACTCTTCTCTCTCTCTGACAAATAAAAATAAAATCTTAAAACAAAAAGAGATATATTGAATACAAAATGTGGATTATATTTAGTTTTCAGGAATAAAATTCTGGGTTTCCTAAAATCTAAAAAAAACAAACAAAAAAACCATAGAATAAAGATTCTAGGGTTTTAAAGTTTATTTTCAGAAATCTCAATAATTTTAAATTAATACAAGGATATAATCACCAGTAACATCCTCACCACTATAAGATTAAAGAAAAAAATTAATTACTTCCAAGTGTAAAAGCCTATATTATCTAATAAGTTCTACTTCAGTTTTGAATATCACTATGTTAGACACTATTAAGTGGTTATCAAAAATCTTCCTGTTTCAATTTTCTCATTTCACCTCCATTAGGAGCCTGGAAAGCTAAGTATGTATGTTGTCAATCACCATTTTCAGGTAGTAGTTACTACATAACACAGGAGTTATGTGACATAAGTGGAAGTTTGCTGAGGAGATTCTGGGGAAAGGGTCTTCTTGATAAAGGAAGTTTCTTTTTGTCTTAAATGAGAGTTCCAAAGCTTGAAGACTCAGGACCATTTTGTGACCACGAGAGACAGCTAAGGAAATCATCTTAAATTTTGAGCTACTGAACTAGTATCAGTAGCTACCTACCTTCACTTCTTTTGTTATATTAAGAGAGCAATAAAACTCTAGTCTGTTTTTTGCTTTTGTTTGTTTGTTTGTTTTTTTACCAGTGTGAGTCTGGCTTTTTGTTATCTACTGCTGAAAAAAAAATATCATTTCTGAATCCACTTATAACTGTGATAAGTAAGTATTACTAATTGTGAATACATTACATTTATAATGAACATAAATTGAAAATCCATCCTACTTGAATTGTCAACTTGGTGTAATAAAATGTTATGAAAGTTTTCCAAGGAACCCAAGGGATCCCCAGACACCACAAAACAGGTCTTGTGGGTATGTGGAAAAAACTAGAAGAATAATAGGTCATTCTGCTTTTAGCTAGAATACTTCTCTTTTTATTTATTAAGCTTTCATGATAGTGTTCTTTTGAAAAAGGAGTTCTATAACTAAAATATTTCTGAAAGCTACTAATGAAAGGAAAAAAAAAATGTTAGGCTATCTGTTGAAAATCCTGAGTTCCAGTCCCACTCTGACTTTATAACTTCTTAATAATATTGCTTTTGATAAGATAATTATTAAATCTTTAAATATTCAGGCATATATCACATATTTTTACATGAAAACTTTCATCTAAAACTTTGCTGAATCTCACAGTAATATTTGTGGCAGTGACTGACAACATTCTAAACACTGGTTCATTATATTACTTTTGAATATGTTTCTGTATGTGTACAGGATTTAAAATGTGATTGGTGAGTTGTCTAATATTTCTAATATGTGATTACTCATTGAAAAGGATTGCAGACAAACAGAAATGTCAACAGATGGATATTTTTGCACAAGAACATCTACCTCACATATAAACTGAAAACTGCATATAATGGAGGACTCTCCAAAGTAATATTTTCTGTATACCTTTGTTTTAATAAAAATTTTATGTATTTTTATGTTTACATGATACTAGTATCCTTAAACTCTATTAAATACCAAAAATAGAAAAGTCATAAATAATAAATATATATGAAAATAACAAAAATTTTCTATTTGTACACTAAAAATATAAAATTGCTCCTCATACACTTTACATGAACCTAATAGGGGTGTGGAATTCAAAACAATCTTTTCCTGTAATCAGTTTTAAAATCATTCTTTAAATTACTTCACGTAAATTTTAAGCTAAAATTAAGTTGAAAATTATAGGAATATATAAAGTTACCAAAGAAACTCAAAATTTTAAAAGGAGATCTTTAGCAAGAAAGACTTTTATTTCCCTAGAAAACCAGAAAATATTTTCCCAAGAAAAAATAATACTTATGTTATTACCACTAATTCTCATAGTAGGAAAGGATAAAAGTGGGTTAGTGCCCGGTGATGCCAAAATAATTTACCTTAGAATTATGTCTGGAGGAGTAGTTTTAGCTTTAAGATGATTCTTATAATTTAAAGCTCACTAAATATGGGAAAGTACCAAATTTGACACTTAAAAGGCAAAGAATTACATTAGATGCAACCCACCCAAAAACTCTCCATGAATTCTTAGTTTCTTTTTCATGTGTCTGGGCCGCTTCCTCCTCTTCTTTTTTCTCCTCTTCCTCCTCCTCCTTTTTTCTTAACAGTCATTTAAAGCGTTTAAGCAATCAAATTTCCCATAGCTACAGACTATGAGCTACTCCTTCTCGGCCCTTCCAGTCAGCAATCACCCTAATCTGCCCTGGCATTGTTAGGAAATTACACATTCTTAAAGTTTTTCCTTCGTACTCCCCTGTACCACCTGCCCTGGTGTCTTCTACTAGCAAGCATAGATCTTTCTAGGTAGCAAAATTAACCAGTGTTACAATGATCCCTGCTAGTTTGTGACCATCAACTACCAGTTTGTTGGCACGTTAAGGTTTCTTCAAATGTCTCTCAGATCAGACTTCATGAACTTTTGAAAGTTATAATCTGACACTGTTCATGATTTTGGAAGGTATTGATAGTGAAGTCCTTTATTAGAAATATGCAAATAACAGTGAGTATGGATGAAATGCTTGTTTTGGTACCTGCAAAATGTTTCATATCAATTATCTCACTCATCTCAAAACAACATTGAAGAAAGCACTTCTAAGGATTTTTTTTCCCCCTCAAAAACTGGTAGACTTGTATTAATGAAGCAAATCTGTGTAACTCCAAAATCTTTCCTTCTTAGTTGCCTTACAGGCAGGCATAGTACATTGACGGCCAGAGGCTTAGAGTCTTCCTGCCTTGGAAATGAGCATTAGGTACTCATTACACCTTTTGATTATGGTTTTAACTGGAATATTTTTATAAAATGTCATATACCTCTTAATATGTTCTCTCTAAAGTAGGAACATACCTTCTTGTTCTCCAAAAAAATCTCAGTACCATGGATTTCCAGGGTAGATTTATAAGTATAGCATAGTAGATAGATACCTAGATAAACACTGATATGTACATACATTTCCGAATAGAAAAACTTATAAATATGTGGAAATTAAATAAAATACAAAATATAAAAAATCAAAAGGGAAATTAGAAATACTTTGAGATTAATGAAAACAAATAAAATACATACAAAAAATATGGAATATTGCTAAACCACTAGCTAGAAGGAATTTATACCTGTAAACACATTAATAAAGAAGAAGGAGTTGGGTTTAAGGTGGAGGCATAGCAAGAGCTTAAATTACATCCTCCCATGGGCACAAAAATTCTACAATTACAGGGGAAGCAGGGAGCATGCATCTGGTGTGCCTCTGCTGGATGGGCTCCTTCTAGAGCCTGTGCATCCCTGTGTGGCTCGAAAGGAAATGGAGGAAGAGCCAGAGCTCAAGGGGCACCCCTAACTCTGCTGATGGAGATTTTGCCCCTTTGCTGCCAGGAGCCCCCTTCTTCTCTGGGCCCTAGTGCTTTCAAGCTCCCCAGTGGCCTGTGGCTCACAAGTGGAATGGTTGCTGAGGCCCAGGGCATTGGGTTTTTGTGCACCCAGTAAAGGGAAGTGAGGAGCCTCGATGGTCGCTACTCCATGGACTCCAGGTGCAGAAAACCCCACTTAATAAGGAGCAGCTGTGTTCCCTTTAAGCAGATAGATACCCGTGGTTACCAGTGAAGAGCCCTTATTCTACACTGTTCCATACAAAAGTACAGTACCAATATATCTGTGTCAGCTGAGGGTGCTATAAACACCTCACAAATTCCAGCTTCAGAACAAGAGACCCTAGTGAAACCAAAGTCATTGCTTTTGAAGTTGCTAAAATCTGCGCACAAAAAGACACTTCTATTATAAAAGGTTATATTTTATTTTGGCCAGTATATTATGACAAAACAATTATATGATGAGAAACTATAGCATATTGTGTATTATTCCAATTATCTTCTAAGGGATTTGCTTAGAGTGCCAAGCTTCTCTGTAAAAAAATACAGGAAAATATATATAACAATCCACAGAAACTTTGTAGTAGTCAATCAACATAAACCATCAGATTCAGGCACATTTCAAATCTGTGAGTAAAAATAAGTGTCACCTAGAAGGTGGGAGTGATCAAAAGGGCCCTGGGCAAGAGTTGCAGAAAGAGAAACTTTCATCTTCAGATTTGCTTTCTAGACCATCTACCTCATGTAAAAGAAGAGTAATTAGTTGGACAGAGGAACATTCAGGTGCATTACCTGGTGAATGACAGAGGAAAAAGCACCACAAATCTGATTGTATTTATCTTTCCTTTGATGAAAACCTTCCTCTGTGTGTAATAAGGGAGGTCATTTTGTGAAAGAAGCAGTAGCAGTGAATCAGCAGAGACTCACTCCATCAAATCCAGATCTTGATGCTGGTATAAGTGAACATTCACATGATTGGTTGGATCAGGATTCAGTCTCAGATCAATTCAGTGTAGATTTTGAAGTTGTGTCTCTCAATTCAGAAGATGATAGCCTTAGTGAAGAAGGACAAGAACTCTCAGAGGAGGAGGAGGAGGTATATTGAGTAACTGTGTATCAGGCAGGGAAGAGTAATACAGATTCACTTAGGAAGATCCTGAAATTTCCTCAGCAGACTACTGAAGTGTACTTCATGCAATGAAATGAATCCTCCTCTTCTACTTCTTTGCAACAGATGTTGGGATCCTCATGAGAACTGGCTTCCTGAAGATAAAGTGAAAGATAAAGGTAAAATGCCTGAGAAAGACAAACTAGAAAACTAAACTTAAGTAAAAGAGGGCTTTGATGTCCCTGATTGTTAAGGGAAAAACAAACAAACAAACAAAAAAAACAAAAAAAAAACAAAAAAAACTGAATAGTAACACAGAGAACCATGTGTTGAGGAAAATGATGATAAAATCATACAAGCTTCCCAATCCCAAAAAAGTGAGGACCATTCTCAGTCATCAACTTTTATAGCAGCCAAGAAAACATCAGAGAGTTTGAAAGGGAAGAAACACAAGACAAAGAAAAAAATCATAGATCTAGTTTTTCCCTTAATGCCATTGAACCTTATGTGATTTACCAATGACAGCCTAAATATGGTTGTATTGTTCATGGCAAAACAGGACATTTTATGGCAGACTTTATGTGTGCAAAGAAGCTAAAGAGAAGGATAAGTCCTGCTCAGTATGTAGACAACCAATTCAAATAATTGTGCTAACTTACTTCTCTTAGCGGACATGCTTATAAAAGTAAAATTCTGTATTTCTAACTGCATAACTCTAAAAATTTAGACAAGATGATTTTTTTTTTTACACTTATCAGAGCAAGAATGTATCTCAGTACATGTAGATTTCTACTCTGTAGTATAATTTACCTACTTTGGGAGGGGGAATAGTAAATACTTCCCTTTAGAAAAATTTCACTTCTGTTAATATTTTATATTTTGTTTTTAATGTTATTTAAATTGGATATATAGCTCATCCTTAACTCCTAATCCTTATATTTTAAATGATTTTGACTTCCTTAAAATTCAGAGAAGTATCTGATTTTGAAAAATTTAAGTAAGACACTTAAAGTAAGTTATGTACATTCAGGGTACAGTGTGCAGTGATTATGCTACTTACAAAACATTCAAATCTTCAAATAGTTTCATTTGCCTAGTCATTTAATTGTCTACTTTTTTAGTTTTAATATATGCATATTATTTATTGATTTATAAATAAAAATATTAAATGTTTGATTTTTTAAAATCTGTAATTATATGTGGAATAATTACTCTAAAAATGACCTGATATTGGGGCACCTGGGTGGCTCAGTGGGTTAAAGCCTCTGCCTTTGGCTCAGGGCATGATCACAGGCTCCTGGGATTGAACCCCATATGGGGCTCTCTGCTCAGCAGGGAGCCTGCCCCCCCCACAGCCCCCCGCTGCCTGCCTCTCTGCCTACTTGTCATCTCTGTCTGTCAAATAAATAAATAAAATTAATAAAAATAAAAATAAAAATGATCTGATACATAGTCCTGGGGTCTGGGATCAAGTCCTGCATAAGATTCCTTGCTCAGCAGAGAATCTGTTTCTCCCTTTCCTTCTGCTGCTGCTTCTCTTTCTCACTCTCCATCAAATAAATAAAATTTTAAAATAAATAAATAAATAAAAGTTACCTGATAATTGAATGAACAGTTTCCACAACAAAGAAGTAAATGACAACATCAAGAGGGAGAAAGGAAGAGACATGGACTTGTCAAGAAAAAAAACAAAAAAACAAAAAACACAAAATCTCACTGAGGAATGAGAGATTCCAACTCCATATCACCGATGCCAGCTCTTAGATCCTTCACAGGAGTGAAATTCCAAATCATTAGGTTTTAAAAATTGGTGGATTTGGGTGACTCAGTCAGTTGAGCATCCAACTTCTGATTTTGGCTCAGGTCATGATCTCAGGGTCATGGGATCGAGCCCCCTGTCTGGCTCCATACTTAGCAATGAGTCTGTTTGAGATTCTCTCTCTCTCTTTCTCTTTCTGTCTCTCAAATAAATAAATAAATCTTTTAAAAAAAATCAACAGAGATTATGTTCAAAAAAACTATAGAGAATGGGAAATTCACTCTTAAAGTGTTTCTGTGCAAATTACTCAATTTGGAAGCCAGCACACACACACACACACACACACACACACACACACCAATTTGAAAAGTGCATAGACCATATGTAGAAGAGACCCATTTACTAAATTTAAAGCATCTGCCAGGAAGGTGGAAGCAGCAGGGACCCTCCCCAGGGACTTCTCCCTCTGGTGGGAGCCATTTTTGAGATCTTAAAATATCTTATTAATATTCACACTAATGGGCACTATTTTGGAATTATCCCTCCAATTTGCTAGTACCAGTGGGTGTGCCCTGCTGAGAGCTAAAACCTTCAATATGCCATGATGGTCATGGATCCACCCCACAGGTGAACTGGGGGAAATCATAATACAAGAAAATCTCATAGCTAACATTATACTCAGTGGGGGAAATTTGAAAGCTTTTTCTCTAAAAACTGAAATAAGACAAGGATACCCACTCTCCCCACTTTTATTCAGCATAATATTGAAAATTCTAGCTACAGCAATTAGGCAAGGGAAAACAAAAACAAAAACGAAAACAAAGGTATCTAAGTCAGAAAGGATGAAGTAAACTTACTATTTGCAAATGACATAATATTATATTCAAAAAATTCTAAAGAATGAACCAAAAAACTGCTACAACTAAGAAATTAAGAAATTCTACAACAAAGAAATTAAGAAAATAATCCATTTACAATTTCATTAAAAAGAGTAAAATACCTAGAAATAAATTTAACCAAAGAAGTGAAAGACCTATATACTAATAAACTGTAAGATACTGATGAAAGAAATTAAGTTGCAAATAAGTGGAAAGATATTTCATGCTCATGGATTGGAAGAACTAAGATCGTTAAAGTGTCCATATACCCCCAAAAATGTACAGAATCAATGTCAGACTTAACAAAATTCCAATGGCATACTTCACAGAACTAGAATAAATAATTCTAAAACTTGTATGGAACCACAAGAGACTCCAAATAGATCAAAGCAATCTTTAAAAAGAAGAACAAAGCTGGAGACATCACAGTCCTTGAATTCAAACTATACTACAAAGCTATATTAATCAAAGCTGTATGGTATTGGTACCAAAACAGACACACAGATCAAAGGAACAGAATAGAGAGTCCAGAGGTAAACTCCCACATATATAGATATCAAGAGCCAAGGACATACAAAGAGCCAAGAACATACAAAGCAGAAATGACAGTTTCTTCAATAAATGCTACTAGGAAAATTGGATAGCCATTTGCAAAAGAATGAAACTAGGTCACTGTTGCATCAAATACACACCAAAAAACAAACAAACACAAACAAACAAACAGAACTAAATTGACTAAAAACTTGAATGTAAAATCCAAAATCATAAAATTCCTAGAAGAAAACATATGTAGTAATCTCCTTGACTTTAGTCTTAGCAACATCTTTGTGTGTTGACTTCAATGGCAAAGGAAACAAAAGCAAAAAATAAACAAATGGAACTACACCAAACTGAAAGACTCCTGCATAGCAAAGGAAACAATCATTAAAATAAAAAAGCAACTCACTAAGTAGGAGAAGATGTTTGCAAACTATATATTCAATAAAGTGTTAATATTCAAAATACATCAAGAACTCAAATAACTCAACAACCAAAATTAAACAACCCAATTAAAAAAAGAAAATAATCTGAACAGACAAATCCACCAAAGGAAGCATACAGATGGCCAACAGGCAAACAAAAAGATGATCAATAATACTAATAGTGAGATGAAAATTAATTATCATCTCATACCTGTTAGAATGGTTATTGTCAAAAGATAAGAAATAACATGTACTAGAGAAGATACAGAGAAAAAGGAATCTCTGTACACTGTTGGTGAGATTGTAAATTGGTGCTGTTACTGTGGAAAACTGTATGGAAACCTCCAAAAACATTAAGAATAAGATTACTACATGAGCCAACTCTTCCCTTTCTGGGTAATTATCTGAAGAATATAAAAAATACTGGGACTTCCTGGGGAGATGACAGAGTAGGAGGATGCTAAGTTTACCTTGTCCCAAGGATACAATGAGATATCACCTATATCAATATAAATAACCTAGAAAACTACTCAAAACTGGCAGACCAGACTCTCCACAGCTAAATGTAGAGAAGTGGCCAAAATCAAAGAAGATAAAAATGGCAGAGACATGGTGGGGAACCAAATGGATCCATGGAACTGTTCCAGGAAGGGAGGGACATGGAGGTGTGGAGAGGGCATCCAAATTGGTAAAGAACAGTTAAAATTTTACTATTTTCAGATGATGTACCATATAGAGAAAATTCTACAGTCTCCACAAAAAACTGCTAGAACAGATAAAGGAATTCAATAAGTTTGAAGAATACAAAAACAGTATACAGAAATGTGTTGCATTTCTATACACTAATAACAAAGTAACAGAAAGAGAAGTTAAGAAAACAATCCTATTTACAACTTCATCTAAAATAATAAAATACCTAGGAATAAACTTAACCAAGGAGGTGGGAGATCTGTACCCTGAAAAACTAGAAGACATTGATGAAAGCATTTGAAGATAATGCAAACAAATGGAAAGATATTGCATGTTCATGGACTGGAAGACTCAAAGCAATCTACAGATCAAATGCATTTTTTATCAAAATGCAAACTGCATTTTCACAGAACTAGAACAAATAACCTTCAACTTTGTTTGGAACTACAAAAGACCCCTACTAGCCAAAGTAATCTTAAAAAATGAGAACAAAACTGGAGGTATCACAATCCCAGGTATCAAGATATAGTGCAATGCTGTAGTAATCAAAACTGTATGGTATTGGCATAAAAATAAACACATAGACCAGTGGAAGAGAATAGAGAGTCCAGAAATAAATCCACAATTATATAGTCAACTATAATCTTCAACAAAGGAAACAAGATCATCTAATGGGAAAAGACAGTCTTATGAAAAAATGTTGTTGGGAAAATTGGATAGCAACATGAAAAAAAAAAAATCTAAATCACATTCTCACGTCAGAAACACAAGTAAATTCAAAATGTATTAAAGACCTGAATACAAGTTCTGAAACCACAAAAATCCTAGAATAGAGCACAGGGAGTAATTTCTCTGAAATTGGCTGTAGCAATATTTTTCTAGATATGTCTCTTGAAACAAGTGAGACAAAAGCAAAAATAAACTATTGAGACTATAGCAAAATGAAACATTTCTGCAGAACAGAAGAAACAACATAGCTAAAAGACAACCTACTGAATGGGAGAAAATACTTGCAAATGGTCTATCCAATAAAGCATTAGTATCCAAAATACATAAGGAACCTACACAACTCAAGGCCAAATCATCATCATCATCCTCAACATCTGATTAAAAATGAGCAGAAGATAGTAACAGACATTTATTTTTCCAAGACATACAGATGTCCAACAGACATATGAAAAGATGCTCAATATCACTCATCATCAGGTAAATGTAAATCAAAACCACAATGAAATATCATCTCACATCTGTCAAGATGGCTAAAATCAACAACCTAAGAAACGATAAGCATTGGTGAGGATGTGGAGGAAAAGGACCTTCCATGAACTGTTGGTAGAAATGCAAGCTGGTTCAGCTGCTGTGGAAAACAGTTTTGAGGTTTCTCAAAAAAACTAAAAATAGAATTGCCGTATGATCCAGTAATTGCACTACTGGATATTAATACAAAGAGTATGAAAATACTAATTTGAAAACATATATATACCCCATGTTTATTTTAGCATTATTTATAATAGCTCAGTTATAGAAATAGTCCAAGTATCTGTCAACCCATCTATAGATGAATTGATAAAGAATACATGATACATATATACCTTTATATATATCTCTATATAAATAAATATATAGATAGATATAGATCTATCTGGCTGAGCAATATTCCATTATATTTTATATATCTTCCCATTTGCAACCTGGAGGGATCTAGAGAATATAATGCTAAGAGAAATAAGTCAGAGAAAGACAAACACCATGATTTCCCTCTTACATGGAATTTAAGAAACAAAATGAACAAAAAGAGAGAGAGAGAGAGAGAGAGAAACAACAATAACAACAAAAAAACCCACATAGTTTTAGCTATAAAAAAATTGATGGTTATCAGAGAGGAGGTGGGTGATTGGATGGGTGAAATAGGTGAAGGAGATTAAGAGTACACTTATCATGATGAGCACTGAGTAGTATACATAATTGTTGAATCACTATATTGTGTATACTTGAAACTAATATAACACTGCATGTTAATCATACTGGAATTAAAATTTTAAAAATGTAAAGAAGATGAAAATACTAATTTGAAAAGATATATGTTCCACTATGTTTGTTGCAGCATTATTTGCAATAGCTGAGATGCGGAATCAACTAAAAAGTTTCTCAATGGATAAATGGAAAAATAAGTTGTGCTATATTTATACAATGTGGTACTACTCAGCCATAAAGAATGAAATGTTGCTTTTGACAATATGAATGGACCTTGTGTATGTCAAATGAAATAACTCAAGCAGTGAAAGACAAATACCATGTATTTTCACTTATATGTGGAATCTTAGAAAAAATGAACAAGCAAAACTAAATAAAATCAAATTCATGAACACAGAGAACAGACCAGTGGTTACCAGATGGGAATGAGTGAAGTGGGTGAAGGAGACCAACCATATGGTGATTAACCATATGGTGATTACTAGACTTGTGGTAGTTGCACTTTGGAGTGTATACAGATGGTGAATTATAAAGCTGTACACCTGAAACTTATATAACAAAAGAAAAAAAGACAGAAGAAGAAGAAATTTCTAAAATTATCATCTTAATATTTCACCTAAGACACTGGAAAAAGAAGTGCAAATTAAAAATAATACAAATACAAAGGAGGGGATGTTAAAGATCAGAGAGGTGTTCAATATAAATAGAGAACTGAAAAACAATAGGAAAATCATCTAAGCCAAATTATGATATTTTAAAAAAATCAACTTATTTGAAAAATCTGGCTTGATTTGCCAATGATGATGATGATGAAGATAATGGGAAAAAGCCAGGTTATTTAAATCATGAACAGAAAAGGAATGTTATTACAGATATTACAGAAATAGGAAAGAATTATAAGTGAATAATATGAACAACCATATGAGTAAAAATTATATAGCTTAGATGAATTCGACAAATTCCCTTAAACCCATAAACAACTAAAACTGACTCAAGAAGAAAACGAATATCTGACTAGACCTTGTATAACTAGTAAAGAGACTGAATTAGTAATTTAAATACTCCCCAAATCAACAACACAGCTCAGATATACTCCCTGATGAATTCTAACTAACATTTAAGAAAAATTAATATTCGTTCTCTACAAACACAAAGTTTTCCAAAACTTAGAAGAGAAAAAAAGTTTCCAACTCAATCTATAAGATCAATACTTGACAAAATTCAACATCTTTTTATTTTTTTTTTTTTTTTTTTTTTTTTTTTTTTTTTTTTAAAGATTTTATTTATTTATTTGACAGAGAGAAATCACAAGTAGATGGAGAGGCAGGCAGAGAGAGAGAGAGGGAAGCAGGCTCCCTGCTGAGCAGAGAGCCCGATGCGGGACTTGATCCCAGGACACTGAGATCATGACCTGAGCCGAAGGCAGCGGCTTAACCCACTGAGCCACCCAGGCGCCCCTCAACATCTTTTTATGATTAAATAGAACAACTCATCAAAAAAAAAAAAAAAGTTTCCTCAGTCTTATATAGGGAAACATGGAAAAACTACAGTTAACATAGGTAATGGTCAATGACTAAATGTTTTCTCCTTAACATGAGGAACAAAAGAATGATGTGCATTTTTAACATTTCTCATAGCATTTTTTTTTTTTAAGATTTCACTTATTTATTTGACAGAGAGAGAGAAAGAGATCACAAGTAGGCAGAGAGGCAGGGAGAGGGAGAGGGAGAAGCAGAGCAGAGAGCCCAATGCAAGGCTCAATCCCAGGACCCTGAGATCATGACATGACCTGAAGGCAGAGGCTTAACTCACTTAGTAACCGAGGCACCCTTCTCATAGCAATTGTAATAGAATATCTAGCTAGGGAAGTTGCTCTATAAAAATAAATAAAAACATTTAAATGGGAAATGAATAAGTATAACAGCCTCTATTTTCAGATATCCTTAGTGTATAGAAAATCCTAATGAATTCACAAAAATATTTTAGAACAAATGAATTCAAACTGTTTGGAGAACATCAATATAAAAAAGTAATTGTATTTCTATACATTATTGAGGGACAATTCAAAAATGAAATTTGATTCTATCTATAATATCATCAAAAATAAAAATACTTGGAAATAAATAAAATAAATGTAAAACCTATATTCTAAAAACTATAGAATACTGTTGAAAGAATTTATTAAATGGAAAATATCACACATTAATAGATCAGACAATACTCACCAAATTGATCTACAGATTCAGTGCATTCCCTTTCAAAATTCTAACTCTATTCTTCACAGATGTTGGCAAAATGATTCTAAAATCCATATGGTACTATTAGAGATCCAGAACAGCCAAGTATTCAAAAAATAAGAACAAACTTGATAGACACACACATCTCAATTTCAAAATCTTATTAATAATGTACTGTAATCAAGAGAGTGTGATGTTGGTATGAGAATAGAAATATAGTTAAATGGAATGGGGTTGATATTTCAGAAATAAATATGTATGTTTATGGACAATTGAATTTTGATAAACATGCCAGAATAATGCAATGGGGAAAGAAACCCTAGATACATTGGACGTCAACAAAATTAAACACCTTTGTTTATCAAAGACCACCATCAGAAAAGTGAAAGGACAACCTACATAATAGGAGAAAAATATTTGGAAATCATACATCTTCTGAGAGGCTTATATCTAGAATATATGAAGAACTCTTACAACTCAATAATAGAAAGATAAACCAATTAAATTCAAATTTAAAACTGAACTGAAATTTAAAACTGAAAACAGTTTTCCAAACAAGATTTATAAGTGGTGAATAAGCACATGGAAACATGCTTCAGATTATTAACCATTAGGAAAACAATAATCAAAATCACAATGAGATGCTAGTTTACATCCACTAAGATGGCTGTAATAATAATTTTTTTAAAAAGACACTGAATACAAAGTTTTGTTGAGGATGTGGAAAAATGGTAACCCCTATACATTACTCGTTGAAATATAAAATGATCCTGTCATTTTGGAAAGCAGTCTAGAAGCTTCTCAAAATATTAAACATAGAGTAACTAGGAATTGCATTGCTAGATATATACTCAAGAGAGAGGAAAGCATACGCCATGTTAAAAAAAAATGACATATTCATACAGTGGACTATTGTGCAATAGCAAAAACGGAATAAAGCACTGATACATGTAATGACATGGATAAGCCTTGAAAACGTGCTAGGAGAAAGAAGCCTGTCACATAAGACCACATATTGTATGATTCTTCTTTTTTGAAATGTTCAGAACATCAAATCTATAGAAATGGAAAATGGGCTAGTGCTTGCTTAGGGCTGGAGGATTGGGGGTAAATTTAGAGTACCTGATAATGAATATGAAGTTTTGTTTTAGGGTGATGAAAATGTTCAAAAATGATTGTGGTGGTGGTGACGGTAGTCTGAAAATACACTAAAAACCATTAAGTGGGTATTTACATGGCAGATGTACAAAACGTGTCAGTTACATCACTCTTTCTCTCTCTCTTTTCCTTTGGGATATCTTGTACAGTCTGAAAGCTGACTAATTTCTCAAGCTGTAATGTATATTTTTGATACCTATCTCTGTTCTTTAGCAGTTTTTCCCCTCAAATTTGACTTTCTTTAATTATGTTGATTTTTTAATTTTTGTATTTATTTTTCAACTAGCATCCACAGTGTATTTTACTGAAATTGTGTCTCCTCAGTGCTCTGTTTTACTTTGTTTTGCTTTTACTTCAAATCCCTCATTTCCTTTGTTTCTCAAATTATCTCTTTCTCTTTATTTTTGGTTTGTTTTGGATAAAGGCAGGATATCCTGCCTTTAGTCTTCCATGACACTATTTTCTTCAAATATCAGGCAACCAATAGGAAGTCTCTTCCCTTGGGTCTTACTTTTACTAGGATGCTTTTGGGATAATCATGTGTGTATCTTTCTTGTTGGAGCTTCTATAAGTGCTAAAGGGAGCAATATTTTATTTTGGAGTCCAGTTTTTCATTATCTTTTCCAGTTCTCTGCAAAGAGATTACTGCTCAATTTCAATTTCTTCAGAGGGACTATTTGTTTGTTTGTTTGTTTGTTTGTTTTGGTGGAGTCGCTGGTGAAAAATTCAATGATGATTTGAATATAGCCATGGGATAAGGATTGTAGATGACTTCCATATACATCAGTCTTCAGTTAAAACTCAACTTTAGTTTTATTTAGTATTTCCAACCACAATTGACAAATCTACTCTGAGAACACAGATTCTCTCTTTGGTCTTGAAGGATAGATTGTATTCCTCTTCCCATAAATCCTCTGTACACATGCACTAAGAATATGTTTTGTTTCATGGATTGGTATTTTTGCATCATCTTAATGTCTTTAAAAATATATTCTAATCTTTCCTCCATTGAAATCCCTCATTGTATTTTTTTTGTTTGTTTGTTAATGAGTTCAAACAGTACTGGGTTTTTAATAACGAATTTGGAATGTCAGAAAATTATGGGCAAATCGTGTGTGTTTGCTCCACAATATTAACTCACAGTTTTCTTTATTTTTTCATTAAAGGAGAAGTTAATTGTTATGATGGTATAGTAAAATTTATCTTAAAATGGTTACTTTATGAGACAGAATTCTTGTGTTATTCTGGTCCAAAATAGGAATTGTCTTTGTATAAAGCTCTTTAAGGGTTCCCAGATCTAAATCCAGGGTGGGGGGATTTCCCCCCCCCAACAACATCAAGTAATTCTTAGACACAAATTCAAATCAAATTTGACACTACCTACCTAGAGATAGGATCATATTCCACAGGTTAAACATGCAGTCTTACAAGACTGGCCCTCCATCCCTTATTTCAGAGGCCAATTGCAACTCAGGTTGTTACCTCTGCTTTTGACAAATTGATTACAGATTGAGGGTTCCAAAGACCTCCCCCTTTAGTTTGATTAATTTTCTAGAGTGGTTCACAGAACTCAGAGAATCACTTACACTTACCAGTTTATTTAAAAATATGATAAGACATATGAATCAAAAGCCAGATAAAGAGATATACAGGCCAAAATCCTGCACAAAGCAGTTTTGTCCTCATGGAGCTGGGGGCTTTTCTCGGTAACACATGGAACCACTCTGGTTCCCTAAGCATTGAAACTCTGATAAGTGGATCAAAAATCTCTCCTCTTGGGTTTCTTGGAGGCTTTGTTACATAGTCAAAATTGACCAAGTCATTAGCCATTGGCTGCTTCAACCTCCAGCCCTTCTCTCCTGTCTGGAGGTGGGGGGTGGGACACTGAAAGTTCTTACCCTCTAATCATATGGTTAGTCCTCCTGGCAAGCAGTTCTCACCTTTAGGTGGAGAGAAACTCATTTTCTTTAGTAATAAGGTATCCATTTCACTTTTCTTTGTTGTTGTTGTTGACCAAATTGTTGTGATGAAGACCAAATATATTTGAGAAATACTATTTCTTATAAATCATTATATTGCAAAAGCTCATGATTACACATATCACAATTAAATTATGGTAAAGAATTGTATATATCAAGACTGCTCTATAGATAGTAATCAATTGATATGACTGAATCAGAATTTTAGAAACAACTATTAAGAAAAATTTGCTGTGACTTGGTCTTAAACAGTTCTTTAAAATTGATAACCGAGCAAAAGAATTATCACACTCAGGTTATTATGACCCATCCAGCAAAGAAGACAACCCTAAATGGTCCATGGTGGATGTACAGTTTGTTCTGATGATGAAGCGTTACATTACCCTGGCTGAGCTCAAAACCCATTACCAAGCTCACAAAACCACTGGAGGCCCCTTAAAAGATATGGCTCTTTTCACTCGCCAGAGACTCTCAGTTCAACCCCTGACCCCAGAGGAGTTTTATTTTATTTTGAGCCTGGAGGAAAAGGAGCCAAGTTAACTGGGACACTGTTGCTGGAATGGGCAAGACATTACTCCAAAGAAGTCAAGTTTTTCTAAGACAAAAGAAAGTGTGTGGTGGCTTGCGTATTATGTTCACCTGGGGTTGTGTACGTAGATGATTTTCATGTACCTTTTCCAATAAAATATTAATATCAAAAAAAACTGCCTATTAGAAAATATGTCAAAGGAGGTGAACCAAGCCTTTTTTCCGACATTTTTTCCCCTATGGAATTCCCAAAGAAAATGAAAACCTCAGAAACAGTACAATTAAGGTACTACCAATCATGGACTAAAAGAGAGCCAGGTGTTTGTTTTATGTATGCTAGCATCATAAGTGTGCTAAATAAATACTAAATAAGAAATATTTTTACTGAATAACAAAATCAGCAAATAGAGCAGATTTTCTCCTGAGAAGTGTTTGAAAACAGTCTGTCCAATGGCCTCTAGGCCATCTGGGACTTGGTTGTCAATACATAAAATCTTTTGAGGAATCTCTAGCAAATTTTATAATAAAGTAAGAAATGAACAGGAAAGATAGACTATCATTCATTTTAAAATTATCACATAGCCATTTCACAAAAAATAAGGTATTCATACTACTGTATCCTGCCTAGCCTTATCTTCAAAACTATATTACTAATTATTGAAATGATTAATTTGACCCCATAGTCAATAATATAAATATCATAATAAAAAACTGGTAAGTGTGTAGAGGTGAGAATTACATTTTGGTTAGAAATCTGAAAAATTGTAATATATTTTATATTCTGTAATCTCCAAGGAAACAATACATTAGAATTATTTTTTTAAATAAGAAACTCTGAAGGTATAGGAAGATAATGGCGTACTCAAGGTTTTTTCTCTGTTTTTTGTTTGTTCTCATTTTAAAACTATGCACCAATTTAACATTATTGAACTGAGATTCTCCAATATTATTTGATCATGGAATTCCTTATAGAAATAAACCAATAAAATATAATCTGGAAATGAAATCCCATATATTATACCATGACCAACATAGTTTAAAAGCATAAGCTTCCCCTTTTAATGTAATGCATTTGATATTGTAGTAAAATACACAAAAAATGTTCCATTAGTAACATCTGGCACATTCACAATTTTCAACCATAAGTATTATCTAGTTCCAGAACACTTTCATTAATCCAGAAGAAACCCTGTCCCGATTAAGCATTCAGCTATTCCTCCTCCACCAAGCCCTAGAAACTACTAATATGTGTTCTGTCTCTGTGGAGTTCCCTACGCTGCATATTTCACATAAATGGAATCATGTAACATGTGTTTTTTGCTGTTCTGTTTTTAAATATATTATTGCATTCCATAATTGTTGTTCTATTTAAAATAAATATTACATTAATTAGGTCAAGTCCTCTGAGAGGCAAAAACCAAGACGAGATTAGATGTGCAACCACTCTATCAGAGGAAACTCCTCTGAGGATCAGGAGGAAGGGCAGGAGACAAGGAAAGCCATCAAAATGAGATGCAGTTTTGAGCCTCCTGAAAGAGAGAGGGAACAAAAGAAAGTTACATAGGCACAGCCCAGCTACAGTGAAGAAAATAGAAAATTTTGTCTAGGCTACTGGAGATTCCTTAAACCAAAGAGAAGTCCTGCCTCTGGCAGGATTGGACTACCTTAATACTTTTTTTTTTAAAAAATGGTAACTTTAATGAAAAAGAACCACTAAGGGATATAGTTAATAATATTTCATGAAAATTGAAAGAACATTCTGGTTAAATTATTTCCTTGTAATTAACCTAATATTTAAATAAGACTGACCTACAAACAGTGCTCTGGACCACAAAAAAGCAGTCTATTACAGAAAATTCCTCTTCAAAGCTAACTTTCAACAGTACAGAATAACATCTCTTTCATTCATATTAACTGAAACTAACAGGTTAAACAATATACTTTCCATATCAGATGACACTATTAATTGCCTTTATTAATATATGAGAAATTTAAAAATAGGAGTAAGTTGGATATTTCAATCAAACACAGTCAATATCTATATAAATAAAAGAGTAAGGCTATATTTAATGTAATGGCACTTACTGAGGGTATCACATTTTCTTCAGAAATGAGAAACTGGTGCCTTGGTGGCTCAATTGGTTAAGCATCTGCCTTCAGCTCAGGTTGTGATCCCAGGCTCTTGGGATTGAGTCCTGCATCAGGTTCCAAGCTCAGAGTGGAGCCTGCTTCTCCCTCTACCTGCCTCTGTCTCTCTCTATCTCTCCGTATCTCATGAATAAATACATAAAATCATAAAAAAGAGAAATGAGTAAGCTGTGGCTGTGTTCATTAAAATCTGTTTTTCAATGTTTTATTGTCTAAAATATTCAACAGATGTATTTTTACTTTGTGTCTAAAATTATCACAATCTTTTAAAAATACAAATAGTCATTTGTATAATATGGATTTTGAGTTGTCATTCCATGATGAAAAATATACCACCTGAACACACGCTACCAACTTGCTTTCTGTAGCTTTTTGAGTGGGCATTTGATTACATTAAGTACATTAAAGTTTTTTGTTGTTGGTAGTATTTGTGCTGAAGATGCCATCTTAGACTAGTGCCCATTCTATTACATTTAATATTTTCTAAGATTCACATTTATTCACACTTTAATTTATGTGAAATGAGAATGTATTTTATTAGATGATATTTTATATTTGATAAAATAGAATGATATCCTTGTGAAGAAAAACAGCACAGAGGTTTGCTTAGATCAAAAAACACTTTACTCATCACATAAGGATTTTATTTTCTAAGATCCTACTAAAGAAATAATGGAAGAGATGCTTTCTCAGGTGAAATTAGCATCATGCCTTAAGGTATCAGATAAAAGCTATTTTACTTTAGATTTCACCATATTTTCCTTGGTTGGGAGGTAAGGGCAAAGTTTCTAAAAATAACTATCCTAAAAATACTTTCAGTTCTTTACCTGAAAATACATAAAGATTTAAATACTTTAAAAGTATATATTTTCAAAAAGGCAAAAGCAATTTTAACTCTATTTTTTTCCTTTTAACAAAAAGTAACCATGTAGAGTGAACTTTGTCATTTCTTGTAACATTTCTGTGTCATCATAAAATAATACTGTTTTAAAAATTCATCTTTTATAAAATTCTATATTATACATAATAAAATCATTTTGTATTGGGACTAATTTGTGAAGTCATTTTGACTGATGTATCTCAATTTGACTATTGGATCTATCTAGTAAGTGGCATAAATCAGGGGAAAAGTGAGTGGGTTTGACATATATATCAAATCTTTGTAATGGGAAGTGGAAAAGAGTGCTATCTGCTTTAAGAGAAGCTTCTCTATGAAATGTGTCCTTACCTAACTCCAATCATCTAACTTCAACTCTGTTCTAGGATTTTTTTTTTTTAAGAAATCACTGAAGTTTTGGGGCACCTGGGTGGCTCAGTGGGTTAAAGCCTCTGCCTTTGGCTCACGTCATGATCTCAGGGTCCTGGGATCGAGCCCCGCATCAGGCTCTCTGCTTGGCAGGGAGCCTTCTTCCCTCTCCTCTCTCTCTGCCTGCTGATCTCTCTCTCTCTGTGTCAAATAAATAAAAATCTTAAAAAAAAAAAAGAAATCACTGAAGTTTTGAAATTATGAAAGCTCCTATTTTGATGGCTTGTTGTTTTATGTGACTGATGACAAGCTCTGGAGGTGATATAGTAAATCAGTGACAGAGCAAATAAGGATCAAGGATTCTTCATTCTATTTATCTAAGAGGCAACAAGGTGGAACTTAGAAAGATGTAAAAATTAAAACTAAAAAAAAAAAAGTATTATTTTCTACATTATATTATCTATATTTTTAGGTGATTCTAAGTGGATAATATGGACTATCTTGAGAAGCATGTTCCATACATTTATTTTCCTCATTTTCTTATGTTGAAGTATTATTGACATGCAACATTGTGTTGGTTCCAGGTGTCCAATAAAATGATTCAATATTTGTATGTATTGCAAAATGATGACCACAATGAGTCCAGTTAAATTCACCTTACAAAGTTCCATAATTTTTTCCCCTTAGTATAGAAACTTTTAGGATATATTCTCTTAGTAACTTTCAAATATGCAATATGGCATTATTAACTACAATTGCCTTTCTGTACGTAATATTCCCATGACTTATTTTATAAATGGAAGCATGTGCCTTTTGACTACCTTTGCCCATTTCACCCACCCACCCCAAAACCCCTGCCTGGGAAACACCAGTGTGTTCTCTGTATCTAGGAGCTTGTTTGTTCTGTTTTGGTTTGGTTTGGTTTGGTTTGGTTTGGTTTGGTTTTTGTTTTGTTTTGTTTTGTTTTGGTTTGGTTTGGTTTGGCTTTTGTTGCTGTTTTTGTTTTTCCTTCCTCCATTCTTCCCTTCCTTCCTTCCTCCCTTCCTCCCTTCCTTCCTCTTTCTCTCTCTTCCTTCCTTTCTTTCTTTTCTTTCTTCTCCCTCCTTCCCTCCCTCCCTCCCCTCCTTCTCTCCTCCCTTCTTTCCTGCCTTTCCTCCAACTTCCTACTCTTATTTTTTTATTCTTTTCTTTCCTTCAGATTTCACATATCAGTGAGATTATATGATACTTGTCTTTCTTTGACTTATTTTATTTAGCAAATACCCTGGAATTTACTCATGTTGTTGCAAAAGGTAAAATTTTATTCTTTTTTATAGGTGAATAATGTTTTGTTGTGTAAGTATGCCACACTTTCTTTATTCATTCATCCATCAATGGGAACTTCACAAAAAGACTGAGCTCCTGGGTCTGTTGCTTCTTGCTCTGCCCTGGAGGTGATAGTTTTTTAAAAACTCTTTCTCTACGGGTTATAATCCTGTGGGACATGTAAGCCTAAGTCCTGTTGGCTATCAGGCAATGTAAGGGTATCCCCTGACCACAGACTCAAAAATCAGAGCACCAGAGAAAGGTATAAGCTCCTTTTGGGGAGGATACTGGGTACCTGGAAAGAGGCAGAGTAGAGAGCAAAAATATTATGTCTACTGGCCTCCATTCCCTAAGAACACCTCTATAACCCTGAAAAGTGTCCTAAGCTAGTAACCACCTCCTAGGCTGAAACTCCTGGACAAGCAAATAGTCCTCATTCTCAGAAAAGCTCATGGTTTGTTTTAGTCTTCTATCTGTGCCATGTCTTGGAGTAGTGTTCTGCTAAGAACTGTCTCTTTGATTATTACAATCCCATGAGACCCAGGAATCAAGAGCCAGGTGATCAAAGGACATCCCCTGGGTAGCAGTTCCAAAAACCGTGTCCCCAGATATAAAACCTGGACCACCAGATATGTACAGAGACTCCTTCTGTAATTATAAGAAACTCCTCAATTATAAAAATGAAAGCTTTTTTTTAATTACAGTAAAGGAATTAAAGATTTATATTCTCCTTCTAAAATGTAGATCCTGTGGGCCATTTTCTATATTAATTTAAAGTATTCATGATTATACTACTGCAGCTTTAAATATTTTGTTTAGAAAAAAAATTAAATTTAATTAAATAATGTATTACCTATATTTATTCAATGCTTAAATAATTTCCAGTATTCTCCTTAAAAAGATGAGGGGGAGATATTTTATATCATAATATACTCAAATTGTTTAGAATAATAAAATATGCAAAAAAATGTACTTTTCATTTTTGTATTTGAAAAATGATTAATGGTCTATATGTTATTATAGACATTGAGATAATTTTTCATAAACCAAAATTTATTCTGAAGCATAAATTTTGATATCCCTATTTGTGAGTGAAGGGATTTATCATAAAACATCTACACATTTAATTATAAAAAGCAGAAAATATAACCCAAATCCAAATGCATTCATTAAAATATATAAAATAAGTTAGCAGTTTGTTAAGTTTCATTTCTCTGTAATTTCCAACAAAATTATTTAGGAAAAAGAAAATTATCAAACAAAATATAAATAGGAACTATTTCTCAACTATTCCAGTAAGGTGTTCATGCACAAACACACAAAGGACACATGATTTTTAATCAGAAGTGATAGGTAAAAGTTGGCATTGCCAGTAGCAAAATCATTTGAAAGTTATGGTCATACTGGGTAAAAGAAAGACAGCCAATTTTAAACATGAAGCTGTTAGCATAACCTTATCTTTCACTAGGGCTTCAACTTTATTATTTTTAACTGAATTTCTATTATAAAATAAATCAGTAATTTATATGTTTAAATAGTGATTTGGAATAAAATATAAATTTAAGGGTTCAAAAGCCAAAAATAAACCTCTAAAAATATTACCGATATATAGGAAAATTTACTTTAGTATGAACATTTACAAAGAGACATAACTAGACAGAGTGGAAGCTCAAGGGGCAGAGATATGTAGATAGAGATGGGTCGATAGAGAAGAGAAAAGCAGGAAGAAAGAGTATTTGATGAACCCTAATTGCAATTTGAACACTGGGTTTGAAAAAGTGAATTATGATAGTAATGAAATTATTAAAAATCATCTGCTTCTCCCACCACAATCCTCCTGCTCCAGGTTGCCAGTTATAAAGCTAAGATGAGGCAAAAATAGAGATAGGACAATAAATATGTATTTGGTAAGCTGGTTAGAGACAGTTGTTTGAAAACACAACTTCATACATATTTTGACATTTTACTGGTTTAGAATGATGACACTTTTATTGACACGTGAGATGGAAAACAACAAGACAAAAACCAATAAACTACAAAGACAAAATTGATGAAAACAAGACTTATTTGGGGATATAAAAGTCATTTTCAGTGATGCACAACTGCTAAAATTATCAGCTGCTCATCAGATGTCAAAACTGTGCTATAGGGAAGTGACTTTTAACCTAGAATTATATTTATAATTATAAATTCCATAGCCTCAGAATCAAACATTAATCTATATAGATTATAGCATATAGTTTACAGTTTACAGGTGATGATCATTCAGTATGTATGCATTAGAAACTCCTACTTATTTTTTTTGCTTTTACTGCTATTGCCATGAAGGTTCATGTTTACAGACTGGAAGGTCTCAGAGGCTAAAGTTAATACTGTTTAAATTTTCATGCAATGGTGTTTAGCATAGTATTATAGATAATTAGGCCTGTCAATGCTTTAACATCCCGAGAAATCATTACATTACAGATAAACCCTAATAGACTGTAATACAGATAAGCTGTCAAAATTAAGTTTTAGAAACTCCTGAGGAAGTATATTTATGTACAAACAGAAAATAATAATAATTTAACTTAAAAAATGGAAGGTGGGAAAGAGGCAGGTGAGGTATATAATGTTAGTTGATTCCCACCTTCTGTAGAGAGAGTCAATAGGTAATGTCTATAGATGATACATTGAAAAGTGGGTGATATTATTGTAATTAGAAGTCTGGATATAACTTTCAAAGATGTCTCACTAGAAACAATTGAAAATAGTTTTCTTCAGAGTGAATCTGAGGATGTGGGGAAGTGAATATGAGGACTGTCACAGTTTACTAAAAACATTTTACTATTTTTAATTTTAGCAACTGCATACATCTTTTTGTGGAAAAATGTAATCTAAAAAATTAAGAGGCAAACCAGCAAACAAACCAAAACACAGAAGACATTGCTGAGGACTCAAGATGGTGGAGGAGTAGCAGGCTGAGATGATATTAGGTAGCAAGATATCAGCTAGATAGTTTATTAAACCATTCCGAACACCTACAAATTTAACAGGGGATTGAAGAGAAGAAGAATAGCAATTCTAGAAACAGAAAATCAACCACTTTCTGAAAGGTAAGACCTGCAGAGAAGTGAATCCAGAGGCTAAACGGAGGTGGAGCCCTCATGGGGACAGCGTGGTCTCACGTTCCATGGGGTCACTGAAGGATCAAGGGCATCTGAATATTGCAGAGCTCAAAGGTATTAGTGCAGGGAAGCTGGCTATAAAGACGAGCCGAGGAGCGAGGTCTCAGCTTAGGGTTACCTTAAACTGTGATCTATAGAACCATCAGGCCACTGCTCTTTGAACAGGGACCCCACAAGTAGCAGATCTGGGCAGACCTCCCTGGAAGAGTGGCAGTGATCTGCTGCATTTGGAGATTCTGTGTGGGGCTGTGCACCAGAGACAGAGATGCTCAGTCACAGGCCAGGTGACCTTGGCACACAGCCAGAGGCCAGGGGGACAGGAGTGAATGAGTGCTTTTCTAGGAGAGTGCACTGAGGAGTGGGGCCCTGAGCTCTCTGCTCCTCTGTGCTAGATATTGGGAGGCTGCCATTTTCATTCCTGTCCTCCAGAATTCTACTGAAAGCTATCAGGGAACAAAAGCTCCCAAGAGGGAATGGGAGCAGATTACTTAGCCTGGTCCCTGGCAAAGGTGGTGCAATTCCACCTGGGCAAAGACACTTGAGAATCACAACAACAGGCCCCCGCCCCAGAAGATTAGCAAGAAACCCAGCCAACACCAAGCTTACTTATCAAAGAGAAAAGCAGAATTTCAGAGAAGGAGAAAGCAAAGCATGAAATTCATGGCTTTCTCCCCGTGACTCTTTAGTCTTGCAAAATTAATTTTTAAATTTTTTTTCTTCCTCTAATTTTTTTTAACTTGTACTCTTTCCTCTTTTAATGTTTTTTAACTAGTTTATCTTAACAATACCTTTCATGAAAAAACAAACAAACAAACAAAAAACTTTTTGAATCTTCATTATTATAGTCATATTTTATCCTTTATTGTATCTAACTTTATCTTTTTGCATATACATATGGTTTTTTCTTCTAAAAATTTTGGGATACAATTTCTTCTAATAGATCAAAATATACCCTAAATCTAGTACAGGACTTTGTTCTAGTCTCCAGTCTGAGCAAGTGTTCTCCACTTTCTTTTTCTTTCTTTTCCCAACCAATTTATCTTATCAAGTCTTTTTTTTTTTTTAGATTTTTTTAAATTTATCTTTACAGTCATATTCCATCCCTTCATCATGTTTACCCTTATTTTTGTAAATATGTATATACATTTTTTTAGTTCCTTAAAATATTGGTAGGTAGTTTCTTCTAAGATACCCAAGTACTCCCAAAATTCAGTGGGTGGCTCTGTTCTATTCACCAGTCTAATATCTATATTTTCCTCCTTAAAAAAAAAAAATGAATTTTTTTTTGCCCCATCTATTCCCCCCAGGATTTGGAGTCTCTTCTGATTTGGTTAACACACATTTTTCTGGGGTCTTTGCCACCCTTTTAGTATTTTATTCTCTCCTCTATATATTCTTATCTGGACAAAATGACAAGGCTGAAAAACTCACACACACACACACACACACACACACAAAGCAGTACTGAAGGCTAGGGAACTAATCAATATGGACACTGGTAATATGTCAGATCTAGAGTTCAGAATGATGATTCTCAAGGTTCTAGCCAGGCTTGAAAAGGGCATGGAAGATATTAGAGAAAACCTATCTGGAGAAATAAAAAAACTAAAATCTAACCAAGTTGAAATTTAAAAAAGCTATTAATGAGGTACAATAAAAATGGAGGCTCTTACTGCTAGGATAAATGAGGTAGAAGACAGAATTAGTGATATAGAAGACCAAATGAAGGAGAATAGGGAAGCTGAGCAAAAGAGAGACAACTACTGGACCATAAGGGGAGAATTCAAGAGATAAGCAATACCATAAGACAAGACAACATTAGAATAATTGGGATTCCAGAAGAAGAAGAAGAAAGGAGAGGGACAGAAGGTATATTGGAGTGAAATATTGTAGAGATTTTCCCTAATATGGCAAAGGGAACAAGCATCAAAATACAGGAGGTGCAGGGAATCCCCCTCAAAATCAATAAGAATAGGTCCACACCACATCATCTAATAGTAAAACTTACAAGTCTTTGCCACAAAGAAAAAAAATCCTGAAAGCAGCCTGTGACAAGAAGTCTATAACATACAATGGTAGGAATATTAGATTGGCAGCAGATTTAACCACAGAGACCCAGAAGGCCAAAAAGAACCAGCATGATATATTCAGAGCACTAAATGAGAAAAACATACAACCAATAATACTATATCTAGCTAGACTATCATTAAAAATAGAAGGAGAGATAAAAAGCTTCCAGGACAAACAAAAACAAAAAGAATTTGTAAACACCAAACCCTCTAAGGAAATATTGAAAGGGGTCCTCTAAGCAAAGAGAGCCTAAAAGTAGTAGACTAGAAAGGAATAGACAATATACAGTAACAGTCAAATTACAGGCAATACAATGGCACTAAATTCATATCCCTCAATAGTTACCAGGAATGTAAATGGGCTAAATGCCACGATCAAAGGACACAGGGTATCAAAATGGATAAAAAAAACAAAACCCATCAATATGTTGTCTACAAGAAACTAATTTTAGTCCCAAACACACAACTAGATTTGAAGTGACAGGCTAGAAAACAATTTACAATGCTATTGGACATCAAAAAAAAGCTGGGGTGGCAATCTGTATATCAGATAAATTAGATTTTAAGCCAAAGACTATAATAAGAGATGAGGAAGGACACTATATCATACTCAAAGGGTCTGTCCAACGAGAAGATCTAACAATTTTAAATATCTATGCCCTTAACATGGGAGCAGCCAACTATGAATATAGTTGAATATGAACCACTTAATAACAAAATCAAAGAAACACATTGACAATAATTGTGGGGGACTTTAACACCCCCTCATTGAAATGGACAGATCATCCAAGCAAAAGATCAATAAAAGCTTTAAATGACACACTGGACCAGATGGACACCACAGATATATTCAGAACATTCCATCCCAAAGCAAGAGAATACAAATTTTCTCTAGTGCACATGGAACATTCTCCAGAATAGATCACATCGTGGGTCACAAATCAGGTCTCAACCAGTACCAAAAGATTAGGATCATTCCCTGCATATTTTCAGACCATAATGATCTGAAGCTAGAATTCAACCACAAGAGAAAATTTGGAAAGAACCCAAATACATAGAGACTGAAGAGCATCCTTTTAAAGAATGAATGGGTCAACCAGAAAATTAAAGAACAATTGAAAAAAAAATAATTGAAACCAATGATAATGAAAACATAATGGTTCAAAATCTGTGGGACACAGCAGCAGCAGGCCTGGGTGGAAAATAAATAGTGATACAAGACTTTTTCAAGAAACAGGAAAGGTCTCAAATACACACCCTAACCCTACCTAAAGGAGCTCTAGAAAGAACAACAAAGAAAGCCTCAACACAACAGGAGAAGATAAATAATAAAGATCAGAGCAGAAATCAATGAAATAGAAACCAAAAAACTAAACAAAACATAACAAACAAACAAAATCAGTAGAACAAATCAATGAAACTATGAGCTGGATCTTTGAAAGAATTGAATCCCTGGCTAGACTTATCAAAAAGAAAAGAGAAAGGAACCAAATAAATACAATCATGAATGAAAGAGGAGATCACAACCAACACCAAAGAAATATAAGCAATTTTAAGATCATATTATGAGTAACTATACACCAGCAAATTTGACAATCTGGAAGAAATGGATGCATTCCTAGAGATATATAAACTGTCACAACTGACCCAGGAATAAATAGAAAACCTGAACAGACCCATAACCATAAGGAGATTGAAGCAGTCATCAAAAATCTTCCAACAAGGGGTGCCTGGGTGGCTCAGTCAGTAAGTGTCTGCCTTCAGCTTGAGTCGTGATCTCTGGATCCTGGGATCAAGCTCCACATCAGGTTCTCTGCTCAGTGGGGAGCCTGCTTCCTCTTCTCTCTCTGCCTGCCTCTCTGCCTACTTGTGATCTCTGTCAAATAAATAAATAAAATCTTAAAAAAAAAATCTACCAACAAACAAGAGCTCAGGGCCAGAGAGCTTCCCAGGGGAATTCTACCAAACCTTTAAAGAAGAATTAACTCATATTCTTCTGAAACTGTTCCAAAAAATAGAAATGGAAGGAAAACTTCCAAACTCATTTTATGAGGCCAGAATCACCTTGATCCCAAAACCAGACAAAGAACCCCTCAAAAAAGAGAATTACAGACTAATATCCTTGATGAACACAGATGTGAAAATTCTCACCAAAATACAAGCCAATAGGATCCAATAGTACATTAAAAGGATTAGTCACCACGAACATATGGGATTTATTACAGGGCTGCAAGGTTGGTTCAACATCTGCAAATCAATCAATGTGATACAATTCCTTAATAAAAGAAAGAACAAGAACCACATGATACTCTAAATAGATGCTGAAAAAACATTTGACAAAATGCTTTTTCTTTCTTGATCAAAACTCTTCAAAGTGCAGGGATAGAGGATACATACCTCAATATCATCAAATCTATCTATGAAAAACCCACAGCGAATATCATTCTGAATGGAGAAAAACTGAGAGCTTTTTTGCCAAGGTCAGGAACACAGCAGGGATGTCCATTATCACACTGCTATTCAACATAGTACTAGAAGTCCTAGCCTCAGTGATCATACAACAAAAAGAAATTAAAGAAATCCAAATTAGCAAAGAAGTCAAATTCTCACTCTTTATAGGTGATATGATACTTTATGTGGAAAACACAAAAGACTCCACTCCAAATCTGCTAGAACTTGGGCAGGAATTCAGTGAAGTGTCAGGATATAAATTTAATGCACAGAAATCAGTTGCATTTATTTATACCAACAACAAGACAGATGAAAAAGAAATTAAGGAGTCAATCCCATTTACAATTGCACCCCAAACCATAAGATACCTAGAAATAAACCTAACCAAAGAGGCCAAGAATCTATATCAGAAAACTGTAAAGTACTCATGAAAGAAACTGAGGAAGACACAAAGAAATGGAAAAATGTTCCATGCTCCTGGATTGGAAGAACAAATATTGTGAAAATGTCTATGATACCTAAAGCAATCTACACATTTAATGCAATTGCTATCAAAATAACATCCTTTTTTTTTTTTTCAAAGAAATGGAACAAATAACCCTAAAATTTATATGGAACCAGAAAAGACCTCAAATAGCCAAAGAAATATTGAAAAAGAAAGTCAAAGTTGGTGGCATCACAATTCCGGACTTCAAGCTCTATTACAAAGCTGTCATCATCGAGACAGTATGGTACTGGCACAAAAACAGACACATAGATCAATGGAACAGAATAGAGAGCCCAGAAATAGACCCTCAACTCTATGGTCAACTAATCTTCGACAAAGCAGGAAAGAATGTCCAATGAAAAAAAGACAGCCTCTTCAATAAATGGTGTTGGGAAAATTGGATGGCCACATGCAGAAAAATGAAATTGAACCATTTCCTTACACCACACATGAAAATAGACTCAAAATGGATGAAGGACCTCAATGTGAGAAAGGAATCCATCAAAATCCTTGAGGAGAACGCAGGCAGCAACCTCTTCGACCTCAGCCACAGCAACATCTTCCTAGGAACATCGCCAAAGGCAAGGGAAGCAAGGACAAAAATAACTATTGGGATTTCATCAAGATCAAAATCTTTTGCACAGCAAAGGAAACAGTTAACAAAGCCAAAAGACAGCTGACAGAATGGGAGAACATATTTGCAAAGGACATAGCAGATAAAGGGCTAGTATCCAAAAACTATAACTTTTCAAACTCAACACCCAAAGAACAAATAATCCAATCAAGAAATGGGCAGAACACATGAACAGACATTTCTGCAAAAAAGATATCTAGGTTGCCAACAGACACATGACAAAGTGTTCCACATCACTTGGCATCAGAGAAATACAAATCAAAACAATGAGATACCACCTCACACCAGTCAGAATGGCTAAAATTAAAAATCAGAAAATGAAAGATGCTGGCCAGGATGCAGAGAAACGGGAACCCTCCTACACTTTTGGTGGGAATGCAAGTTGGTGCAACCACTCTGGAAAACAGCATGGGGGTTCCTCAAAAAGCTGAAAATAGAGCTACCCTAAGACCCAGCAATCACACTACTGGGTATTTACCCTAAAAATACAAATGCAGTGACCCAAGGGTCATGTGCACCCGAATGTTTATAGCAGCAATAGCCACAATAGCCAAACTATGGAAAGAACCTAGATTCCCATTAACAGATGAATGGATAAAGAAGAAGTGGTATATATATACAATGAAATACTATGCAGCCATCAAAATAAATGAAATATTGGCATTTGCGATGATGTGGATAGAACTAGAGGGTATTATGCTTAGCGAGATAAGTCAATAAGAGAAAGACAATTATAAGATATCCTTGACATGAGGAAGTTGAGAGGCAATGTGGTGGGTTTGGCAGTGTAGGAATGGAATAAATGAAACAAGATTGGATTGGGAGGGAGATAAACCATAAGAGACTCTTTATCTCACAAAACAAACTGAGGGGTGAGTGGGGTAGGGAGGGGGTGTTTGGGTTATGGACACTGGGGAAGGTATGTGGTATGGTGAGTCCTGTGAAGTGTGTAAACCTGGCGATTCACAGACCTGTACCCCTGGGCCTGATAATATATTATATGTTAAAAATAAATAAATAAAATTTAAAATAAAAAAAAATAAAGAAGACATTGCTAATACATTTCTGGGATATACAGAAATAAGATATTATAATGTATCAGGGGACTAATTTGATTGGATAGAGAAATTTATGTTCAGATTTGAATTACATAACTATGGCTGTCATGTTGCCAATTGACTGAATTGAATCAGGCTAATTAACAAGCAATTGAAATTGATGGGTGAGATGATTTGTATTTTGTTTTTTAGAGATCTGTTTATTTATTTATTTAGAGAGAGAGAGAGAGAGAGAGAGTATGTGGGTGGGAGGGGCTGAAGGTGAGGAAGAGTGAGAATCTCAAGCAGACTCCATGATGAGCATGAAGCCTGACATGGGGCTCCATCCCATGACCCTTAGATTATCACCTAGTCAAAATCAAATGTTGGATGCTCAACCAACTAAGCTACCCAAGTACCCCAAGGACTTGAATTTGAGGCAGTGGCAGCAGAGATGGGTCAGGAAGAAAAGATAGATATAAGATGAGAAGGTTGAAATTAAGAACTTAATTGAATAGATGTGTAGATGAGAAACAGAAAGATGTCCTGAATAAATTAAGAGTTTCCAATTTGATAGTTGTGCAAAAGCTGTTATCAACTGCTTTATTTAAACAAACAAACAAAAACAAAAAAAAAATACTCACAAAAAACTTCCAACTTCCAAATGTGAGATTGTAATCTTCCCTAAAATCCAAACAAGTAAACCTAAAATACAAATTATTTCAAATGGGATTATTGACATAGATTTAGTAGTATCAATCTAGAAAAAATATCACTCACATTTAAAAATTAGGCCACATGGACCATCACTTCAATTATTCTCATCCAAGGACTGTCCAATAAATGATGCTTCTGGTAAGCAATTGCAGGATTGTACTAATATATGTACATTCAATCATTTTAAAAGATGCTTTGATTCTTCCTAATGCAGATTGAGTCACTTTTGTCAAGCCAATTCTCATGAATGAGATATACCATAGCATAAAGAATGCATTTTATTAAAAATGAAAATGTAACAGGGAGAAAATATTATTTATTTTAATTATAAGATTAGATTAGGTTTTGCCATATGGTTACACATTTTTATTATTTAAATATTTTTGATGGGTAATTCAAAAAGTGTCCTAGCTTATAGCATAAATCATATATTAAATTCAAAGACATAATTATAAAATTCATCAATTACTAACAAGGCCATTTTACAACTTTCATTGTATATGAAAGTTTTTTGTTTTTTGTTGAGGAACTTATGATTGTAATTGTTTTTTGTTGAGGAACTTATGATTGTAATTAATATGTTGTTAAGTTATTTATTTAATTAAATATAAGATTTATTTTTTTTGTTTTTTGTTGAGGAACTTATGATTGTAATTAATATGTTGTTAAGTTATTTATTTAATTAAATATAAGATTTACATGGGTATTGTCAGGTTTGGACTTCCTAATAAATGAGAAATTAAAATTTCTTAAAAAGCAAAGCATAGCATACATATTATTGATCAGATTACTAGGCTTTTGAAGGGAAACTGAAATGGTACTGACTTTTTCCCTCCAGAACCAACAGACATATTTCCTTAGAGAAGATTAAGATAGGAGAAAGGATACTTGAGTTAAACATTTTGGAGATGTAAGTTGCCGAAAATCAGAGAGTAAATCTGAAGACTAGTGTTAGACATTGATCGGGGAAGTACATTGACAATGAAGGGGGAAGAAGGATTAGAAATCAAGATGTAATGGTGTTTGATGTGGACTTTGGAGTCACCCATTTAGAAAGGCAGGAATTGGAAAGAAAGACTGTGAATATTTGCCAACAAATGAATGAATGAGGAGAAATGATTGTCAGTTTAGACAGATGACAAGTAGATGATTCTGTCAGATGTTCATTAATGAATAAATAATTAATATTTATATTTTTTCTCTTGGTATGAAAATAAATGCCACTCAGTTCATTATAATGTATTCTATTATAATGTATTTTATTATATATTTTCAATAATGTTTATACAATCAATTTGCACAACAGAATGTTTTCTTGGATTAGAAAAGGTAAACTTTTTTTCCGCTTGTTTAAAATAAAATAAAACAAACTTTTATAAGGCCTGAAATTGAAGAAATCCCTAAGAAAAACATTTAGAAAAACATCATAAAGACTTTGATTTCAAACTTTCAAAACTTTTACGGAGACCAGAGGAGATGAAAGAGGCAGCAATTTTAAGAATAAGAAATATTCTAGTCCCAAACTGTTGCAATGTATGCTTGACACTATCTATGAGAGACTATGTTTTAACCTCAGCAGGCTACTGGGTTTCAAAGTTGATGTTAGAGAATTTTGGAGAAACAATTTTTTTTTTTTTAAGAAGCAATACATATATAAAAATATTTGGGAATCCTGAAGGGTATACATGGGTTTGGCAAAATCAATAATGATTTGAAACAACCTCAATGAAGACGTTGTCCAAATCATTAGGATTCTTTTTTCTTTTTAAAGGTTTTATGCATTTGTTTGAGAGAGAGAGCATGGGCAGGGGGTAGGGGTAGAGGGAGAAGCAGGCTCCCTACCAAAGCATAAAAGCCAATGCAGGACTTCATCCTGGGACCCTGGGATCATGACCTGAGCCAAAGGCTGACACTCAAGCAACTGAGCCCCCAGGAACCCTCACTGAGGATTCTTTAGTAAACAAGTATAAACCAATGTAAGTATGATCTCTTTAACAAACAATGATATGATAGTGGAGATTATAAGTTATATTAAAATATGATTTGAACACAAAATTATTTTTAATTTAGATTGTTTATTGAAATCTATCTAATTCATTTCTGTGCCAGGGAGAGTTTTGTGCTAGTTTCTTCCTATTTCATTTTTTCCTCATAAAGACACTGTATTAACATTTTCATTTTACAGATAAAGATAGCTTAAATAAGACAAGGAGATTTAACATAGAGTCTAAATTATATACTTACTAAATGATGAAGTCAGGAATCTTCCTTAGCAGTACACTTTCTGCTCTTGGTGACCCAAAATGAGATTGGAACTACTGAAGTTATCTATTTATATAAGATTTATAAATTGCATAACAAAAACCTTCCTGGAGCAAATATGTTTTCAGGGATTTCAGTCATTTTTATATTTTATCTTATAACATCCCATTATCATTTTAGTCTAAAAGTGAAAGATAATTTATGGAAGTAGCCATGTGTATACACTTTTATACAGAATAATTAAAATATTATCTTAGATTATGATAATTTTATTCATAATGTTATTGACAAAATATACTATAGAGACCTCCTTTTTATTATTGATTTTTATTCATTGATGAGAAGGCAAATAAATATTGTAAGAGTACTGTAAGTTGTTGAGGGTTTTTCTTTGTTTGCTTTTGTATAGTGTATTCTATTACAGAGTCTGTCAAGGCATATTATGGTTTCCCTCTTGAGAAAAAACATTTTTATCTTTAAGTCAAGTTCTCAAGTTCTATAAGAACTTTTTTTTAATCATGCTTTGGGACCATATAGGATTTGGGTTCAGTGTTATAGGTAGTATGTGTTTATTAATTAGATACTAGTAATCTAAAATTAATTTAGATTCTATTCAAAGTTTTCAAATACTCCTCTATGTACATACTTCTTAATGTGCATTAAAACACATTCATAGCCAATTACTTATGTCAATGTCAAAGGTGGCACTGATATTAAATTGCCACGTTTAGTGTATTCATCTAAAATTATCAAGTGGCTGTTATGTGACAGGAGCTATAGTAACAGCTGGAAATATAAAGATAAATAATTCATATCCCTGTCCCTGACTAAGAGCTTACAGTCTAGTTAGGGTTGGCAGAATTTACAATACCATATAACCAGAGATTTGAATCAAGTGTCCTGGAAGCACCAAGAATAGCTAAGTTAAATTTCCAGAGATGTTCGTAATAAATAATAATGAGAAACGTGTAAGATAGAATGTTGGAATATGAAGTTCACTGATCATTACACACCTATATATTTTTTAAATTTTTCTATGTGATTAGCATGATTAAAATGTATATAAAGACTCTAATTACAAGTATATAGGTAACTTGAAAATTATTCAAATACAAACAAGATAAATATGGAAAATAAATGGAATATTATAATAAATTTTAGCTAATGTATAAGTTTTGAGAAAAGTAATGATCCACATTCAATTTCAGCCAGTTATAAATATCACAAAGGACAGTTAAAGCACACATATTGTAATCTGAACTCTTTAAATAAAAGCACAAAATTTTCTTTTAAGACCAGTAAATTGTAGATTAGCCACATACTACAAATTACATGCAAATGTCCAATAACAGATAACAAATATTAAGAAAATATAAAAATTAACTTTCATTTCTACAGCATGCAATTTAGGATAGAATAATTGATTTCAAATAATTGATTTCAAACAAATTCAAGGAGCGATAAAACTCTGAGCTAGTAACAGCTATTATTTATATTGACAGATAAATGTTTATTTTCTACAGAAGTGAAAATTGCATATACACTTAATTGCTTAATGTTATGTTGTGAAAATAATTTGTTCAATTTTAGCTCACATTGTCTTTTCCAATTCATATAAGTACTTTTGTTTTTTCTAATTTTTTAATTATTTATTTTTAATTTTTTATTTTATATTATTTTCATATTCGTTTATTTTTATTTTATTTATTAATATCATTTTTATGTTTTATTTATTTTTTATTTTTATTATTTATTTATTTGACACAGAGAGAGAGAGAGAACAAGTAGGCAGAGAGGCAGGCAGAGACAGGCAGAGAGAAAGGGGGAAGCATGTTCCCTGCTGAGCAGAGAGCCCAACATGGGGCTCATCCCAGGACCCTGAGATCATGACCTGAGCTGAAGGCAGAGATATTAACCCACCAAGCCACTCAGGTGCCCCTCACAGAAATACTTTTAACATATTTATTTCTTTAACAACCACATAGTCTTTCTATGTGTCCAATACTGACATTTGAGCATTACAAACCAGTTATTTAATTCTCACATCTTAATTCATTTTTCTTTTGCAAATAAAACACTGTATAGACTATGTGGTGTATAAAAAACAGAAATTTGTTTGTCATGGCTCTGGAGCCTGAGAAGTCCAAAATTCAGGCACCAGCAAATTCAATGTCTGATGAAGCCCTGCTTCCTGGTCACTCAGTCCTCATTTTGCAGAAGGGATAAGGGAGCTCTCTGAGGCCTCTTTCATTGGGGTACTTTTCCCATTCATGAAGGCTCCATCCTCAAGATTTAATCATCTTCCAAATATCCCACTTCCAAATACCATCACAATGGGGGTTAAATTTCAACCCATGAATTTTAGAGACACATTCAGTTTGCTGGACCTCATAAAAACACTAGGAAGTAGTTCTCTTTATTAACTCCATTTAAAGTTGAAGAGTAGAGATTGAAAAAATAGCTCATCAACTAGTATGTAAAACAGCCAGGTTTGAAAACAGACTGAATCCAGATAAGGGAATATCTTCAACCTTAACTTGTATTTTGTCTCAATATACATTAAATAAGTGGTCATTCACATGTAATGATATAGTAATAATATACATCATCAACTGTAGGTACAGTATTTTCACTATAGATTTCTTCCTCAACTTCCTTTGTGAAACTCCATCCTTTTACCCTATGAAACACAGATACCTTCTGTGCTTTAACAAAACACAGTTAACATTGTATAAACAGAAAACAAAACAAAACAAGAAACAACCCTTCAAGTTAAATGCAAAACTCAATGTAGCTGCTCTGAAACTAACATAATTATTTCAGTAGGGCAAATGAATAGGATACATAGAGGGAGTAAGAGGGTAGTGTATTGGGGTGCCTGGGTGGCTCAGTGGGTTAAAGCCTCTGCCTTTGGCTCAGGTCATGATCTCAGGGTCCTGGAAGTGAACCCCAAGTTGGGCTCTATGCTCAGCAGGGAGCCTGCTTTCCCCTGCTTCTTTGCCTGCTTGTGATCTCTGTCAAATAAATAAAATCTCAAACAAAGCAGTGTATCAATATACAGTGTACAATACAGTGCATTAACACAATATAGAATGCTAAATAAGCTTTTATTAATAATTATTTTTAGTTCTAAAAACTTTAACTTTTTAATATCATACCTAAAGAATCTTGACAATATTTTGTTTTATGTTAAAATTTCAAATATGATTTCATTATGGCCCTGGAGTCTTATTACAAAAATCTTTTCAAATAAAATGTCCATGGAAAACTAGAAAACTTGCTTCTGATTTCCCATTTGCTTTTGTTTATCTGTATAATACTGGAGTTTTGTAAACACCCACAGCATTGTTCACTTTGTTCACCTGTAATCTTCTGATTCATCTTTCATTTTATGGTACCAATCTAGGTGAGAGTTGCTACAGTCCAAAATGCAGGCTTTAATCTAAAGCCCTAATGTTTGTGATGGACATCCCTGCTGTACTCACTTGAGCCTTTTGCCACCAAACGGGACAGACTGTCTGATGTCTGGTTATGTGGCTACAGGGTTCTATATTTTATAATTGTTCCATCTAGCTGAAATTCCTACATAACAAAAATAGTTCATATAATCTATTTAATTATTTTTAAAATGTAAAGAATATATATTTTTCTCATGGTATCTTAATTCTAATATAAATTCCTTTTTTTCAACTAACTTTTTTTTTTGTCTGCTTAATGATAACTGAGATCTTATAAAGACAATTCTTGAGTATTCAAGTAACTTTTCAGTAGTAATTATGGATACATTGTTTTATTTTTGTTTTTGCTAAGAACCACTTGTTGGCAATGTTTGTTTACTCCATCAGTCAGAGCAGCTCATCCTTATCTTGTAATACTCTTCGACTCTTCCCCATTGAGAGTAAACAGAGTGGGCCAAGGCTCTTAGATAAGTCTTAGCAAATGGCTTAAGTGTTGGCAAATTTATTCTCAGACTTGCATAACTTATAAGAGAAAACCAATGCAGATAATATTTGTCTTTTTATTTTGTTCAGTGAGAGAACAAGAGTTTTAAGCTCCTAATTTCAGAAAGTACATATAGGATAATAGTCAAGCCTGTCATATTTCAATCCCTTACAATAAAAATGTGTCTTTCTATAATTCCTACTGTTAGGTAGCTCTAGAATTGCCCTAGAAGCTAAATTCACATGTAAATGCTCCACTCGTATAGCCCAACTGGTGATAATTGTAAAAATAGTAAATATCCAAGGATATCATTCAGTAGACCCGTCAGACCACAGGAGGGCATAGTGTGAAAACATCTATTCCCAACTTGGCTTAAATCTTACTTTTCAGAACACTGAAAAGAAATAATGAGAGAAACATGAAATTGCAAAGTAATGAATGGACAGGCTAAGAATATAAGTTAGACCATGGACTATGAGTAACCCAAAAGTTAAAGTGATAATTAATAATTTAGAAAATGCTATGGAATGGATGAGGAATATGGAAGTGAAGCTTGAAGAAACGATCTCAAAGAAGGGAGAACTGACCAGACGCAGGAATCAAAAAATGGTTGAATCTCATTAATGAAGCACTACTGTTATAATGATCCCAAAACGCCTGCCTCTGAGATTCCTCAAACATGTGGTTTTCTGCTTTTATGTCCCTAAAATACAGGGCACAAGATGATTTTACTTCCAGTTTGTTGCTGTGGCTTACTGAGTTACTTTTGGATTGGCAAATACATTGGCCTAAATTATCCTGAATGAGAGTCTGGCCCTTTGAATTCAGTAGGAGTACCACAACAAAAACCCATGAATTATGGACCTCAGTAGGGCCAGACGGAAGACACATCACCCACCACCCCCACCACACACACACACACACACACACACACACACAAGATAAATATATATATAAGGTACACATGTTTTTCTTTTTCTACTATTGCATTTTGAAATGCTGTGCCTGATAAGCAATTTAAAGCAGAAGATAATTTAATTAGATGCTACAGCTCTATGAAATCATGATAAGTTTCATACATAGTATTTATTTCACTTTGGTTTATAAACACTTTAGGATCTTTAATGAAAAAATCATTAAATATGGTGAGGATAGTTATATATATATATATATATATATATATATACACACACACCATTAAATATATGTTGAATATGTATTTATATATAACTGAGATATGTCTTAAATTTAAAGTATATATTAAACCACTGCAAATGCATTTTATCCATAAGACATAAAAATATGTATCTCAAATATCTAGTATTTCCATTCTGGTTAAATTGAACTTATGCCTAAAGTACCAAAATTTAGGATTCAAGATGATCCCCTGGAAAAGGCACTGGGGTTCCCCATGAGGCAGACTAATTTGAACAGCAGCAGCTTTCGAAAGAAAGCCACTGCATTTCTCTTTGACCTCTGAGCCAGGCACTGAATCCTGCCTGTGGCTATTTAGAGCACTTATGAAGAATTGAAAAAGAAAAAGCAATGCTGCATATTTCAGAATTTAGTTTGTTCTTATTAGACAAACTTATTCTCCTCCCCAACAAGCAGCTGCAATTCTCTAAAACTGTTAATTCTATATGAAGAAATCACTTTTATTTACATGTTATATTCGTATGAAATGTGTATGCATGCATATTAGCTAAGCCTCAAATGATCTGCTATTTAATAAGACTGGAAAATCACCTGCTTAAATTAGAGAAGTGCAGGAGGAATGGGGTATGCATTTTTAAACACACTGAGTTACACTGATATCATAATTTGACAGAATAAGCTTAATCACTACAGAAAACGGTTTTCTCTTTGGATAACTTCAGAGGCCAATGCTTATCATCTATCTTCCTTGTTAAATGATTGTAGGGGATCTATAAATAGGTATTTATTCTCCCACTAGTGCTAAATATACTTTATTTTTAGGACATATTGAGATATTTTCCTCATGTCAGCTTTTATTTGATTTTCGCCTTTCCTTAGAACATTTTGTAAAAGTTTAAGTTAAACTAAAAAGATAGACCTAAAGATAGAACTTGTAGCATAATTTCAAAAATTCATGTGGTTTCATATATTTTGTGTTGCAAGACAATATGTTAAGATTTGACCTTGATATCTAAATTACTCTATGAGACAACATAAAGCATAAATTTAAAAGAATAAGTAAGGGCGCCTGGGTGGCTCAGTGGGTTAAGCCGCTGCCTTCGGCTCGGGTCATGATCTCAGGGTCCTGGGATCGAGGCCCGCATAGGGCTCTCTGCTCGGCAGGGAGCCTGCTTCCTCCTCTCTCTCTACCTGATTCTCTGCCTGCTTGTGATCTCTCTCTGTCAAATAAATAAATAAAATCTTAAAAAAAAAAAAAAAAGAATAAGTAAAATATTTCACTAGAAAGTTTTAAGCTATTATAAGAAACTAACAAAATGCCTAATTTAAAATGAACTCAAATGTAATATGTTTAAAAATGTGATGCATTTCTAAGCTCCTTACTTCATTGGCTGAAATAAATGAAATATAAATAACAAATTCTTTAGTTTGAAAAATCTCTACAATTAATTAATTTTTAATGTTTCAATTTCTCTTGACTTACATGGATCAAAAATATTAAGTATTAGTTTCAATAGCTTGCAATATATTCCTTACTTATATAGTAGTCCCTGACTTAAATTTCAAATGCTTGAGTAGGGATTGTGTATTTCCATTACTGTAACAACATATGTACAATTGAGGCTACCACTGTCAGGTTTAGTTGACAGGCTATAGGAAGTAAATTGGCAATGAATTTCTTCACTTTCATTGCTACAAATGAATGTTACAAATAAATATTTTATTTATAGGATTAATGCCATCATTCTACATAACAGAATATGTACATATATACATTTCTGCATACACCTATACATTCCTGCTACATATATGCCACAAAGTTAAAGTCATTATACAGAAAAATTTAGGATCAAAACTTAGCCTTAAAAAGATCATGAAATAAAAAAATTATAATAATAAAAAACCCACACAAAGACCACAAAATAAAACAGTGAAATAGTTTGTTTATTAAAAAGGTTAAAAAAATGCCCCATTTTCTAAGTTTATGACAGTTATCAAATAAACAGCATCATACTTTATATCTGTCTGTATATATCTTGAAATAAATAATATCAGAAGAAACTCAAGACACTATGAAATAAAAAATCATTCGAAGGGTGCCTGAGTGGCTCAGTCAGTTAAGTATCCAACTCTTGATCTCTGCTCAGGTCTTGATCTCAGGGTTGTGAGTTCACGTAGCATGCTGGGCTCCACACTGGGTGTGCAACCTACTTAAAAAAATTAAAAAATTAAAAAAGATAAAAACATTAAAAATTCCAGCTTTCATGTGTTAAACAAAATTAGTCAGAGAAAGACAAATACCACATGATTTCATTCACCTGTGGCATTTAAGAAACAAAACAGATGAACATGGTGGGGTGGGAAAGAGAGAGAGAGGCAAACCATAAAACAGATTCTAAACTGTAGAGAACAAAGAGGTTTGCTGGAGAGGAAGTGGGCAGGGGGATGGGGTAAATCAGGAGATAGGTATTAAAGAGGGCACCTGTGATGAGAACTGGATATTGTATGTAATGAATCATTGAATTCTATTCCTAAAATTAATATTATATTATATATTAACTAACAAATTTAAATAAAAACTTGAAACCATAAATAAACAAATAAATTAATAGACAATAGAAATTTTAACTGTCAAAATGTAATATAAAATAAAAATTGCCTTGTAAAAAATTTAAAAATATAAATAAATAAGTAAAAAAGAAACAAAAATTAAAAAAAATAAAATGCTCAATAAAAAAGAAAAACAAAATCAAGCCTCCAGTTTTATAAACAAACAATTGGAAAGATATGGATGAATGTTATTAACTTTTTTCTAAAAAGTAAATAAATCATAATGCCTGTATTGCACTAGCTCTGCTTTCAAATATATAGGAAATACATGTATATTTGCAGTTATGCAATTTTCTGCAGGGAAAATAATTCCCAAGACTTTCATACTCCAACTCACCCCCTCCTCAAAGGATGCTAATATGACTAAGACCCCCTAATATGCTTATACCTGGAAGTGATTTCCAAATATCATCACAACTTCATGGGCTCATTCTTTGTCTTAGTTGGTATACTCTGTACTCTACTAATATGCTCTGATTATGCTATCAACATACTACATTGCAGCTACTTCAGCTATCTCATAAGGTGCTAGGGGTCAATTAAAATTCTCATATTTTATACAAACTGCTATCAAACAAAATGTCCTCTATCCCATTTAATTATATCTTTATATGTAAAAACTTTATACTAATTCAAGTTAAATCAATTAACTTGCCAAAATGATATTTTATTATTTAAAAGATTTGGAAAATGAGCCATCAATTCTACTTGTTTCATCTGCCATTTCCATTACATTAAACACATTTTATCCCTTAAGATGGAACAAATTTTCCACTTCCTTTACATAACCCAGCTCATTTGAGGGCACCACAATTCACACAATAGTCTAATTCCATGAAATATTGCATAACCCATATCTATTGCACAATCTATAACAAAGATAGATCTACTTCATTTGAATGAGGAACTGAGTAAACTGAAACATATAAAATGTTTTAGATGGGGAGAGGAGGAGTCAAGATGGTGGAGAAGTAGCTAGCTGAGACTTCTTCAGCGAGCAGGAGATCAGCAAGACAGCTTATCTACAGATAGCAAACACCCACAAATCCAACGGCAGATCGAAGAGAAGAAGAACAGCAATTCTAGAAACAGAAAATCAACCACTTTCTGAAAGGTAGGACTGGCGGAGAAGTGAATCCAAAGCAACGGGAAGATAGATCCTGGGGGGAGGGGCCGGCGGCTCCCCACAAGCCGAAGAGCAATGGAGCACAGAATCAGGACTTTTAAAAGTCTGTTCCGCTGGGCGCCTGGGTGGCTCAGTGGGTTAAGCCACTGCCTTCGGCTCAGGTCATGATCTCAGAGTCCTGGGATCGAGTCCTGCATCGGGCTCTCTGCTCAGCAGGGAGCCTGCTTCCCTCTCTCTCTCTGCCTGCCTCTCTGCCTACTTGTGATTTCTCTCTGTCAAATAAATAAATAAAATCTTTAAAAAAAAAAAAAAAAAAGTCTGTTCTGCTGAGGAACATCACTCCAGAGGCTAAACCGGGGTGAAGCCCACACGGGGTCAGCGTGGCCTCAGGTCCCGCAGGGTCACAGAAGGATCGGGGTGTCTGAGTTTCACAGAGCTCAAGGGTATTAGAACAGGGAAGCCAGCTACAGAGACAGAGCTGAGGAGTGAGCTCCCAGCTCGGGGTTACCTTGAACCAGTTGCAGGCTCAGTGAGCTCGGAGTGCAGCTGGAGGCCAGGGAGACAGCAGTAATTGGGCGCTGTTCTCTGGGGGTGCACTGAGGAGTGGGGCCCCGGCCTCGTGGCTCCTCTGGGCTGGAGACTGGGAGGCTGCCATTTTCATTCCCGTTCTCCAGAACTCTACAGGAAGCATTCAGGGGAAAAAAGCTCCCGAAAGCAAACCCGAGCTGATAACTCAGCTCAGCCCCTGGTAAGGGCGGTGCAATTCCGCCTGGGGCAAAGACAGTTGAGAATCACTACAACAGGCCCCTCCCCCAGAAGATCAATAAGAAATCCAGCCAGGACCAAGTTCACCTACCAAGGAATGCAGTTTCAATACCAAGGAGAGCAGCAGATTTCCAGAGGAGGAGAAAGCAAAGCACAGAACTCATGGCTTTCTCCACATGATTCTTTAGTCTTGCAGTTAATTTAATTTTTTTTCTCTTATTCTGCAAAATTTTTTAAACTTTTAACCTTTTCTTTTTTAATGTTTGTTTAAACTAGTTTATCATATATATATATATTCTTTTTATACTTTTCCTTTATTCGTTTTCTTTTTTTAATTGTTTCTTTTTTTTTTTCTGAACCACTTTTTATCCCTTTTCTCCCCCCTCATGATTGGGATCTCTTCTGATTTGGTTAAAGCATATTTTCCTGGGATTGTTGCCACTTTTTTAGTATTTTACTTGCTCCTTCATATACTCTTATCTGGACAAAATGATAAGGTGGAAAAATTCACCACAAAAAAAAGAACAAGAGGCAGTACAGAAGGCGAGGGACCTAATCAATACAGACATTGGTAATATGTCAGATCTAGAGTTCAGAATGACGATTCTCAAGGTTCTAGCCAGGCTCAAAAAAGGCATGGAAGATATTAGAGAAACCCTCCCTAGAGAGATAAAAGCCCTTTCTGGAGAAATAAAACAACTAAAATCTAACCAAGTTGAAATTAAAAAAAGCTATTAATAAGGTGCAATAAAAAATGGAGGTTGTCACTGCTAGGATAAATGAGGCAGACGAAAGAATTAGTGATATAGAAGACCAAATGACAGAGAATAAAGAAGTTGAACAAAAGAGGGACAAACAGATAGTGGACCATGAGGGGAGAATTTGAGAGATAAGTGACATTATAAGATGAAACAACATTAGAATAATTGGGATTCCAGAAGAAGAAGAGAGAGTGGAGCAGAAGGTATATTGGAAAGAATTATTGAAGAGAATTTCCCCAATATGGCAAAGGGAACAAGCATCAAAATCCAAGATGTGCAGAGAACCCCCCCTCAAAATCAACAAGAATAGGTCCACACCCCGTCACCTAATAGTAAAATTTAAAAGTCTTAGTGACAAAGAGAAAATCCTGAAAGCAGCCCAGGAAAAGAAGTCTGTAACGTACAATGGTAAAAATATTAGATTGGCAGCAGACTTATCCACAGAGACCTGGCAGGCCAGAAAGAGCTGGCATAATATATTCAGAGCACTAAACAAGAAAAACGTGCAACCACGAATAGTATCGCCAGCTAGGATATCATTGAAAATAGAAGGAGAGATTAAAAGCTTCCAGAACAAACAAAAACTGAAAGAATTTGCAAACACCAAACCAGCTCTATAGGAAATATTGAAAGGGATCCTCTAAGCAAAGAGAGAGCCTAAAAGTAGTAGATCAGAAAGGAACAGAGACAATATACAGTAACAGTCACCTTATAGGCAATACAATGACACTAAATTCATATCTCTGAATAGTTACCCTGAATGTTAATGGGCTAAATGCCCCAATCAAAAGACACAGGGTATCAGAATGGATAAAAAAAACAAAACCCATCTATATGTTGCCTACAAGAAACTCATTTTAGACCCGAGACACCTACAGATTTAAAGAAGTGACGGGGTGGAAAACAATTTACCATGCTAATGGACATCAGTAGAAAGCAGGAGTGGCAATCCTTATATCAGATCAATTAGATTTTAAGCCAAGACTATAATAAGAGATAAGGAAGGACACTATATCATACTCAAAGGATCTGTCCAACAAGAAGATCTAACAGTTTTAAAAATATATGCCCCCAATGTGGGAGCAGCCAACTATATAAACCAATTAACAACAAAATCAAAGAAACACATCAGCAATAATACAATAATAGTAGGGGACTTTAACACTCCCCTCACTGAAATGGACAGATCATCCAAGCAAAAGATGAACAAGGAAATAAAGGCCTTAAATGACACACTGGACCAAATGGACAGAACAGATATATTCAGAACATTTCATCCCAAAGCAACAGAATACACATTCTTCTCTAACGCACATGGAGCATTCTCCAGAATAGATCATATCCTCAGTCCTAAATCAGGTCTCAACTGGTATCAAAAGATTGGGATCATTCCCTGAATATTTTCAGACCACAATGCTCTGAATCTAGAACTCAATCACAAGAGGAAATTTGGAAAGAACCCAAATACATGGAGACTAAACAGCATCCTTCTAAAGAATGAATGGGTCAATCAGAAAATTAAAGAAGAATTGAAAAAATTCATGGAAACAAATGATAATGAAAAAACAATGGTTCAAAATCTGTGGGACACAACAAAGGCAGTCCTGAGAGGAAAATGTATAGCAGTACAAGCCTTTCTCACAAAAAAAGAAAGGTCTCAGGTAACAACCTAACCTACACCTAATGGAGCTAGAGAAAGAACAAGAAAGAAACCTTAAACCCATCAGGAGAAGAGAAATATAAGGATCATAGCAGAAATCAATGAAATAGAAACCAAAAAAACAATAGAGCAAAACAATGAAATTATGAGCTGGTTCGTTGAAGGAATTAATAAGATTGATAAACCCTTGGCCAGAATTATCAAAAAGAAAAGAGAAAGGACCCAAATAAATAAAATCATGAATGAAAGAGGAGATATCACAACTAACATCAAAGAAATACAAACAATTATAAGAACGTACTGTGAGCAACTCTACGCCAACAAATTTGACAATCTGGAAGAAATGGATGCATTCCTAGAGATATATAAACTACCACAACTGAACCAAGAAGAGATAGAAAGCCTGAACAGACCCATAACCAGTAAGGAAATTGAAACAGTCATCAAAAATCTCCAAACAAACAAAAGCCCAGGGCCAGACGGCTTCCCGGGGGAATTCTACCAAACATTTAAAGATGAACTAATTCCTATTCTCCTGAGACTGTTCCAAAAAAAAGAAATGGAAGGAAAACTTCCAAACTCATTTTCTGAGGCCAGCATCACCTTGATCCCAAAACCAGACAAGGAGCCCATCAAAAAAGAGAATTACAGACTAATATCTTTGATGAACACAGATACAAAAATTCTCACCAAAATACTAGTCAATAGGATTCAACAGTACATTAAAAGGGTTATTCACTATGACCAAGTGGGATTTATTCCAGGGCTGCAAGGTTGGTTCAACATCTGCAAATCAATCAATGTGATACAACATACCAATAAAATAAAGAACAAGAACCATATGATACTCTCAATAGATGCTGAAAAAGCATTTGATAAATTACAGCATCCCTTCCTGATCAAACTCTTCAAAGTGTAGGGATAGAGGGCACATACCTCAATATCATCAAAGCCATCTATGAAAAACGCACCGCAAATATCATTCTCAATGGAGAAAAACTGAAAGCTTTTCCGCTAAGGTCAGGAACACGGCAGGGATGTCCATTATCACCACTGCTTTCAACATAGTACTAGAAGTCCTAGCCTCATCAATCAGACAACAAAAGGAAATTAAAGGCATCCAAATAGGCAAAGAAGAAGTCAAACTCTCACTCTTTGCAGATGATATGATACTATATGTGGAAAACCCAAAAGACTCCACTCCAAAACTGCTAGAACTTGTACAGGAATTCAGTAAAGTGTCAGGATATAAAATCAATGCACAGAAATCAGTTGCATTTCTCTACACCAACAATAAGACAGAAGAAAGAGAAATTAAGAAGTCAATCTCATTTACAATTGCACCCAAAACCATAAGATACTTAGAAATATACCTAACCAAAGAAGCCAAGAAACTATATCAGAAAACTATAAAGTACTAATGAAAGAAATTGAGGAAGACACAAAGAAATGGAAAAATGTTCCATGCCCCTGGATTGAAGAATAAATATTGTGAAAATGTCTATGCTACCTAAAGCAATCTACACATTTAATGCAATTCTTAACAAAGTGCTATCCATCTTTTTCAAAGAAATGGAACAATAATCCTAAAATTTATATGGAACCAGAAAAGACTTTGAATAACCAAAGGAATATATTTTTTTAAGATTTTATTTATTTATTTGAGAAAGAGACAGCGAGAGAGAGCATGAGCGAGGAGAAGGTCAGAAGGAGAAGCGGACTCCCCATGGAGCTGGGAGCCCGATGTGGGACTCAATCCTGGGACTCCGGGATCATGACCTGAGACGAAGGCAGTCATCCACCAACTGAGCCTCCCAAGCATGCCTAGCCAAAGGAATATTGAAAAAGAAAGCCAAAGTTGGTGGCATCACAATTCTGGACTTCAAACTCTATTACAAAGCTGTCATCATCAAGACAGCATGGTACTGGCACAAAAACAGCCACATAGATCAATGGAACAGAATAGAGAGCCCAGAAATAGACCATCAACTCTATGGTCAACTAATCTTCAACAAAGCAGGAAAGAATGTCCAATAGAAAAAAGACAGCCTCTTCAATAAATGGTGTTGGGAAAATTGGACATCCACATGCAGAAAAATGAAATTGGACCATTTCCTTACACCACAATGAAATAGACTCAAATGTATGAAGGACCTCAATGTGAGAAAGGAATACATCAAAATCCTTGAGGAGAACACCGGCAGCAAACTCTTCGACCTCAGCCGCAGCAACATCTTCCTAGGAACATTGCCAAAGGCAAGGGAAGCAAGGGCAAAAATGAACTATTGGGATTTTATCAAGATCAAAAGCTTTTGCACAGCAAAGGAAATAGTTAACAAAACCAAAAGACAACTGACAGAATGGGAGAAGATATTTACAAACAACATATCAGATAAAGGGCTAGTGTCCAAAATCTATAAAGAACTTAGCAAACTCAACACCCAAAGAACAAATAATCCAGTCAAGAAATGGGGACATGAACAGACATTTCTGCAAAGAAGACATCCAGATGGCCAACAGACACATGAAAAAATGCTCCACATCGCTCGGCATCAGGGAAATACAAATCAAAATCACAATAAGATATCACCTCACACCAGTCAGAATGGCTAAAATTAACAAGTCAGGAAGTGACAGATGCTGGCGAGGATGCGGAGAAAGGGGAACCCTCCTACACTGTTGGTGGGAATGAAAGCTGGTGCAACCACTCTGGAAAACTGCATGGAGGTTCCTCAAAATGTTGAAAATAGAACTACCCTATGACCCAGCAATTGCACTACTGGGTATTTACCCTAAAGATACAAATGTTGTGATCTGAAGGGGCATGTGCACCCAAATGTATATAGCAGCAATGTCCACCATAGCCAAACTATGGAAAGAACCTAGATGTCCATCAACATATGACTGGATATAGAAGTGGTACATATACACAATGGAATACTATGCAGCCATCAAAAGAAAGGAAATCTTGCCATTTGTGACAACATGGATGGAACTAGAGGGTATCATGATTAGTGAAATAAGTCAAGCAGAGAAAGAGAACTATCATATGATCTCCCTGATATGAGGAAGTGGAGATACAACATGGGGGTTAAGGGGGTAGGATAAGAATAAATGAAACAAGATGCAATTGGGAGGGAGACAAACCATAAGTGACTCTTAATCTCACAAAACAAACTGAGGGTTGCTGGGGGGAGGGGGGTTGGGAGAAGGGGGGTGGGGTTTTGGACATTGGGGACAGTATGTGCTATGGTGAGTGCTGTGAAGTGTATAAACCTGGCAATTCACAGACCTGTACCCCTGGTGATGAAAATACATTATATATTTATAAAAAATAAAAAATTAAAAAAATATTTTAGATGGGAAGATTTAAAATAGCATACCACATGAGACTTTTAAAGATAAAGAACAAACTGAGGGTCAATATAGGGGTGGAAAGTGAGGGAATGAATTAAATGAACAAAGGGTATTAAGAAGGGCATTTGTGATGAGCATGAGATGTTGTATATAAGTGATGAATCACTAAATTCTGCACCTGAAACTAATATTACATTGTAGATTAACTAACTGGCATTTAAATAAAAATTAAAAAAAAAAGGAATTCACTTTCTTGAATTGCTTTTTCCCTATAACTAATATTTATATTTAATTTCTCTCTGGTTGCCTTTAACTATTTTTTTGTTCTCAGAAATTTAATTATGGTGTGTCCTGGAATATATTTCTTTGTTTCTATTCTATTTGAAATTCACTAAACTTCTTGAACCTGTAGATTTAATTGTTTTACAAATTTTGGAAATTATTAGACATTATTTTCTTTGGACACCCTTTCAACCCTACTCTATCTTCTCTGGAATGATGATTATTCAAATGTTAGTTCTTTTGTTATTGTCTTACAGTTTCCTGAAATTCTGTTTTGTTTTTGTTTTTCATGTTTCTTTGTCTTAGAGAGGGAGAGAAAGCCTGTTGCAGGGCTTGATTCACAACCCTGAGATCATAATCTGAGCCAAAATCAAGAGTCAGACATTTAACTAACTTAAATCCCCAGGATACCCCAGTTTTTATGTTCTGTCTATTATCTCTCTGCTCTACAGTTTAGGTGAATTCTTTTGATCTATTCTGATAATTCAAAAATTTTGTCTTTGCCATTCCACTCTACTCTGGAATCCATTTAGAGAGTTTTGTTTTATTTTTTAGGTTATTTCATTTCTCATTTTTTGGTACTCATTACTTCTTTTTATGACTTCTGCTTCTTTTTTAAGACTTTCTTAATTTTTTCTCCATAATCATTCAGATCTGATCATTTAAAATTTTTCATTATGGTTTCTGTTTGAACCACAATGCCTTTATTTCAAATAAGTAGGGATTTTTAACTTGTTCTTCTTATCTATTATCTTTATTTTATTGTTTGTTTTGTCTATATCTTTATTTCATTGTTATCAGATATGATGATATATATGATACCTATTTCAGAAATATTCTGAGATTTCTTTTTAGCATAATTTATGTCTTTTATATTATTTCTATGCTTTTAATAAAAATGTATACTATCTAAATTATAATGAGATCTTCCTTTATATTTTAAGCACAAACGTGTTGTGTTGCTCATGTCAACTATTTAGTTGCTAATATTTAATCTACTCTCAATAATTAATAAATGCACATAAAAGTCCTATTTTCTTGATGTATTATTTCTCTGTATTTATATTAATTTATTATATATTTTATATAAAATATTTTATATTTCTATTAAAATTATTTCATATTTTAATATTTTGACATAGGTTTTCATCTGGTACACATATTTAAAAGAATTACATCTTTTGGATGTAATTTTAACATTTATTATTGTGTACTACCACTCTTAACCAATAATTTTAATATATTTTTCAGGGTTTGGTTTATCCCCTATTAAAATAGCTACACTATTTCATTATTTTTTGTCTTGTGTGCTTTTTTTCCCCTTTCATTTTTATTTTCAGTCTTTTTGTGTTCTTATACTTTATATGTTTTTACTATAAATAGCACACATCTCGATTTTTTAAATTCTGTTTTTGGCCAATTAATTTTATTTTATGATGTGTTTTGTGATTTCTATCATAATTATTCTTTCAGGTTTCTGAAAGAAATAATTCCGATGACATTTTAAAAATTGAATGCTATTTTCTCTGTAGGGAGATAAGTTTCCCTTGACTCTCTTAGGTCCCTGGGTGGATCTGAAAATTAAACTAACAGGGTGCCTGGATGGCTCAGTGGGTTAAAGTCTCTGCTTTCAGCTGGGGTCATGATATCAGGGTCCTGGGATGGAACCCCACATTGGGCTCTCTGCTCAGCAGGAAGCCTGCTTTCTCCTCTCTCTCTGCCTGCCTCTCAGCCTACTTGTGATCTCTGTCAAATAAATAAATAAAATCTTTTTAAAAATGAAAATTAAACTAACAACAACAAAAATAACATGAACCAAGGAAAGAGTTAGACCTGTGTGTTTTTATTCTGGATTTGAAGAAGAGTGGTCAGTCCTGGACGAATGTAATAGGTGAAGGAGTATGCAATAATTTTAGTAAGCTGCAGGAAACCTAGAAAGAAAGGCCAGCTTGTTAAAATTCTTTTTGGTATATCTTTGTCTTTGGAGATAACAATGCTCCTTTCCTCTAGGTATAGGGAGGGAAGTTCTCACATAAAGATACTATGACCTGTTTTAGGAGAGAAGAGTTAGGGGAAGAGTAGGTCAGACCTTCTTGCTTCTCCTGTTTCCTTAAATTCTTTCAGCTTAAAATATTCACTATGCAAAAGACTGTTTCTTTTGTTGAGTTGTAAGAATTGTATGAACATACATGATGACTTTTATTTCATATAGCTCATGTACCGCCTAGTGGATTTGTCTTACCTCTACTTCAAACGCTATTCAAGTCTTGCTTCCAAAATTTGTTTTTTGAAAATTAATTCTTATGAGAATATTTTGATTGTTCCTCATATTTGAATTACCGGATACCAAATTGTATGTTATATATTCTTTTTCTTAAATACCAAATGCAGTACTTGACTGACTGCAACATCCAGTATTACAATTGAAAAATCAGATACAATGTAATTATTGTTCCTTTGTTTCTTTATACATTTTGTATGTTTTCTTTTATATGCAATTTCTTAGTTTTCTTTTTTAGTTTTTAATAGGTCAATGTTACTGTAATATGTCCACATTTTTTTCCTTTCCTTTATTGTGCCTTTTGCCCTTTGCAGTATCTTTAAACATGAAATTGTTTTTATTTTTTGTTTTTATTCTTTTCTAGCCAGGTGCCTGGTAGGAGTCAGAAAATAAGAAACTAAAAAGGAAAGAAAAGAATATTTGAAGATAAATGGAGATATATTTTTCTACATATTAAAAAAATCACTAACATATTGGACAATAGTTACTGTGTTTTATTTGCAAAGAACCCCAAACACAATCATAGTTGAGTGGTATTTCTCAAACTCTTAACCCCAGTAGTTAAGCAGCTCTGATTGTGAACTTTGATTGAATAATAAAGCCATTTAAACCTTCACTCATTTGTGGGCAGATAATATCTGAATTCATGTAGAATACATTGTTTGGACCTTAAAGAGTCCGCCCTTGACCTACACTTAATTCTTTCTCAGTTCTACCTCATTCCTTAAGATACAGTTTTATTCATTATCATGGTTTCTCTTTTACCCTCCTTTCCCTCTATACAATAGATAGATGGTAGATAGATGATAGATAGATAGATAGATGATAGGAAGGTGATAGATAGGTAATAGATTCCCTACCCTTTTTCAGTATTTATGGTAGAAGATATGTTTCACCACAGACTCAGCCCTCTATCTTGATGTATAAATCTACTCTATATTTATATATGATTAATTAATTTTGGACAGATGAAAAGTGAGTAATAAAGAACAAACTCTTGTGGCAGAAGAAAATGGGACCTTTTCAACTGAGGTTACAATTCTTAGAGATTATATTTATGTGACTTATTCTTGATTAAGCATTATAATCACTCTTGGAATATTAGAAACAACATTTTCAAAGCTCAGAATCAAGAAACTAACATTAAGAAACATGAGGGTGGCAGATGGGGAACAATTCCTCAGGACATTTTATGTCATTTACAATTTTCATGTACATAGGAACAAAGAATTTGAATGGGTCTCAAATTACCAAGAATTTTAAAAATTTGTATCTGATGCTATAGTTTTCAGAGGAAAGAGTCAAAGATCTTGTTCAAACAAATTTTACATTCTTTTGTGGTTAAGGATTTCTGACAATTTCATTATAAACTTTGTTTAATCAAGGAGTGAAAATGAAGATAAAACTAAGTATTTGAGATTTCTACTAGAAAACTTATTAATAACATAAATTACTTGATGTTTAAATTATATTATTTAAATATTTAGCCAAAAGACCTTTAAATATTCTCATATAACTCATAATTGAAAATCACTCTTTTAAAAATAACTCATATATAAGTTTTCTACCATGCCAAACCATTTTTTTTTCTTTTTTGGTTATACAATGTGTTTTATATTTTCTATATGTTAATTTTTGCAGTATTAATGAATTTCATATGAGTTAAGACAAGTATGTTAAAATGGTAATAGGTCATGAAAAAAGAAGAAAATATGAAGTTAAAGTAAATGTTTTCTTGTCTTCCATTCTAGTGCAAGTGTTAAGGTCTCTTAGAAAATAATTGTAATTGAAGGTAATAATATTTTACAACTCGAATAGTAAATTTTCTAGAATAATAGACTACTTGTTATTTGAAGTAGAAGGGTTTATGTCTAAATGGGACATTTTTGAGGCAAACCTTAATGAAGAGGACATTAAAACTTGGCAGAAGTTGTTTGCCTTAGAGAAAAGATGTAGACAAAGACTGACAAATTATAATGGTATAATAAACTTTTGACTTACTGTATCTTACAGTGAACAAAAGAAACTAACCATGAAGTAACTTTAAATTGTGGAAGACTTTAACTTTCAGGATAAAAATGTTTTATTTCTTTCTGCTGGTGGAAAGGCATTAATATTCATCAAAAATTACATAGTCTGACTTAAGTCTGTGAGGTAATAATTTGGTACTAGTTCACAGAATCAGTTGGATGAAAAGAAAGGAGGTTAAAAATGGAAATACTAGATACCCTTTGTTACAATAGTCCAGGCACACATGACTGGGATCTTCACTAAAATAGTGGAGGTGAAAATGAAAATACACCAAATATTTCTAATAAACAAAAAAGTACATCAGAAGTGTTTTTTTAAAAGATTTATTTATTTATTTATTTATTTCACACACACACACACACACACACACAGAATGCACAAATAGGCAGAGTGGCAGGCAGAGGGAGAGGGAGAAGCAGGCTCTCCACTGAACAGGGAGCCCAATGTGGGGTTCAAGCCCAGGACCCTGGGATCATGACCTGAGCTGAAGGCAGCTGCCTAACGACTGAGCCACACAAGCACCCCAGAAGGGGTATTATTGTCCTATTTTCAGAGATAGGGTTACTCAAGTCCCAGAAAGTTGTAGTAACATGCTCTAGTTAACGTAGTCACTATAAGATCCACCAAGTAAACATTAGTCTGAATTACCCTAGAAGTCATGCTTTTTTTCATTTACATTAATATACTACACAAAAGAAGTCACTTAAATGATAAATTTATAGATTTCCAAATTACATGTATATTTTCTTTGACTATATATGTATTTTATCTCATTTCATTGATATCAAAATTCTAACATAGTATTACATTAAGCCAAAATATTTGAGACATTGAAATATTTTATTAACAGACGTTTATCTCATTCTTAAAAAATGAGGATTTTATAAAGAATATTTTATTTACATACTAAAAGTGTTATTATGGTTACAAATTATTTTTTCCAAATTGAATAGTTTTAAATAATTTTTAATACTACCCAAATTTTAATATCAATTATATTTCCCTTAAAGTTATATTAATACTGTATTTTAAGTGACTACTAACTATTTGAAAGCTAGAACATCCAATAATCATTTTGTCAACAGTTAAACATCTCAAAATCAAGTTTAAAAAAATAATAACAAAATAAATAAGTAAGTAAATAAATAGTTTATAGCTGCATTGTCAAAGGGAATTGTAGAGAAAATCTTTTTGTAAAAGAATAATTGTAGACTCAAAAAATAATGGAATAGATAAAAAGTCTTGGTAGTAATTTTCCCTAATTGTTTCTTATTACAGCAAATAACAAAGAAACAAAGCCGTTTCTAAAGTCAGAGAAACAATGAAACAAAGTCATTTCTAAAGTCAGAGACACCAATACTAGAATCTCGGGTATTGACTTCCATTTCAGCATACTTTTCAACTACACTTTATTTCATTGTCTTCCTCTGTAACATAAATAAATATACAGTATACATCAACAATTGAGAATCCAAAGGACATAAAACATCATATTGAACTTTGAATTTTTGAATAATAGATTTTCATATATCAAAGTAGATTTCAATAAATCAAACAATGAAACCAATCTATACTACTTAATTCAAATGTCTTTTATATATTTAACATTTCAGATAAACTCTTGTTGCCTTATATAGCAAGTAAATATCAAAATACTACATTTGTGAATATAACTCTCATAATGTAAATGCAGATTCTTTGGGTCACCTGGATGGCGTAGTTGGTTAAATGTCTGACTCATTATTTCAGCTCAGGTCATGATCTCAGAGTCCTGAGATTGAACCCCTTTCAGGTCTGGGCACAAAGAGGGAAGTCAGTTTGCGATTCTTTCCCTCTGCCCTTCTCTCCCCAAATAAATAAATCTTAAAAAAAAACTATTAATTTAATTTCAAAATGATTTATATTCAGCATTTTAACTTAAGTGTTAAAAGTAGTAACCTTAATACAAACTTAAGATATTATAAATGTTGTTAAATTCTTGAGGAAAATATGGACGTATATATTGATGGAGTGTTAAAGATCAAATTTTAATTTTCACTTAAATTGTTAAAATAGTCTGAGTTCATGAAGCTCATTTTCATGTATTTTTAAAAATTTCTCATTAATTTTTATATGATAGATATAACTTTACTGTGGGATCCAAAAAATAATTTGACAATTTCCCTCTGATTTGGCCACAAAGTTAAATGGTTGATACACTCTTTGCTTTAAGTATACCTGTCTTTATTATTTAGGAATTCAATAAAATGACTATCTGAATCTATGCAACCAATTTCTATAATAAATACATTAATAAATTAAATTAAAAAATTAATTAACACCTAAACATTATTTTGGAGGTCTTTTGTAAATTCATTGTCTTTCATATTTCATATTTATACTCATCACAAATGTCAAATTATATTATATATTATTAGTTGTAATACTTAGTTTATTTACAAGTCTAAAGTTGTTTTAATGAGCACCTGTATGGCTCAGTCATTTAAACTTCTGCATTCATTTCAGGTCAAAATCCCAGGGTCCTGGGATCAAGCCCCATATTGGACTCCCTGCTCAGTGGAGAGCCTACTTCTCCCTCTCCCTCTGCCTGATGCTCTTCCTGCTTGTGTTGTCTCTCTCTCTCTCCCTCTGTCAAATAAATAAATAAAATATTTTAAAAATAATAATAAAAATAAATATTGGGGGAAATTGGAAGAGGAGACAAACCATGAGAGATTCTGAGAAGCAAACTAAGGATTTTGGAGGGGAGGGAGTTGGGAGAGCCTGGTGGTGGGTATTAAGGAGGGCACATATTGCATGGAGCACTGGGTGTGGTGCATAAGCAATGAATCTTGGAACACTGAAAAAATAAAATAAAAATTTAAAAAATAATAATAAATAATAAATAAATATATAAATAAAGTCATACTAAACATTTACTTTCATCAACAAAATAATCAATTTATTTGTTACAGGTTTTTTTTTAAATATATAGCACACTTTAATTCCAATTATATCATTTAATAAAATCAAATATCTATTAATTGCTTACTCTATGAAGTATTGTATAAATCAGTGTTTTTCATTTTATTTTTAAATGATTTTGTTACTAAAACTCAAACTAATTCATTAGAGAAATAAGGCTGTTGGCAAAGATTTCCACATGCATACATCAAATGATTATCAGGCTGATGTAACTGTCAATAAATTTAATATGTATTTAATTCTGATTTATTTTTAAAACTTTAATTAATATGTACCTTCTCACATTAATGTCCTTGATTTAGCTTTCTAAAAGTTCTATTTTAAAACATCTGCTCTGGCAGAGCAAAGGAGCACTAAATCAGGACTTTTTTTTTTTTTTAAGATTTTATTTGTTTATTTGACAGACAGAGATTACAAGTAGACAGAGAGGCAGGCAGAGAGAGAGAGAGGGAAGCAGGCTCCCTGTTGAGCAGAGAGCCCGATGCGGGACTCGATCCCAGGACCTGAGATCATGACCTGAGCCGAAGGCAGCGGCTCAACCCACTGAGCCACCCAGGAAGTCTGTTCCACTGAGGGACATCACTCCAGAGGCTAAACCAGGGTGAAGCCGATGTGGGGTCAGTGTGGCCTCAGGTCCTGCAGGGTCACAGAAGGATCAAGGGTGTCTGAATGTCGCAGAGCTTGCAGGTATTAGAATGGGGAAGCCAGCTACAGAGACAGAGCCAAGGAGTAAGCTCTCAGCTCGGGGTTACCTTGAACCAGTTGCAGGCTTGGTGAGCCAGAGTCCAGGGAGATGGGAATAATTAGGTGCTATTCTCTGCAGGCGCACGTAGGAGTGGGGGCCCTGAGCTCTCAGCTCCTCAGGGCTGGAGAGTGGGAGGCCACTATTTTCATTCCCATCCTCTGGAACTCTACGGAAAGCATTCAGGGAACAAAAGCTCCTGAAAGCAAACCTGAGCTGATTACTCAGCCCAGCCACTGGTAAGGGCAGTACAATTCCTCCTGGGGCAAAGACAGTTGAGAATCACTACAACAGGCCCCTCCCCCAGAAGATCAATAAGAAATCCAGCAAGGACCAAGTTCACCTACCAAGGAGTGCAGGTTCAATACCAAGAAGAGCAGCGGAATTCCAGAGGAGGAGAAAGCAAAGTACATAACTCATGGCTTTCTCTCCACAATTCTTTAGTCTTGCAGTTAATTTTTTTTTCATTTTTTTCTTCTTCTGCTAATTTTTTTTAACTTTTACACTTTTCTTTTTTAACGTTCATTAACTAGTTTATCTAACATATTTATATATTTTTTTCTTTTTTATATTTTTATCTTTATTCATTTTCTTTTTAAAATTGTTTCTTTTTTTTTTTTTTCTGAACCTCTTTTTATCCACTTTCTCCCCCCCACGATTTGGGATCTCTTCTGATTTGGTTAAAGCATATTTTCCTGGGGTCTTTGCCACACATTTGGTATTTTACGTGCTCCTTCGTATACTCTTATCTGGACAAAATGACAAGGCAGAAAAATTCACCACAAAAAAAAAAAGAACAAGAGGCAGTACTGAAGGTTAGGGACTTAATCAATACAGACATTGGTAATATTTCAGATCTAGAGTTCAGAATGACGATTCTCAAGGTTCTAGCCAGGCTCGAAAAAGGCATGGAAGATATTGGAGAAAAACTCTCTGGAGAGATAAAATCCCTTTATGGAAAAATAAAAGAACTAAAATCTAACCAAGTTAAATCAAAAAAGCTATTAATGAGGTGCAATAAAAAATGGAGGCTCTCACTGCTAGAATAAATGAGGCAGAAGAAAAAAAATAGCGATATAGAAGATGAAATGACAGAGAATAAAAAAGCTGACCAAAAGAGGGACAGACAGCTACCAGACCATGAGGGGAGAATTCGAGAGATAATTGACACCATAAGGCAAAACAACATTAGAATAATTGGGATTCCAGAAGAAGAAGAAAGAGAGAGTGGAGCAGAAGGTATATTAGAGAGAATTATGGTAGAGGATTTCCCTAATATGTCAAAGGGAACAAGCATCAAAATCCAGGAGGTGCAGAGAAACCCCCTCAAAATAAAAACAATAGGTCCACACCCCGTCACCTAATAGTAAAATTTACAAGTCTTAGTGACAAAGAGAAAATCCTGAAAGCAGCCCGGGAAAAGAAGTTTGTAATATATAATGGTAAAAATATTAGATTAGCAACAGACTTATCCACAGAGACCTGGCAGGCCAGAAAGATCTGGCATGATATATTCACAGTACTAAACGAGAAAAACATGCAGCCAAGAATACTATATCCAGCTAGGTTATCATTGAAAATAGAAGGAGAGATAAAAAGCTTCCAGGACAAACAAAAACTGAAAGAATTTGCAAACACCAAACCAGCTCTACAGGAAATATTGAAAGGGATCCTCTAAGCAAAGAGAGAGCCTAAAATGAGTAGATAAGAAAGGAACGGAGACAATATACAGTAACAGTCACCTTACAGGCAATACAATGACACTAAATTCATATCTCTGAATAGTTACCCTGAATGTTAATGGGCTAAATGCCCAATCAAAAGACACAAGGTATCAGAATAGATAAAAAAACAAGACGCATCAATATGTTGCCTACAAGAAACTCATTTTAAGCCCAAAGACACCTCCAGATTTAAAGTGATGGGGTGGAAAACAGTTTACCATGATAATGGACATCAGAAGACAGCAGGGGTGGCAATCCTTATATCAGATCAATTAGATTTTATGCCAAATACTATAATAAGAGATAAGGAAGGAGATTATATCATAGTCAAAAGGATCTGTCCAGCAAGAAGATCTAACAGTTTTAAATATCTATGCCCCAACGTGGGAGCAGCCAACTATATAAACCAATTAATAACAAAATCAAAGAAACACTGACAATAATACAGTAATAGTAGGGGACTTTAACACTTCCCTCACTGAAATGGACAGATCATCCAAGCAAAAGATCAACAAGGAAATAAAGGCCTTAAATGACCCAGATGGACATCACAGATATATTCAGAACATTTCATACCAAAACAAGAGAATACAGATACTTCTCTAGTGAACACGGAACATTCTCAAAAATAGATCACATCCTCAGTCCTAAATCAGGTCTCAACCGGTATCAAAAGTTTGGGATCATTCCCTGAATATTTTCAGACCACAATGCTCTGAAGCTAGAACTCAATCACAAGAGGAAATTTGGAAAGAACCCACATACATGGAGACTAAACAGCATCCTTTTAAAGTATGAATGGGTCAATCAGGAAATTAAAGAAGAATTGAAAAAATTCATGGAAACAAATGATAATGAAAACACAATAGTTCAAAATCTGTGGGACACAGCAAAGGCAGTCCTGAGAGGAAAATATATAGCAGTACAAGCCTTTCTCAAGAAACAAGAAAGGTCTCAGGTACACAACCTAACCCTACACCAAAGGAAGCTGGAGAAAGAACAAGAAATAAACTCTAAACCCAGCAGGAGAAGAGAAATCATAAATATCAGAGCAGAAATCAATGAAATAGAAACCAAAAAAAGAATAGAGCAAAACAATGAAACTATGAGCTGGTTCTTTGAAAGAATTAATAAGATTGATAAACACTTGGCCAGAATTATCAAAAAGAAAAGAGAATGGACCAAATAAATAAAATCATGAATGAAAAAGGAGAGATCACAACTAACATCAAAGAAATACAAACAATTATAAGAACGTACTGTGAGCAACTCTACGCCAACAAATTTGACAATCTGGAAGAAATGGATGCATTCCTAGAGATATATAAACTACCACAACTGAACCAGGAAGCAATAGAAAACCTGAACAGACCCATAACCAGTAAGGATACTGAAACAGTCATCAAAAATCTCCAAACAAACAAAATCCCAAACCAGATGGCTTCCCAGAGGAGTTTTACCAAACTTTTAAAGGAGAACTAATTCCTATTCTCCTGAAAATGTTTCAAAAAATAGAAATGGAAGGAAAACTTCCAAACTCATTTTATGAGGCCAGCATCACCTTGATCCCAAAACCAGACAAGGAGCCCATCAAAAAAGAGAACTATAGACCAATATCCTTGATGTACACAGATGCAAAAATTCTCACCAAAATACTAGTCAATAGGATTCAACAGTACATTAAAAGGGTTATTCACTACGACCAAGTGAGATTTATTCCAGGGCTGCAAGGTTGGTTCAACATCTGCAAATCAATCAATGTGATACAACAAACCAATAAAATAAAGAACAAGAACCATATGATACTCTCAATAGATGCTGAAAAAGCATTTGACAAAGTACAGCATCCCTTCCTGATCAAACTCTTCAAAGTGTAGGGATAGAGGGCACATACCTCAATATCATCAAAGCCATCTATGAAAAACGCACCACAAATATCATTCTCAATGGAGAAAAACTGAAAGCTTTCCGCTAAGGTCAGGAACACGGCAGGGATGTCCATTATCACCACTGCTATTCAATATAGTACTAGAAGTCCTAGCCTCAGCAATCAGACAACAAAAGGAAATTAAAGGCATCCAAATAGGAAAAAAAAAAAAAAGTCAAACTATCACTCTGCACAGATGATACAATACTATATGTGGAAAACCCAAAAGACTCCACTCCAAAACTGCTAGAACTTGTACAGGAATTCAGTAAAGTGTCAGGACATAAAATCAATGCACAGAAATCAGTTGTATTTCTCTACACCAGCAACAAGACACAAGAAAGAGAAATTAAGGAGTCAATCTCATTTATAATTGCACCCAAAACCATAAGATACCTAGGAATAAACCTAACTAAAGAGGCTAAGAATCTATACTCAGAAAACTATAAAGTACTCATGGAAGAAATTGAGGAAGACACAAAGAAATGGAAAAATATTCCATGCTTCTGGATTGGAAGAAAAAATATTGTGAAAATGTCTATGATACCTAAAGCAAACTACACATTTAATGCAATTCCTATCAAAATAACATCCATTTTTTTCCCAAAGAAATGGAACAAAAAATCTTAAAATTTATATGGAACCAGAAAAGACCTCAAACAGCCAAAGAAATATTGAAAAAGAAAGCCAAAGTTGGTGGCATCACAATTCTGGACTTCAAGCTCTATTACAAAGCTGTCATCATCAAGACAGCATGGTACTGGCACAAAAACAGCCACATAGATCAATGGAACAGAATAGAGAGCCCAGAAATAGACCATCAACTCTATGGTCAACTAATCTTCAACAAAGCAGGAAAGAATGTCCAATAGAAAAAAGACAGCCTCTTCAATAAATGGTGTTGGGAAAATTGGACATCCATGCAGAAAAATGAAATTGGACCATTTCCTTACACCACAATGAAATAGACTCAAATGTATGAAGGACCTCAATGTGAGAAAGGAATACATCAAAATCCTTGAGGAGAACACCGGCAGCAAACTCTTCGACCTCAGCCGCAGCAACATCTTCCTAGGAACATTGCCAAAGGCAAGGGAAGCAAGGGCAAAAATAACTATTGGGATTTTATCAAGATCAAAAGCTTTTGCACAGCAAAGGAAATAGTTAACAAAACCAAAAGACAACTGACAGAATGGGAGAATATATTTACAAACAACATATCAGATAAAGGGCTAGTGTCCAAAATCTATAAAGAACTTAGCAAACTCAACACCCAAAGAACAAATAATCCAGTCAAGAAATGGGCAGAGAACATGAACAGACATTTCTGCAAAGAAGACATCCAGATGGCCAACAGACACATGAAAAAGTGCTCCACATCACTCGGCATCAGGGAAATACTAATCAAAACCACAATGAAATATCACCTCACAACAGTCAGAATGGCTAAAATTAACAAGTCAGGAAGTGAAAGATGCTGGCGAGGATGCGGAGAAAAGGGAACCCTCCTACACTATTGGTGGGAACGCAAGCTGGTGCAACCACTCTGGAAAACCGCATGGAGGTTCCTCAAAATGTTGAAAATAGAACTGCCCTATGACCCAGCAATTGCACTACTGGGTATTTACCCTAAAGATACAAATGTAGTGATCCGAATGGGCACGTGTACCCAAACGTATATAGCAGCAATGTCCACAATAGCCAAACTATGGAAAGAACCTAGATGTCCATTAACAGATGAATGGATAAAGAAGAAGTGGTATTTATACACAATGGGATACTATGCAGCCATCAAAAGAAATTAAATCTTGCCATTTGTGACTACGTGGATGGAACTAGAGAGTACCATGCTTAGTGAAATAAACCAATCAGAGAAAGACAGCTATCATATGGTCTCCCTGATATGAGGAAGTGGAGGTACAACATGGGTCGTTTAGGTGGTAGGAGTAGAATACAGGAAACAAGATGGGATTGGGAGGGAGACAAACCATAAGTGACTCTTAATCTCACAAAAAAACTGTGGGTTGCTGGAGGGAGGGGGTTTGAGAGAGGCGGATGGGATTATGGACATTGGGGACGGTATGTGCTATGGTGAGTGCTGTGAAGTATGTAAACCTGGTGATTCACAGACCTGTATTCCTGGGGATAAAAATATATTATGTTTATAAAAAAATTAAAAAAAAATAAAACATCTGCTGTACTTCTTTTCTCCTTTCAAGTGTTTATTCAAATTCCAGTTAGTTAACATACAGTTTCAGTTGTAGGATTCAGTGATTCATCACTTACACACAGTATCTAGAGCTCATCACAAGTACCCTCCTTAATTCCCATCATACATTTAACCCATCCTCTTACCTACCTTCTCTTCAGGAACCCTCTTACCTACCTTCTCTTCAGGAACCCTCTGTTTGTTCTCTGTAGTTAAAAGTTTGATTCATGGTCTGCCTCTCTCTATCTTTTTTCTTTTATTTTTTTTTCTTTTTTCTCATGTTTGGAATTTAAGAATCAAAACAGATGAACACAGGGGAAAAAACGCCTACTGTTCTTATTCTAACTCTGATCATGATCTATTTAAATTAATTTTCTTGTGATGCTTTATCTTGATGTTTTCAATTCTCAATTAAAAATAAAAGATATGCATTGATTTCATTTAGGGATCAAGTTTTGAATGGAATCTAAATTTGGGAATATTTACTTTGAAAGAAATAGCATTATTTATCATTATTTTTTTTATTTGAATGTAGTTGCACACAATGTTGCATTAGTTTCAGTTGTACAATTTAGTGATTTGACAAGATGATACATTATGCTATGTTCACAAGTGTCACCACCATCTGTCCTGTTACATTGCTATTCCAATATCATTGACTATAATTTTTATGCTGTGTCTTTTATTCCCTTCACTAATTCATTCCATAACTGGAAGCCTGCATCTCTTTCTTCCCCTCACACCCACTTTGCCCAACCTCTCCACCACTGTGCTCCCCTCTGGCAGTCATCAGTTTGTTTTCTGTATTTATAGGTCAGATTCTGCCTTTTATCTGTTTATTGTTATTATTGTTAATGAGTGGAATTATTGATACTTACCAGTGGAATCACCTGGTATTTGTCTTTTGCAGTCTGATTATTTCACTTAGCATAAGTCCATCCATGAATTTCTTGATTTTAATATTTTATTTTACCTTTTAAAAAGTAAAAATAAAATAGTATTCAATACTTTCACTATGTAAAAGGAAAAAATGGACATAAATTTAAACATTTATATTCTTTTTTTTTACTTTTATAAATATTTTTAATTTTTTAAGTTTCTTTTCAGCATAACAGTATTCATTGTTTTCACACCACACCCAGTGCTCCATGCAATCCGTGCCCTCTCTAGTACCCACCACCTGGTTCCCCCAACCTCCCATCCCCCCGCCCCTTCTAAACCTTCAGATTGTTTTTCAGAGTCCCTAGTTTCTCATGGTTCATCTCCCCTTCCAATTTCCCTCAACTCCCTTCTCCTCTCCATCTCCCCTTGTCCTCTCTGCTATTTATTATGCTCCACAAATAAGTGAAACCATATGATATTGACTCTCTCTGCTTGACTTATTTCACTCAGCATAATCTCTTCCAGTCCTGTCCATGTTGCTACAAAAATTGGGTATTCATCCTTTCTGATGGAGGCATAATACTCCATAGTATATATGGACCACATCTTCTTTATCCATTCGTCCATTGAAGGGCATCTTGGTTCTTTCCACAGTTTGGCGACCATGGCTATTGCTCCTATAAACATTGGGGTACAGATGGCCCTTCTTTTCACTACATCTGTATCTTTGGGGTAAATACCCAAGAGTGCAATTGCAGGGTCATAGGGAAGCTCTATTTTTAATTTCTTGAGGAATCTCCACACTGTTCTCCAAAGTGACTGTACCAACTTGCATTCCCACCAACAGTGTAAGGGGGTTCCCCTTTCTCCACATCCCCTCCAACACATGTTGTTTCCTGTCTTGCTAATTTTGGCCATTCTAACTGGTGTAAGGTGGTATCTCAATGTGGTTTTAATTTGAATCTCCCTGATGGCTAGTGATGATAAACATTTTTTCATGTGTCTGATAGCCATTAGTATGTCTTCATTGGAGAAGTGTCTGTTCATATCTTCTGCCCATTTTTTTTTATATGGTTGTCTGTTTTGTGTGTGTTGAGTTTGAGGAGTTCTTTATAGATCCTGGATATCAACCTTTTGTCTATACTGTCATTTGCAAATATCTTCTCCCATTCCATGGGTTGCCTCTTTGTTTTATTAACTGTTTCCTTTGCTGTGCAGAAACTTTTGATCTTGATGAAGTCCCAAAAGTTCATTTTTGCTTTTGTTTTCTTTGCCTTTGGATTGGAAGAATAAACATTGTTAAAATGTCTATACTGCCTAGAGCAATCTATACTTTTAATGTCATTCCGATCAAAATTCCACTGGTATATTTCAAAGAGCTGGACCAAATAGTCCTAAAATTTGTATGGAATCAGAAGAGACCCTGAATTAGTAAGGAAATGTTGAAAAACAAAAATAAATCTGGGAGCATCACGTTACCTGATTTCAAGCTTTACTACAAAGCTGTGATCACCAAGACAGCATGGTACTGGCATAAAAACAGACACATAGACCAGTGGAACAGATATGGACCCTCAACTCTATGGGCAAATAATCTTCAACAAAACAGGAAAAAATATACAGTGGAAAAAAGACAGTCTCTTCAATAAATGGTGCTTGGAAAACTGGACAGCTATATGTAGAAGAATGAAACTCGACCATTCTCTTACACCGTACACAAAGATAAACTCAAAATGGATAAAAGACCTCAACGTGAGACAGGAATCCATCAGAATCCTAGAGGAGAACATAGGCAGTAACCTCTTCGATAGCAGCCACAGCAACTTTTTTAAACATTTATATTTTCTAATATTAACATTTCCTCTTTAAAAATTACACTAAATTGTTCATGCTGATATTGCCCAATTTGTTTTTGAGGATAATCATTGTGTCTTTGATTTTTCTGTTCATTATCATCGTGATCTTGATGAAGACACCAAGGGACAAATGATAGAGGTTGTCATTTTAAGTCATTCAATAACCAGGTGTATGTGTAGGATAGATAAAATATCTTCTCTTCTATAAAATAAAAAATAACATACTACTTCTGTAGCTTGCCTTGTAATAATAAAAATGGATGATAAGGAAATAGTCTTTGAAATTAAGATTTTTGGGATGCAGGATTTAAGAAAGTATGATGTATTTGCAGACATACTTGCAGATGACCCAAGCTCTGGATTTTAAGAATTGGTGAGAGAAGAAGCCAGAAAATCAGGCAGATGTCAAAATCTTGTAGCTGATGCTAAAAAATTTGAACTTTGTCCTGTGAATGATGGGGCCATTTAAAAGCTTTAAGCAGGGGAATAAGTTGGTCATAATTGTATTTATGAAAGATCATTCTGGCAGCTGTGTGGAGAATGGATCCGTTGTGGGCATGACTGGAGGCAGGAAAATTTGTTAAGAAACATTTGCAAAGAGACCATTGACATGACACTGGGAATACAGGGTCCCCATTCTAGCCTAGCCACTTAATGTTGATACTATTACCTCTGGCAAGTCTCTGGGCCACTCTGAAGTCCTCAGATGTCTGAGTAAAAGGAGAGGGCTGGATGGTTGGTCTCTAAGGTCCTTCCTGTTCTGATGATGTATTATAAAAACTTCCACAGTGTGTTCAATACATTATAAAAAAGGACTCAGTGGGCATTTGTGTCTTTTTCAAAATAATTGCTATTATTAGTATTTGTACCATAAACAGATTGCAAATTTTTTCATTTAGACAAACTCAAAAAGCAGCTAATGGTGAACTTTGTATCTGTTGAAGAATTTACCTGGTGGTAATCTCTTTTGAGACCCTATTCTGCCTTTATATTAAAACAGGGGAGGGCGCCTGGGTGGCTCAGTGGGTTAAGCTGCTGCCTTCAGCTCAGGTCATGATCTCAGAATCCTGGGATGGTGTCCTGTATCAGGCTCTCTGCTCAGCAGGGAGCCTGCTTCCCTCTCTCTCTCTCTGCCTGCCTCTCTGTCTACTTGTGATCTCTCTCTGTCAAATAAATAAATAAAATCTTAAAAAAAATAAAACAGGGGAAAAGGTCTAAAGTTAAGTACTATTTCTTAGTCTAGATAGTATTTGTTAGTTTCTAAGATAAGATAAGATAAAACAGAGATTCTGAAGAAATTATGTATTTATACTGGTAGAGTAGTATAATGCTTCTCTTTATAAAAATATTGGAAAGCCTATTTTAAATATAGTTGATAATATAGTTCTCAAACACATCTCTGAATTTGAGTGATTTTTTTAGAAGTCCCTATTTTGGATCAGATAGATATATTTATTTTAACTTATTTTACTTAAGTATATAGTTTTTTCTGTTGGAAGTAATTAGTATACATAATTTAAACTTAGTGTAATAAGACCTTGGATCCTGTAGAATGATGTTAGTAATAGCTTTGTTATTATCCCCATTATTAAATTTACAGAAAGCAAAATCATGCATTCCTTGCTTAGCTCTAAAGATTTGCTCAGTAATATTTATTCCACATAAATGACTTTAGGTATAATACCTGTTTTTAAAAAATCCACAATTGTCTTGAATCACGTTCTATGCGTGTTATATGAATTTGTGTGCAATTGATAAGCTATTTAGCTTTATTTTTAAATGCAGTATTAAAATGGCAATATTTGAAGCTATTTTTGTTTTACACTAGCTCTGATAGTCTGTTATTTTTGATCTAGAAAATTCTGAAGGAAAACTTAACTGGATTTAAAATTTCACTTTTTATTCTTTTGAGAATGAATATATTCTTCTTATAATACAACGTTTGTTTTCTAGGCATGCTTTTTAAGGAATCATATTTCCCCCAAGATTATAAAAACATGTTCTTTAGTTATTGGGGGAATTTCTGACCCTTCAAATTTATTTTCTCTGGTTTTTATTCACTTTTTGACTCAATTTCCTATGAGAACAATTTGGGCTTATCATGGATTTTTTTTTTGGGTCTTTTTATTTTCCCTTGTAATTTTTTACCAGGATTAGTGCACTAAGCAATAAATTTTAATAATTTAATATTAGAAAATTAATGAATATTTCATATATTTTGCATATATAATATATGTAACATATTAAACATTCTATGCCTGTAAAAATAGCTTTGGTTTTATTTAGAGAAAAAATATTACTGTGAATTGAATAGAGCTCTGGGAGCCAGGTTTTAGCCATCATGCTAGTATTAATTATCTGAAGAATCACAGGTGAATCTATGCACTTTTCTGATGTTCAGTGTGCTCTTCTTTTAAATGCATAAGTTGGACTAAATTTTTATTTTTACTTCCATCATTAAATATTTGGTTCTGAGTACTGAAATTCTAAGGCATAACATTCTCTAAGAAAATTACACTGGTGATTGTATAGTTATAGATATTACAATTCAAATTAAGCATCTATAAATCTTTTGCATGTATAATAAATGTAAAGGTTACTTTACCATAAGATCAGTATCTAAACAGTGTGATATGGCTCTGAAAAGACCTAATGAGATCTCCAAGTACAGAAATAGTCTGTTACCATACCGTAACTATCCCACATATTGGTTCAAGGATTGGCTTCTTCTCCAACACCTCTGACATTGTTTTATTTCAAGTCTTTACCTTTCTCCCCAAAAGTTTTGCAACAGTCCCTTAGCGTTTCACCTTTTTTTCCCTAAGATTTTATTTGTTTATTTATTTGACAGAGAGAGAAAGAGAGATCACAAGTAGGCAGAGAGGCAGGCAGAGAGAGGAGGAAGCAGGCTCCCCTTCGAGCAGAGCGCCCAATGTGGGGCTCGATCCCAGGATCCTGGGATCAAGACCTGAGCGGAAGGCAGAGGCTTTAACCTACTGAGCCACCCAGCCCCCACCCCCCTTAGCTCCTCTGCATTTAGATTTGTTTCCCTCCAAGCCTCTATGCTGCCAATCATCCTTCCAAGTATAACCACATTTTTATGACTAAAAAGAATAAAACAGCTTCCTTTAACCCTAAAGGTTATAGTCCAGTCTCATTAGCATGTTATGTAAGGTCCTGTTTACTTGTAAAGTCAGATTTTCAACTATGGCCTCATGTCTAATTTCTTGTATATTTCCATAGATACTCCACCACCCACCCAGTAAAACTCTGAGAAACAATTATAAATCTTCTCTCCATCTCCCCAAAAATAAAAATGTGTATTCACATCTTTTATGGCTTTTAAAGTACACATGTATACCTCAATCACTATCTCCCTTGAACAGGGCAGAAGAGGCCTCTGATCTTGGCCAGTACATTAGAAGAACAATAGATCATAAACAGAATAAAAAAAAACTTTAATAAAGTATACATATGCAATTCTGTCATTCTGGATCTAAAGCTCAAGGTTTGGTACAAGGTGACCATAACCCTAAACATCTGCTCCTGTGACTAATGCCTTTCTGGACCTTGGTAATGTTTCATCACATCTCTTGCACATGTCCTTGAAATAATGGATGTCTGGATATCGAAAACATTTGTACATTGTGTTGCTGCTTATACTACAAAATGCACTGCGACAGAATGTGGAGACAATCTGAACAGCAGAAGCATTTAGGTAAGAGAAAAGACAAATTAATTAACTTGTCAAATCCTTCCTCTCAGCATGAATGCAATAGATTCCTGCATAACCAAGTATCATTTCCCAGTAGCACTGAGCGACCTTTTGTTCTTCACTTTTGTTTCAGTTCTTGGTTCCAGAAATACTCCAGAATTACATGGTTTTCAGAAGAGCTGCACATGGTGATTGAAGAACATTCTGAAATATTAAACAATCTTTCTTACTAAAAATATAAGTTTATGTGTAGGTATAGATGATGTATAGCATGATTTCAAATCTTTGTATCAGTAACAAGATAAAAATTGATCATTAGAATTTTAATAGTTTTATTTTTTATAAAAAGTTAAGAATTTAGTTAATTTCTTGAAAATTCAAATTACTAATAATGTTTATAACCTTCTGAATTTGAAATAATATTTTTCTTTTAATTTTTGTAAATAACTATTTGTATTGGAAAAGAAATATTTTGAAAAAAATAAAATCTTTGAATTTTACACTTACTTTAATTTTAACTTTGGAAATGGATATACAAATGGTACATTTTGAGTACAACTATTTTTTTTAATTTTAGAATACTATCAATAGGACACAAATTTTGTGAAAATCATTATTATACCAATCAGAAGAAGTTTTGTTTCTGTGATGACAAAAAGTAAATTTTATGAAATAATTATATAGCAATTTATTATCTCTAAATTATTACTCATTCAAATACTGTTACCCCATCAATTAAAAAAAAACATGGTATATAAATAGTAAATTAGATGGTCTCTGATATTTTGCTGATTTTCTGTCATATAAATATCATAGCTTTTTACTTAATTTCCCCAATTTATAGGTCTGAACATATAATTATGACAGTAAGAAAGGAGACTATACTTTAACAATCTGTTATATGTATTTCTAGCTTTTTAAAATTTATTTATTTAAGAGATAGAGAGCTTGCAAGTAGGGAAGGGGCAAAGGGTGATGGGAAGAGAGAATCCTCAAGCAAACTCCCTGTTGAGTGCAAAGCATGATGGGGCTTCATCCCAGGACCTTGAAATCATGATATGAGCCAAAATCAAGAGTTGGCCTCTCAACTGTCTGAGCCACCCTGGTAACCCTCTCATTTTTAAGTATAATCGTCCTCTTGCCTTTGGCCTCATAAATGTAATGGATCAATAACTATTACATTGAAAAATGTTCTTCCTTCTTTCCTATAGCTATTTCAATAGGAAACCAAACATAATCCCTGCCCTTGGTCGGCATAGGAAATGCGATATTCAAACAAAATAAATTGTTCTTGGCAACTGACCATCCCAGCCCAAAGCATATTTATGTGGAAAGCTTTATGTAAGTGGTTATCATCTGGAATCCTAGAGTCCAAGCCCACATTTTTTTTTTCCTTTTAAGATTTATTTACTTATTTATCAGAGAGAGAGAGAGAGAGAGAGCGAGAGAAAGCACAAAAGTGGGGGGAGTAGGCAGAGGGAGAGGCCGGCTCCCTGCTGAACAAGCAGCCTGATCAAGTGGGACTCCATCCCAGGACCCTGGAATCATGACCTGAGCAGGAGACAGAGGACAGACTTAATGACTGAGCCACTCAGTAGTCCCTCAAGCCCACATTTAAAGCAATTTTTAGGAAAATACCTTAAGATCCTCTTTTGCCTCACTGAACCGCATCTTCCAGTTTTGAGGTCGTTGCTTTCTAAGACACTTTCTTCTGTCTTTAACTCTGGGCACGAGACATCATATTAGCCAAAGTTTATTCCTCAGCATCCTTGAGGGTGCAGGTGTTATCTAAACAGTTTCCTGATGTATAATGATCTATTTAAGGGAGATGGTTGGTTTAAATTTATCTTTGTGTCCTTGATGCCTAGCTTAGTGCTTGGCATACAATGAGTACAGACTTGTTAAGTGAATAAATGAATAGACGGATGAATTATAGCTGATGCTACCAGTCTATCTCCATTTAGGCTACATTCCCTATAGGTTTTCCTTTTCAGTTTTAGAGTTCACTTTCTAAGTGTGAAATACATACAAATGTATGTTGAGAGATTAATAGGCAGACTGTTTCAGACACTTTAAATGTTCTTAACTAAATGACTAACAGCACGAGGCATGTCTAATATAAAAAAAGGTGAAAGGTGTCCGTTTCAAAGCAGACGTTATTTTTTAAAAATATTTGAATAATTCCCTTACAAAAGAATGTCTGTGCTAAATCGATTCTTTATATACACATTTTCCTGGGTTATAGTAACTAACAATTGCATAGTTCTCAGTCTCTGGCACTGGTTTAAACAGTTTTATAAACAATGCACTTCATCTCAGTAGCAACATTTTAAGGTAGTTACTTTTATTATCCCAATTTTACAGATGAGGAAGCTGAGAAACAAAGTGTATAAGGAAAAAAATCGCATAGCTACTCATGGTCAGTGCTCTTTACTATGTACTCTGCTTCTCTTCTGTGTATGTGTGTGTTTTCTTTCTCTCTTCTTTCCTTTTCTGAAACTTATAGATTTGCATTATTATTCATACAGTGGAAATGAGGTATTAGTTAATAAGTAAGACTCAAGAGAGGTTTTAGGAAGGTGAGGGGAAAAAAAATTTGCCTCCGTCAAAGATTTGCTTATAACTAGGCATTGAGTAGCTGAAATTTCCCAGTATGGGTTTTTGGTTTGACAGGAAATTGTATGGCACTGTAACACATAGGCATGTCAAAAGATCAGTAATATAGTGTAAGCAACATCATAATGCAAACAATTTCAGTAAAAAATCAGATTATTCAATTGTATATATAAGGTTTTATAATCTCTGAGATTTCATTAAAATTTTCTTTGAATTTTTATTTTAGCATTTTCTCATCTGGGAGAAAAAGATGTTAATGAGAGACTTGTATCTCCAAAATTTCCCATCATACTATGGGTGACACAGTATAATTAAGGGTAATTCCAAGGAATTATAAGAATATAAATCTCTAGACAAGAGGAATGGCTTTATACCACTTAGAAATTTTCTATAGCTTAAATCAGAAAGAAAAAACTTAGTTTATATTTCCTAAGAAAGGCACCTACCTTCCATATGTATTGTTATATAAAAGGAATGCTAAATTGATGGGATTTGATTTTTCTCCTACATAGTTTCACAGGAGAAAATATTCACAAACTAAAAACTTCAACTTTTTAAATTATTAGCATAATTATTTAATAATATAGGGCCTTTAAAGTCTTATGGATTTTATTTTAGGGAAATAAAAATATTTTAAAAATATTGTGCAGGTGGGTGAAATAAAATTTGCATAACCTACCTCTTTTTGCTGTATAGGTGCAACACCTCTGATGGGAAGTCCAACTAGGAAACTTCTGTAATAGGCAGATAACGAATGATGGGGTCTTAGGCTAGAATAGTATAACAGGCATGCAGAGGAGTGGATGGACTTAAGCTACATTTTGGAAACAACATTAGAATTTTATAAATTTAGTGTTGTATGTGAGGGAGAATAAGGAGTAAGGATGACACAGATTTCTATCTGAAAATGAGAAAAGTGTAGTTTGAAATTTCCATGAAACATTTATCTAAAAATGTTATGCCTGGAATTAGGTATAGATTTAGGGGTGGTCAGTATATAGATAGTGATTCCTTTAGTAAACAGCTTTTGAGTGCTGAATGTTTGTCAGACCAGCTGGATGTCTCAGAGATTACAACACGATCTGAATCTAATGCTGCTTTTACCTAGTAGTGACATCAGGTTTAGTGAGAAAGATACATTCTATAAGATAATATGTAACCTTAATAGTCAGGGAAGATTTCCAGAGAAAGGGACATTAAGTTGAAACATGTCAGTAAATTTAATGTGTATTTAGGTGTAGGGGGGAGGTAGAGGAAAGGGATGGAATTCATGGAATAGGAAATGGCATATGAAAATGGGTATGAACAAAACTAGCACTGGAAATAGGAAAAGATGCAGTATGACTGTAGCTCAAGGAAGATAATAAATATCATGATATATGCCTTGTGAAGTTGGCAGAAGCCACATGACAAGAGGCTCTGAGCCATTTTGGTAGCCAATGAGATAATTCAGCTGGACAAATGATTTTATTTTATATTTTAAGTCTTCAGCTAATTTGTGAATAATATATTGAAACCATGTAGAGGCAATGTGGATATCCAAAACTCACTTCGTCTTTGTAGAAGATTTTTATTATTGATATAATCACACTTGCTGTAGATATAAGAGATGTGGATAAAAATTGATATTTAATATGCAGAATTTATAGGAATTTGGAATGTATTGAACATGGAGATAAGATAACCTATTAGAATTCTGACTTGAACTTGCACATTATCCCTTTCAGGGAAAGAAACATTTGAGAAATTTCAAATGTCTTGGTCTGGGAGGAAAAATGTAAATGGATCCATATTGGACATCCTAAATTCATGAAAATTAAAGTAAAATATATGATTATATAACTTTGTATAAGAATCTATTCAATTTTTAAAAGAGGGATAAATTAAAAATCATCAATAATTTGGAATCGGAGTGGAAATTCTTTATCAACCAAGATATCACAGGATGAAAAGTATCAGTATAGACATTTAGAACCTGAGTTTATTCATCTCAGATGTATAATGACTTTCTTATGATTTTCTTCATGGTTTATCATCAACCCTCAGTTGATGATAAGGTAAGTAGAGAAATAATGTAATAGTAAGAAGACTCAGAGCAGGATCCTGAGCAATTTTAACTTAAAAATTGGTAATAGAAGAGGACCCAAATAAAAACTCGAATACGATATGCAAGGTAATTTAGACAAAGCAAACTTACAAACCAAAAAGAAAAAAAAATAAGGATGTAAATAAACAGGTAGTTATATTGCCTTGCAAGACAAAGGTAAAGATATTTTGTCAAAGAAAAAAAAAAGTCAGTTACTTCTAATCTAGCCAAATGAACAAGTAGAAGAATTGCAAAGTATAATTTGGATTTATGACATTGGTTTACAATTGATGAAATCACTAAGAAGAAGAAATTCAGATAACCTAAGAGAATAACAGAATGAATTTCTGTCACTCATTAATAATATAACTATTATTATTTTACTACAGAGTAGTAATACACCAATAAATATTACATCTGCCACTAAGGAGCTTTAAATCTGGGGTATTATGACCAAGTCATATTATGATTGTAACTGAATGTTACCTGCATAAGACAGGTTTTGAAGACAAAATTTGTCTACTTAGTATTTTGTTCCAGATATTAGAAAGGTTTAGTATATTTAAAACAGTATTATTTCAATATGTTAATATTGCTCAATATCACATAATTGTACACATAATTTACAAATATACTAATTTCAGTATTGATCTCCATCTAAAATAAATATTCATCATTGAATAATTATACATGACTGAAAGGTATATTTAATAGTATTCTGGATTATGCTGTTTTCATATTGTCTCTTCATATATATGTGTATGTATATTTATCTCAACAAGGAAATGTGTTTCCCAAGGTCATACAAAAAATACAATACAGTCAGAATTGTAAATAAAGTATAAATGTTCTTGTTTACTTGAAAAACAGAGCATTTACCTCAGTCTAGATTTTTCATCAGGATATAGTTACTGCTTTTGCTCTTATCACTCATTCTTCTTTACTTTATGTTGAAAACATTTGTTAGTATAAACTGTGTTTTCAGAGATGGTTAGGATCAATAAAGACCGAAGAAAGAAATACGTTCTCCCAAGAAGGCAAAGACAATATTTAGTATTTTAGACGTTCCTAGGGGAACTGGGAATTAAGACCACTCCAGGTAGCTCTTAAAATCATCTGAATCTTTCACAGTATGGCAGTGTGTCAAGAGGAAAATCATAAAAATTCAGTTCATGCCTGAAGCTTTTTTTTTTGTTTGTTTGCTAATCTTTTGAAGATTCAGTCCATTAAAGGAGACAATGTCACTTTTCATTTAAACAATGTTTAATAACAACCATCAGATAAAAATTCCACATATCTTAGAGCTTGCAGTAAAAGTTATTTCTCATGTCCTCATCAACAGTGAAACTGTCAAAGAAGTAAATAATTATACTGAAGAAGACAAGGTATTTACCAGCTCAAGACTTTGTTCAGTTTCCACAAGCTACTTAATGCAAACATTGTCACTATTTTATTTGACGCAATTGTAGGGAAGAATGGTAAAAATAAGTGGAGGTATATTGTTTTGGTTTGCGAAAAACTGTAGATGTCACCAATAGTTTGTTATTACTATTTACTTCTTAATCTGCATGCTAAACATATTTCTTTCCTCCTCTCTTTTGGTAGTAGACAAATATTTTCTTTGGGATTAGATAAAACATTTCAAGAGGATTCATTAAGGAGAGGAAAAGGAAAAAATGCAAAAAAAGGTGGATAAACACTTTCAAGATTTTTTAAATTGAATAATGCAAAGTCTTGACTGATAATACTGATAAACCTATTATTCATTTCAAAATCTCAAATGTATTCTGACATTCTTATAGCCACCATTAACTTGTAGGTGGCCTCTTTGAACAAAACAAACAAAGCAAAAAACATGGGAAGTTCTTTTGCCTTTGCTATAATTTTTTTTATTGTTCTTTTACTTCACTAATCATTCATTTCATATAATCAGAAAAGACACCTTCTTGATTACTTTTGGTCTTTATATGGATTTTGGATGAATTGGTTTATGGTTCTTATGCTTCTTCTTTGCATATGTCATCAATTATCTTCTTTTATATGCATATAATACTGCAAAATATCCTTAAGTCAAAAATAAAATTTTCAACAAAGTAATATGATATATTAATCATTTATCACATATTTAATAGTTTCCTACATGCAGTATGAAAATAATAGTGAAAGCAGATATCTACATTCTTTGTGAAGAAAATCGTGCACCTGCACATCATGGCAATAAAGCATTAAAGGACAATATTGAACATGTTATTATTCCAAATTAAATTTCCTTAATCAGTTAAACTTTAAAATTGTCAGCCTACTTAAAGAACACCATTCTTAAGAAAATCCAAGATATAAAATTCCAAAATGATAACAGAGTAATTCACTCCATAAAGTATTCTTTCTTTCCAATTTTTTTAAAAAAAAATTATTGACATATACTGTTATATTATTATACTATATTATGTATTATATTAAATAATGTTATATTATTTGCCCCAGGGGTACAGGTCTGTCAATCATCAGGCTTACACACTTCACAGCACTCACCATATCACATACACTCCCCAATGTCCATAACCAAAACACCCTCTCCCTATCCCCCTTCCCCCAGCAACCCTCAGTTTGTTTTGTGATACTAAGAGTCTTTTATGTTTTGTTTCCCTCCCAATCCCATATTGTTTCTCTTGTTCCTTCCCTACCTTCCAACCCCACCCACCTCTCAAATTCCTCATATCAGGGAGATCATGTGATAATTGTCTTTCTCTGATTGACTTATTTTGCTCAGCATAAAACCCACTAGTTCCATCCATGTTGTTGCAAATGGGAAGATTTCATTTCTTTTGAAGGCTGTGTAGTATTCCATTGTGTATATATACCACTTCAACTTTATTTATTCATAGATAAATAAATAAATAAATAAATAACCTAGATGGTTCTTTTCATAGGTTGGCTACTGTGAATATAGCTACTATAAACATTTGGGTGCACATGCCCCTCAGGATCAGTACATTTGTATCTTTAGGGTAAATACACAGTAGTATGATTGCTCGGTCATAGGGTAGCTCCATTATCAACTTTTTTGAAGACCCTCCATGTTGTTTTCTAGAGTGGTTGCACAAGCTTGCATTCCCACTAACAGTGTAGGAGGGTTCCCCTTTCTCCACATCCTCTCCAACACCTGTTGTTTCATGACTTGTTAATTTTAGCCATTCTGACTGGTGTGAGGTGGTATCTCATTGTGGTTTTGATTTGTATTTCCCTGATGCCAAATGATGTGAAACACTTTTTCATGCGTCTTTTGGCCATCTAGATATCTTATTTGCAGAAGTGTCTGTTCATGTCCTCTACCCATTTCTTGATTGGATTATTTGTTCTTTGGGTGTTGAGTTTGATAACTTCTTTATAGATTTTGGATACTAACCCTTTATCTGATATGTCATTTGCAAATATCTTCTCCCATCCTGTCAGTAGTCTTTTAGTTTTGTTGACTATTTCCTTTGCTGTGCAAAAGCTTTTGATCTTGATGAAGTCTCAGTAGTTCATTTTTGCCCTTGCTTCCCTTGCCTTTGGTGATGTTTCTAGGAAGAAGTTGCTAAGGCTGAGGTTGAAGAGGTTGCTGCTCATGTTCTTCTCAGGGATTTTGATGGATTTCTGCCTCCCATTGAGGTCTTTCATTCATTTTGAGCCTATTTTTTGTGTGTGGTATGAGGAAATTGTCCAGTTTCATTTTTCTGCATGTGGCTGTCCAATTTTCCCAACATTATTTGTTGATGAGACTGTCTTTTTTCCATTGGACATTCTTTCCTGCTTTGTAGAAAGTTAGTTGAACATAAAGTTGAGGGTCTAATTTGGGGCTCTCTATTCTGTTCCATTGATCCATGTGTCTGTTTTTGTGCCAGTACCATACTGTCTTGATGATTATAGCTTTGTAATAGAGCTTGAAGTCTGGACTTGTGATGCCACCAACTTTGGCTTTCTTTTTCAACATTCCTCTGGCTATTTAGGGTCTTTTTTGGCTCCATATAAATTTTAGGATTTGATCAAGAAAGGATGCTGTACTTTATCAAATGCTTTTTCAGCATCTACAGGGAGAATATCCTATGGTTCTTGTTCTTTCTTTCATTAATGTATTGTATCACATTGACTGATTTGCAGATGTTGAACCAACCTTGCAGCCCAGGGACAAATTTCACTTGGTCATGGTGAATAATCCTTTTAATGTAATGTTGGATCCTATTGGCTAGCAGTTTGGTGAGAATTTTTGCATCTGTGTTCATAAAGGATAATGGTCTGCAAATCTCCTTTTTGGTAGGGTCTTTGTCTAATTTTCGGATCAAGGTAATCCTGGCTTCATAAAATGAGTTTGGCAGTTTCCTTCCATTTCTATTTTTTGGAACAGTTTGAGAGAATAGGTATTCATTCTTCTTTAAATGTTTGGTAGAATTCCCCTGGGAAGCCGTCTGGCCCTGGGCTCTTTTTTTGGGGGGGGGTGACTGTTTCAATGATGACTTTTTGATCATTGCTTCAATTTCCTTACTGGTTATGGGTCTGTTCAGGTTTCGTATTTCTTCCTTGTCCTGTTTTGGTAGTTTATGTGTATCTAGGATTGCATCAATTTTTTTCCCAGATTGTCAAATTTGCTGCCATATAGTTGCTCATAATATGGTCTTATAATTGCTTGTATTTCTTTAGTGTTGGTTGTGATCTCTCCTCTTTCATTCATGATTTTATTAATTTGGGTCTTTTCTCTTTTCTTTTTGATCAGTCTGGCCAGGGGTTTATCAATCTTATAAATTCTTTCAAAGAACCAGCTCCTAGTTTCATTGATTTGTTCTATTATTCTTTTCATTTTTATATCATTGATTTCTGCTCTGATCTCTTTTACATCCCTTTCCTGCTAGGTTTAGGCTTTCTTTGTGTTCTTTCTCTAGCTCCTTTAGGTGTAGGGTTAGGTTGTGTATTTGAGAACTTTCTTGTTTCTTGAGAAAGGCTTGTATCACTATATACTTTCCTCTAGGACCACCTTTGCTGTCCCAAAGATTTTGTACAGTTGTGTCTTCTTTTTCATTTGTTTCCATGAGTTTTTTTTCAATTCTTCTTTATTTTCCTGGTTGACCCATTCATTCTTTAATAGAATGCTCTTTAGCCACCATGTATTTGAGTTTTTTCCAACTTTCCACTTGTAGTTGAATTCTAGCTTCAGAGCATTGTGGTCTGAAAATATGGAAGGAATGATCCCAATCTTTTGGCTGATAAATACCTGATTTGTGACCCAGAATGTGATCTATTCTGGAGAATGTTCCATGTGCACTACAGAAGAATGTGTATTCCATTTCTGTTCTGAATATATCTGTGATGTCCTTCTCGTCCAGTGTGTCATTTAAAACCTTTGTTTCCTTGTTAATTTTTTGTTTGAATAATCTGTCCATTTCAGTGAGGGGGATGTTAAAGTCCCCTACAATTATTGTATTGTTGATGTGTTTATTTTATTTTATTATTAATCAGCTTATATAGTTGGCTGCTCCAATGTTAGGGACATAGATATTTAAAATTATTAGATCTTCTTGTTGGATAGACCAATTAGAGTATGATATAGTGTCTTTCCTCATCTCTTATTATGGTCTCTAGCTTAAAATTTAATTAATCTGATATAAGGATTGCCACCCCAGCTTTCTTTTGATGTCTATTAGAATGGTAAATTGTTTTCCAGCCCCTCATTTTAAATCGAGAGGTGTCTTTGGATCTAAAATGAGTTTCTTGCAGACAACATATTGATGGGTTTTGTTTTTTTATCCATTCTGATACCTTGTATCTTTTGATTGGGACATTTAGCCCATTTATATTCAAGGTAACTACTGAAATATATGTATTTAGTGTCATTGTATTGCCTGTAAGGTGACTGTTGCTATATATGGTCTCTGTTCCTTTCTGGTCTACTAGTTTTAGGTTCTTTCTTTGATTAGAGGACCCCTTTCAATATTTCTTGTAGAGCTGGTTTGATGTTTGCAGTTCTTTTAATTTTTGTTTGTCTTAGAAGCTTTTTATCTCTCCTTTTATTTTCAGTGATATACTATTCTTGGCTGCTTATTTTTCTCATATATTGCTCTGAATATACCATGCCAGTACTTTCTGATAAGTCTGCTTCTAATCTAATATTTCTACCATTGTATGTCACAGACTTCCTTGTCCTGGGCTGCTTTCAGAATTTTCTCTTTGTCACTAAGACTTATAAGTTTTTCTATTAGATGACACGTGTGGACTTATTTTTGATTTTTAGGGCAGTTCTCTGTGCCTCCTGGATTTTGATGCTTGTTCTCTTTGCCATAGGGAAATTCTGTACTGTAATTTGCTCCAATATACCTTCTGCCCCTCTCACTCTTTATTCTTCTTCTAGATTCCAATTATTTGAATATTGTTTTGTCTTATGGTATCACTCATCTCTCAAATTCTCCCCTTGTGGTCCAGTAGTTGTTTGTCTCTCTTTTGCTCAGCTTCCTTATTCTCCATCATTTAGTCCTCTATATCATTAATTTTCTCTTGTGCCTCATTTATCCTAGCAATAAGGGCCTCCAGTTTTTATTATGCCTTATTAATAGTTTTGTTTGTTTGTTTGTTTAAATTTCATCTTGGTTAGATTTTATGTCTTTTATTTCCCCAGAAATGAATTTTTTTTCTCCTAAAAGGGTTTCTCTGATATCTTCCATGACTTTTTTGAGCCCAGCTAGCACCCTGAGAATCCTCATTCTGAACTGTAGTTCTGACATATTACCAATGTCTATATTGATTAAGTTCCTAGTTACCAGTTCTGCCTTTTGTTCTTTTTTATTTTATTTATTTATTTTTTTTGGTGGTGAGTTTTTCAGCCTTGTCATTTTATCCAGATAAGAATATATGAATGAGAGAATAAAATACTAAATAGGTGTCAAAGACCCCAGAAAAATATGTACAATAACCAAATTAGAAGAAACCTAAAACAGGGGGGAGAATAAAGGAAGAAAAAGAAAAAAAAATATATATATATATATTTATATATGTAACAGAGTCACCCACTTGATTTTGGGTGTATTTTTGTCTCTTGGGAGAAACTACTTCCCAAAGTTTTAAAGAAAGTAAAAATTATTTATATAGACAAAAAGAGGGTAAACATGATGAAGGGATGGAATATGATATAAAGATGAAAATCAAAAAAATTATAAAAATGGATAAGATAAGTTGATCAGAAAAAGAAGAAAAAAAAAAAAGAGAAGAGAAAGTGCTCTGGCTGGAGACTAGAACAAAGCCATGTGCTAGATTAGGGTATATTTTAATGTATTAGAAGAAATTGTATCCTAAAATGTTTAGGAAATAAAAACTATATCATAAATATAGATAGATATAAATATATATATGTATACACACAAAAATAATAAGATTAAATACAATGAGGTGATAAAATATGACTATAACAATAAAGGTTTAAAAAGGGTTTTTTTGTTTCTTTTCTTTTTCTTTTTTTTTTAGAAAGGTATTGTTAAGATAAACTAGTTAAAAAACATTAAAAGAGGAAAGAGGAAAAGTTAAAAAATTGAATAAGAAAAAAATAAAATAAAATAAAAAAGAACTCTGCAAGACTAAAGGATCATGGGGAAAAAGACCATGAATTCTATATGTTACTTCCCCCAGCTCTGGAGTTCCTTAGTTCTCATTGATTGGCAACCTTGGTCTTGGCTGGATGTTCTTGCTGATCTTTTGTGGTGGGGGGGCTCCTACTGCAGTGAGTCTCAAATGTGTTTGCCTGAGGCAGAATTGCACTGCCCTTCGCAAAGGCCAGGCTAAGTAACCTGCTCCGGTTTGCTCTTGGAGCTTTTGTTCCCTGAATCCTTTCCATACTGCTTTGGAGGATGTGAATGAAAATGGTGGCCTCCCAATCTCCAGCATGGAGGAGCCAAGAGCCCGGGTCCCCACTCCTTAATGTGCCCTCAGAGATAAGCAGCCAATCACTCCATCTCCCTGGTCTCCAGCTGCAGTCCAAGCTCACCTGGCCTGTGACCAGCCATTTCTATCTCTGGCCCAAGGTTCCATTTGGTGTCTCCAAACCCAGCAGACTCCTGCTGCACTGCTCCTCCCTTAGGAGGAAGGTGAGTCTCCCTGGATCTGCCACTCATGGGGTCTTTGCTTGAAAAGCAGTGGCCCAGATGTGCCTTGGATCAGGGTTTAAGGTAACCCTGATCTGAAAGTTCACTCCTTGTCTCTGTCTCTGTAGTCAGGTTCCCCACTCTGATACCTGGCATCTCTGCCACACTCAGACACCCCTGATATTTCTCTGACCCTGTGGGAACTGAGACCACACTGTCCTCCTGAGGACTTCTCTCCCACTTAGCCTCTGGTGCAATGTCCATCAGTGGAACAGACTTCTAAAAGTTCAGACTTTGTGCTGCTCTGCTTCATTGCTTGCCAGGAGCCAGCCCTCCCCACCATGGTCTATCTTCCCATCACTTTGGATTCACTTCTCTGCATGTCCTACCTTTCAGAAAGTGGTTGCTTTTCTGTTCCTAGAATTGCTGCTCTTCTTCTTTTCTATCTTCTGTTGAGTTTGTAGGAGTTTAGAATGGTTTGATAACTATCTAGCTGAACTCTTGGGATCGGATGTCATTTCAGTCTGCTACTCCTCTGCCATCTTGATGCTTTGTTCCATAAAGTATTCTTTTATCAAATGCATTCTGTTATATCATCACCACAAAATCTTTCAATTTGGAAATTTTATATATATGCATATGATAACAAAGCAGGATTCACCTTAAGTAAAAATATTTACAAAGTAAGTGTTTGTTTCTTTTTACAACTATAAAGATGAAAAACCAAGAAAATTAATAGTGAAAACATATCAAGCATTTATAATGTCAGACAATTTAGTAGTGATTTACATATATTATTTTATACAGTGGTTCTCAAAGTGTGGTTTTTAGATCAGCACTATCTGACTGTGAACTTGTTAGAAATGAAAAAAATCTTACCAGGAACTATGGATGACTTGAGAGACATTAAGCTAATATAGTTCTCACATTTTTTTTTTTTTTAGTGCATAAACTATTATCATCATTTTACCGAAGAGGAAAGAGTCTTAACTAGGTTATTTATCTTGCCTAGAATGACCACACACATACACACACACACACACACACACCCAAAAAAGAGTGTTGAGTAAGCTTTCAAACCTAGGGAGCCAATTTGACTCTACCCTTGTGCCTGACTTCATTAGAATCTTAAACTATACATAGAAAGGTCTTAGGTCTTTGTAAGCATGGAATTAACAGTAACATAAGAATTTACATTATGGATCTTAGGATCAGGTCTCAGAAGTATGAAATTCCATTCATTCTCTCCCTCTCAGTTGTTGTTTTTTGTTTTTGTTATTGTTTTTGTTTTTCCTTTTCTTTTTCTCTAAGTAGACATGATATTTTACTTTGAGTTTTAAATTAAAGGCCATATCTAAAACACTTAGCTCTTAAATATCCTTTGTGCAAATTTAGTCTTCTAAAGTTTTGCAGGAAAGATTTGGACAGCCATTAGTCTATGCAAAACTTTTTATTGATTTTCCTTGACTTTTTGCTTGCTGTGCTTAATCTATTTAGGTAAAATTTATCAGGTTCATAAGCCGACACCATTTTTAACATCCAATTAACATAAGGTTAATAGGATCAAGAAGGATGCACTAATCTCATATTTTAGGTATGTGAAAGAATATATATTATTAGATATAACTCCAACAACATGACTTAGTACATCTCTGATATTATATTAGAGGAGTATAAGTCTGCTTACATTGTATGAAGAGCTATGGAAATTCTACATTGCTTTAAAAATAATTTTTGCTTGGTCTCTAAATATGCCAGAAACTCCACTACATTTTTAGTATTTCCTTTTTAATGCTTATATCATAAATGACTATCCATACTACAACAATGATAAATAGAATCATCTCATCAAATACCTTTTCATATTGACAAGTGAATGAGAATCAGAAACAGCTATTACAGAGAACTTATGGCTCTGCTTTGGTATTAGACAGAGACTAGCAAATGTAGGTCAGCCAAGAGTCTGGGAAAAAGAGGAGACCAGATTTGGGTCAAGAGTTAGCAGTCTCAGTGTATTTTCCTTTTATCACCAAATATCTGAGGGCAGCCTCTGTCACTCAAACAACACTTCCTATTCCCTTAATGTTAAAAACCCCTAATCTACTTGGTTGCTTCATTCAGCTTAAAGTCCTGGACCTCTGAATGAACTGAGGTTCTCTCCAGCCAGTCCAGTGAGCTTCCTGTGGCCCAGGAACCTTATGAAATAAAAGCAAGTTATAATGTTGGTTCTTTTTGCCATATATATAATATATATATGTGGAGCAAGGAGAAATAAAACACAATAAAAATTGCCATAAAAAAGGGAGGAGTGGGAAATCACAGTGGTTAGTCTTCCATAGCAGTTACTGATAGAAGCTGGGTAGGCATGTGTAGTCAATCAAGCAAACTTGACGTGATAGCTAAGAAAGTTCCTCCAAGAGACCAAAGTCCTACTCTCTGGGAGGAACTTTCTTGATTTTTATTTCTTATGGCTCCAGATATGCCATCTTTGAAATTCTTTCTTTCTTTTTTTTTTTTTCCCAATTTATTTATTTTCAGAAAAACAGTATTCATTATTTTTTCACCACACCCAGTGCTCCATGCAAGCTGTGCCCTCTATAATACCCACCACCTGGTACCCCAACCTCCCACCCCCCCGCCACTTCAAACCCCTCAGACTGTTTTGCAGAGTCCATAGTCTCTCATGAAATTCTTTCTTGCCAATATACTCAGACGACCACATCAGAAGTGAGCATCTCAGTTCATGGTCTGAATGCTTCCAGTCATTCCCAGTGTTAGTAGTCACACCATGGCCAAATTCTTTTTCTGGCCATGTTTATTACACTGGATTTATTTCTCTTCTTCCTTGCCTTCATGCCTGTCTTTTCATTTATGTTGTTATCTTGAGACCACTTGAAATAATAGGTTTCAGTAGGATGACAACACTCATGTTCCTATCTTTGTTAAAAGGTTATGTTACTATAGCAAATACAGGCTATCTTCTTATATTTGCTAAAGGGCCATTTTTGAATGAAAATTCTTAATGGATCTCATTGCTTAAAGTGATTTTTAGCTTTATCTCATCTGTTTATGGTTTAAAAGCAGCGTGGCTTCTTTATGTGTCAAATAGGATTGCAAGATTTAGCAAATAAAAATTCAAGATGTCCAGTTAAATTTGAATTCTAGATAAACAATGAATATTTTTATTATATCTTACACAATAATTGGGACAGTCTAATACTAAACCAATATTTTTATATGAAATGCAAATTTAACTGAGAGTTGTATCCTTTATGTAGCAAGCCTTACCTGTGAAACCCTTAATCTTTGGATTTTCTGTATTTCTATCCTTGAAAAACCAACTGATTTTTATCCATGTTGTTATAATACCTAACATACTTTTATTATTATAATACTTTACTATAAGTGACAAGAAATGTTCAACATTTACTAATATTTGTTCTTTTTTTAAATAGTTTGGCTAGATCTACAGAATTGGTAAGCATGCAATCTGCCTTCCAAATTAAAACAGGCAATCATTTTGCCATAATATAGTCAGGGTCTCCAGTTTTCCCCCTGCTGTATCTGCAGTGTCCACCTTATAGAGTTCATCACCTGATTATTAAACTAGTTTGACATATACATATAGTTATTTGTTTTGGAAGAATTCTACTACAGTGTACTAATTCATGTATTGATTAGGAGAGTCCAGCCACTTTAAAAGATACAAGTAACTGAGTTATATGAAAATGATGTAACAATCCATTCAGGAAGTGTCTCCTCCATTTCATATTGAAGGCTAATTCCTACAACCAGAGTATTCCATATACATTTAAACTTGTTTTCTTAGTCTTTGGACTTGCCATAGCTAACTGAATCACTTTGCTCTGTTAATTCAAGGAAATGCCATTATAATAAAACTTCACATTACTTTTGTATGTTTACAAATAAAATATATGCCCATCTGTAGGTGAATTCTCAGTTGTTGTTGCTTACTGGTTGGGAAGCACCGAGTATAGCTTCTGTAATGAAATTCAGAGACAATTTGTGACTATTTGATGGTGACTTTTATTTGAGACTAGACAAGCCACGTGAATCCAAGATAAAGCCTCTAAGAGAATTCTTTCTCTTGGCCCTGATTGAAGCCCAAAATAATAAAAACAATAAGTCCTATGATCCATATAGAACCTAAGACTTAGGTGTTCAGAACCTTAGCCTGCAGAATTGATTGAGACATAGTAAAATCACAAAGCACTGTTAAAATTTCCAGATAAGGCCTTACTGACAAGCCTTCTTCCCACGTTTAACTGTCTCTTCAGTCTAACCTGAAATGTAATAATGCCCAGCTATGTCTACAACCTGCACTATAAATCCTCCATGGCTGGCTTTATTCAGTGCTTAACAAGGCCTGAGCTCAAAACCATATAGCTGAGACATACGAAAAACTCAGTAATTTCAGTTATTTGACTCCACTCATATTTGCCAAGATGGCAAACCTACTCACCAAATGCTGAAGTATGTATCAATAAATAGCATTCTTCTGTTGCCAGCCTTAAAGAGAGAAAAATCGTCTACTTGGCATAATACGCTCCAGTTCCATCCATGTCCATGTAAATGGAACTGGAGTGTATTATGCTAAGTGAAATAAGTCAATCAGAGAAACACAATTGTCATATAGTTTCACTCATATATGGAACATAAGAAATAGTGTGGAGTACAATAGGGGTCCAGGGGGAAAACTGAATGGGAAGAAATCAAAGACCATATGAGACTCTGGACTCTGGGAAACAAACTAAGGGGTGAGGAAAGAGGTGTGGGTGGTCAAAATCCAAAATACTGGAAAAAATATAATTTCTACTTGGAGGGTATAATATAGGGTTTGCTTATTCTGGGAGAAAGTTAAAATCTTACGAGTAGGAATTGATATGATATACTGTAAGCCTTAAAAAATTTACTTTCACTATTACATAGAAAGTGAATTGAATGGGTCAGGTGCTTAAATAGCAGCATCCTTTAGGAAGCTATTTATTAATTCAGGTAGAGATGCTTGTGGATCAGGGTAAAAATATTTCAGTGGAGAATGAGAAAAGATTAATGTGAGATTAAATTTAGGAAACAATATTGACAGGACTTGAGGATGGATTAGGTATGAGAGTTAAAGGGAAAGTAGCGGCAAGGAATACTTCCAGTTTTCTACAAAAAAATTCATTTACTCTAAGTGGGATGATTGGGGAGAGAGAAGATTTTACGTGGGGATACATAAAGGAAATGAATAGTTCTATCCCAAGCACATTAAATTTACAACGCTTATTGGGTATACAAACTTAGAAATTTTGGCAATTAGATGTATGAGTCTGAAAATCAGGGAGTAGTCCAAGACTAGAGATACATGTTTGGGGATAATTAGCATATAGATGTTTCCTAAAATCATAAGGATTGATGAGGCCATTTAGAAAAAGCATTTAGAGAAGGAGGCCAGGTTATAGTCATGATAAATGCTAATATAATAGATGGAGTAATGGGATGAGTCAAAAAAAAAAAAAAGACTGAGGAAAAGCTGACAATGAGGTAATAGGAATATCAAAAGAACAGAGAGCCTTGGAATTCCAGAGAATAACATGTTTCATCTTAGAGCTAAGTGACAAAATGTATCAAACAGTGCTTAATATAACGTGAGGTCAGAGAATACCTATCTGGTTTGGCAAGATAAAGGTCAATAAGGACCTTGATTAAAATAATTTCAGAGGACTTGTGTGGACAAACAACGAAATGGAATAGGCTGGAGAGAGACTGAGAGGTGAGAACTGTGAACATTTTCTGACTGGGCAGCAAAATGATCTTGTAGTCAACGAGGTGTTCTTTTCTTTTTTTTTTTAATCTTTCTTTGATGGTTAGTACTTTTAATGTTCTGCTTAAGAAATTTATTCAAGGGTCACCTGGGGTTCAGTCAGTTAAGCATCTATCTCTTGGTTTAGGCTCCAATCATGGTCTCAAAATCATGGGATTGGGTCTCATGTTGGGTTCTGTGCGGAGACGGCTTAAGATTCTCTCTCTCTCCCTCTTCATCTGCTCCTCCCCACTGCACATACACACACTCTCTCTCTCATAAATAAATAAATAAATAAATGTTTTTTAAAAAAGAAATCTTATTCGAAGGACAAAAGGACATTCTTAGGTTTCCTTGTGGAAGCTTTATTGTATTTCCTTCAACATTCAGATGTACAATGTGTACATCCGGAATTAAATTTTGGGTATAGGAGGCAACTTGGTCTTAGAGGTCATTTTCTTTTCATATATATACACACACACACATTCATATATATATATATATATATATATATATATACACAACTGTGTATGTACATATATGTAATATTGTGCATATTTTATACTATATATAATATGCATATGTGTACATAATATGTATGTATAATCTTATACATATATAACAATGACCCAGCATTCTTTATTGAAAAGACTCTCCTTTTTCTAGTGCTTTTTAACTTTGTCCTCAATCAAGTGTCCATTTATGTGTTGTTCTATAAATGACCATCGGTTCTGTATTTTTTCAGGGGATGTATCTTTTCTATTTTTGCCTCAGGACCACAGTGTTCTAATTTCTCTAGTTCTGTAGGTGGTCTTTCTATACAGTATGGCAAATACTCCTACTGGGTTCTTCTTCAGTTGCATCTTTGTTCTTGGTCTATCATATCTTCAAATACATTTTCAGTTTAATAAATTGCATTCATAGTCTCCCCTATCACACACAAATTGTTTTGAAATACCCACATATGCACCACATATATTTTGTAATTAAAACTTTTTTTTGAGATTTTATTTATATATTCATGAGAGACAGAGAAAGAGAGGCTGAGACTGAAGGAGAAGCAGGATCTTTGCTCAGCAAGGAGCCTGATGTGGGACCTATTCCAAGGACCCTGGGATCGTGACCTGAGATGAAGGCAGATATTTAACCTACTGAGCCACCCAGGCATCCCTCTCATGTATTTATTTTTCTAAGGAGTAATTTTAACAACATTTATCAGATTCTGAACTGTGTGCAAGACCCAATGGAGTTTACGTATATATGTAATTCAAAAAATGATTTTAATGTAGGATTTGCTCTGTGTAATTTGAGGTATTTATAATTAGATAGACAATGCCATTGTTACTCTAAAAGTTAAAACTTTATCTCCCCCTGCTTGTGCTCTCTCTCTCTCTCTTGCTCTCTTTCTCTCTGGAAAATAAATAAAAATAAATATCTTTTAAAAAGTTAAAAAATAGAAAGTATATATATGTCCCAAATGATACATGCAACATCTGAAGTTTAAAGACTTATCTAAAACCTATGTAAGAACCTCTGTTTAAAGCAACCAATATGTCCTTTAGTAATTGAGTAAATAAATAAACTGTAGTACATGAAAACAATGAAATATTATTCAATACTAAAAATAAATGAGCTATCAAGCCATGGAAAGCCATGAAAGAACCTGAAATGCGTGTTACTAAATCAAAGAAGCAAATTTAAAAAGGCTACATATAGTACGATTCCAACTATATGGATTCTGGAAGAGGCAAAATCATGGTGATGATAAAAATATCAGTGACTGCCAAATAAATTATCAGTGGTTCCAGGGGAGACAGATGAATACATGGAGTACAGGGGATTTTTAAGACAGTGAAAACAATCTGTATGGAAAAAACTCTGTATGATATCATAGGATAGATATATGTCATTATACATTTGTCCAAATCCCACAGAATGCAGAGCTGCAAGAGTGAACCCTAATGTAAACTGGAGACTGTGGATGATAATGATGTGGTAAAGTAGATCCATCAACTGTAACAAATGTACATGTTCATGTCAGTAGTGGGGAAGTCTATGCAAGTGTGGGCAAGGGTATGAGTGTTCTCGGAACCTTCTTCTCAATACTGTTATGAAACTTAAACTACACCAAAAATGCCCTGTTTGATATTTATCTTTGTGTGTCTCATTTCCTTTAATAATTTTCCCTTATATACTTTTATCAACTAAGTATAAAAGAGAATCCTTATTAATTTCCTGTTTATTTTTATGGCTGTAAAGATTACATTTCAAACAACCTACAACTCAAGATTTGATTCTAGGAGGGCTACCATATAGTTTTGATAAAAGTATAACAATAAAAAGAATATATTGTAGGATGTTATAGAAAAACTGTTTTGTGTTAATCTTTCCCTTGCAATTGAAGGGTCATTGGCTGGACTGTGCAACAAACCTCTAATCTTTGACAGTTTACACTGAAGACTCACTGACAGTACAATAGTGTCATGCCAGTGAGCATCATATTAGGTGTCAACATTCCAGTAAAAAAAAAAAAATTCTGTAGTGTAATTTTGAAGTCAGAAATATAATTATTTTCCTGTAAGCATTTATGTTGACCTTAAAAAGCTCTCTTTTTAATCTTCCAAATGATGTAAAACCTAATACAGACTTTCTTACTGTTAGTATTGAAATTGTACACAGGACTTTATTTTGTTTTCTTTTTCGTTTTTATGATTTTGTTTTAATTAAACTTAGGAGACAAAAATGCCAGTTGTTTCCAATAGCGAAGAATTTTCATAAATATATCCAAATCATTCATTATTTGATTGAAAGCAGTGTGGATAAATCATTACAGTAAGTGAAATCAATAATATCAGAATATATTAGTCATATATATGATCAATTATATCAAATATATGGCTATCCAGACACAAATTTATTTATTAATATGTGTTTCAAATAACCTTATTTAAAAGATTTAGGTAAAGTGGCAAAATTCTTAGAGGACTAAAGGAGATTCCAGAGATTGGAAAAAAAAATTATTGTATATATAAGGACAAATCTATATGTCTATATTTTTGTGTGTGTTAAGAACACTTAACATGAAATTTACCCTGTTGAATTTTTAAGTGGGAGATTCATTATTGTTAACTATCGACAATATGCTATATAGATGATCTGTAGACCTTAAACATCTTGCATAACTGAAGCTTTACACCCATTGAACTCCCCACATCCCCTTCCCTTCCATCCCTAGTGATGATTGTACTCTCTGCTTTTATGAATCTGACAATTTTAGATAGTTCATATAAATGGAATCATACAGTATTGTCCTTCAGTGATGGGGTTATTTCACTTAGCATTATGTCCTCCAGATTCATCCATGGATATATTTCTTTTTTAAGCCAAGTAAATAAGTATGTTGAAGTAACTCATATAATTTCTATTATTTTATACTTTATAAATATAAAAATGATTTATATATAAAGACAAAAACAACAAACAAGACAAACAAGCATTATTTAAACCCATCTGAAGTAAAAACCTAATACAGTGCCTCATGGTCTTTCTCCCATCCTCTCCCTAGAGGTAGCCACAGTATAGTTCACATGTATCCTTCCAGATACTTTATATAAACACATATATTTCTGTATATACTTCCATTATTTTGAAAGTTCTATTTCATTTAATAATTTTTACCCATGTTTCAGAGAATATTACACCACACATTTAGAGTGATAATTGTGCTTAGAGGGGTGTATGTATATGTATAAATTGAATTCTAACTTTTTTTGAGAGAAATTTTTCAATATTTTCCTATGATCTTTTTTCTTATGAAGAGAAGGTATTAGATCTCATTGAAAACCTTTTTAACATTAAAAACACGTTTTAATCTTTTATGTTATTAATGTAATGAATTATATAAATAGAATTTCTAATATTAAAATGTTATTTAATTTCTGCAATTAACTATAATTAGTCAAAATGTATTATTCTTTGAATATCCTGCTACATTTAGTTAGAATTTATTAAATCTTTTTTTAATTTTCAAAATGAGATTTTTGTGTCATTTGCCTTTGTGTAGTTTATCAGATGCTGATTTTTATGTTATTCTGAGTTTATATAAGATCTATAGGTCTGCATAAGTTTAAATAGCTCTGTATGTTTGGTAGAAGGCATACATGAAATTTTCTGGGCTGCTAATTTTCTGGAAAGGAGACATTTTGATAGTTTTGTTTATTTGTTAACTATCATAGTAATTGAATAGTATGAATTTCCTAGCTTCCTTGGGAATCACCATTTTATGTTATACTTCCTTAAAGATGTATGTATTTCATTAAATTGTCTAGATTTATAAGCTTACTTTTTATGCATCTTTTACCCTTCTACTTACAATTTTATGTATTATACCTTATGTACTCCATTTTATAATTCAATTGGTTCCTAACATATATATTTAATGTTTGTTTTTAAGGACCTAAATTTGGAACTATTATTAATTCCTTTATTTTACAAACCATTTCTTCATATATAATTACAATTTATTTCTGGATTGTTTTACTGTTTCATTTCTTTAGACTATCTAACTATTTAAATAATCAATTATGTCTTTATTTTTTTTCATTTTATTAATTTTTATTTCAGTGTTCCAGAATTCATTGTTTATGTACCACAAGGCTCACCCAACCACCCCCATCTCCCCTCCAGAACCCTCAGTTTGTTTCTTAGAGTCCACAGTCTCTCATCATTTATCTCCCGCTCGGGTTCCCCCCAACTCACTTCTCTTTTCCATCTCCCCATGTTATTTCTTATGCTCCACAAATAAGTGAAACCATATGATAATTGACTCTCTCTGCTTGACTGATTTTACTCAGCATAATCTCTTCCAGTTCCATCCAGGCTGATATAAAAGTTGGGTATTCATCCTTTCTGATGGAGGCATAATACTCCATTGCATATATGGATCATAACTTCTTAATTTTTTTTTTATATTTTTAATTTATTTGACAGAGATCACAGGTAGGCAGAGAGGCAGGCAGAGAGAGAGTAAGGAAAGCAGGCTCCCTGCTGAGCAGAGAGCCCAATGTGGGACTCAATCCCAGGACCCTGGGATCATGACCTGAGCCAAAAGCAGAGGCTTTAACCCACTTAGCCACCCAGGTGCCCCTGGATCATATCTTCTTTATCCATTCACCTGCTGAAGGGCATCTTGGTTCTTTCCACAGTTTGGTGACTGTGGCCATTGCTGCTATGAACATTGGGGTACAGTTGGCCCTTCTTTTCACTACATCTGTGTTGTTGAGGTAAACACCCAGTAGTGCAATTGCAGGGTCATAGGGAATCTCTATTTTTAATTTCTTAAGGAATCTCCACACTGTTTTCCAAAGTGGCTGCACCAACTTGCATTCCCACCCACAGTGTAAGAGGGTTCCCCTTTCTCCACATCCTCTCTAACACTTGTTGTTTACTGTCTTGTTGATTTTTTCAAAGAGCTGGAAGAAACAATCCTAAAATTTATATGGAACCAGAAGAGATCCTGAATTGCTAAGGAAATGTTGAAAAAGAAAAACAAAACTGGGGACATCACATTGCCTGATTTCAAGCTTTACTACAAAGCTGTGAGCACCAAGACAGCATGTACTGGCACAAAAACAGACACATAGACCAGTGGAACAGAGTACAGAGCCCAGATATGGACCCTCAACTCTATAGTCAAATAATCTTCGACAAAACAAGAAAAAAAAAATATACAGTGGTAAAAAGGCACTTTCTTCAGTAAATGGTGCTGGGAAAATTGGACAGCTATGTGTAGAAGAATGAAACTCAACCATTCTCTTACACCATACAAAAAGATAAAATCAAAATGGATCAAAGACCTCAGTGTGAGGCAGGAATCTATCAAAATCCTAGAGGAGAACATAGGCAGTAACCTCTTCGACTCCAGCCACAGCAGCTTCTTTCAAGATATGTCTTCAGGGGCACCTGGGTGGCTCATTGTGTTAAGCCTCTGCCTTCAGCTCAGCTCATGATCTCAGGGCCCTGGGATTGAGCCTCACATTGGGCTCTCTGTTCAGCAGGGAGTCCTCTCCCCCACCACCCCTACCTGCTGCTTTGCCTATTTGTGATCTCTCTCTCTCCTCTGTTAAATAAATAAAATCTTAAAAAAAAAATGATATGTCTCCAAAGGCAAAAGAAACAAAAGTGAAAATGAACTTTTGGGATTTCATCAAGATCAAAAGCTTCTGCACAGCAAAGGAAACAGTCAAGAAAACAAAGAGGCAACCCACAGAGTGGGAGAAGATATTCGCAAATGACAGTACAGACAAAGGACTTATATCCAAGATGTAAAAAGAACTCCTCAAACTCAACACACACAAAACAGATAATCACATCAAAAAATGGGCAGAAGACAGACACTTCTCCAAAAAAGACATACAAATGGCTAACAGACACATGAAAAACTGTCCATCATCATTAGCCATCAGGGAAATTCAAGTCAAAACCACATTGAGATACCACCTTACACCAGTTAGAATGGCCAAAATCAACAAGACAGTAAACAACAAGGGTCAGATTTTTTTTTTTAATTACATTTGTTCTAAGAATTTTCCTCTCATTAACCATGCATAGAGAATGTATAGGATGCATGTGCAATATTTCCATTGTTATTATTTTCCCCCATGGGTAATACTATTTTCCTCTTTTCTCTTCTCCTTCTTCCCCCTCCTTCTCTTCCTTTCTTTTATTTCTTCTTTTCCTCCTCTTCCTCCTTCTGCCTGTCTCCTTCTGCTGCTTCTTTCTCTTGCCTTTAAGATTTAGAGATATGAGTTAATTCCACCACAGTGCTCATAGATTACTATTATCAGTCTCTTCAATTTCTCCTGTTTTCTTTTCGTGATGCATTTATTAACCTATGCACTCCTTTATTCCTGTTTTTTCGCTATTTCCTTTTTCTTCCTCACTGTAGGCAACCTCTGTTAATACTTTTGATGAATATGCTCAAATGAATATGTATCTGAGCCAAAATGTAGTTCTAATCCAACTCTTTCCACTCTTTGGCACTGAAACTTTGATTTCTTCTTATTTCCTGCAACCACACCTGATGCTTTTGCTAGAGACAATATGTCTTTTTAAATGTCCTTTTACTAGAGGATCTGTAGTTGCTATGTTGGTTGGTTGACGAGCTCCTGAAGTACAGTTCAACTCCTACAAAAAGACAAATAATTTTTATTATTTAACAGCTGAATTTATAAATAATATTAATATACAAAATCATTTACTTCATTACTAATCATTCTCAGATTTTTTTTTTAGATTTATTTATTTATTTATCAGAGAGAGAGAGGGAGAGAGAGCGAGCACAGGCAGACAGAATGGCAGCCAGAGGCAGAGGGAGAAGCAGGCTCCCTGCTGAGCAAGGAGCCTGATGTGGGACTCGATCCCAGGACGCCAGGATCATGACCTGAGCCGAAGGCAGCTGCTTGACCAACTGAGCCACCCAGGCGTCCCCATTCTCAGATTTTTTAATATGACAATACACATTGTGAATATTCAAATGTTGCAAATTTATTTGAACATATAACTTTTACCAAGGAGGCCAGAATTGGATTAAATTGCTATATACTTAGGATATTACATATGCACCTCATGGTAACTACAACCTAAAACCTATAATAGGCATATAAAAAAATAAACAGAATAAAAGCCAAACATTACACTACAGAAACTCATCAATCACAAAGAAAAAGAGCAAAAGAAAAAAAAAGGAACAAAGAACTACAAAAACAACCAGAAAACAATAAAATGACAGTAAGTCCATACCTATCAATACTTACTTTAAATATAAACTGCCTAGGTGCTCCAATGAAAACACACGGGGTGGCAGAATGGATAAAAATAAGATCTATCTATCTATGTGCTGTGTACAAAAGCCTCAACTCAGTCCTAAAGAGACCAACACATTAAAAGTGAAGGATAAAAAAAATATTTATCACACAAATGGAAGTGAAAAAAAGCCAAAAAGCCAGGGTATCAATACTTATAACATACTAAATAGACTTTAAAACAAAAACCAACAAGAGTCAAAGAAGGAAAAGGATGAATCCAACAAAAGAATATAACAATTGTAAACTATGCACTCAACACTGGAGTACCTAAATACTTAAAGCAAATATTAATAGACATAAAGAGATTGATGGTATGCAATAATACTAGGGGGCTTTAAAACCCATTTACATCAATGGACATATTATCCAGGCAGAAAATTAACAAGGAAACATGTCTCTTTGAATTACACATTAGAGCAGATGGATATAACAGGTATTTATAGAACATTTAATCCAAAAACAGCAAAATACAGATTATTTTCAAGTGCACATGGAACATTTTTCAGAATAGATCACACGTTGGGTCACAAAACAAGTCTCAACAAATTTAAAGATTAAAATCATACTATGTGTGTTTTTGGACAACAATGATGTGAAATTAGAAAAACACTTTTAAAAATTATTTTTCTACTCTGTTCCACTGGTCTATGTGTCTGTTTTTATGCCAGTACCATGCTGTCTTGGTGATCACAGCTTTGTAATAAAGCTTGAAATCAGGTAAGGTGATGCCGCCAGCTTTATTTTTGTTTTTCAACATTTCCTTAGCGATTCGGGGTCTCTTCTGATTCCATACAAATTTTAAGATTATTTGCTCCAGCTCTTTGAAGAATGCTGGTGGAATTTTGATCGGAATGGCATTAAAAGTATAGATTGCTCTAGGCAGTATAGACATTTTAACAATGTTTATTCTTCCGATCCAAGAGCATGGAATGGTCTTCCATCTTTTTGTGTCTTCTTCAATTTCTTTCATGAGTGTTCTATAGTTCCTCAAGTACAGATCCTTTACCTCTTTAGTTAGGTTTATTCCAAGGTATCTTATGGTTCTTGGTGCTATAGTAAATGGAATCGATTCTCTAATTTCCCTTTCTGTATTTTCATTGTTAGTGTATAAGAAAGCCACTGATTTCTGCACATTGACTTTGTATCCTGCCACGTTGCTGAATTGCTGTATGAGTTCTAGTAGTTTGGGGGTGGAGTCTTTTGGGTTTTCCATATAAAGAATCATGTCATCTGCGAAGAGAGAGAGTTTGACTTCTTCATTACCAATTTGGATACCTTTTATTTCTCTCTGTTGTCTGATTGCTGTTGCTAGGACTTCTAATACTATGTTGAACAAGAGTGGTGAAAGTGGGCATCCTTGTCTTGTTCCTGATCTCAGTGGGAAGGCTGCAAGCTTTTTCCCATTGAGGATGATATTTGCTGTGGGTCTTTCATAGATAGATTTGATGAGGTTCAGGAATGTTCCCTCTATCCCTATACTTTGAAGCGTTTTAATCAGGAACGGATGTTGGATTTTGTCAAATGCTTTTTCTGCATCAATTGAGAGGACCATGTGGTTCTTCTCTCTTTCTCATATTAATTTTTTGTATCACATTGATTGATTTACGAATGTTGAACCATCCTTGTAGCCCAGGGATGAATCCCACCTGATCATGGTGGATAATCTTTTTAATGTGTTGTTGGATCCTGTTGGCTAGGATTTTGTTGAGAATCTTAGCATCCATATTCATCAGTGATATTGGTCTGAAATTCTCCTTTTTGGTATGGTCCGTGCCTGGTTTGGGGATCAGGGTAATGCTGGCTTCATAGAAAGAGTCTGGAAGTTTTCCTTCTGCTTCAATTTTTTGAAACAGCTTCAGGAGAATAGGTGTTATTTCTTCTTTGAAGGCTTGGTAGAATTCCCCAGGGAATCCATCAGGTCCTGGGCTCTTGTTTTTTGGGAGATTTTTGATCACTGCTTCAATCTCGTTATTAGATATCGGTCTATTCAGGTTGTCGATTTCTTCCTGGTTCAATTTTGGTAGTTTATATTTTCCCAGGAATGCATCCATTTCATCTAGGTTGCTAAGCTTATTGGCATATAACTGTTCGTAATAACTTCTGATGATTGTTTCTACTTCCTTGGTGTTAGTTGTGATCTCTCCCTTTTCATTCATAATTTTATGAATTTGGGATTTCTCTCTTTTCTTTCGGATTAGTGTAGCCAGTGGCTTATAGACCAGTGGAACAGAGTAGAGAGCCCTGATATGGACCCTCAACTCTATGGTCAATTAATCTTCGACAAAACAGGAAAAAATATACAGTGGAAAAAAGACAGTCTCTTCAATAAATGGTGCTGGGAAAACTGGACAGCTATATGTAGAAGAATGAAACTCGACCATTCTCTTACACCGTACACAAAGATCAACTCAAAATGGATAAAAGACCTCAACGTGAGACAGGAATCTATCAGAATCTTAGAGGAGAACATAGGCAGTAATCTCTTTGATATCAGCCACAGCAACTTCTTTCAAGACACGTCTCCAAAGGCAAAGGAAACAAAAGCGAAAATAAACTTCTGGGACTTCATCAAAATCAAAAGCTTCTGCACAGCAAAGGAAACAGTCCAAAAAACAAAGAGGCAACCCACGGAATGGGAGAAGATATTTGCAAATGACAGTACAGACAAAAGGTTGATATCCAGGATCTATAATGAACTCCTCAAACTCAACCCACACGAAACAGACAAACACATCAAAAAATGGGCAGAAGATATGAACAGACACTTCTCCAATCAAGACATACAAATGGCTATCAGACACATGAAAAAATGCTCATCATCATTAGCCCTCAGGGAGATTCAAATTAAAACCACATTGAGATATCACCTTACACCAGTTAGAACGGCCAAAATTAACAAAACAGGAAACAACATGTGTTGGAGAGGATGTGGAGAAAGGGGAACCCTCTTACACTGTTGGTGGGAATGCAAGTTGGTGCAGCCTCTTTGGAGAACAGTGTGGAGATTCCTCAAGAAATTAAAAATAGAGCTTCCCTACGACCCTGCAATTGCACTCCTGGGTATTTACCCCAAAGATACAGATGTCGTGAAAAGAAGGGCCATCTGTACCCCAATGTTTATAGCAGCAATGGCCACAGTCGCCAAACTATGGAAAGAACCAAGATGCCCTTCAATGGATGAATGGATAAGGAAGATGTGGTCCATATACACTATGGAGTATTATGCCTCCATCAGAAAGGACGAATATCCAACTTTTGTAGCAACATGGACGGGACTGGAAGAGATTATGCTGAGTGAAATCAGTCAAGCAGAGAGAGTCAATTATCATATGGTTTCACTCATTTGTGGAGCATAACCAATAGCATGGAGGACAAGGGGCGTTAGAGAGTAGTAGGGAATTTGGGTAAATTGGAAGGGGAGGTGAACCATGAGAGACTATGGACTCTGAAAAACAGTCTGAAGGGTTTGAAGTGGCGGGGGTGTAGGAGGTTGGGGTACCAGGTGGTGGGTATTATAGAGGGCACGGCTTGCATGGAGCACTGGGTGTGGTGAAAAAATAATGAATAATGTTTTTCTGAAAATAAATAAATTGGGGAAAATAAAATTATTTTTCTCGGGGCACCTGGGTGGCTTAGTGGGTTAAGCCACTGCCTTTGGCTCGAGTCGTGGTCCCAGGGTCCTGGGATCGAGCCCTGCATCAGGCTCTCTGCTCAGCAGGGAGCCTGCTTCCTCCTCTCTCTCTGCCTGCCTCTCTGCCTACTTGTGATCTCTGTCTGTCAAATAACTAAATAAAATCTTTAAAAAAAAAAAAAAGTCCTAGAACACCCCAAAGATACAGATGTCATGAAAAGAATGGCCATCTGTACCCCAATGTTTATAGCAGCAATGCCATGGTCGCCAAACTATGGAAAGAACCAAGATGCCCTTCAATGGATGAATGGATAAGGAAGATGTGGTCCATATACACTACAGAGTATTATGCCTCCATCAGAAAGGATGAATACCCAACTTTTGTAGCAACATGGACGGGACTGGAAGAGATTATGCTGAGTGAAATAAGTCAAGCAGATAGAGTCGATTATCATATGGTTTCACTTATTTGTGGAGCATAACAAATAGCATGGAGGACAAGGGGTGTTAGAGAGGAGAAGGGAGTTGGGGTAAATTGGATAGGGAGGTGAACCACGAGAGACTATGGACTCTGAAAAACAATCTGGGGGGTTTGAAGTGGCGGGGGTGTGGGAGGTTGGGGTACCAGGTGGTGGGGATTATAGAGGGCACGGATTGCATGGAGCAATGGGTGTGGTGAAAAAATAATGAATAATGTTTTTCTGAAAATAAATAAATTAAAAAAAAAGTCCTCTATAAAAATTGTTTTTCTCATTTTGAATCTTGTGTTTTTGGTAACCATTCATTTCTTCTTCTTTATATGAATAGAGGTTATATACTATAATTTTTCTGAAGAACTAATTAATGAATCAATGATTTCATATAAATTTACACACACACTTCCTTCAACTTTCCTTTCTAATAATTTCAAATTATCTATAAGTTGTTCTTTTATCATCTAAAATGGTACATTCAAGTGTTCCACTGCTACTTGGTTTCTGCCAGTGATGCTTGCTTACTTATATTGATGCTGTCTTTGAACTTAGACTTCTGTGCCTGTTTCTTCCTTAATGAAATTGTTAATTTTTTTATTGCATTATTAGGTTCAGGTTTTATCATTAGATGCTCATTCTCCAAAGTCCTTGTTGACCATTCAAGATGTATAGTCTTCTCTTTAGTGATCTTTTGTTAATCACTACTGAAGCACTTATCAATCATATTATCATTATTATTTATTTTCATATTTTCCCTACAAGATTCTAAATTAGAAACTGTGTTTTGATAACCACTGTATTTTCAAGGCTAGCATTTAAAGATCCCACTAAATATTATTGGATGAATGTATTGATAAATGTATGAATTGCATTTAAATATGCATTCTTATCCAATGTTGAATATATCCTTCCTTCTTCTTATCTGAAAGTAATCACTGTCATTAGCATATTTGATATTCTTCCTAGAGATGTAAATATTACATTTACAGAATGCATATGGCACTTTTTAATTTTCTTTTATTCAAATGTAATTATATCTTATTATTCTGTCACTTACTTTTTTTTAACCCAACATTATTTTTGAGCAGTTATTCATAAAGAAAATGTGATTCTATTTCATTATTGTAACTACTGTACCATATCATATTGTATGAGTATACCACAAATGATGTATCTCTTTTCCTACTTTTAGACATTTGAGTTGTTGAGTTTTCTGATATTGCATATAATGGAGGAACAAACATTATGTATGTATATCTATGCATTTTTATTCTCATAAATAGAAATAGTATATATATGTGTGTGTGTGTGTGTGTATTCTTATCTATAATTGTGGTTTGATTATTCCTTTGTTTTGTTCCTTTTTAATTTTATTAATTTACAGTAATGTTAATAGAGTAATATATTAATGATAAAAAATAAATCGTTCTATTTAAGAGATGCAAATATAAAGTCACATAACTCCAGAAAACAATTCTTTACTCTTAACTGTAAAAAGAAATGTTTGTGTGTATATCTCTCTCTCTCTCTCTCTCTATATATATATATATATATCACTTAATTCTGTTTACTAATAGGAGACCAGAAGCAATGATACTTCAGTTGAAATGAGCAATCCTAAAGTCCACATCTTGACCTTTTTAAAAAATTAACATATAATGTATTATTTGTGGCAGGGGTAGAGATCTGTGAATCATCAGGCTTACACATTTCACAGCACTCACCATAGCACACACTCTCCCCAATGTCCATCACCCAGCCACCCTATCCCTAGAAACCCTCAGTTTGTTTTGTGACATTAAGGGTTTCTCATGGTTTGTTTCCCTCCCAACTTTTAAAATATCATATCCCAATTTAAAAAAAAAATCCAAAGCTCTTCAGAAAATTGTCTGATTCTAGGTTTGGAACTGTGAAAGTGTAGACTAAGTTTGGAACATCTTGTGCCAAAAACGAAGTTCTCCAAGATTAATGGAGGTGAAATAAATGAACGCGGGGTGCCAATCACCAAATTCAAGACAATTTGAACATCAAAACAATGATTTATGATCCAGAAACTATTTTGCCACCTGGATCTCCTGGATTCAGGAGATCCTTTCCTCCTGGAATTGTAAGTTGAACACAATGCTAGTACTTGTTTATACCGCAAAGTAGAAAATGTTACAGAGAACACACTGGAGCCTTTCTCACCATTAAGCAATTAAAGCCCTTGTGAATGTATGCTCTATGGAGACACCCCTGTAGTTTTACCTGCTGTTGCTGTCTTGTTGGAGAATAAATTTTTGGATTTTTTTTAAAGCGATGATTTTAATTGCTTTCAAAGACTGACAAAATAAAAATCCAAGTCCACTGTTCTTCTCAAGTAAAAGTTTAAAATTTTATGTTTCTACTTAAAATGACTATATACCAACTCTTTCATCTGAAAATTGGTCCAGTTCTCTGATCCAATGGGGACTTCCCAGAATGGTTATGATAGCACTCAATAATATAGAAGTAACATTCCAAATATGCACAGTGTTATGAAACAACAGGCATATGCATATTCTGCTACTGCAGCTGTGACTATAATTTGCCATCCAATGCCAACAGAAAATCCTCAATGTCTTTAGAACTATATGTAAATATATCTTTTTCATACATCTTTTATTGTGCGTTATCAGAGAGGATAGTTACTTAAGAAACATGGCAACTGTAGAAATGACTATAGTAATTATGGTGCATTTTTTTCACTATTAAAGTTGTATGTTTCTTTACATTGCAAAAATGATTTTTAGGTTTTTTTTTGTATTAGGAAATACAGTCAGTATTCAAAAAAAGTAGATTTACAGTTATTTGAAATACAATAAATAAAGACAATGTGTGTCTTTCCCTTAAAAAAAGAAAATGAAGAAAGTTGTTACAGGACAACCTATGAGCACATACTCATTCATTTTATAAGAAATTTTTATCATTCCAATAGATGAAGAAAACTCTATTCTATAGAACAATCCTAAGTAACGTAGAAAGGGAGATAAAATTAACAGATAATTTCTTTATAATACTCAATAGGGATATATGTTGATAAGGAACACTAATGAATGTAAAAAAGAATAAAGTATTGTGGCAATCAGGATATTCCAATAATGTCACCTTATCACTTAAGAGATTAGTAGCACATTGCATACAATATCAAACTTAATATCAATAATCATGAGTAAACTACATCTATGTGCCTTTTTTTTTTTTAAAGATTTTATTTATTTATTTGACAGAGAGAAATCACAAGCAGATGGAGAGGCAGGCAGAGAGAGAGAGAGAGGGAAGCAGGCTCCCTGCGAGCAGAGAGCCCGATGCGGGACTCGATCCCAGGACCCTGAGATCATGACCTGAGCTGAAGGCAGCGGCTTAACCTACTGAGCCACCTGGGCACCCCATCTATGTGCCTTTTGATATGATTAAATAATAAAATATATAGCATCACTTAATGATCTTGAAAAAATTACCTAAATTTAATTAAGTCTTTAGACATCAGTATCAATCAATAGGAAATCAGAAGATGGAATATTGTATAAGAAAGCATGTCTGGTTTCATCAAAAAATTAGTATTATTGTAAGAAGGTGGGAAGGTTATCATGTTTCTAGATTAAAAAGATGAATATCTAAAACAACATGAGAAACTTGATTGGACATTTGATTTAACACAAAAGAGATATATAAGACATTTTGAGAACAGTTTTGAGAGTTTGAATATGGTTGAAATGTTAAGTACTTAGTTTTGATGAAAGTATTTATGTAGGGAAAATTTCTTGGTCTTAAAATATACATGCTAAAATATTTAGAAACTTAGCTAAAATATTTTTTAAAAATATGACATACATGCACGTACACACAAACACCTATGGGTCTGTGCAAAAGTATAAGTACATATTTTATATATATACATGTAAACATAAATATGCATATAAACACATGTACACACAAAAGAATGGCAAAATATTAATGATTGTTGATTATAATAATCTAGTGATTGGTACATGGATGGCTATCCTTTCTATGTTGAGGGCTTGAATATTTTCAATTTAAACATTGGGCTAAAATCATATTCTTTTGTGGCAAAGTTTATCTTTGCTACCATTAGCTATTAGATTCCTTTTGATGTTGGCAACTTTGTTTTGCAGGAACTTTTTGAGTAAGTAAGTAGGAGGGATTTTGGTTTCATTTCATTATTTTAGCTGTTCTTTATATCTGTCCCTTTTTCACAGTTTAGTAGTTTTGTGTTGGCACTGCCTGATCGTAAGCCTCTGTCTTGAGCCAGGTGTTGTAATCAGGTTAGAAATTCATCCGCAGGCCCAGTGGGAGAACTGGATCAGGTTTTGCTTGCAAAGCTTCTTGTCTTCCATCATACAGAGGCTCACAATTTACTCTAAAGCTGTCTCATCAGGCCTAGTATGAGCAGCCTATGTTTGTTTGTTTGTTTGCTTGTTTGTTTGTTTTTATTTTTCCCAACCAGCTTTTCAGGTAGAGGAACCTCACATCAACTGCTCATCTTAAATTCTGGACAGGCTCCAGGCTCTCCTCTCACATGAAACACTTTCAGGCTGATAATCTGAGTATTATGTTCCATCCTGTTACTATCTTTATTAGCACCTAGAATTCCAGGTACTAATACTAAAGGTAGATTAGTGCCATCTTTAATAGTACTTATTAGTACCTGCTACTATCTTTATTAATACCTTAGACCCAGTTTTTGTTGTTGTTGCTGTTGTTGTTTTGTTGTTGTTGTTTTCCTTAGAGCTCAAATTTATATTCCTTTTTAGGCAATAAGGATGTTTATCTTGAGTCTTGCACTGCCTTTTTACTAATTTATTTATCTATTTATCATTGCTTTGCACACTTGCTATTCAATGGTCAACAAATAAGTAATAGCATTGTCATTACATGGAAAATTTTTAGGAATTGAAAATGCTTAAGCTTCCAGCTCGGGTCTACTGCATCATATTTTGTATTTTAACAAGTTTTACAAGTGATTCAAATAAACATTAATTTTCAAGAAACATTAGTTTAGATCACAAGGATGCATTGAAGTGAGAGCTCACCATGTCCTCCTGACCAAAATCTGGAAACATATCATAGACGAGCCAAAAGTTAGTATATTTTCTGAGTGGTTAGTAGAGGTTTCATTCTACAATGAACTGATGGAGAATAAATTTTTGGATTTTTTTTTAAAGTGATGATTTTAATTGCTTTCAAAGACTGACAAAATAAAAATCCAAGTCCACTGTTCTTCTCAAGTAAAAGTTTAAAATTTTATGTTTCTACTTAAAATGACTATATACCAACTCTTTCATCTGAAAATTGGTCCAGTGATTCATAAATGTATTCATTCATGCCTATGATTTTCAAATATGTATTGAGTTCCCACTATAGGTCAGGTGCTTCTGTTGGTATTTAGTATATAGCAGTGAACGAAATACTAAAAATTCTTTCCATGTGCAAAACCTATATGTTAATGGGAAGAGATGGGATATACATATAAACAGACCAAAGATAACTTTTGTAAAGGCAATTAACAATGGAGAATAATAGAGCATCAAAGGGGGTAAGGAGGAATATTGTAAACAAAAAGGTCAAGCAAGTCTTTACTGAAAAAGTGTTATTTAGGAGACCTGTAGAAAATGAGGAGGTGAGGCATTTAGATATGAGAGTAAAAAGCAAAATAATGTTCCAGATGCACAGAATTTCAAGGCAAAGGCCTTAAAAGATTGTAGTGCTTCTGTTATAGAAACAGTGAGGAAGCCATGGTTAGGAAGAATAATATAAAGTGAAATGTGAGAAGTGAGTTTGGGGGAAATTGGAGGAGGAGACAAACCATGAGAGACTATGGAATCTGAGAAACAAACTGAGCATTTTGGAGGGGAGAGGATTGGGGGGTGGGATGAGCCTAGTGGTGGGTATTATGGAGGGCATGTATTGCATGGAGCACTGGGTGTGGTGTATAAACAATGAATTCTGGAACACTGAAAAGAAATAAAATAAAAAGAAAAAAAATGAACAATTCCCCCCAAAAATAAAGTGAAATGTGAGAGATATTGGAGGTTTACAAATTTAATAGGTTTTAGAAACTCTAAGGTTATTAGATTATACCAGAGGTAAGGAAAAAAGACATTGCAGTTTTTTGAACAAGGAAGTAAAATATTGACAATACTGGAAAAGTACTCTTCGGGCTGATGTGTTGAGAATACAGTTTAATGTACAGGCATGGTAGCTGAGACACTATTTAAGAGCTATTGAAATACTTCAGGGAAGAAAAGAAGAAGACTTTAGTAGAGTAACAGGATGTGACAATTGTGGAGAATATATAGATTGATAGATATCTTTAAGAAGATGTGGTGGACAGAATAGCTCCCTAAATATCTCCATGTCTTAATTTCTAGAATCTGTGAATATATTACCTTTCATGCAAAGGGACTTTGCAGATGTCATTAAGGAACTTGAGATGGGAGGTCATACTAGGGGTATGCCCCAAGTCATCAAAATAGTTCTTAAAAATGGAAGAACAGGAAAAAAGTCAAAGGGAAATGTCACTACCAAAAGAAGACGCAGAGATGTGCAACACTGTTGGCTTTGAAGATAGTGGAAACAGGTCTCTAGAATATGGAAGAAGCAAGGAAAATGATTATCTCCTACACAGTTCAGAAAGGAAGACAGTATTGCTGACACCTTAATTTTAGGTCAAAGAGACCTATCTAGTATGTCTGACCTACAGAACTATGTGATAATGAATTTGTGCTGTTTCATGCCAGTGAATCTGTGGTAATTTGTTACAGCAGCAATAGAAAACTCATAAATATTTTGATTCCTGGAAGTAAAGTACTGCTATAACAAATACCTACAAATGTGAATGTGGCTTTGGAATTGGACAGTAAGCAGAAGCTGGAAGAATTTTTAAGAACAAGATCGAGAAGACCTAGAGTGTTTAAAAGACTGTGAATAGAAATATGGATGTGAAAAATCTCACTATCTGGAGAGAAGAGAAGATCCTGGTTAGAAAATATATATCACATCAGCAAATACCTAAATCTTCTGATGGTAGGAATGTAGATATTGAAGGCACTGCTGATTTGGAAGAAAATGAGGAGTATATTATTGAAAATTATAGGAAAGGAAAATTCTTGTTGTCTAGTGACAGAAAACTTAGGAGAATTATGCCCTACAGTTGAAAGTAGCACTTGTAGACAATGAAACTGGACATGTAGCTGAGGCAATTTCCAAGCAAAGTGTTAAAATGTGGACTTGCTTTTTTGATACTAACAGTAAAATATGGGGAGGAAGGAAGGAATGAATTGGGAGAATTACTAAACAAAACAAAACCAAAAAAAAAAAAAAGTAATTGATGATTTGAGAAATTCTTAGTCTATCCAGATTGAAAACCACACTAAAGTTCACTGCTATGAACATGTACTCTAGAAAAAAGACTGAAGTGTGGCTGTATAAATTTTAGCTAATATCTTAGAAAGAGGAAAGGGTCAAAAGATTCAGTTAAAGGCTCTTTAGAGAGATTAAGGATATAAGTCACAGATGCTCTCAATCAAATCAGAAAGCACTTTAGAAACTAGACGGATGTGTTTCCTGAGTCACTTCAGCAAAAGCCAAAAATAGAAATGGGATTACCTAGAAGATATCTCTTCTGTAATGGAATAAATCCTCATCTCATACATGAAAGAATTATGAGGTTCTTGGGATTTTATACCAGTAGAAAAAAAAAAAAAAAAAGGAAGGACCAAAAGACTTAAAAGAAGATTGTCAGAACCCTAAATCTCCACAGGCAGGAAACAGGCTGATGAAACAATTCAAATGAAAACATTAAATTTCATTACATTACATCACTTTTCTCTGACTCAGAAGTCAGAGCCACAAGTCCAGAGCATGGAGCCACAAGCCACAAAAGATTATTCCTAGACTTTAATGGAGCTTGCCAAACTAGTTTCAGAACTTCCTGGAACTAGTGATTCCTTTATTTCTTCCATTTTCTCCCATTTTGAATTAGAATGTGATAGTGACCTTATGCCTGTATCATCATATTTTGGGAGCAGATGCTTGCTTCTTTAGTTTTAGAGGTCCACAGATGATGAAGATGTGTCTTAGGATGGATCACACCCAGAATCTCACCTATGCCTAATTTGGATGATATAGATAATAAGATTTAAAACTTTATAGCTGATGATATTTAGATTAAGATTTTGGACTGTGGATGGCTCTCGTGATAAAGTAAATTCATTTTGCATGTAAGATGGACAAGAATCTTTGAAAGACAAAGAGTAGAATCTGGTAGACAGAGTAATGGCCCCCAAAATATGTTCATGTCCTATCCCCTAGGACCTATGATAGGGTTGCCTAAGGGACTTCGTATACATTATTTGTTTAGAAGTGGAAAAAGGACATTTAAAAGAGAGTCAGAAGGAGATGCAATTATAGAAGAAAGTAATAGAATAGAATGTTGCTGGTTTATTTATAATACTCCGTCCTAAACTTAACTCTGGGATGCCACTAAAGGGAGGAAGAAGTTAATGCACCCCTGAATAAGTTAAAAAAAAAAAAGTGAGCAATCCTTGGAGAATCAGATACTGTATTATGGTGTGAATGAATGAAGAGAGCTCCCACACCATTCCCATTCTTCTGTACCACTGCCTCTCACTGACCTCCAAATTTCATAGCAAGAAGGAAGAGGGGGCCCCCAGAACCATGAATAATCTAGAAAACACCCTCTCCCCTCTCTAACTTCTAACACAGTCTAACCAATAATAGATCCTTTGGTATTCAACCAGGTTATTTCTATAATAATATTTATCTCTTTTGTTGTTCCTATAAAAAGAGAACCTAACTCCAGGTTATCTGGATTCCACCACCCAAAATGACATTTAACATCACTCTATTTGATTTCGTTTTCCAATCCTTCCTCTCAATTCCCATAACTATTTTCCAAATCCTAAAGTTATGCTTAATAGGCACCAGCAAAACACCTGTGCCATCTTTTCTAAGAATGTTCTCTTTAACTTTTTGTTCTAACTGAAACCTGGTGATATGCATACCTTAAAGCCATTTTACTCATTTACTCTTTCTATAGCATACTCTTCATGCCAATAGGCAATGAGACAGGGGTATTTTTCTGAGCTGCATCCAAATCATTGCTTTGTTCCCTCTGTTATTAATAACAATAACAATAATAATGAAAATAATAAACAGTTTTGAAGATTAGGTGATTGTTTTGTATGACTAACTATCTTTCCTGTTATATCAATCACTAGAGATTTCAGTTGCTGAACTAATTAGGGTTCTCAGTCCCTTGGTTTTCTTTTTTTTTTAATTTTTAAAAAAAATTTATTTTTTTATTATCAGCATAATAGTATTCATTGTTTTTTTTTAATTTATTTATTTTTAGAAAAACAGTATTCATTATTTTTTCACCACACCCAGTGCTCCATGCAATCCGTGCCCTCTATAATACCCACCACCTGGTACCCCAACCTCCCACACCCCCACCACTTCAAACCCCTCAGATTGTTTTTCAGAGTCCATAGTCTCTCGTGGTTCACCTCCCTATCCAATTTACCCCAACTCCCTTCTCCTCTCTAACACCCCTTGTCCTCCATGCTATTTGTTATGCTCCACAAATAAGTGAAACCATATGATAATTGGCTCTCTCTGCTTGACTTATTTCACTCAGCATAATCCCTTGGTTTTCTTCATTGGAAATTATCCTGGCCTTCACCCTAACTCAGCCACTTATTGCTGTAACTTATTTTTACTTCTTTCATAATTTTCACTTTTATTATTCCATTTTCTGAGGCAAAATTTCTATGTTTTTTGTTTTCTCTCACAAATACCTAGTTCCAATAATGCTATGACCCCACTGGGACCTACAGCCCTTTGATCTTATTACTCCCTTGTGACGTAATTCTCTTCCTTACTAAACTTAAATTCTGAGGAATACTATTCTAATTTTCTTATAAGCACTCTTCACTTACTTTCTGCACCCTACCTTTTAAGAAAAAATGCAACTCCAGTTAAATTCAACTCTCTCTTACCCTTACCACACAGTGCAGAGGAAGCTAGAACTGGCTGGAGGGCTCTAAATGACTGTGTTGACATGTCATTCAGTCTTCAACATTTACTTGGTCCATAGTGCTGCTTAGAAAGCCCATATTTACTCTTCTATTCTCTTTAACAATTGTTTCCTCTTATCCCTTCAATCTGAAATGATGAATAACCTTCAGTTACCTGTACTTTCAAGTGATGGATTTATATTTTAATCATTTTTTAGTTATATATGAAACAATTAGAAAAGAATCTCTACATAGCCCACCACCACTCCTCAACAGTTTATATCTGTCCCAATATATCATGTGTGTGATTAAACTGAGTATTATTTTATATACTTATATGGTAAATCCAAACCCTCCCCTCAGAATTGTCCGTTCAAGAATTTTCCAGTCTTGCATGTATTACCATTATTTTCTTTCTCTTCTGCATCATTCTAATAACCATATGAATCTATGAGTCTCTTAAACTGATTTCCTATTAATGATCATTTTGTTTTGTTTTGTTTTGTTTTGATAGTCTTTTGCTAATTTTTATAAAAGATAACATTTATATATTTCTTTTAGGCCAGGCAGATGACATATGCACATAAATTTCCTATAAAGAGATTGCTAAGCCAAAGTACAAATACACTTGCAATTTTGATGAATATTGCTGAAAAGTCCCTCCTATGACATAATAAGAGTGCCTATTTACATGTAGTTATACAAAGAAAATTCTATTAGACGTTGCCTCTTTTTTCTGTCAGTCTATGATGTGAAAAATTTTATCTCAGTATGGTTTTAATTTGTATTTTTATTGTGGTACATTGATAACAAAAATGACTGAAATTCTCCAACTTCCCTACATCCATATATTTTGTACTGTAGTTTTGCAGTTATTATTATTTGAAAGTAAAATCTGTTTTATCATTGAGTAGGAGCATGACATACTCTGGCAATGTAATTTCACAAAAGTGACTGTGTTTCTGTTCTGACCCTTGGCCTCAAGAGATAATATGTATTTCTGATCTCTCTTTTGGAACTCTTCTACCACCATGTAAAGTAGCCAGGACTAGGTTGCTGGATAATGAGGTCCTCACTTCTATTATCCCAGCCAACTAACAATCAGCCCACAAACTACTAATCACCAACCAGGTGAGTGATATTATTTTGGATGAGCCTAGTATCTGCAGCTGTCCTGCCAGCTGACCACATATGGATGAACAAGCCCAGCTCAGATCTATAGATATGCACAAATAACTCATAGGCTTGTGCATAATTATAAAAACATTGTTATAAGTACGATTTTTGCAGTGTTATAATGCCAGTTCTGCATAACTAACACACTTATTAATCATTTAAACATTTTTTTCCACAAACCTTAAGAGTCATTTGTATTCCTTTTTCTGTGCACTATTTATATACTTCACTGAGATTTCTTAGATTTTGTCTGTTCTTCATCAATTACTGGGAGCCATATTTGTATGAGGAAGATTAGTCTTTTGCTTTGAATATATTTCTCCATTTGCATCTCTTTTGATGTCCTTTAAGGTATCATGTGCCATGACACAGCTCTTATGAAAGTATTGCTTTTTAGGTTTCTAGATGTTAACTGTTTTCACAGTTTGAAAGATTTCTTTTCCCACTTCATAACACAATTTGCTCATAGTTTCTTCTAGTATTTTAATGACTTTTTTTTTCTTTTTGTAAATTCAACTTTTGTTCTCTCATTTTGGAATAGAAGGAAGAGAGCATCACACTCACCCACACCATGAGAAAAATCCATAAAATCCATATAAATTGTAGTGTTTCAGAGTCAGTTTTAGTGCTGAGTTCTCAGACAACCAGGTGAACTGAATTTGAAAAAAAGTGACATGCCCCTCAAAGGAAAACAAGACTTAGAGTTTCCCTACAGTTGGGGTGTAGAAGAAAAATTGCTGCCATATACATAGAAAAGAAGAAAACTAATGAAATGTTCATAGACAGATGGAAAATTTTAGCAGAGGTATGACAACTATGAGAAAGTGAAAACTGAAAATGCTAGAAATGAAAAACAAAATATTAGAAATGAAGAATATATACATTTTTGAAACCTTAAGTGTCTCTACATTTGTTTATTATAAAGGTGAAACCTTATCATTATGATAGGCTTATCAGTAGGATTCTGGTAGAAGAGTCGGCACCAGGACCTCCAAACATGTTGGATTTGCAGTGATGAGGATGAGCTACTAGCAGGGCGTGGTCATACTGGATGAGGAGGTCTTTGATCTCTTTATGAGAAGCCTCATCCAAGTGTTTCTGGTAACAGGCCATCAGGGTTTTGGAAATGGACTGGCAGATTGCATAAATCTGGGCTGTGCTCCTGCTAACTTTCATGCAAACTCAGTGATCATACCAACAGATTGATCCTTACCCAGAACCAGAACAGGTTCGAGTTTTGCAGCTTGGAGGCTGTGTCATCTCTAGGGATGGTCCATTCTTCTTGGTAAGACCACTGCCCTGTTTGCAGTGCACCAAGGCTGTGACCGAATATTTTCTTGTATCCAAAAGCTGCATGTCTGTCCCTTGGACTCCATGGCTGGAAGCCTAGACAGAAGTTCCTCAGGACCCAGAGCTGAAACTTGAAAAAGCAGAACGAGGAATATTTTTTAATAAACTGAACAAAGACCTGTGAATACCCAAGGAAAAAGTACATGAAAGTAATGGCAAATCAATAGAAATTATCCAAACTGAAGAGAGGAAAAAAAAAAAGTGGGGGAAGGGGGTTGGGAAACCAAGAATATCAGAGTTCTGTCAAGCACATTCTAACAGTGTTTGGAGACCCACATTAAAAAAAGAGAGAAGTCACCTGAGTGGAAAGCTAGACACTTTTTGTGGTTTTTTTGGGGGGTGGGGTGGGTTTTTTTTTTTTTTGCCCCACTGAGTTGAGATGTAACCTTGTCATACACAGAACTTCCATATGTATTTACATCTGTCTCTGTGCTTTTTATTTTCTTCCATTCAGCAATTTCGTGTTCAGTAGGGCATTCTTAAACTATTGAGAATTTATAATATATTCTAATATCTGAAATGACTGTCCCTCACTAATTTCTCCTCTTTTGTGTTGCTTTTCTTTAATATTGCTTTAAAAATTATTTTCTTTATGACATTTAGAATCAATTCATGAGTTTTAAGAAGACATTAACATTGGCATGTTCATTGGAATCATATTTTCATAAATTAACTCTAAGAGGCTTGACAGATTTGATATAGAAACTTGTTTTTCCACTTTTAAAGATTATTTTGGTGCCTTTGGTAACATTTCAAAGTTTTTCTCATATGGGCTTTACACATTTTTTTTTTAATGGAGGGTATTTCCACAAATATCTAATGATACTCAGCTCCATATTTATATTAAGATTAGGATTCTGGAGGTGCCTGGGTGGCTCAGTGCATTAAAGCCTCTGCCTTCAGCTCAGGTCATGGTCTCAAGGTTCTGGGATCGGGCCCCACATCCGGCTCTCTGCTCAGCAGGGAGCCTGTTTCCCCTTCTCTCTCTGCCTGCCTCTCTGCCTACTTGTGATCTCTCTGTCAAAATAAATAAATAAAATTAAAAAAAATTAGGATTCTGAAATTCTGGTTTATTGTAGTTAGGTGAGGGCCAAAAGTTTGGTTGGGACTTCTCAAAGGCATACATTTTATTTTAGGATATACTATTTTCCCCAGAAAGGAACATTATAATATCCTGCTAGGAGTATATAAAATAGACTGCCAACATTATAATTGTTAAATAAAAGAAAAAATATTGCATGTCTAATGGTTGAGCTCTAGATTTTCACTTAAAACTTTCTTCTTTGGGGGCACCTGGGTGGCTCAGTTGGTTAAGCGGCTGCCTTTGGCTCAGGTTATGATCCCAGAGTCCTGGGATCGAGCCCCGTATTGGGCTCCTTGTTCAGGGGGGAGCCTGCTTCTCTCTCTGTCTCTGCCTTCTGCTCTGCCTATGTGTGATCTCTCTCTGATAAATAAATAAATGTCTGATAAATAAAATATTAAAAAAAAACTTTCTTCTTTGATCTTTGATTCCATCCTTTGATTGTTCATTCTGAGTCCAGATGCATTTGTCTAAAACTCTAGAGTAGAAAGTGATCTGGAGCTCTAAGTGCTTCTTTAGGTATGTTTAAATAGCCTTTCTCTTTTCAGCCCTAGGCAACACCCAGTCTTATCCCCAGTCTTTAGGCCTTTTTAAGTTTGTGCAATGTGAATCCACCTTCCCCCGTTTAGATTCTCTCCATGATTAGATTCATTACTCTCTGTTCTGATAAATCATTTATGAAGTTACAGCTTTGTCTCTTCTCCCTTCCTGTGCATATTGTTTGTTAGTTTTTATTCTCTAGTGGTTTAGTGAGGTGTCAGGTAGAAAGGAATTAAATGTGTTGTTTTTTTTTTTAATTTCATTTTGTTTATTTGAAAGAGAGAAGGAAGAGAGAGAGAGTGAGAGAGAATCTGAAGCAGACTCCCCATTGAATGCAGAGCTCGACATTAGGCTCCCACCACCAGGATAGCAAGACTGAGCCGAAACCAAGATGCTTAAGCAGCTGAGCCATCCAGGTGACCCAGGAATTAGATGTTTTTAAACACACCATATTAAACTAATGAAAATCATCATACTAATTAAGAGAATTTCTTAAATTAGGTGTTGTTTTTAAAAACATAAAAAATGAATAGGTGTTAGAATATAAAATGACGTATGTGAATTTAAAAATGATAGCATGGGCATTTTCAAGGAAATTCTTTTAAGAGAATTTCTTAAATGTATTGAAGTAAATATGGAGCAATGGGGAAGGAAATAGTGGTCAGGGTGGAGGGACATATCACACTAAAAAAACTGATAATCACTGATATTACAAAAAAGAAAAGAAAAAAAAAACAATAGATATGTCTGTCTTATTTTTTTGCTCACATGGTTAGCCAGTTATTGAAGCACGTATATAAACATTGCATTAGGCAATAGTTTATTTTAAATAAAATTGCAGATCTAGATATAATTTTATACTTAAAATATAATAAGTAAAATAATGCTCTTTAAGTTATACTCTGAATTTCTGTCTTTGTGTGTTTCACTTAGTTCTAAGCAATTGTTCAAAAAATTACTTTTTCCTCTATTTTTTCTTTTATTTGTTATTAACGTTGGCGATAAAATAAAGCTATGTATAAACTACTAAATCATATTCCATGAAGGAATATGTTAACTTGATGCTAAAGTGAATTTTTATGAAAATATTTCCCTCACTTGTTATTCTTACATGAAAGTCCTATATTTCTCTGAATCTTCAATCAACTATGCTCTGTACTCTAGAGTTCTAAAAATAATTTAGATAAATCTGAAATAATGTCAATAAACTATTCAATGAGGCCTTTTCATATAACAGATTCTGCAGATAGTGTTCTGACTCAAATATATTTTGAAATATTCATATTTTACTGTTGATTATTTTCCTATATGGCTCAATCAGTTCTCTATGCTAATTTTCAAAATTATTTTATTTAGCATAAATATTTTTTACTTTATTTATTATTCACATTTGTATTTAGGAACATCAAATTTAAATTAAGACTTAAAGAGTAACAGATATTTCCACCATTATATTATTTTGGGTCACTAAAAAGGAAAAGATGACATTCATGGGTTCTTTGATGTTTGTGGTTATGGGTATTTTTGACATTTTTGGAACAGCAAATTGTTAGTTTAATTATCAAAGTATGTTCAACCTCTTGGAAACATTAGGTAGTGCAATATAAAGAAGAACCTTAGAGGAAACAGAGTCCTAAATAATTGGACAAAATTTGTTGCTTTGCAAAATTAACCATTGATTCAGAGTTCAACTTAAACTCACAGATGGCTGTATTTGATGGATATCTTGTAAATTTTTTGGACAAGTTACAACTTATCTAGTACTAAATGACATAAATTTACATGATATAAAACATTATTAGTACTTGAGTGTCTTAAAACAAGAGTTGTGCTAATTAGAAACATGACGTAAAGAGGGCAATATTTTATCCTCAATACACCTTTGATGAAACTATTTGATAGCATCACTAAACCTCTGCATGACAAGAAACTTTCCAATGAGAAGATATGACACAATAGATTTGAAGTTATTTTTCCACTTAGACTAGCTAAACTCCAAAGGAACAAATATTTCTTAAGAATAACAAAAATATTCTCTATACTGTTTCATGTTGAGAACATTATTTTTCAATCACTCATTATTTCAAATAAAGGTACTAAGAATTGCTTTCATGTTTTATCATTTTTTAAAATGTTTTCACCTTGACACTTCAAAATTATTTATCTATTTATTTAATTTTCCTTTTTTTCAAGTTTGTATTTAAATTCCAGTTAGTTAACATTCAATGTAATACTAGTTTCAGGAGTGAATTTAGTGACTCATTACTTACAAATCACACCCAGTTCTCATCACAAGTGCCCTCCTAAGTACACATCATCCATTTAATCAATTCCCCTGTGCACCTCCAGCCATCCTCAGTTTGTTCTCTATCATTAAGAGTCTGTTTTACAGTTGCCTCTCTCTTTTTCTTCTCCCTATGCTCATATGTTTTACATGTTTAAGATCTTAAGGAGCATTTATGTATAAAAGAAACATAAAATTTTGTTAACTTTCTATTATTATGCAAGGTTTCAGGCATAAGGGCAATATTCTTCTAAGCATAATTTTTATTATAAGAGTTATAATTTGGTAGTGACCAAGATATATTTTTGATTTTTTTTTTTAATTTTATAGCCCAAAGTATGCCAGTATGGCATTTCCTTACCTTCATTTTCATTCTTTCCTCTTAATTTTTCGGTAACAAAAATATCTGTTTGCTCTTAAGATCTGTTGGTAAGAGTGTGTGATGACTTTTACTTAATGTTTTTCAGAATCAAAATTATCAGTTCCCATACATTGTTGTGATATTGTTAATTTCCCATTGTCATCAATGGACTAAATTGTTTGCTTTTACATTCATATAAGATTATGTTATTTGTGATTTATCTACTTTTTTTCTGTAATAATTACTCCAGGAATTATTAATTTTTATAATTATAATTTTTACAATTAATTTTAATTTTTATAATTTATTATAATTGTAATTTTTATAATTAATTATAATTATTAAATTTTAAAAAATATTTATTTATTTGACAGATGGAGATCACAAGCAGGCAGAGAGGCAGGCAGAGAGAGAGGAGGAAGCAGGCTCCCTGTGGAGCAGAGAGCCAGATGAGGGGCTTGATCCCAGGACTCTGAGATCATGACATGAGCCGAAGGCAGCGGCTTAACCCACTGAGCCACCCAGGCACCCCCAAAAGGCAATATTAACAAATTGCTGTAATTCATGTGCTTTTCAGGTGACATATTATACTTATATTTTTTAAAATAATGCATGTAACTGACAGTTTGCACCCTGTACCAACCACTCTCTTTTAGCAACCACTTTTCTACCTTATTTCCATGGATACAACTTTTTTTTTTTTTTTATTCACATATAAGTGAATCACACATGTGATAAATTTGGGGGATCTAATTGATAACACTGTATTGTATCATCAAGATTTGTTAAGAGAGTAGGACTGAAATTTTCTCACACATACACAAAAATGTTTAATACGTGAAGTGATGCAATATTAATTAACTTGATAAGAAGAATTTTTTTTTAAGATTTATTTATTTATTTGACAGACAGAGATTACAAGTAGGCAGAGAGGCAGGCAGATGGGGGGTGGGGGGGAAGCAGGCAGAGAGCCTAATGAGGGGCTTGATCCCAGGACTCTGGGATCCTGACCTGAGCTGAAGGCAGAAGCTTTAACCCACTAAGCCACCCAGGTGCCCCAGAAGACTCTTTTCACATATATCAAATCATCATGTTATACACTTTAAATGCCTTACAATTTTGTCAATTATACCCCAACAAAACTGGAAAAAATAACACATGAAACTGGTATATAAGGGGTAAAGAGTTCCTATTTTCTCTCTAATTTTAAAGTAACAAATTATATTATTACTGAATGAATGTTTATTTCCTTTTTGCCTCCCCAGCATCTATTGTCCTTATCCTGTCAAAATGTTTTACTTTCTTTCAGGAGCCCTGCTTCAGTTCAGGTTTATGTGTAATTTAGACCTATGCCTTCTGCTCCCAGGCTGCTCTGCTCTACATGGATGGATTTATGACTCTGCAAGAGTCCATTTCTTTTCCCATAAATGCAGATTCTCTTGTCCAAAAGGAGAGACCTCAACCATGAATAAATTTAGAAGAAAAAGAAAGGGGGGGGCAGGAAAAGTAATTTAGTCTTAATGTTGTTTGAGTCTCTCTAGCTAGCTAGACTGAAATCTGGAAGTATATCAGTTTATGTGAAGTAAGTTTACATTGATTTTGAGTAAATTTTTGTCTCACCTAAAACCAGAAAGTCTGACCTAGTTTTACTCACCATCCTGATGAAATGAACTTTTTTCTCTGTTCAAGCTGAAGTTCGTAAAATGTGTGTTAATTCTCAGTCATTTATAATAGAGAAAAGAAGTATATAATATCATTTTATTTGCTGAAATTTTAATGTATATATTTTAGTTGAATAGTGATTGGAAAGAGTTTTCCCAAATACAAATAACATGAAACCATAGATATATTTCCTATAGCAACATTTAAAAAATACATTGCATATGAAATTATTTTAGGGACGTTGAGCCAACTTCTTACATATGAAAAGGGGAAACTTTCAAAAGATTTCAATTAGCTGTTTATAATAGAAACCATTTTTTTGGTATGTCTACATCTAAAATAGTGAATAAAGCATTTAGATGTTTTAACTTTTATTGAATAGATCCTGGTTTAATTATGCCTTAAAAGTTTATATTAAATTACCAAATAGAAGTGAAATTTTATATTAATTATGTTCTCCTTTAGGTTTTAAGAGGAAACTATTTAAGCTGGCCTTTAAATAATTATACTGAGATTTAGTGTTAATAAATTTCAACTATGTGGTATTTTTAGCAATCATATTTTATGTAGACCTTGCTGATGTTAACACTATTATTTATTTTAAAATACATTTGATAGCACATTTCTTGTCCATATTCTTAAAGCATCCATGAATATTATTCTAAGACAAAGGATTTTGAATCTGTAATCAATCTGAAATAAAAATCACCCATATTCCAAAAATTTATATTTTGGGGGGGCCTGAAATTATAACTTTCACTAAGTATTATCAAATATAATTTATTAACCTCCAAATATTCTTTGAAAATATTATTTATGCTTTTCAGATGATAGCATATAACTTCAGCTTATTATTTCAACTAGTTTAATCTATTCAAACAGTACACATTTCTAGCATTTTGTAGCATAAAGTAGATCCTAAAGAACTAGCATACACACACTTCAGAAGTGAATCATTTAGACCAACAAGGATTAACAAACTTTTTATGTGAAATGCCAAATAGTGAATATTTAACCTTTCTTGGTTATCTGAATTCTGAGAATAGTATCCAAGTGTGCCATTTTAACATGATTATAATCATGTATTTTATATAAATATTTTAAGGAAGGAAAGAGGGAGACAGGCAGAGACAGACAGACTAAGATAGAGGAGCATATTTTGTTCTAATAAAATTTTATTTACGTAAGTAGACAGTGGGCTGATTTTGACCTAGTGGCCATAGCTTGTGGATCAGAGAGCCAAACCAACCTAAAATATAAAATGGAGAAAGATTATAAGTATTTTAACTAATTGGCAAATATTTACTCTTGCCAATTTTTTTTTACTTATTAAAAATATTCTCCATTTGTCTCCAAAGCAAAATGCCTAAATTCCTCCACTTTTTTGTTCCTCAAACTACATTTATAGTTTATGTTTCTTCTGCTCATTTTGATTTGTATCTCAGGTTTTTTTTCTCTTTTAAACTCTGATTTTGTTTTTCCTGAGAGATGGAAAATGCATTAATGCCTCATTCAAAAATGAACAGAAAAAAACAAACAAACCTAAATGATGGAAGTAATAGAGATGACTCTATAGCATTTTATCTTTTCCTATTTGAGGACTTTTCCCTTTTTTTATATTTGTGCTTGCCTAGTGTATCCAATAAAGCATCGGAGAAGATATGACCTCAAATAACAGACTAAAACATTAAGAAAGATAAACTCAGAGACAACAAACTTTATATTCCAAATAGAGTTGACACAAAGATCTATTGGTTCAACCAGGATGAAATGACACATGTGTCAAAATGACCTGGCAATAAAAAGGCAAACTCATCCATTAAGTATTTCTGGTATTTCTAGAGGTCATATACTAACCATCAAGACCTTGTCTCACAGTGAATGAAGTCTTTGAGATGACATTGTTTGACACATTTGCATATCAAGGCAGGCATAATTCTAAGAATTCTATTAGCTTCAAAGGACTCAAATCATAAATGCATATTTGAAAGGACACAGTGTTCAGGTCAAAAATGACATACAAAAATGTAAAGGTGTCAAATAATCTTTCAGGAATATACAGAAATCTTAAGCATCAATCTTACTTCAGTTACTAGGATTCTAAATCAATTTTTTTTTTAAAGATTTTATTTATTTATTTGACAGACAGAGATCACAAGTAGGCAGAGAGGCAGACAGAGAGAGAGAGAGGAGGAAGCAGGCTCTCCGCGGAGCGGACAGCCCGATGTGGGGCTTGATCGCAGGACCCCGGGATCATGACCTGAGCCGAAGGAAGAGGCTTTAACCCACTGAGCCACCCAGGCGCCCCCTAAATCAATTTTGAAAGCAGGCTATTGACCCACCTAAAAGAAAAAACATATTAAATCGTATTTTATGCATTTTAGACTTTTAAAGTTAATTTGCACCTACATTTGAGATATTCGTGATGTATTTATATAATACCTGGTTCTAATGAAGACCTGGAAATTTATGGATATCATCTCATTAAACATATATTAGGGGTGCCTAGGTGGCTTGGAAGGTTAAATGGTGGTCTTTGGTTCAGGTCATGATCTCAGCATCCTAGGATCAAGCCCTGAGCAGAGCAGGGCTCTGTGCTCAGGTGGAGAGTCTGCTTCTCCCTCTCCCTCTGACCATCCCCCACTCATGTACTCTCTATTTTTCTCACTCTCAGATAAATGGAGTCTTTTATATATATGTGTGTGTGTGTGTGTGTGTGTATACACACACATATATATAAAAGACTTTATTTATCTGAGAGAGATTATATATTATATATATTATATATATAATATAGAGAGAGATTATAGAGAGATTATATATTATATAGAGAGATTATAGATTATATATTATACATATATATGGAATGTTTAGCATATATAAATGCTAAACATTCTGTATTGCATAAGCCTTGACTATCCATTGTTCAGATTTAATGTAATACCCGATATCCAGAGAATCCAAAAGGAATAGACATATTTAAAAATTAGACATATTATAATTATGCATGTGTGCATGAACCTAACTGTAATATAATCATCTAGCAGGGATTTAAAATAACTAAAGGAAAATTAAATGCAATATTTTAATATCTAGTTAGTTTTTTAATGCATTATGATAAGAATTTGTAAAAATTTTGCTGCCTGAATACTTATATAATAAAACTACTTTATGTTTCTTAAAAAATTAGTATATAACCTATTATTTTTTTAAATTCTAAAGCATATTCTATATTTAGAGAACTGCTTTCCCATGTTAATTCCATCTCATCCCATCATTTATTTCTTTACTCATTCCCAACCGTCTCCTGTAGAGAATCACTTTAGTAGTTTCTGGTTTATCCTTCCTGTCTTTCTTTTTAAGGCTTATTTATTGATTTATTTATTTGAGAGGGAGAGAGCGACAGAGGGAGAAGGAGAGAGAATCTCAAGCAGATTCTGGCCTGAGCACAGAGCCCGTTGTAGGATTCTATTTCATGACCCTGAGATCATTATGTGAGCAGAAATCAAGTCTGTCACTCAGCCACTGAGCCATCAGATGCCCCACCTTTCTTTCTTTTTAGGAAAACTAAGCAGATATACACATTTGTTCCTATTTCTTATACAAAGGGTATTGGTATCATACAAGAGATATCTTTTAAACTTTGTCAATTTCCCTTAAAACTACACCTTGGGAATTATTCCCTGACAGTTCAATTCATAAGGATAATCTATATTTTTTAACAGTTACATGAGACTTCATTGTGAAGATGGATGCACTTCAGTTTAATTACTTTCCCATGTTTGACTATTTAAGTTATTTCCAATATATAACTTTATAAATAATAGAATAAAACTGTGGATATGTAAGTAATGTTACAGGAGGATTATAGTCAGGATAAGTATTTACAATAATGGCTGAATCAGAAAGTAAGCACATGTATTTTATTATGTATTTCCCAGTTCTCCACAAATGTATTCATTTCATCTTCCACAGACAATACATGAGAGTAACTCTTTCTTCACAGCCTCAACAAATGAAAGATTTGTCAAGCTTTGTAATTTTCTAATATGTAGGTGAGAAATAATGTCTCAGGGTAATATTTTGTATTAAAATTTTTATTAAGGTAATTTCAGATTTACTTGCAGTCATAAGAAATAATATGGAGAGACCTCAAGTATTCATCTCGTATCCTCCAACAGGTGAAACATCTTGTGTAGTAAAAATATCTCAAACAGGATGTTGACTAATGACTGATAAAATTCACCAGTAACATTCAGATTCCTTGAATTTTACTTCTCTTCATTTATTTTGTGTGTATGTGAATTTAATTCTACATAATTTTATCATATATGTATTCATGAATTCACTACTACAGTGGATATACAGGATAGTTTCAATGTCACAAGAATCCCTGGTGTTGCTCTTTTATAATAACACCTACCACCCTATCCAATGCCTACTCCTTTACTAACCCCTATAAACAAATAATTTGTCCCCCATTTCTAAAATTTTGTCATATTGAAAATGTGTATGTATAACCATACAGTGTGGATTCGGCATCTTTCACTGGGTTAAGTTGTTGTGTGTATGAATTTTTTTTGTGTGTGTGTGTAATACTGACATGGATTCTTTGTATTCTGTGGCATAGTTGTATCACATAGTTGTATCATTTAACCCTTCACCTATTGAAAGACATCTGGACTATTTCTAGTATTGGGCTATTACAATAAAGTTGCTATAAACCATAGAGAAGTTTTTGTGTAAACATAAGCTTTCATTTTTCTTAGTTAAATGCATGAGAGTGTAATTGCTGGAAACTGTTTAGTTTTATATAAGATTTCCTAATAATTTTTTAAAAAGGTACATTTCCTTGCACCACACACAAAAATAGACTCAAAATGGATGAAGGTCCTCAGTGTGAGAAAGGAATCCATCAAAATCCTTGAGGAAAACACAGTCAGCAAACTTCTTCGACCTCAGCCATAGCAACTTCTTCCTAGGAACCTCGCCAAAGACAAGGGAAGCAAGGGCAAAAATGAACTATTGGGACTTCATCAACATCAAAAGCTTTTGCACAGCAAAGGAAACAGTTAACAAAACCAAAAGACAACTGACAGAATGGGAGAAGATATTTGCAAACGACATATCAGACAAAGGTCTAGTACCCAAAATCTATAAAGAACTTCTCAAACTCAACACCCAAAGAACAAATAATCCTATCAAGAAATGGGCAGAGGACATGAACAGACATTTTTCTAAAGAACACATCCAGATGGCCAACAGACACATAAAAAAAGTGTTCCATATCACTTGGCATCAGGAAAATACAAATCAAAACCACAAAGAGATACCACCTCACACCAGTCAGAATGGCTAAAATTAATGAGTCAGGAAATGACAGATGCTGGCGAGGATGTGGACAAGGAGGAACCCTCCTACACTGTTGGTGGAAATGCAAGCTGGTGCAGCCACTCTGGAAAACAGCATGGGGGTTCCTCAAGAAGTTAAAAATAGAGCTACCCTATGACCCAGTAATTGCACTACTGGGTATTTACCCTAAAGATACAAATGTAGTGATCCGAAGGGGCACATACACCCGAATGTTTATAGCAGCAGTGTCCACCATAGCCAAACTATGGAAAGAACATAGATGTCCATCAACAGATGAATGGATAAAGAAGAAGTGGTATATATATATACCACTTCTTCTTTATATATATATATATAATGGATTACTATGCAGGCATCAAAAGAAATGAAATCTTGGCATTTGTGATGATGTGGATGGAACTAGAGGGTATCATGCTGAGCAAAATAAGTCAGTCAGAGAAAGACAACTATCATATGATCTCCCTGATATGAGGAAGTGGAGAGTCAACGTGGGGGGTTTGGGTAGTAGGAAAAGAATAAATGAAAAAAGATGGGATTGGGAGGGAGACAAACCGTAAGAGACTCTTAATATCACAAAACAAACTCAAGGTTGCCAGGGGGAGGGAGATAGGGAGAGGGTGGTGGGGTTATGGACATTGGGAAGGTTATGTGCTATGGTGAGTGCTATGAAGTGTGTAAACCTGGCGATTCACAGACCTGTATCCCTAGGGCTAATAATACATTATATATTAATTAAAAAAAAAAAGTTGAGGGTCTATATCTGGGTGCTCTATTCTGTTCCATTGATCAATGTGTCTGTTTTGGTACCAGTACCATACTGTCTTGATGATGAAACTTTTATAATAGAGCTTGAAGTCTGGAATTGTGATGCACCCAACTTTGGCTTTCTTTTTCAACATTCCTCTGGATATTCAAGTTTTTTTTCTGGTTCCATATAAATTTTAGGATTATTTCTTCCATTTCTATGAAAAAAAAATGGATAGGATTTTGATAGGGATTGCATTAAATATATAGATTGCTTGAGGTAGCATAGACATTTTCACAATATTTGTTCTTCCAATCCAGGAGCACGGAACATTTTTCCATTTTTTTGTGTCTTCCTCAATTTCTTTCATGAGTGCTTTATAGTTTTCTGAGTATAGATTCTTAGCCTCTTTGGTTAGGCTTATTCCTAGGTATCTTATGGTTTTGGGTGCAATTGTAAATGGGATTGACTTCTTAATTTCTCTTTCTTCTGTCTTATTGGTATAAAGAAATGCAACTGATTTCTGTGCATTGATTTTATATCCTGACACTTTACTGAATTCCTGCACGAGTTCTAGCAGATTTGGAGTGGAGTCTTTGGTTTTCCACATATAGTATCATATCATCTGCAAAGAGTGATAGTTTGACTTCTTCTTTGCTTATTTGGATGCCTTTAATTTCTTTTTGTTGTCTGATTGCTGAGGCTAGGACTTCTAGTACTATGTTGAATAGCAGTGGTGATAATGGACATCCCTGCCATTTTCCTGACATTAGAGGAAAAGCTTTCAGTTTTTCTCCATTGTGAATTATATTCACTTTGGGTTTTTCATAGATGGCTTGATGATATTGACGTTTGTGCCCTCTATCCCTACACTTTGAAGAGTTTTAATCAGGAAAGGATGCTGTACTTTGTCAAATGCTTTTTCAGCATCTATTGAGAATATAATATGGTTCTTGTTCTTTCTTTTATTAATGTATTGTATCACATGATTGATTTGTGTATGTTGAAGCAACCTTGCAGCCCTGGAGTAAGTCCCACTTGGTCATGGTGAATAATCCTTTCAATATAGTGTTGGATCCTGTTGGCTAGTATTTTGGTGAGAATTTTCACATCTGTGTTCATCAAGGATATAGGTCTATAATTCTCTTTTTTGATGGGATCCTTGTCTGGTTTTGGGATCAAGGTAATGCTGGCCTCATAAAATGAGTTGGGAAGTTTTCCTTCCATTTCTATTTTTTGGAACAGTTTCAGGAGAATGGGAATTAATTCTTCTTTAAATGTTTGTTAGAGTTCCCCTGGGAAGCCGTCTGGCCCTGGGCTCTTGTTTGTTGGGAGATTTTTGATGACTGTTTCAATCTCCTTACTGGTTATGGGTCTGTTCAGGTTTTCTGTTTCTTCCTGGTTCAGTAGTGGTAGTTTATATGTCTCTAGGAATGCATCCATTTCTTCTAGAATCAAATTTGCTGGTTGGATAGTTGCTCATAATATAGTCTCATAATTGTTTGTATTTCTTTGTGTTGCTTGTGATCTCTCCTCTTTCATCCATGATTTTATTTATTTGGGTCCTTTCTCTTTTCTTTTTGATCAGTCTGGCCGGGGGTTTATCAATCTTATTAATTCTTTCAAAGAACAATCTCCTAGTTTCCTTTATTTGTTCTATTGTTTTTTGGTTTCTATTTCATTGATTCCTGCTCTGATCTTTATTATTTCTCTTCTCCTGCTGGGATTAGGCTTTCTTTGTTGTTCTTTCTCCAGCTCCTTTAAGTGTAGTGTTAGGTTGTGTATTTGAGACCTTTCTTGTTTCTTGAGAAAGGCTTGTACTGCTATATATTGTGCTCTCAGGATTGCCTTTGCTGTGTCCCACAGATTTTCTATCACTGTATTTTCATTATCATTTCTTTCCATGAATTTTTTCAATTCTTCTTAATTTCCTGGTTGACCCATTCATTCTTTTGAAGGATGCTGTTTAGTCTCCATGTACTTGGATTCTTTCCAAATTTCCTCTTGTTATTGAGTTCTACCTTCAGAACATTGTGGTCTGAAAATATGCAGGGAATGACCCTAATCTTTTGATATCAGTTGAGACTGATTTATGACCCAGGATGTGGGTCATATACTGGAGAATATTCTATGTGCACTAGAGAAGAATGTGTATTCTGTTGCTTTGGGATGGAGTGTTCTGAATATATCTGTTTTGTTCATTTGGTCCAGTGTGTCATTTAAGGCCCTTATTTCCTTGTTGATCTTTTGATGAATGATCTGTCCATTTCAGTGAGGGGAGTGTTAAAGTCCTTGACTATTACTATATTATTGTCAATATGTTTCTTTGATTTTGTTATTAATTGGTTTATGTAGTTGGATGTTCCCTTGTTAGGGGCATAGATATTTAAAATTGTTAGATCTTCTTGTTGGACAGACCCTTTGAGTATGATATAGTGTCCTTCCTCATCTCTTATTATAGTCTTGGTTTAAAGTCTAATCGATCTGATATAAGGTTTGTTACCCCAGCTTTCTTTTGATGTCCATTAGCATGGTAAATGTTTTCTACCCCCTCACTTTAATCTGGAGGTGTCTTTGGGTCTAAAATGATTTTCTTGTAGACAGCATATTGATTTTATTTTTGTTTGTTTTGTTTTGTTTTTAATGCATTCTGATACCCTATGTCATTTGATTGGGACATTTAGCCCATTTACATTGAGGATAATTATTGAGAGATATGAATTTAATGCCATTTTATTGCCTGTAAGTGGACTGTTACTATATATTGTCTCTGTTCCTTTCTAGTCTACTACTTGTTGGTCTCTCTTTGCTTAGAGGACCACTTTCAATATTTCCTGTAGAGCTGGTTTGGTGTTTACAAATTTTTTTCGTTTTTGTTTGTCCTGGAAGCTTTTTATCTCTCCTTCTATTTTCAATGATAGCCTTACTGGATATAGTATTCTTGGCTGCTTGTTTTTCTTGTTTAGTGCTCTGAATATATCATGCCAGTTCTTTCTGGCCTGTTAGGTCTATGTGGATAATTCTGTTGCCAGTCTAATATTTTTACCATTGTATGTTAGAGACTTCTTGTTCTGGGTTGTTTTCAGAATTTCCTTTTGTCACTAAGACTTCTAAATTTTACTATTAGATGACAGGATGAAGACTATTCATTTTGATTTTGAGAGGGTTTCTCTGCGCTTCCTGGATTTTGATGCTTGTTCCCTTTGTTGTATCAGGGAAATTCTCTACAATAATTTGCTCCAATATACCTTCTGCACCCCTCTCTCTTTCTTCTTCTTGAATCCCAATTATTCTAATGTTTAGTTTTATGGTATCACTATTCTCTCAAATTCTCCCCTTGTGCTCCAGTAGTTGTTTGTCTCTCTTTTGCTCAGCTTCTTTATTCTCTGTCATTTGGTCTTCTATATCACTAATTCTCTCTTATGCTTCATTTATCCTAGCAATAAGAGCCTGCATTTTTTATGGCACCTCATTAATAATTTTTTTTAATTTCAACTTAATTAGATTTTAGTTCTTTTATTTCTCCAGAAAGGGCTTTTACTTCTCCAGACAAGGTTTCTTTAATATCTTCCATGCCTTTTTTGAGCCCAGCTAGCACCTTGAGAATCATTCTGAATTCTATATCTGACATAATACCAATGTCCATATCGATTAGGTCCCTGGCCTTCAGTACTGCCTCTTGTTCTTTTTTTGTGGTGAGGTTTTCTGCCTTGTCACTTTATCCAGGTAAGAATATATGAAGGAGTGAATAAAATACTAAAAGGGTGACAAAGACCCCAGTAAAATGTGCTTTAACCAAATCAGAAGAGACCCTAAATTGTGGGGGGAAGAAAAGGGGTAAAAAGAAGCTCAGAAAAATAAATAAATAAATGAAAAAATATGTAAAGAAAAAATATAAAAAAGAATATATATGTGTGTGTGCATATATATATATATATATATATAATGTATGTATTAGACTGGGAATAGAACAGGATCAACCACTTAATTTTGGGAGTATTTTGGTCTCTTAGAAGAAACTTCCTCCCAAAATTTTAAAGAATGAAAAATATATATAAGGGTAAGCACAATGAAGGGATCAAATATGAGTATAAAAATGAAAATTTAAAAAAAATATAAAAAAAGAGTTGATAAGATAAATTGGTTGAAAGAATAAAGAAAAAGAAAGTGGAGAGAATTTGTTCAGGCTAGAGACTAGCACAAAGCCCTGTGCTAGATTTAGGGTTTATTTTGATCTATTAGTTGTATCCAAATTTTTTTTTAGAAGAAAAAACCTGTGTGTATACAAAAAATAAAAAAGTTAGATACAATGAATGATAAAATAGACTATAATAATGAAGGTTCAAATAAGATTTTTTTTGAAAGTTAGTGTTAAGATAAACTAGTTCAAAAACATTAAAAGAAGAAAGAGTAAAATTAAAAAAAAAAGATTTAGCAGAAGAAAAAATAAAATTAAAAAAAATTAATTGACTTTGCAAGACTAAAGAATCATGCAGAGAAAGCCATGGATCCCATAATTTGCTTTCTCCTCCTCTGGAATTCCACTGCTCTCCTTGGTAAGTGAACTTGGTCATGGCTGGATTTCTTGTTGATCTTCTAGGGTAGGGCCTGTTGTAGTGATTCTCAAATGTCTTTGCCCCAAGAAGAATTGTACCACCCTTACCAGGGGCCAGGCTAAGTAATCCACTCAGATTCGCTTTCGGGAGCTTTTCTTCCCTGAATGCTCTCTGTAGAATTCCAGAGGATGGGAATGAAAATGGCGCCCTTCCAATCCCCAGCCTGGAGGAGCCAAGAGCTTGGAGCCCCACTCCTCAGTGTGTCCTCGGAGAAAAGTGCTCAATCACTCCTGTCTCCCTGTCCTCTGGCTGTGCTCCCAGCTCACCCAGCCTGTGACCAAGTGTCTCTGTCTCTAGCACACAGTTCCACCTGGAGTCTCCAAGCCCTGCAGATTTCTGAGCTCTTTCAGGGGTGTCTCCCTGGATCTTGTGGGGTCCCCACTCACAGAGCAGTGGCCTTTGCCATGGATCACAATTTAAGGCAACCCCAAGTTGAGAGCTCTCTCCTCGGTTCCGTCTCTGTAGCCCGCTCCCTGCTTTAATACCTGTGAGCTCTGTGACACTCAGATACCCCCAATCCTTCTGTGACCCCATGGGACCTGAGACCATGCTGTCCCTGCATGTGCTTCACTCCAGTTTAGTCTCTGGAGCGATGTTCCTCAATGGAGAAGACTTTTAAATGTTCTGATTTTGTGCTCTGTTGGTCGTCCGCTTGCCAGGAGCCGGTCCCTCCCACTGCAGTCTATCTTCCCATTGCTTTGGATTCATTTCTCCATAGATCCTACCTTTCAGAAAGTTTCTAGAATTGCTGCTCTTCTTCTCTTTGATCTGCTGTTGGATGTGTAGGTGTTTGGAATGGTTTGATAAGCTAACTAGCTGATCTGCTACCTGATGTCATCTCAGTCTGCTACTTCTCTGCCATCTTGACTCCTCTATCAGCATTTAGTATTTAACATTAAGTATAATTCAGTGTCATTTTAAAGTTAATTTCCTTTGCATGTAAATGAACTCTAAAAAATTTAATGGTTATTTTTTTGTTTTTTTTTTCCAATACTAATTAAAAAATACACACATGCATATAGTGTAATACAAGGTTCAGGTGTACAATTTAGTGGTTCTACACTTCCATACAACATTTGGTGGTCATCACAAGTGCACCTTTGTGCACTTTAATCCCCATCACCTATTTAACCCATCCCCCTACCAATCCCCCCTCTGGTAACCATCAGTTTGTTCTCTATAGTTAAAGTCTGTTTCTTGGTTTGCCTTGCTCTTCCTTTTTTTGCCCTTTGCCTATTGTTTTGTTTATTAAATTCCACATATGAATGAAATCATATGGTATTTGCTATGTTAAGTGAAATAAGTAAAGTCAGACAGACAAAGAAGACTTTAATGCTCAACCTTATATTTTCTTTTGAGAATTTTCTGTTTATCACTTTAGCCCAATTTTCTGTTTGATGTTGCTCTTCCCCCATCCTTAATATTTTAGCTTTCATATATTGGTGCTATGAGCCTTTATCTGAGAAGCAGTTTGCAAAATATTTCTGTCACATATCGTTTTTCATTTCTCTTTCTTTATAGTTTATGTTGTTTGTTAAAATACAAAAATTTGAGAAAAAAATGTATGCATTCAAATGTATCTTTTTTTCGTTGAATTTGGATTTTGTCATATTTATACAGGTTACACAGGAATTCATAATTTATTATATTATTTGTATAATTTTTTGTTTTACATTTGGATCTCTGATGTATTTGTATCTGGTATGTGGCATTGATCTACTTTCATCTTTCAATCAAATACTTTCATCTACTATCAAATAATTGTTCAGTTGTCCTATATTTATTTAAATATATATCTTTGATAAACTCATATCATGTCACTTTTATTATATAATTCACTTATCCATATACATAAATGGATATATATATGCATGTGTATATATTTGTACAGTCTGATCTTTCTATTTAAGTCATTGATCTGTCTATTCTTGTGCAGTACCAAACTTTTCCAGTTAAAGAGGCTTTTCTAGTATATTTTATACAGTATGTATTATTTATATTTTTTATATTTTATTACATGCATACTTTACATCAATAGTGCATTTTAATATCTTGTGAGGCTAGTACTTCCCACTTTTTGTTTGTTTTAAGACAACTAACATTTGCATGAACAAGAAAAAGAAATGTCCACTTGTTCAAGTTTACTTGCATGTTTTGCAGGGATGTTTTAAAGTTTTTTTCAGAGGCACCTGGGTGGGCTCAGTTGGTTAAGTGACTGCCTTTGGCTCAAGTCATGATCCTGGGCTCCTGGAATGGAACCCTGCATTGAGACCCACATTGGGCTCCCTTTTCAGCTGGTAGGCTGCTTCTCCTTCTTCCTCTACCTGCCACTTCCGGTGCTTGTGCTCTCCTCTCTCTCTCTGTCAAATAAATAAATAAAATCTTTAAAAATAAAGTTTTTTTAATATAGATTTTGCAAATTTCTTAAGTTTATCCCTAAGTACTTTACTTCCTAGTTGATATTTAAAGGTGTGTCTTTATTACTATGCCCTCACCTGTTTTGTGTTTCTGTTAGGTTATTGATTTCCATGTCCTATTACTTTATTTCCTGATAGCACTTCAATTATACCCTGTAAAAATATATTAATGTTAATTTTCAAAGGATCTGTATTATTAATATGTAGTTGCTCATAGAAATAATATGAAATGACAAAGAATAAATATAATGAAATAATAATATGAAATGACAAGAATAAATATAATGAAAATGATAAAATAATGTGCCAATACATATATGCAATAAAAATAAAGTAATAAGAATAGTTGAAGCCAAGAAAAATTAAAATAAAGAATAATAAAAATAAAATGAAATTAGTAAAATAGGTGACCATTTTCAAATTTAAAAATATCAACACCAAAATAAGATTTTTAAAATCATTAAATAACTGATGTAACTATAAAAAGACAATAAAAAGAGGGAGGAATAAAATGCATAAAATGCTGGTATGCAGAATAATAAGGTCAACACTGGAGATTCTAAATATATTAAAAACGTAAAAAGAAACTATAAATAATTTTATAATTAATATAATAATTTGATAAAAATGGGTATAATTCTTAAAATATACAACTTAGCAGAATTACAATTAAAAAGAAAAAATTGAGGCACCTGGGTGGCTCAGTGGGTTAAAGCCTCTGCCTTTGGCTCAGGTCATGATCCCAGGGTCCTGGGATTGAGCCCTGAGTCAGGCTTTCTGCTAAGTGGGGAGCCTGCTTCCCTTCCTCTCTCTGCCTGCCTCTCTACTTGTGATCTGTCAAATAAATAAATAAAATCTAAAAAAAAATAAGAAATCTACAAGTTAACACATCATATATATGTGTATATATGTATGCATGTGTATATACATATGTTTGTATATATGTGTATACTTCAAATAGAGAAGGAAGTTTTGAGATATATCTTTAAAATTATCAAATAAAATGTAGAAATAGATTTACTGAAAGATTTGCAAGACCTCGGCACTGAGAAGTGTAAAATATTTAGTTACACCCAGATTGATTTACAGTTCGTTTAGAATCCCAACCAAATCCCAGTGTGTTGTTTGTGAAATTTGAGTAGTTGCTCTACAGAAATTCAAAGTTTGAGAATAGTCAAGACTATATTGAAAAAAATCAAATCATTTCGATGAATAATAAATATAAACATTTAATCTAAAGATACAATAAGACATGGCAGTAGCAGAAATAAAGGTAGCATAAGAGAAATTAATAAACACATTCAAACAGATTTACTTAATTCGTGACGAAGTTGACACTACGACAGTTGGGAAGAAAATTCAGTAATTCCAGGTGAATTGGATAATATATAAAAATTAATCTGATGCTTATTTTATATACTAATATAAAATTCATGAATTATATACCCCAAAAGATGGTGTATTTAAATATCAAAGTAATACAATAAATAAATCAGAATAAAGCATGAGAGACTATCAGCATATATTCAGGGTAGGCAAAGAATTCTTAAACAACACATCAAAATAGTAATTCATAAAGAAAAAAATGGGCAAAAATATTTTTATCTTCTTCACAAAAGAAGACATCCTAATGGTCAATAAATATGTAAATATGTTTTCTCCACTTGTAAGTAATATGGAAGTGAAAATCAAAACCACAAAGAAGATAGTCTTCTATTTCCTTCATATCCATCCATATCATGATGAATAAAAAAAAAATTAAAGATATAAAATGACATTTGCATAGAGTCATGGAGATACTGGAACTTCGGTACACTGCTGATGGATTCGTAATTGATAGAATTCCTTTGGAAAAGTGTTGGACATTTGATGCAAACGCTGAATACATATACCTACATTGTGACCCAAAATTTCTTTTACAGGAGAAATGCATACCTATGTTTACAAAAAAACATGTACAAGAATTTTTATAAAAGGTCTGTTTGGGTTCTTGGGTGGCTCAATCATTAAGTGTCTGCCTTTGGCTCAGGTCATGACTCCAGAGTCCTGGAATGGAGTCCCATGTTGGACTCTCTGTCCAGCAAGGAGTCTGCTTCTCCCTCTCCCGACCTCTTGTGCTCTCTCTGTCAAATAAATTAATAAAATCATTAAAAAGAAAAAAAAAAACAGAGCTATTGATCATATCCCTAAAGAAAGCAACATAATTGACCACCAAGAATAAAATGTTAAACACCTTGTACCTTGGAAGATGAACAACCTATTTCTATTACAACATGAATTTATTTCACAAGGTCAAAATTTGAACTAAGGGAACCAGAATTTACAAGTGCATATTGTATGATTCCAGTTATATAAAAATCAAAAGCAGGAAAACAAATCTATGGTGTGAAAAGTTAGGGCACCACTTATCCTAAGTGTAGTGCCAGGAAGGAGGTACCAGGGATATATTTTGTACTGATAATATTCTATTTCTTGATGTAGCTTCTGGTTTCATGAGATAATTCACTTCATAAACTTTCATTGAGTTGAGTAGTTATAACTCATATCTATCTATTTACATGTTATGCTCCAATAAAAGGTTTTTTGTTTGTTTGTTTGTTTTTTTCAGTCGTGTAACATATCTCCTTACCCCTAATCTTTCCTTTTTAGGTTTCCTGCATTGGTGAGAATGAAATGCTCTAGTTTAACCATGGAAGCTTCCTCTTTCATTCTGAAACTTATAAAAATAGGTTTAGAATAAACAGAGGATAATTTTTACTTAAGAATATTGTTTTGAGAATAAAGTGACATGATACATGTGAAATTACATGGCACATATATGTAGGCGCTCAATAAACCTTAGATCAGACTGCATTTTTTAATCTCAATTACTAAATAATCTTCTACTTTTGTTTTAGGACATGTCAGCTGCCAGAGTTGAAACATAGGGATTCCACCTTTTATTTGCAATATTTCCTCTTTGTCTGAGACATGGGAAAATTCATACGAGCAAATTTCTTGTGCTCTCCTTAACTGTGTGTTGATCAATTAGAATTTTCACATTAGAAGTCATGGTTGATATAAAACACCTGTGAAATATTAAGTGTACATATTTTGTAAAGATTTTATTTATTTATTTGAAAGAAAGAAAGAGAGTGCAGCACATGCACATGCACAAGCTGGGTGGAGGGACAGAGTGAGAGGAAGAAGCAGGCTTCTGACTGGGAGCAGGGAGCCCAACACAGGGTTCAATCCCAGGACCTCTGGATCACGATCTGAGCGGAAAGCAGGTGTTTATCCAAGTGAGCCACCAGTCGCTCCTTAAATATACATATTTTTGAGTGGGATAATGGTCTACACTTTATCTATGCTCTACCCCATTAAAGCCACTAAAATATGCTCTGTCTAAATCAGCAAATTGTACCAAATATAATTTCCAGAAACACTATAGCTCCAATAAATGCCAAGGAGTTTTCATTCACATATCAACATTTAGGAATTTAGGTATAAGTGCATGCAATCATGGACTCTTTCAAGGGTATGGGAGCTAAAAGGCATCTAGGAACATTGATTAGTATTTTCCTTTTATTTATTTATTTTTAAATTTTTTATTTTTTTTTAAGATTTTATTTATTTATTTGACAGAGAGAGATCACAAGTAGGCAGAGAGGCAGGCAGAGAGAGAGAGAGAGAGAGAGAGAGAGGAAAGCAGGCTCCCTGCTGAGCAGAGAGCCTGATGTGATGCGGGACTCAGTTCCAGGACCCTGAGATCATGACCTGAGCTGAAGGCAGCTGCTCAACCAACTGAGCCACCCAGTCGCCCTTCTTTTTTTTTTTTTTTTTAAAGATTTTATTTATTTATTTGACAGGCAGAGATCACAAGTAGGCAGAGAGGCAGGCAGATAGAGAAAGGTGGAAGCAGGCTCACCACTGAGTGGAGAGTCCAATGCAGGACTTGATGCCAGGACCCTGAGACCATGACCTGAGCTGAAGGCAGAGGCTTTAACCCACTGAGCCACCCAGGTGCCCCAGTATTTTCCTTTTTTTTTTTTTTTTTTTTTTTTTAAAGATTTTATTTGTTTATTTGACAGACAGAGATCACCAGTAGACAGAGAGGCAGGCAGAGAGAGAGAGAGAGGGAAGCAGGCTCCCTGCTGAGCAGAGAGCCCGATGCGGGACTCGATCCCAGGACGCTGAGATCATGACCTGAGCCGAAGGCAGCGGCTTAACCCACTGAGCCACCCAGGCGCCCCAGTATTTTCCTTTTTAAAGATGATATTTTGATATAACTCCATTCATCTGTCAGCAACCTCATGGAAAAAAATCAGTTTATTATGTATTTCTTGTGCGTTAACTTTATGTCTTGTTTTCTAAGCTCCATTTGTCTTATTCCATTGTTTTATATCCTGGCATTGTTGCAGCTACTGCTTTTGTTATTGTTAATGTTTTGTTGTTGTTTGTTTTCTGTTTGCTTTTTAAAATATGGGTGCCTTAAGTACATAATATACAGAACTGTATAATGTCCTTTTTATCATCCAGGCTAAGTTGGTCCATTTTAGGCATTGACTTAGTGGTAATAAAAGAAGTGTGATTTCAATTAAAAAATAACAATAGCAGCATCATTAGTCCTTTATAAGAAAGTTAGTTTTGGGATATATTTTTTACTTGTTTGCTATTTAACACACATTTGTCAGTTAAATAGGTATGTAATTATTTTCCAATTATGGAGATTTTAAAGAGAGTTTCTAGGTTTCTTTATATGAAACATCAATATGGTGAAGACTTTGGATTGTCAATTTATATCTTTATTCCTAGTCTATATTTCTTTCTAAGAGCTTGAACAATTACATCAGTCATGGCTTATCTACTTCAACTGGTTGAATTAATAACTTCATTTTAAAATGATTGATTGTATAACATATTATTAAATCAGTTTATTTGAACTTTTTCTTGTAGAAATTGTATATAAATCATAAAAATTCAAACAATACAAGAAAATGTACAACACAGAACAATACCCCTTAATCTATATCTCCCATTTCCAAAGGCTACCACAATTAACATTTTCTTACCAACATATAAAAGCATACATAGTAAGCTAGTTAGACAGAGAGATATGTGGGTGGGTAGATAGATGTATATATTTAAGTATATTGAGTTCTGCTTTAAGAACTGCATATAATTTCTAATTTCATTATTTCAATATTTTGAATGGCCCTCAGTCACAGATAATTGACTAAATTAGTCAATTAGTTCTTAAAAAGCTGACTGTTGAATGATTTAACAGACTATTTTAATTAATCATAATGTTAAATATTTTTTACCCTATAAAGTATTGTTGTCTACTTACATTTCATGGATTTCCTTCATCTATAAAAATAATAGCTTGTTCAAATAGCAATTTATTTAAATAAATATTTTCAAAATCTGAAAATGATAGAATTAGTCATAATATTGTGTACTTGTGGCAGGTAAATTTTCTGTTAAAATAATAGCTACAGGGGCGCCTGGGTGGCTCAGTGGGTTAAGCCGCTGCCTTCGGCTCAGGTCATGATCTCAGGGTCCTGGGATCGAGTCCCGCATCGGGCTCTCTGCTCGGCAGGGAGCCTGCTTCCTCCTCTCTCTTCCTCCTCTCTCTCTCTGCCTACTTGTAATCTCTCTCTGTCAAATAAATAAATAAAATCTTTAAAAAAAAATAATAGCTACAATAATTTTAGTTTTATTTTCAAAGAAATTATTTGTGGTCATATTCAAATATGTATTTAAAAACACAAATTTCTAAAATTAGGATAGTGTAGCAATATCTATTGATACTTAGAGAAAACAAAACTATAATTGAAAAAATATGTTTGGTTATGCTAAGCAAAATAGCTTTTCATGCTACATTCCTACTGACCCCACTGCAAAATATTTAGATAAGAATTAAAAATCTCCTGGGTACCTGGCTGGCTCAGTCAGTAAAGCAAGCGACTCTTGATCTTGGAATTATGAGTTTGAGCTCCACAGTAGATGTAGAAGTTAGTTAAAAAAAAGTCTTAAAAAAATTCAAAAACTCCCATTTAATTTCCCTCCATAAAATCTTCACATTGTCTTCATATAATATGTGGAAGAAATTCCTTAAAATATTGAGGTCATACCATATTCTAGAAAAAAAGAAATTCCACTGATATTTTCTGGATTCATATTGTGCCTACATCATGAAGTATCTACAATAGAACTTGTTTGGCCGTACATAATAAAAAAAAATACACTTACTCATAAGTAATTTTCTACTTTTCTAAAGAAAAGTGATTTCAATTGAGAAGGTAATTTACATTCTGTGCCATTTAACACTTTTTGTGTCATAATGCTATATATTCTATTAGTAAGCATGAAAAAAATAAAATCTCTCTCTATATATAATAATTTTCAGGGATTTTTTTCATTAGAAAAATTTATGAAGGCAAGAAGAGTTGAAACAGTTCCTTATGCTCTAATGTGCTCACACAAATGTCAACATGTTATATATCTGGGTTTTATTAATACAGTATTACACTTTAATACTAAAGGGAGATAAGGAAGGATCTTTAGATAACCATAAAATTTTTCTAACTAGGTTAAAAAAAGTAAAGGTGTTCTAGTCTCCATTCTTTTTAACTTTTTATTAATGCCTTGATAGAACTTTTGAATGAAATAAATGCATTTACCTTTCTCTCTTGTTATAAAGAAGGTAGCAATATAAACACTTCCTTTGTGCTATTTCAAGAACTGTAAGTACATTTTATTGATAACTCCTCAATTCCCTGATGATTATTTAATCAAAAGACTTGTCAGTATCACAATAAATGCAATCTTTTGTTATCCAGAAGAAACTTTTTAAAAATGTTATCTTAAATGCTTGGTAATTCATAGTGGAATTTTACTATGTTGTAATATAATTTAAAATGTTATTATGGATCAAATAAATACTTTACCTGAAATAATTTTGCTTATATTTCAGTTTTCAAAATTATTTTTGAAGAAACCCATGCTACTGTAAGAGAATACTTTCCATCAGTGATATATACACATTGTTACACAGCTATTACAAATATATTCCTTTATTTCTTTAAGATATAACATCAAATGCCTTCTTTCTGTGTATGCATGTGTATAGATAGATATGCACACACACAGACACACACACACACTAATTTATTTATATATTTATATACTCTCTGTATATAAATATATTGTAGAGGATATGTAATCAAAATCATTACCTCCCTTGTCACACACATACAACATCATTTAGGGAGGATTATTTGAAAGATAATCATTGCAATTTTCTAGATCAGGGTTTGCTAATTCAAATGTCTTTAAGAGTGACACTGGGGGGGCACCTGGGTGGCTCAATGGGTTAAACATCTGCCTTCAGCTCAGGTCAAGATCCTAGGGTCCTGGGATCAAGCCCCGCATCGGGCACCTTACTTAGTAGGGAACCTGTCTCTCGATCTCCCTCCGCTTGCTCCTCCTCCTGGTTGTGCTCTCTTTCTCACTCTCTGCGCCAAATAAATAAATAAAATCTTAAAAAAAAAAAAAAAGAGTCACACTGGGAATATAAATGGGTAAATATAAATAAGTCCAGGGAAAAAATGCAAATGAATCTCTTCCAAATGAAAGAGTACATGCTCCAATTAAATAGGGTTATTAAATACATGCTTCACCCTGGACTTAATAAAAACCCAACTCAAACAATTTAGCTTGTGCAATTTGTTTATCATGACTGGAAGTCCAGTGAGAGGGTCAGCATCAGATGTAGTGTTATTGAGACTCTGTTCAATAGAGTCAGTTTATTCCTATTATTTCTGATACCCCTATCATCTCTGGCACTGTGGCTCCTTCGCGACAATACCTACCTCCTTTTCATGTCCAGAAGATGAGAAAGAGCCTTTCCTACAAGGCTTAAATAGAGGTTCTTCTTTTATATGATTTGGTTAACTTTAGGTCATATGTCTATTTACTGGCTAAAATAATTCTTAGGGGAATATCATTTGTTGGTGGGTTTAAATTTATTTTTTCTGAACCAATTACCTGCAAGAAAAATCTAATTATCATAATTGGCCAAAGCTAATGAGAGCTCACTCTTGGACCTGGATAATGGTCAGTTCCTCTTGAGTTCCATAAATTGAATAGGCAAAGACTGGCTATCTAATAAAAATTGAAATTCAGCTGGAAAAAAACAAACAAACAAACAAACAAAATAGATGCTGGTGATCAATGAAGAGTGCCTACATAACTTACGACCCAGCAATCCTTCTTCTAAGTATATAACCAAAAGAATTTAAAAACAGGTACTCAAACAAATTCTATACATAAATATTCATAGCAGCACTATGCACAATAGTATATAAGAACAATAGGTAGAAGAGAAAAAAGAAATGTCCACAAACAGATAAATGGGTACACAAAAACAGTATACACACACAATGGAATATTATTCAATCATAAAATCAAATGAAGAAGAATGAACAAAAAATATGCTAACTAAAAGAAGTCAGACAGAAAAAATTACATATCATATGATTCGGTTTATATATTCAAAATAGGTGAATCCAAAGTAGCAGAGAGCAAACTGATTGTTGTCAGTGAGTGGGGTCAGTTGAAAATATAAAGTGGCTCCTCAATTAATATGGGATTTTGTTTTGGGGTGATGAAAATATTTTAAAACATGATAGAATTGGTGGTTGTACAACATTGTAAACATATTAAACACGAATGATTGTACACTTTCAAATACTTAGTTTTAAGTTATGTGAATTTTCATTCAATAAAAACAAATAATTAAAATCTGTAAAAGACATTAGGAAAAAACTGTCTACTGACAGGGGACATTTCGTATTCTTTTTCAGGCTTTTCAGAGCCACACACACAGTGTTTTCAAATCTCTTTTGATATTTTGAATAAAGTTGGAAATCTGTGTTATGTAAAATGTTTCAATAGTGAAAATAAATCAAATCTGAATCTCTGTGCAGGGCAAACAATTTCAGGAGGAGCTCACCATGTGCAGCGACCAGGTCACAGCTCTACTCTTACAAAAGTAATTTTGGATTATTCCTGATTACGAACTTTGTTTACAGGATTTTTCTTATGCCCACTTCAGTGCTATAGATGCTATACTTATAACTATGGGACAAGTGGATACCTCATACTAAAATTTTCTGATGTGTGTGAATGTGGGGAAGGAGGATGTTTTTAAGGAGTAGTGAGTGAAAGTAGAACAAGGGGTACAGTTTCTTTATTTAAAATCTTTTCTATAGTACCCAGGAAATAAGTAACAGTGGTGTGGGAAATAGTAGGACAGGAGAATAACATCACTTTATGAATTAGAGATAATGCAGAGAAAATAGACTATATATATGATAAGACAATATATATAAACATAAAGAAAACAGTCATTTTAAAATAATTAAAATAATACCATTTGTTATAAAAATTTTGGGGGAAAGGAAGAAAGAAAACAGACCAGAAATCATGGTGTCTCCGGATGTAGCACAAATAATTTTCAAGTGCTTCTTGCAGGTATATAATCGTGCACATTTTAATATGTGATTATATATGACTATAACTAGCAATCAAATTATATATAATATTTTTAAGCTTAAATATGAGTGGCTTATACAATATTCTTGTTAAAGGTGTTTTAATGGCTATATAGTATTCAAGAATATTTTATAGACTTTAATATAAAAACCTACTATTAGATTTCTTAAATGTTTTTAGTATGTGGATATTACACATTTCCAACAAACATCCTTGCTAAAATCTCTTTCTCCATTTCTATACCTCACTATTTCCTTTATATATATGTAAAAGATGAAATAATAGATAAAAAGTACATAGGACATAATAATAACTTTTTATAAAACTGCTAATTCTCCAAGATATATATAAAAATCTATATCTTAATTCAAAAAGTTATAAATCTCCTCTTTATCCTAAAAACATTGTGTGTTTTTATTTTTAATACTGTCTCATCTGACACATTTTAAAGTGGAATCATATTAATGGGCAGCTGTTTGATAGGTGAAATATGAGGTTAGCTTTTCTCCATATGCTTATTGAATAATTGTACATTCTTATTTTTTGTACATTGTTATTTTTCACTTTGTGTCCTCCTTCAATTTTTCTAATAATAATCCATTTGTTAATTTTTCAATAGTTTTATATTCTATATATCAAAGTTTTGTGTTTATTACAGCAAATATTAATTCAATGGCTAAAATCAAAATAATTGGGTACCTGGATGGCTCTGTGGGTTAAGCCTCTGCCTTCGGCTCAGGTCATGATCTCGGGGTCCTGGGATCGAGTCCCACATCCGGCTCTCCGCTCAGCAGGGAGCCTGCTTCCTCCTCTCTCTCTGCCTGCCTCTCTGCCTACTTGTGATCTCTCTCTCTCTGTCCAATAAATAAATAAGTAAAATCCTTTAAAAAAATAATAAAATAAAATCAAAATAATTGTCAGGATATAATATTGCTATGGATGTGGCACAACTCCTTGCTGATAGGACTGAGAATATAAAACCTCTTCTTTGAAAAAGAGTCTGGCAGTTTCTTCTAATGACTACTTTATGACACAGCCATTCTACTCAGGTTCACACAGGAGAAATGAAAATATGTGTTCATAAAATATCTTTTATAAAAAGATATTTTATAGGTATTTTATCTTTTATAGGTATAATTATTCATAAGAATCAAAAACTAGAAGCAAACCAAATGTCCCTCCACCTAACAGAGGACATAAGAAATGTATATCCACACAATGGAGTACTACTCGGCAACCAAAAAAAGAATAAGTCACTGACACAACAGAATGGATGGACTTTTCAGCTGTTATTTTGAGTTTTGATACAAAAGAATACATGTTATGTGATTTTTTTTTTTCAAGAACTCCATGGAGAAACAAAAACTAATATATACTTTTCAATATCACACCTGTGTATACCTCTTGTGTGAAACTTGACTTCAAAAGGGACAAAAGAGAATTCTCTGATGTGATGGAGTTGTTCTAATCTAGACTTCAGCATGGCTTCTATGATTATATACATTTATCAAAAGGCATCAAAATAAACATTTAAGATCCATGTATTTCATTTTATTTAAATTATTAAATGAGAAATTAATTTTTTGAGAAATTAAATTTTAAGAAAATAATGCCCTAAAACAACTGGAAAAAAGTGGGTGGGGCTTCTCTCTAATTCTTGCATTTAGAAAATCTATTTCAGAAACTTTTAAAGTTCCTAAGTATTTTTTTTAATATTTAGTGTAACTTCTAAATCTTTCTTCTTAAAAAGGTTGCTCTAAGAATTTTTTTTTAAGCTATAGATGTAGAGATTCAGATATAGATATAAGGTTGGGAAACATGCCTTAATTAATTCCTAGGATCTTTCTAGTTTCATTTGATAATTTGTATTTAAAAGGTAAACCCTTTAATAAATATTATGAATTATATCCATGAAATCATATTGATTATCTCAGTTTAAAGTAATGTTACATTTCACAAACTATAATCATTTTAACTTTATTTTTAGTTCAATTTAACACTTTAATAACTAATCATAAAAATTTCAAGCTTCCTCTAGTTCATTTCTTACCTCATCAAAGCATAGAAGTGTAAAATTTACTTTGTATTAAATAGGACTCCTTATCAAAAATGCTTATTATGGTCAAATATTTTTAATTTAATTACTTAAGGAAAAAATGATGTATTTTCAACTTTTTTGTTGTTTCTTTGGGACATAAAAATGTTTGTGCTTGGTAAATTATAAGTCATAAGTTCTTTTATATTTTTTCCAATTTTAATGTTCAAATAATCTTGGATGTTTCCTACTATGAATTTCTGGTGTTTGACTATCACTGTCTAATAACCAGGAGCCTGTTCTATTCAGGCAGCCACAGATTAAGAAATAAAAACTCACATGAATGCTGCTACTTGTTTTTTAATTATGATGAAATAGTTCAAGAGATTTTTGTTTGCAAGAGAACAGTCACATTTTCCAGTAAAGAATAGCATGGAGGAAAGAGTAGGCATCCTTGAATAATGGTGCTCTGTTTGTCAGCTTTCAAGCAGGAAATCGTATATATTCAAACTGTCAACAATGTAATAAAGAAGTCTAGGGAAACCAGAAGAGAGAGTGCAATAAAGTAGGAGGTAAGTTGACTACCCTGCTCTTGAACAGGCAACCATGTTACTACCAGAACCAGAGAAGTTTCCTGAAAGGAGAGTGCTGCCTGACAGGATTGGTAACTCTCTAGAGACAGACGCAAGGAACCAGGTACAGCATATTTGGTAGCGACTCCCAAGAATAATACGTTTGCCTCCTTCTACACCCACCTTCTGATCTTCTGTAGGTTCCAATTAGGGAGACCCAAATTAAATCCAGAGAGCAAGAAGTCCTTTGACACTATCCAGGTGGCCTCCCAAGCCACGTAGCAAGCTGGAGAAAGATGGAGATGCCGCATAAGAAGATACAGTAAATAGACGATATTTAACCATTGTATTTTTTTGTTTTGTTTTGTTTTGCTCAAGCAATATATTAGCTCAGTTTTCATCCCAAATTCTTCCCTCAGTTCAAGTACCTTGACATTACCTAAATTTGATACGAAAATAGAATATTTTTAACTGATACAGCTCTCTATTCACTTGAATTTCATTTAAAAGACACTGAAGGGGGCGCCTGGGTGGGTCAGTGGGTTAAAGCCTCTGCCTTCAGCTCAGGTCATGATCCCAGGGTTCTGGGATTGAGCCCCGCATCGGGCTCTCTGCTCAGCGGGGAGCCTGCTTCCTCATCTCTCTTTGCCTGCCTCTCTGCCTACAATCTGTCTGTTAAATAAATAAATAAAATCTTTAAAAAAAAGAATTTTGACTTTTGTGATTCCACTACTAATTTACATAATATTTAATTTGTTAAAATTTTTAAAAGTTCTTAAAATATTATAATAAAACTAATATTTTTATATTGAAAGAAAAGGTGATTGTCCAATAACCTTATGAAATACAGTTTAAGAGATACATATTACACTAAAAATTTCACAGATTATAAATATAGTTTGAAAATAAATCAGTTGGGTAACTAGTTAACAGAGAAACACTGTGTAAAATTTTATAAGAATTTAGCAAAATATACAAAAAATGAAGTGTACAAAAACAATCCAGAAATTTAATAAATACTGATTCAAGTATGTCCCTGGTTTACATTATATTAAAAAATGAAATGCGGGGACACCTGGGTGGCTCAGTCGATTAAGCAGCTGCCAACAGCTCAGGTCATGATCCCAGTGTCCTGGGATCAAGTCCCACATCAGACTTCTTTCTCAACAGGGAGCCTGCTTCTCCCTCTGCCTCTACCTGCCACTCTATCTGCCTGTGCTCTTTCTGACAAATAAATAATTTTTAAAAAATGAAATGCAATAAGCTGTAAATGTTTATTCATCACACACACATACATATACTCACACACACATATAATCCGTACTCAAATATATTTATTATAGCACCCAATAGTATGGTTACATAAGTACTGCTTCATACATTTAACCAATAAATGACTGTGCCACATTGCTGTACTTCACTTTTCTCAGTTTGAGAGCTACTTGCCCATCTGTGTCCTCACTCAAGGTCATGTGCCACTCATCTGCGTTGTGGTGAATGATGTCTGGAAAGAGTGAAAGTACTTTCAGTGCTGTAAAAGTGCTCAGCAAGTTATTACACTAAAAATTAGAAATGAGAACTTTATGATCACTTGAAATAGAGGAGCACATACAAGGTGAACCAGAGTGAAGATATGAAAAATCTCAGAAATTGATTAGGAAGGAATTGGTGACTGTTTTTAAGAAGGTGATCTATAAAAGCAAACAGAAGATATTGTGGTTGAAAGTGTATCACCACTGCAGCAATTTAAAAAGAGACTAAAAATTGCTGTTAAAGATTTACTGTGTTAGGAACATATGTCGAAAAGCTCTATGTTGGGATTTTACATGTAGCTGAACTTAATTAGCACATATTTTAAGTAAAGTGACACTCTCATTAACAAAGGGGGGCTTTATTCCATAACATAGACACATTCAATTGAAAGAAGATAAAATTAAATAGTATTTATCACTCATAATATTGAATGAAATATATTGCAATATTTTTCAGAATATATTTAATATTCTTTTATGTCTCACAACCATTATTCTCTAAGGTGAATGACGCTTATAAACCTTACAAATGAAAATGCTCATTATTATGTAAGTATTATTTACACATTGTACTTTTTAGTGTCAAACTCTTCTCTTGATAATTCTCTTCTTAATGACAGTCTTCAGAAACCCCATCTAAATTTGTAAGCCCCATAAAATATATTTTCCTGGGGCACCTGCATGTCAAATTCGATTGAGCTGTGGACCCTTGGTTTCTGCTCAGGTTGGGATCTCAAGGTTATGAGGCTGAGCAGGCCTGGAGCTCAGTGCTCTATGTGGAGTCTGCTTAGGACTCTCTCTCCCTTGTCCTCTGTCCCTCCTCCCATACACACTTGTGCGCTCTCTCTCTCAAAGACATCTTAAACACACACACACACACACACACACATACACACACACACACACATGTTCTTCCTGACGTTTTTACATTATCCTAATAATTAAAGATTAGATCATTAGGAACTTAAATTCAGAAAATAAACACATATCTACACTTAGTGTAATAAAACAAACAAAAATCATTCTTAAATTTTTTTAAAGACTTATTTATTTATTTAAGAGAAAATGAGAGAGAGAGAGAGAGAGAGCGAGCGGGCCGAGAGTCAGAGGGAGAGGGAGCCAGGAGGGTTTGATCCCAGGACCCTGAGATCATGACCTGAGTGGAAATCAAGAGTTCAGGCTTAATGGACTAAGCTATCCATACCCTCTTATAATTTTTGTTTTATGTTTACAATTATCTTTCTCAATGTCTCCTTCTAAGTTCCACAGACCATGTGTTAAAAATGTGTCTCTTACTGCTTATTGTATTAGTGAGTGCTGTGCACATAGTGTGTACTCCTAAGCATTTAGCTCAACAATAAAGTGCTTTGAAACGAAGTAGTCTGGGGTGCCTGGGTGGCTCAGTGGGTTAAAGCCTCTGCCTTCAGCTCAGGTCATGATCTCAGGTTCCTGGTATTGAGCCCCGCATCGGGCTCTCTGCTCAGCAGGGAGCCTGCTTCCTTCTCTCTCTCTCTGACTGCCTCTCTGCCTACTTGTGATCTCTGTCTGTCAAATAAATAAAAAAAATCTTAAAAAAAAAAGAAAAAAGAAAGGGAGTAGTCTAATGAAGAATTTGGAGTTGAAGGTAATTATGAGAATTAAATATAGGCAAAATGAGAAGATAATGAGAATGAGAAATGGTCTTGTATACTGGAAATAAAAGCTATCAGCAAGTTTTGATTTTCAAATTCTATAAGATTCTATCCCTTTGATTTGTCTTTCTTACAGAGAAAACTTGAAATTATATTAGTTGAAACTTAGAGAAAAAAAATAGTAATATGAATAAACTTCCTAACATGCAACAGCCTTTTTAATCTGGAGAAATCTCTGAGAAGTCAGTGAAATGTTATAACAAGTGGCTCAGAGCAGATGTGCCATCTGTCCTTTCTCAATACTCCACATTTGATGGTCCTTGTGTCTGGTTATTTTGTTTATCTGATTGACCAGAAGTTCAATGTACCTCAGCTATAAAATAAAGGAATAGTTGTAAAAAAAAAAGGTATTGCACTTTTTAGATTTCCCTGTTTGTTCTTACCAGTTAACATTTCATTAATATTGTGATTCAAGAATTTTCCTCACTGCCATGTTCTCAATTTATTTGTGAAGGTAAAAAGGGAAGATCCACTTAAAGATATCTGACAAAAAACGAAACAGAAACAAAAAACAAACAAAACTTTATTCTCTACATATTCATCTTAAACATGCTACTTTAGCCAAAAAGAGGTCATTCAGAATTAAGAAAGCAAGACTGGTATATTATAACACTAGATAAACATAGACATAAGGACAGATAAATCTTGTAAGTTTGAATATAAACTTGAATAAAATGTTAAAAACTATTTAGAATATTATATAAGTCTAATGAAATAATATGGGATTAATATATGTGGTTTATGTTTAATGAGAATGAGAAACTATATTGAAACACATGATTAATTTCTAATTCTGAGAAGGATTTTTACAAGCTAATTTTCTCTATCATTTCATCAAAGATAGTTAAGAGAAAAAGAATTTTCAGAATGCTTAGAAAAAGGGAATTTTCATACCCTCTGGTGGGAGTTTTAATTGGTAAAATGATAGAAAAGAAGCTTTTAAAGATATGTAACATTTTACTTTTTAATTCTGCCTTATGGGATACTAAGAGATGTACATAATACTCATAAAATGATAAATCAATTATGATATTTATATGATGGATTTATAATCATTGAAGTGATATTTTAGATAATATCATATAAAATCCATTAGTATATAAAAACAAAAAGCAAGCTACAAATAGGTATACAAATATGCATTATATATTGCTAAAATCAAATATATTTTAATAAATTTTATTTTTTCTCAATATGGTATATATTATTCTATAATTAGAAAATAAAAATCCTCAAATAATCTAATCCATATGTGTATGGTGAATTTAAAAATATTTGGAAGGAAATTATTGAATTGGAATTGTGCAGAATTATTTCTAATTTGTACTAATATCTAACAAAGATAAATTTTTGCTCAAAATTAAAAATTTGAAGGTAAGATCTATATCAATAATTTTTTAAATGTATCATAAAGCACATACAATTTCGTCTAATTTATAGTCACAGTGCCATGAGAAAACTTTTTATAGTATTTGTGTACCTTTCCTAAAATATTCAATGTTCATATATTTTTATATAGTATGAATTTTCAATCTCTTTATACCAAAAAGGACCCCACTGTTCTGCTTTGGGGTGCATGTGCCCCTTCTTTTCACTTCATCTATGTCTTTGGGGCAAACACCTAGTAGTGCAATTGCTGGGTTATAGGGTAGCTCTATTTTTAACGGCTTGAGGAACCTCTGTACTGTTTTCCAGAGTGGCTGTACAAGCTTATATTCGCACCAACAGTGTAAGAGGGTTCCCATTTCTCCATATCCTCACCAGCACTTGTTGTTTCCTGTCTTGTTAATTTTAGGCATTCTGACTGGTGTGAGGTGGTATGCATTGTGGTTTTGATTTATATTTCCCTGGTGGCCAGTGATGCTGAACATTTTTTCATGTGTCTGTTTGCCATTTGTATGTCTTCTTTGGAGAAATGTCTGTTCAAGGCTTCTGTCTATTTCTTGATTGGATTATTTATTCTTTGGGTGTTGAGTTTGATAAGTTCTTCATAGATTTTAGATACTAGTCCTTTATCTGATAAGACATTTGCAAATATCTTCTCCCATTCTGCAGTTCCCTCTCTCTCTCTCTCTCTCTCTCTCGTTTTTTTTTTTTTTTATTACTGTTTCTTTGCTATGCAAAAGCTTTTTATCTTGATGCTGTCCAAATAGTTCAATTTTGCCTTTGCTTCCTTTGCCTTTGGAAACATGTCCAACAAGAAGTTGCTGCAGCTGAGGTTGAAGAGGTTGCTGACTGTGCTCTCCTCTAGGATTTTGATGGATTCCTGTCTCACATTTACATCTTCCATACATTTTGAGACTATTTTTGTGTATGGCATAAGGAAATGGTCCAGTTTCATTCTTTGGCTGTTTAAGTTTCCCAGCACCATTTGTTGAAGAGACTGTGCTTTTTCCTTTCCTCCCTTGTTGAAGATTAGTTGACCATAAAGTTGAGGGTCCATTTCTGAATTCTCTATTCTGTTCCATTGATCAATGTGTCTGTTTTTGTGCCAGTACCATATTGTCTTGACAATTACAGCTTTGAAATATATCTTGAAGTCCAGAATTGTGATGCCACCAGCTTTGGTTTTCTTTTTCAACATTCCTCTGGTTATTTGAAATCTTTTCTGGTTCCATGCTAATTTTAGGATTAATTATTCCAGCTCTGTGAAAAAAGTTGATGGTTGTTTGATAGAAATTTTATTGAATATGTAGATTACTCTAGGTAGCATACACATTTTAACCATATTTATTCTTCCAATCCATGAATATGGAGTGTCTTTCCATTTCTTAGTGTCATCTTCACTTTCTTTCATCTGTGTTTTATAGTTTTCACAGTACATCTTTCACCTCTTTGGTTAGGCTTATTTCTAGGTATTTTATCTCTTTTTTTCTGCAATTGTAAATGGGATTGATTCCTTAATTTCTCTTTTTGCTGTCTCATTACTGGGAGATAGAAATGCAGTGGAATTTTGTACATTGATTTTGTATCCTGTGACTTTACTGAATTTATCAGTTCTGACAGTTTTTTTGGTTTTGTTGTTGTTGTTTTTGTTGTTTGTTTGTTTGTTTTTGCCTTGTTTTATTTTGTTTTGTTTTTGTGGAGTCGTTTGGGTTTTCTATATAAAGTATCCTATCATCTTCAAATAGTGGAAGTTTTACTTCTTCCTTCCCAATTTGGATGCCTTTTATTCCTGTTTGTTGTTGGATTGCTTGTCTAGGATTTCTAGTACTATGTTAAATAAAAGTGGTCAGAGTAGACATCCTTATCTTGTTCCTGACTATAGATGAAAAGCTCTTTTTTATCCATTTAAGATGATATTAGCTGAGGGTTCTTCATATATGATCTTTATTATGTTGATGTATGTTCCCTCTAAACCTACTTTGTTGTTGTTTATTGTTTGTTTATTTGTTTTAAATTACCAATGGATATTATACTTTGTCAAATTTTTGTTCCTATATCTGCTGAAATGATCATATGGTTCTTATCCTTTCTTTCATTAATGTGGTGTGTCATGTTAATTGACTTGTGAATATTGAACCACACTTTTACCCCAGGAATATATTTCACTCGATCATGGAAACTGATTTTTCTAATGCATTGTTGGACTTGATTTGCTAGTATTTTGTCAATGATTTTTACACCTATGTTCATCAGAGATATTGACTGGTAGTTTGTTTTTGTTTTTGTTTTTTTGTTTTTTGTTTTTGTTTTTTGTGGTGTCATTATCTGGTTTTGGTATCAGGATGATGCTGGCCTCATAGAATGAGTTTGGAAGATTTCCTTTGTTTTCTATTTTTTGGAACAGTTTGAGAAGAATAGGATCAATTATTTGATAAATGGCCAGTAGAAATTGAGGATGAAGACATTGGGTACCAGATTTTAATTTGTTGGAAGTTTTTGATTACTGATTCAACTTCTTTGCTGGTTTTAAGTAGGTCTATTCAAGTTTTGCATTGCTTCCTCTTTCAGTTTTGGTAGTTTATATGTTTCTAGGAATTTATCTATTTATTCCAGGTTGTCCAATTTGTTGACATGTTTTTCATGTTATTCTTTTATAATCTTTTGTGTTTCTGTGGTAATTGATGTTATTTCTCCTTTCTCATTTATGATTTTATTATTTCAATGCTTTCACTTTTCTGATACATCTGTCTAGAGTTTTAGCAATTTTATTATTTTTTTTTTCCAAAAAACCAGCTTCTGGTTTCTTTGATCTATTGTTTTTGTTGTTGTTTGGTTGTGGGTTTTGGATTGTTTGTTTCTATATCATTTATTTCTACTCTTATCTTTATTTTTTTTCCTTCCTTCTGCTGGATTTAGGCTTTGTGTGTTGTTCTTTTTCTAGCTCCTTTAGGTGTAAGGTTAGTGTATTTATTTGAGATTTTTCTTGCTTCTTAAGGAGGCTTGTATTGCTATAAAATTTCTTCTTATGATCATTTTGCTGTATCCCAAATGTTTGGACCATTGTGTTTTCATTGTCATTTGTTCCATTTTTTTTAAAGATTTTATTTATTATTTGAAAGAGAGAAATCACAAGTAGGCAGAGCAGCAGGCAGAGAGAGAGGGGGAAGCAGGCTCTCTGTTGAGCAGGGAGCCTGATGTGGGGCTTGATCCTGGGACACTGAGATCATGACCTGAGCCAAAGGCAGAGGCTTAACCCACTGAGCCACCGAGGTGCCCCTGTTCCTTCTTCTTCTTCTTTTTTTTTTTTTTTTTTTTTTTTTAATTTCTTCTTTGATTTGCTGGCTGATTCATTTATTGTTTACTAGCATGTTGTTTAACCTCCATGTATTTGTGGTCTTTCAGATTTTTTTTCTGGTTGACTTCTGGTTTCATAACATTGTGGCCAGAAAAGATGCAGGATATGACTTCAATCTTCTTGTATTTCAGAGGTTTGTGCTGTGATATAATGTGTGATCTGTTCTGAAGAATGTTCCATGTGCACTTAAAAAGAATGTGTGTTCTGCTATCTTAGGTTGGAGTGTTCTGAATATATTTGTTAAGTCCATTTGGTCCAGTGTGTCATTCAAAACCATTATTTCCTTTGATTTTTCTCATTAGATGATCTGTTGATTGATGTAATTTGGGTGGTAAAGTCTTTTACTGTTATTATATTATTATCAATTAGTTCCTTTATGTTTGTTATTAATGGTTTTATGTATTTGGGTTCTCTCATGTTGCGTGCATAGTCACAATTATTATATCTTTTTGTGAGATTGTCCCCTATATGATTATATAGACTCATATTTTGTCTCTTGTTACAGTCTTTGTTTAAAGTCTAGTTTTTCTTGTGTAACTATTGGTACTCAGGTTTTCCTTTGACACCTATTTGCATATAAATGTTTCTCCATCCTTTTACTTTCAATCTGCAGGTGTCTTTAGGTGAAAATGACTTTATTGTAGGCAACATATAAGTGGGTCTTTTTTTAAAGATTTTATTTATTTGACAGAGAGAGAGACAGTGAGAGAGGGAATACAAGCAGGGGAAACAGGAGAAGGAGAAGCAGGCCTTCCGTGGAGCAGGAAGCCTGATGTGGGGCTCTATCCATGATGCTAGGATCATGACCTGAGCTGAAGGCAGATAATTAAGGACTGACCCACCCAGGTGCCCCAGGGGACTTGTATTTTCATCCATTCTGACACCCTATGCCTTTTGAGTGGAGTATTTAATTCATTTATTCAGAGTAATTATTGGTAGATTTCTATTTATTGCCACTTGATTACTTGTTATGCTTCTGGAGATTTTCTCTGATCCTTTCTTGTCTTTCATGTTTTGCTGATTTTCTTTAGTGATAAGTTTGCACTTCTTTCTCTTTATACTTTGCAAGTTTATTAGTGTTTTTTTTATGTATAGCTACCATTAGTTTATATATAACCTCTTGCAAATAGTCTAACTTAAACTGATCATCATTTAAGTTTGAACCCATTATTTTCTCCTCTGCTCCCCACATTTTAGGTATATGCTATTATGTTTCATATCACTTTTAGTGGGTTCCTTGACTGATTTTTTTTTTTTTAATTAATAGATTGCATCTTTTTTTTTTTTTTAAGATTTTATTTATTTATTTGAGAGAGACAGTGAGAGAGAGCATGAGCGAGGAGAAGGTCAGAGAGCGAAGCAGACTCCCCATGGAGCTGGGAGCCTGATGTGGGACTCGATCCCGGGACTCCAGGATCACGCCCTGAGCCGAAGGCAGTCGTCCAACCAACTGCGCCACCCAGGCGTCCCTCCTTGACTGATTTTTTTACAGATTTTTTTTTTTTAACTGCTTTTGTGCCCTGCCTTTATACTGTCACTTTTGGTCTCTCATTTCTATTCAGAGTCCCCTTGAATATTTCTTCCAGGGCTAGTTTAGTGGTAATGGTGTTTGTCTGAGAAACTCTTTATCTTTCCTTATATTCTGAATGGTAACCTTATGGAAACAGCATCCTTGGCTGTGGTTTTATCCCATTCAACACTTTGAATATAGAATGGCACTCCATTCTGACTTGCCAAGTTTCCGTTGAAAATTTTCCTGCTAGCTTTATGGTTTATGGTTTATGGGTTTTAGCTTGTAAGTTCTTTTTTTTTTTTTTTTTTTTTTTTAGATTTTTTTATTTATTTATTTGACAGAGAGAGATCACAAGTAGGCAGAGAGGCAGGCAGAGAGAGAGGAGGAAGCAGGCTCCCCGCTATGCAGAAAACCCCATGTGGGGCTCGATCCCAGTACTCTGAGATCATGACCTGAGCCGAAGGCAGAAGCTTTAACCCACTGAGCCACCCAGGCGCCCCTTTAGCTTCTAAGTTAATGACTTCTTTTACCTTCTGCTTTTAAGATTTTTTTTTCTTTATCACCATATTTTGTAAATTTAATTAAAATGCATCTTGATGTGGGCTTGCTTTTGTTGATTTTGATGGGAGTTCTCTGTGCCTCCTGAATCTAGCTATCTGTTTCTTCCCATAGATTAAAGAAGTTCTCAGTTATTATTTCTTCAAATAAATTTTCTGTCCCCTTTTCTCTCTTCTTCTAGGACTCCTATAATATGAATGTTATGTTTGATGGAGTCACTGCAGTCCCTAAATCTCTTCTTGTGTTCCATATTCTTTCTGTCTTTTGTTCAGCTTCCTTGCTTTCCATTATTTTCTCTTCTACATCATTAATTCATTCTTCTGCCTCTTCCAGGCTGCTCTTCATTGCATCAAGCGTGTTTCTAATCTCACATATTACACTATTCACCTATGATTCTTTTTTAATTCTTTTATCTCTGTGGTAAGAGTCTCACTGATGTCTTCTATTCTTTTCTCAAGCCCAGCGAGTATCCTTATGATGACTACTTTAAATTCATCTTCAGTCATGTTACTTATATTTATTTTGCTTAGATCTTTGGTAGGGCCTTATCTTTTTCTTTCATTTATGAATATTCCTCCATCTTCTCATTTTGCCTTAGTCTCTGCTTTCTCTGTGTTAGAAAAGTCAGTTATATCTCCTGCTCCTTAAAATAATGGCCTTAGGAAGAGGAGGTCCTGTAGTGTCCAGAGCCTTTTGTTCAGGGACTTCCTCTAGTGAGTGTTTTATGTTCTTTACTGTTGTGTTCTAGTTATTCTATCCTCTGGGCAAATTGTCTGCAGAGACTCTCCTTGCCTACTGTGGACAGTGTTTGCCCCCTGTCATGAATGTGGTGAGTTTTAACTAGGTGTGCTCTGGTCTTCTTGGGAAATAAGACTTGTCACCACCTCTATAAGAATGCAGGCCCTACAAAACATGGAATGGGCAGGGGCCTGTGCTGGTCTTCTGAGGGAAGGGCCTGCTATGCTGTGGGTAAGGCAGGTGTGACTCAGAAAGGCAGTTCCACCATAGTGCAGGGGGTGGGTCTTAGTATAAGCAGGTTACGCAGCCAGTTTCCACCATGTCTGCTTCCTGCAGGAGGTTCTATGTTTGTGCTGAGTGGTGGGGGAAGGAAATGGCACCAGAAAGCTCCTTTTTTCCCAAAGGGATGTCTCCATGAATGCGCTTAGAGGAACTCTCCAAGAGGAGCAGATAATCTCCTCACTGTGTGCTTATGCACTCTTCAGATTGCTATTTCCAAGCTATCTGCTGCCAGGGTTGTTTGCCTAACTTCTTACCAGGAGGAGCCTACTGCCCTCCAAATTCCATCCCAGGCAAGCCCTCTGATGCTTAAAACTCAGATTTTCAGCCTTGATGGTTGGAAGACTTCATGAAATTCAACCTCTCTCAGTTTCCAAGACAATGGGTATGGGAAAACATTCTTGTGCATTCCTCTGTGTGCTCCTTTTTTTCTTGCCCTTCTCTATGACCATGGTTCCCTCCCTTCCACAACAGCCAGTATTTGTTTCTCCCCAAAGCCACCTCTCTCTACTTCCTACTTTCTTCTCTCCCTTGAGTTATGGAATTTATTCTGTCCCTCTTCAGTTCAATTTGTAGGATATTTAGGATGACTTGATAGTTATCTACTTGTATTTGTGGAACAAAAGAGCCTAGGGATCTCCTACTCTGCTGTTATCTTTCTATCTTTAATGTTGACAGTGTTTATAAAAAAAAATATCCAGGAACATAGAAGATTGCAGGTTTATAAAAATAAAGTATTTATTTAAATAATAGATGCTTCCTTCACATGATTTTATATATTTTGTTACTAAATATCTGTAATAGAGTTACTGATTTATTCTGTTAGCTGACTCAACAATGGAAATATGCCAGCAACAAATTATATAAGAAAGAGCAGCTCCTCTCACAGTTAAGCATTTCCTTAAAATAACCTAGATTTGGAAGCAATTATCCAGTAATAGTTGTACTTTCTTCTTTATCTCTAAAATATCCCCATTAAAGCATAACTCATTTAAATACATCATCCCATAAAAATGGAAGTACAAGAAATATAGTTATACCTTTTAGTGGAGAATTGAGCCAACCCAAGCAATTTTCTGCAGAGTTGTATTTGTGTTCAGTTTATTTCTTAACTTAACCTCTAGGGAATAGGTGTAGAAAAGTTGACACAGAAATTATTCTCTAAGGGTAAATTTTCTTCTTGTTTTCTGCTTGGACTGAAATACTGTCAGGTAAAAGGCCACCTCACCTTACTGCCTATTGTACTTACACCTTTAAATGGGGTACTTTGGAATATGTACAAGAAAGATTTCCAGGAGCCAAAGAAAGATTTCCTCTTTAATTAATTTTGTATGTGAATACCCTGGTGATGGGCTATTATAAAGGGAAATGGAAAATATAACATCCAAGAAAATATTTAAATTGTAGTTATGTTTCTGCAAAACTCTTCAATGTTTCTTAATTATTACAGGGTTTAAAACCTTTCTGCTTAGTTTATCTAAAATGTAATAAGCTTTAAGAACTTTGATATATAGTAGTAGAACTAAGTATTGCAACTAACAAGACAGTGTTTAATCTGAGAGACAGTATGATTGCTTATAAAAGGAAATCCCTCTTTTCAATAGAAAAGAGAACCCATAACATTAAAATCATGGGATCTGTAATCTATATTCATACTGAAAATTAAAATTAAGAAATCTATAGTAGATTTCTTTATTCTATCAGCTGATGATATGATCTAGAGTCACATTACAATTATCTGCAAATAAGACTAAACATATTATTTCTCTTACTCATAAAAAATATAGTCTGGTTTTTCTGGTTTCATCAAGCTAGTGTCTAAATTCCTTTAATGTCTAAAAAAAGGAGCTATTTCCCTAAAAACTGTTGTATTAAGCCCCATAAGAAAAATAGTGAGACTTTCAATTTAAAAAAAAATTAAATTAAATTAAATATAAAAATACTGTAGGAAAGCCCTGTGCAAAGCAATCTGTTCTGTGCTCAGCATATGAAGATGATTAGAGCTAAGTTCCAGTCGCCAATAACTTTATAGTCAAACCACAATACAAGAATATACACAATATAAAGTAAGCATGCTGAGTGTACAACCTGTGGGAAAGCTCAAATACCCTTGATGAGTGTTGGAAGAAAAGGATGTCTAAGGTGACATTTAACTGGGAAAAGGGCATTTGTGCTAAACTATTAAGAAGTGTGAGATTTCAGTAGGACTTGATGTAGAGAATGAATATTCTATACAAAATCAATAAGGTCAAATATATTCAGTATGATAGTGCATGGTTTATATTATTCACTTAAGAAATATTTATGGAGTTCCTATTAGTTATTGGGAAATAAGCAAAATTCATGAACCATGAATTTAGGATATCTTTCCTCAGAAGTTCAAAGCCAATTGGAGAAATACAGACAACTATCTATGACAATAAAGACAAGAAAGTTCAATAAGGGCACACGATAGTTTTAAAAAATATATTAACCAAGTCTGAGCTAATAATATGTCATTTTGTAAAGAGGGGTCACCTCTAATGTATACAAAGTGAAGTTGAAATTAATCAAAGTATAGAAACATTCTGAAGATAAGTACTGCAATCCAAAAATGTCTGTTTAATGATGTTACCTATGTGTGACAGCATAGCAACTTTGGGTAATTGAAATTAGTTGATTATCACTGTGGCAGTGTAAGAGAAATATCATTAATTTCCCAGCTATTGGAGAAAATTCATTCATTATAAAAATATTTATTGATTAGCTACTATGTGTCAAATTTTATAGTCAATGCTTGGGATACAAAGAACAATGTTTTATCCTTCCTCCAGGCTGTTAATAACATAGTGGGAACACTGACAAGCATTCAGGAAAGTGTACTTTAGAGTGATAATTGAACTAATCTTTAAAGAGGAAGAGGCACAAGGAAAGCTTACTGCAAAGGAAATGTTTTATTTAATCCTACAGAATATACTAATCAACAAAGTGTATGAGTTGGGCTGAGGAAAAGAGATATTCCAGAAGTTAAGACTGTTTTGTGTAAAGGAAGAGAAGCAAAGAAAATGTAAAACTTTCAAGAAAATTTTGGCTGGAAAAAAAAATTGAAAAGGGAAACATGAAGTTGGGCCACATGAGAATAGATCCCAGAAGGCCTTTTATTTTCTAATAAAGAGTTTGGGCTTCATTCTGAGGGAAACCAGAAATCATGAATTAGGAAAAATGTTATCTTCATTTTTGGTTATTTGAAAAAGCACTTTTCTATAGTGTGAACTGATGCTATTAATAAAGGTAAGAAGCATAACTAGGGACTATTTTTTAAGTTTTTATTTAAATTCTAGTGAGTTAACATGCAGTGCAATATTAGTTTCAGATGTACAATATAGTAATTCAACACTTCCACACATCACCTGGTGTTCATTACAAGTGCCTCCTTAAGCCCCATCACCCATCATTCCCATAACCCACCTCTATTCTGACAAACATTGGTTTGTTCTCTACATTTAAGAGTCTGTTTCTTGGTTTTCCTCTTTCTTTCACTTTTTTATCCTTTTGTTCATTTTTTTTAAATTCTATATATGACTGAAATCATATGGTATTTCTCTAATATTTCTCTATGGTATCTCTATCATATGGTATTTCTCTACTATTGTAATCCAGAAAAGAGAAAGTGGTGGTCTGGACTAAAGTAATAATAGGGTTTGGAATATAGATTTACCAATCTATAAATTACAGATACTGTCATTTAATTGGTTGTTTAAAGAGAAAAACAACCTAAACTTCAGGTTAACCTAAACTGATAAGCCTAAACTATAACCAAGTTTGGGACAACTGTATGAAGTGATGCTACTAATTGAATACATGACATTTGGAAAAGAACAAATAAGGAGCATAACATAGGAAATTTTAGTTTTAATGAGCTGTTTGAAAAGAATAAAGCACAAGAAGATGGTGGTTGCCAGAGGTAAGGTGGTTGGGGGAATGAGTGAAATGGATAAAGGGGATTAAGAGGTATAAAATAAATCAGTCATAGAGATGAAAAGTACAGCATAAGAACATATTCAATAATATTGTAATAACTTTGATGACAGATGGTGACTACACTTATCATGGTAAACATTGAGTAATGTATAGAAATATTGAACCATTAAGTTGTACACTTGAAATTAATGTAACAAGTGTGTTAATTAGGCTACAGATGTGAAGTTTGTTAGTAATATCTCAATGATTCAATTTTATAAGAGCTGAATATGAGGCAAAAGAGAAAAGCAGAGAAGGGTGGGTCTCAGATTTTAATCTTGGAAGACTAAAAAGATGTTGGAGACTAAGGAAATGACTTGGATGAAGAGAAACTTTTAGATATAAGAGGGGGAATTGTGCATTTGGTCCACATCAGTTTTAGAGACTCATGGGGTAATAAGCAGTATCCAACTGTAAATATAAAGATCTCTGGGCTGGAAATTTATTGTGTTTAGTTGCGAGGGCTTGGGAAAGAATGAAGTCAGTCAAGGAACACACATTGGTCAAGCTCAGAAGACAGCATCTGTCTGACAGGATCAGTGTTTGAGACACCAATCATCTGGCTATCCACTGGCCAGGAAAAAGAGAGAACCAGTAGCACTGTGTCTTAGAAACCAAAAGGGCAGAGATTATTTCTTGAATTAAGCCAAGGGAAAAATGCAGATGAAATATCTAGAAAGATAAAGACCAAAAAAAGAAAAAAGTCATTGTGTTTAACAAAGTGAAGGTTATTGGCAAAACAATTGCATTGGAGTGATGGGAAAAAAGTTTATATTGAAGTTTAACAATAAATTTTACTGTGATGGGAGAGAATAAGAATGAAGGGACCAGGAGCAGGTAGTGAAGTGGGGGGGAGAGTGTTAGATTCTAAATGGTAGGAATGATTGAACATATTATGTTTCAAAACAAAACAAGAAAATAGTATGTAAAAGAGGTTACTTCACCACAACATTTGAAGTTCTATAGTGAAAAGATTTCTTTTGATATTCTTTCCACACAAAACTATGTGTATGAGAGAGAATTTATTTTAACAAAATAAATACTCAAAAAGGAATTAAGCCAGCTTAAGTCATATACTTAATGTTCTTTAATTGGTGGAATCATTTAATAAAACTTCTCCTTAATAGATGTTTAGTCATTCCTTCATCTCAAAAGATTCTTTTAGTCAAAAATCTTAGGATTAGATTATACTTTGAGAAGCCTATATTCAAAACTAAGACTTGACATACATTATAGATTATAAAATAAAATATAAATATAAAAACTTCATGATTTTCTTCAAATAGGAAGGATATGAATGCTCCAAAAATACAAATAATGGTTTTTATTTAGAAGTAAATTGTAGTTGAAAGTATTAAATAGATACTGACTGATTAAATATTTCTTCTCTAAATAAATGCATACATAATTTATATTTTAAATTTAATTTGTTTTGACAATATTATTCATCCACACATTTTTATTTTAAAGGACTATTAAAAATCACTTTCTCATTTGCTATATTCTAGTACTGAAACAGACTTAGGATAAGATAAAATCTTCCTTTGAAATAGGAAAGTGAATGGCTATGACCAAATATTATAGTTGAAATTCAGAAAATTTTAAAAATGGCTCTCAAATTTGAAATTCTCTATGTAAAGAAATAAAATAGTCAGTAAGTTTACATCTTTCTAGGTATATAACCTTGGGAAATTCATTACTATTTCTGAGTCTTGGTTTCCTTATCTATAAAGTAAAGATAAAAATAACACTGAAGTCATGGAGTTATTTTGAAAAATAAGCTTCCTTAATTCCCCCCACCTTTTCTCTCTCTCCTCAAAAATTCCTGGGGCAATGGTAAGTTCTATAGAAGTGTTAACTATAATGTATTTTAACTTCAATTGATATTAAGCACATTTACTTTACTTGATCTGTACTGAATTCAGTTTTATTCATGGTAACATTAAATTAAGCTTTCAGTTTAAATGTGATTCTTTTCCCCATTTTATCCCATGTAAATGACATTTACAACTTTTTTTGAATTCAAGAGAAAAACAAAATCTATGTGGAGTCAATCGACTAAAATAAAATAGGAATTAGATTTTCTTGTGCATATTTTTGTTATTAAATAATTTTGAATGCTTTTCTTTGGGCTAATCAAGCAAGAATTAAAATTAAATGTGGAAATTATGTGCTAAAATTTGGTTTGGAGTGATTAATATTATGAGGAAATTTTGTAATTTAATGTTAAAGGGAAAAGAAACAATGAGATTTAAATTTCAGTTTCGATTTTGAATTTAATTGAAAATTTAATTTAAATGGAATTTAAATTACAATATCAGCTCATTGTATTTGAAGATGACTCTAATCTTTGTGTAATCAAATAGTTAAATATATTATTACATCAATTAACAGTATTTTAGGTTTATTAACTTCCCCACCTTTAAGTGAAAACTCAAAAAATTGCATATATAGAAATTAAACTCTAAAACCTAAGTCTTGAAATACAAGTAAGTGTACACATACACAACTTTATCTGCCAAGAGTAGATACTATCATTATTTCCATTGCATAGATTAGAAAATTGAAACTCCAAGTGGCAATAATTTTTCTATGGCTGTATCACTGATAGGTGGTTAGATTATACCAAGCACAAACTAAGGATAATAACTTTGCTTATTTTAATACTATGATAATGACATACTTCTGAAATGGATCTGTCTTCTCTCCTTCTTAGTCACTATGTATTTTTATATGACATGCTCCACACCTAAAATGTGTTCTCATCTTAATTCCTAGCTGAAACTCTTGTAAGATCAGATATTAAATATGAAAACCTGTGATATGGCAGGAATTTATAAAATATATGATAAGTGAGAAGAAACATGACACCTGTTTCTACTTCTTAAGATAGATAAGTGCTGACATTTGGGACCAAGTGAGAATCGTTTAGTACATGTGAAAATTGTTCAGTGGTGCTAGGAGGAGCTGTAAAAGGCAGACATCAGTGCTGACTTTTGGTAAGAATTAAGCTACGGACTTCTAGCAATTGATGTTTTCAAAGCTGCTTGTATTTTCCATTGTTTATTTCAGGGGCTTGGAAAAATATGAGAAATGTTTTGGTTCTTCAAGAAAAGTACCTAAGTCATAAGCAAACTCACTCATACGTACATGAGAAAGGTAGGAATAAAAAGATATAAAGAATATAGCAAACAAATATTAAATAAAGACGGCTGGTTTTGCAATATTAATACCAGATGGAATTAAAACATAAGTATAAAGAAGTTCTGTACATAATAATAAAAGGAGCAATTTAACAAGGAAATTCAATAAAATTTTAAATGAGACTTGGAAACATGAAGTAAAAAATCAATACATTTATGTATATTAGTTGAATTAATAGAATTCATTTATATAAATACAAACTAAAGTGTAACTGACACAAGAAGGTTTAGAAAGAAACTCAACTGGCATATATTACTTATTTAATCAGAACTAACAGAGGTAGTTTTGAGCAGACATGAAAAAAACAGCCTGCTGACTGAACTCAGGATGGTTTTAGATGTTCTGTAAACTTAATGGAAAATATTATTAACCAAGAAAATCAATTTTGCATGTTGACTAACAGATTTTGTTTTTTTGTAAATACAAATATTATACACATAATACATCATATATATGTGTGTGTGTGTGTGTGTGTGTGTGTGTATTTCTTATTTGACATATAAATCATGCACATATGGCATCTAAGGAAAATATTCCAAAAAAAATTTTATATGTCAAATTTAAATTTGACATATATATATATATATATATATATATATATATATGGCTTAATTAAGTATGTGAAGCAGAACTTAACTTTGTGTTTATAAACCTATTTTTCATTCCTCCTAAATACATAACTACAGCACATTTTCCAGTATTTATTTCACTTTGGTTTAGCTACATATCCAGATGTAATATGATTAGAAGTAATGTATATCACTTTAGTTCAGGCCTATAAAAACTTTCCTGTCTAGACATTAGTATACAGTCACACCTTAAAAATAGTCACATATTTCTGTAGTATCATAGATGGATGGATAGATAGATTACAGATGATAGATAGATGATAGATTAGATAGATTAGATACATACATACATACATACAGAGATGCTATGGTTTGTGGGGGATGTGTGTAAGTGTGTGTGTATCTCAGAAGAGTTACAGATATGGGTTTGAACTCAAGTCCAGATACCTTCCTTTTGAACAACCACTAAACTTTCTTTATTTATGACTGGATACATCCGAGTCTTCTTGAATTCTAAAAGTCTATCAAGGTATTGGAAGAGAAATGCTGATCCTTGTGAATTGGGTGAGAAGAGAACATTAGCAGCAGAAAAATCAGGAACAAATTGGGTTCTCCCCACCTTCTAGAATTTAAACCTATGAGATGCCTAAGTTTCATTACAGGCTCCATCATAGCATGTGGGTTTGGTTTGACAGAAAGGATTCTAATGACACAAGCTGGTCAATAGAATAAATAGAGCTTTGAGCAAACAAATGGAAAAAAAAAAAAAAGGAGTCAGCGAAAAGATTAAGACAGATCAGGCAAAATATTTAAAAGAGTGAATTCCTGGTGAAAAAAAAAAGATATATATATATTTGTGTGGGCATTACATACATACATACATACATACACAAAGTTATTTACAAGAAAATATTTCCTAGAAAAATGAATTTTTAATTATTATTTCTATTAATAAACTATGAAAAGATAATCATTGTTTAATACTAAATCAGTCTGAACGAAGAAAAAAGCATGCACAAATAAGTAAGGCAGAATCTAAAAAAAAGACACAATCAATGTGAATGAAGAGGAAAGATTGTGGGGGAAAAAAAAAAGGAACGGTAAGAGGAATTTAGAGAACTTACTTGATAAGTTCTTACAAGTTCCAAAAAGAAAATCAAATAAGGAAGCAAATAATATACAATAGCAAATAGCAGCATCTAGAGTCATCTATTGATTTTGAAATAATTCTCCACAGTCTGGATAGGATGAATTAAAGAAAGAAAAGAAAAAAAAAAAAGAAAGAAAAGAAAAAGAAGAAAAGAAAAGAAAGAATGAAGGAAGAAAGAAAGAAAGAAAGGAAGGAAGAAAAGAAATTGAATGGTTCCTGAACTAAGGGAATACTTGGCATCTGGTTTTTTATTTACAACAATCTATAGGGAAAGCAGTACTATAAGGGCTAAAAACTACAGAAAAAAAAATATGCAGTGACACTAGCTTCTTAAACATAACCAAGCTAACACTTCTTGCTAGAGGTAAGAAAATATATTAGCTAATATTCAAGAATTGAGAGAGTAAACCATGCACATATGGCATCTAGGGAAAATACTCCAAAGAAAAATCAAATGAGTAATCTATGATATTTCAGTATAGAAGGCAATTAATGGTGGAGAATAGTGTTAACCAATGAGGTTTACATTATATAGTTCCATGTAAAGAGAAAATGACTATCTATTGACATTCTTAGAAGAGAATAGGTCTACTGCAAGGAAAAACTTACAACCCCACAGGAACAAAAATGTTCAACTTTATAAATGTAGGCTTTTGGAGACAGAAATGTAAGAGGAATACTCTCAGGGAATATTGACAGTTAAAATACTTTCAAAAGATCTTTATTAATTGACATCAAAGAGGAAAAGTGAATACTCTGATGGTGATAGGATTAAGGGAAATTAATTTTGTATGTCATTTTTTAAAAATTAAAATAAGGATAAGTACAAGAATATATTTAATGAAACAGGAATTTGAGATTTGAAGAGATTTGAAATATTGAGTTAAAATTGAACAAAACAAAAAAAATATAATACTTAAGACCTTGCAAAATAAACAAAAATAAAGAGAAAAATGTTTATAAAAAAAGAGACATAAAAGGACTAAAATCTAATGAACTGTGTCTGATGCTAAGTAATTAAGTTTATTTATTACTAAAGATGGATTTGACAAATGAAACTAAAATAGTTGTTGTTTTAAAGAAATATTCTTAAAAGAAAGTTTTGAAGAGAAGATAGAAATAAGAGATAGACAAAAAGAGGAAGAGGGTGCAGTGGGAGGATCCCAAATTCACCTCATCCAATAGATACAACAACTGGATAGCATGTCACTTCAGTGTAAATGACCCAAAAAATGACTCAAGGATTGGCAGAACAAACTCTCCATAGCTAAATGTAGAGAGGAGGTCATATGGAAAAGGGTACAAGGGCAGAGACTCTCCTCAGGACAGAACAATCTGTAGGTGTACAGAGGGAAAGAAACAGAATCTTACACCAGGGAGCCCCATCAGAGAAGAAGATGAATCCATAATATAGCATAACATAATATAAATTCAGAGGAGCTGAATTTCAGGAATTCTTAAGATTAGTGAACTTAACACAAGGAACTCTAAAAATCAGCCGACTTGGCTCTGGGACAGCTGGGAGGGCTAGAGAAAACTGAGTCTTGCCCTTAAAGAGACAGCACAACACATAACCCTACAGAGATACAACAAAGAGGCAGCAGTTTTGGGGAGGAGGATTTGTTTACTAATCTCTGAGTGTGTGCTGAAGGGACAGGGATCATTTGGGGAGACTACTCGAGGAACAAAGGAGCTAGCAGGCCCCATTTTCCTTTTCTGCCTCACCCCCAAGCTAGACACACAGACACAGACACAGACACAGGAAGCAGTGTGGGGGCAACATAATTGATAACAGCTCACCACATATCCCATTCTCTTGTTGAATGTGCCCCCTCCAGCCAGACCTCCACTCTAGTTCTCCTCCCATAGCAGAACCCTGCAAATCTTGCTAACACCTTGGAGATGGCACCCATCCACATCCTCTTACCTGGTCTGCCTGGGTCCTGATGGCTGTGGGTGTCCTCCCACAGCAGACCACCTCAAACCTTTCTAGCTCAGCCCACCCGACCCTCATGTATCTCTATGCTCCTGCCCCTCTAATATGCTCTTGGCTTGAACCCATCTGAAAGAATGCCACAAGAACAGGACAAAGTCACAGCAAGAGACCAAAATGAAACAGAGATAAATAATATGTGTGGTAGAGAATTTAAAGCAATTGTCATAAAAATATGCATTAGACTTGAGAAAAGAGTAGTGAATCCCAGTGAGTTCCTTAACAAAGAGAAAATATTTTAAAAAAATTCAGAGATGAAGAACACAATAACTGGAATAAAAGTATACTAGATGGAATAAATTGTATACTAGGGGAAGCAGAAGAACAGATTGGTGGCCTGGAGGTCAGAGGAATGGAAAACAATCAAGCTGAACAGGAAAGAGAAAAGAAAAAAAATATATATATAGATAGATATATAAATATATATATATTTGTATATATTTTATATATATTTATATATATATTTATATTTATATATATTTATTATATATATTTATATATATTATATATAATATATATATTTTTAAAGATGAAAATAGACTTAGTGAAAGTAGCAACACCATCAAGCATAATAACATTTGCATTATAGAAGAAGTGAGGAGAAAAGGAGGCAGAAATTTTGTTTGAAGAAATAGCTGAAAACTTTCCAAATCTGTGCAGAAATCCCCCAACAAAATCAACCCAGGTGGTCTGCAACAAGCCACATGGTATTGAAATGACTAAAGTAGTAATAAAAAGGAAATTTTAAAAACACCAACAGAAAATGGTTACATACAAAGGAAACCCTGTAAGGCCATTAGCTATTGCTTCACTAGAAACTGCAAACCAGAAGAGGGTGGCATGATATATTCATAGTACTAAAGGGAAAAAACCTGCAACCAAAATATTGTAACCACCAATTTTATCATTCTGTTTATAAAGAGAGATAAGGTATTCCCAGACAAACAAATATTAAGGGAACTCATCACCACTAAACCAGTCTTACTAGAAGGTTAAAGAGAATACTTTGAGTAGAAAGGCCATAATAGGAGTAAGAAAACTGTGAAAGGAAAAAAAAAAAAATCACAGGTAATATCAAACATATAATAAGAGTAGGCTAATCACTTATGAAATCAGTTGAGCGGTTAAAGCATAAAAGCACTAAAATCAATTATTAAAATAAAAATCAGTTAAGGGGGGGAACAGGGTGTCTCAATTCATTAAGCATCTTCCTTTGGCTCAGGTCATGATTCCAGAGTCCTGGGATTGAGCTTCACATCAGGCTCTCTGCCAGCAGGAAGTCTGCTTCTCTTTCTCTATCCCTCTACCCCTTCCCACCACTCATTCTCTCTCTCTCTCAAATAAGTAAATAAAACCTTTAAAAAAATCACAAAATTAAAAGATGTAAAATACGATACCATGTTCTTAAAATGTGAGAGGGAGAGGAATAAAGAATGGGTTCAAATTAAATGACCATCAACTTAATACAGGCTTTTACATGCAGATGTTATATACAAACCCAATGGTAACCACAAGTCAAAAACCACTATTAAATATGCAAAAATAAAGAGAAAGGAAAATTAAAGTATATCCCTAAAGAAAAGAAACAAACTATGAGTGAAGAGATCAGAGAAGAAAGGAACGGAGAAGAAGTACAAAAACAACCATAAAACAAGTGACAAAATAGCAATATGTACATGACTTCCAATAATTACTTTGAATTTAAATGGACTAAATGCTTCAATCAAAAGCATTATGCTTTTCAATCAAAAGCATTATAAAAGCATGGAATAGATAAACAAAGCAAGACCCATCTACCTACTGCTTATAAGAGACTCATTTCTGACCCAAAGAAACATGCAGATTGAAAGTGAAGGAATGGAATAATATCAATCATGCAAATGGAAATGAAAAGAAAGCCAGGGTAGCAATAGTTATATTGGACACAATAGACTTTAAAACAAACACTGTAATAAGATACAAAATAAGACACTATATAATCATAAAGGGAGCAAACCAACTTGAAGATACAATTGTAAGTATTTATACATCCAATATGGGAGCACCCAAATACATAAAGCAGCTGGTAACAAACATAAAGAAAGAAAACAAGAGCAATACTAGAGTAGTAGGGGACTTTAACTCCCCACTTACACTGGTGGACAGATAATCCAAATAGAAAATCAACACGGAAACAGTGGCTTAGAATAACACATTAGACCAGAGGGATCTAACAGATGTATTTAGAACTTTCCATAGTAAAACAGCAGAACACACAGTCTTTTAAAGTGTACATGGAGAAATATCCAGAATAGATTACATATGAGGACATAAAAGAAGTCTCAACAAATTAAAAAAGATTGAAGTCATACCCTGATTCTTTTCTGACTGCAACTCTACAAAACAAAATCAGCACAAGAAAAAACTGGAAAGACTACAAATACATGGAGGTTAAATATAACATGCTACTAAAAAATGAATGGGTCAAGCAAGATTTCAAAGAGAAAATCAATAAATTAATGGAGACAAATGAAAATAAGAAAATAATGGTCCAATATATTTGGAATGCAGCCAAAGTTCTCCTAAGCATGAAGTTTATAGCAATAAAAATCTCAAATAAACACCCTAATCATACACTTAAAGAGTTGGAAAAAGAAGAACAAACAAAACTCCAAACCAGTAGAAATAAAGAAATAATAAAGATTAAAGCAGAAGTAATGATATAGAAATTAAATTTTTTTTTAAAAAGTGAAAAGAAAGAAAAATTTTAAAAAAGAACAATTGAAAAATCAATGTTACCAGGAGCTGGCTCTTTGAAAAAAATCAATAAAATTGATAAACTTATAGTGAAACTCATCAAAAAAAAAATAAATTAAAAAAAGAAAAGAGAGAGAGAGAGAGAGAAAAGGGGACTCAAGTAAACAAAATCAGAAGGGAGAAATAACAACCAATATCAGAGAAGTACAAAGGATTTTAAGAAAATACTATGAAAAATTATATGTCAAAAAACTGGAGGACTTAAAAAATCTTAAAAAGATATGGATAAATTCCTAGAAACATAGAAACTACCTGGGGCACATCGGTGACTCAGTGGGTTAAAGCCTCTGCCTTCACCTCAAATCATGATCCCAGGGTCCTGGGATCCAACCCAGATTAAGCTCTCTGCTCAGCAGGAAGCCTGCTTCCCACCACCCTCTCTCTGCCTGCATCTCTGCCTACTTGTGACCTCTGTCTGTCAAATAAATAAATAAAATCCTTAAAAAAAAAGAAAGAAACTACCAAAACTGAATTATTAAGAGATAGAAAATTTGAGCAAGTCAATTACCAGCAATGAAATTATATTAGTAATCAAGAAACTCACAACAAACAAAAGTCCAGGACCAGATGGTTTCATGGGTGAATTTTACTGAATATTTAAAAAAGAGTTAATACCTATTCTTCTCAAAATATTCCAAAAAAATAGAAAAGGAAAGGAAAGCCTCCAAATTCATTCTATGAAGCCAACATTACTCTGATGCCAAAACAAGGTAAGAACACACGCAAAAAAAGAGAATATCTCTTTTTGTAATATCTCTTTTTGTAAGCCAATATCTCTGATGAACATAGATGCAAAATCTTCAAAAAAATATTAACAAATCAAATCCAACAATAACGTTAAAAATAAATTATTCACTATAATCAAAAGGGATTTATTTCTAGGATGCAAGTATGGTTCAGTACTTGCAAATCAAACAATGTGATAACTCATATTAGCAAGAGAAAGGATAAAGACCATATGACCATTTCAATAGAGAAAGAAAAAGCATTCTACAAAGTTTAATATCCATTGATGTTAAAAACCGCTTAACAAAATAGGTTTAGAGGGAACATATATCGACATAATAAAGGCCATATATAAAAAATCCACAGTTAACATCATACTCAATGTTGAATAACAAAGAGCTTTTTCTGTAAGATGAGGAAAACAGACAAGAATGCCCCTTCTTACTGTAAGGGCTGGTTGGCCAGAGGGAGTCATTTTCTGTTTATGTAGTGAACTTAGATTGACCCCACCCCTCCCAGAGGAACTTACTTGCAAAGCCTAAATACAAGGGTGGATCAGGCCAGGTGAAGACATCCAATCAGTGGGGCGCGCACATATCAACTAGGGTAAATTGAAATTCAATTGGCCACCGTGTGTTACCTAACAGTTTTTTCTGTGTGTGGCAGACCTAGCAAGACTGTGCAGTTTTCTCTGTGTATTGCAATCTCATTGGCCACCTGTGTATAGCCCGGGTAAACTACCTCTATAAAAGTTAGTCTGTGAGGCTGGAAGGGGTCACATCTTTGCAAGAGACGGCCCTGACCAGTCAGTCTGATTCTCAATGCTTGGCGTGAAATGAAGATTTGCTTGACCTTCGCTTTATATCTTTCTCCTTTGATTATGGACCCTAACACTTACCACTTTTATTTAGCATAATATTAAAATTCCTAGCCATACCAATCAGACAAGAAAAGGAATTAAATGGTATCCAAATTGGCAGGGAAGAACTAAAATTTTGCTATTTGCAGATACATGATACTCTATATAAAAAACCTTAAATATCTCACAAAACAAACAAACAGACAAACCAAAAAAAAAAAAAAAAAAAAAAAACCAAAAGAACTGATAAATTAATTAGTAAAACTGCAAGGTACAAAATCAATATACAGAAAACATTGCATTTCTACATTTCTATACACTAATAATGAAGTAGAATAAAGAGAAACTAAGAAAACTATCCAAGGTACAATTGCAGCAAAAACAATGAAACACCTAGGAATAAACTTAACCAAGGAAGTGAAAGACCTGTACTCTGAAAACTATAAAACACTAATGAAAGAAATTGAAGATGACACAGACATTCCATGCTAATGAATTAAAAAAAAAAAACAACTTTCAACTGTACATACTTCCCACAGAAATCTATAGATTTAATGTAATCCCTATCAAAATATCAACAGAAGTATGAAAAAAAATAATTAATAAAACCACAAAAGACCCAAGTAGCCAAAACAATCTTGAAAAAGAAGAACAAACCTGGAAGTGTCATACTAGATTTCAAGACATACTACAAAGCTATAGTAATCAAAATAGTATGGTACTAACACAAAAATGGACACATAGGTCAATTGAACAGAATAGAAGCCCAGAAATAAACCCATGATTATACGGTCAATTAATCTTTGACAAAGGCAATAAGAATATACGAAGGAAAAAAGGCACTCTCTTCTAAAATGGTGTTAGGAAAATTGGACTGCTATATGCAAAAAATGAAACTTACCACTTCATTACACTATACAGAAAAGTAAACTCAACATTCATTGAACACCTAAATGTGAGAACTGAGACCATAAAAATTCCAGAACATAGCACAGGCAGTAATTTCTCTGACATCGGCCATAGCAACATTTTTCTAGGCATGTCTCCTGAGACAAGGGAACAAGCAAAAATCCACTATTGAGACTACAAAAAAATTAATAGCTTCTGCACAGCTAAGGAAATAATAAAACTAAAAGACAATTTATTGAATGGGAGAAGATATTTACAAATGATGCATCCAATAAAGGGTTAGTATCCAAAATATATGAAGAACTTCTACATCTCAACACTAAAGAGCCCCAAATGATCCAATTAAGAAATGGAGCAGAAGATATGAACAGACATTTCTGTAAAGAAAACATCTAGATGGCCAATGGACACGTGAAAAGATGCTCAACACATCAGGGAAATGCAAATAAAAACTACAATAATATATCACTCACACCTGTTAGAATGGCTAAAATTAACAACACAAGAAATAACAAGGGTTGGTGAAGATGTGAAGAAAGGAAAACTCTTCTGCACTGTTGATGGGAATGCAAACTGGCGTAACCACTCTGAAAAACAATATGGAGGCTCCTCAAAAAATGAAAAACAGAACTACCTTATGATCCAGTAATTGCGTTACTGGGAATATATCCCCAAAATACAAATACACTAGTCCAAAGGGATACATGCATTATTTTTGTTTATTGCAACATTATTTACAATAGCCAAACTACAGAAGCAGTGCAAGTGTCCATCAACTGAAGAATGGATAAAAAAGAGGTGAGACAGATTAGATAGATGATAGTTGATATATCATAGATTATAGATGATAGATAGATAGATAGATGATAGATGAAAGAAGGTGATAGATAGATGGATAAGTGAAAGATGATAGATAAATGATAGATGATGATGATAGATGACAGATAGATGATAGATGATAGATAGATAGATGATAGATGGATGGATGATAGATAATGGAATATCATTCAGCCATAAAAAAAAAGAATGAAATCTTGTCATTTGCAATGTCGATCGATCTAGAGAATATAATGCTAAGTGAAATAGTCAGTTAGAGAAAGACAAACACCATATGATTTCACTCATATGTGGAATTTAAGAAATGAAACAAACAAATAACAACAACAACAAGAAGACAAACCAGAAAACAGATTCCTAATTCTAGAAAATAAACTCATGGTTACCAGAAGGGAGGTTGTTCAGGGAATGGGTGAAATATGTGAAGGGGATTAAGAATACACTTACCTTTTTTTTTTTTTTTCCCTAAGATTTTATTTATTTATTTGACAGAGAGAGAGAGAGAGAGAGAGACCACAAGCAGGCAGAGAAGCAGGCAGAGAGAGAGGTGGAAGAAAGCTCCCTGCTGAGCAGAGAGCTTAATCTGGGTTGGATCCCAGGACCCTGGGATCATGATCTGAGGTGAAGGCAGAGGCTTTAACCCACTGACCCAACCAGGTGCCCCAAGAATACACTTACCTTGATGGGCACTGAGTAATGTATAAAATTGTTGAATCACTATGTTGTACACTTAAAGCTAATACAATACTGTATATTATCCACACTGGAATTAGAGTTTTAAAAAGGAGAAGAGTGAAAAGATAGCAGCAAATATTAACAACAATAATAATAGCAAAGTATAATTGCCATGTTCATAGCAGATTATGTGATATTTAATGTTAAGAGAATTAAATGGGTTGATGAGGAAAAATATATTATGGCCAAATTTGCAAAATATACAATGTACTAAGCCATTTCAGTTAAAATAACAATGTGATACTATTTTCATTTATCAGACTGACACATGTTTAGTTTTAAAAGATTGATAATAGTTAGTACTCTTATAGCGTATGGGGAAATGTATATTATCTTACAGTCTGTAGGATTGACTTGATGGCAAATTTTTTGAACAGAATTGCACAGAGTACAAACTTTGACTCAGAAATTTTATCCTTATATCCTATTGAATGCTTTCTACTGAGTATAATCATTCTCATTCTTGAACACAGCCTTGAACACATATAAGCAGACTAGTATTTTAGTAATTCTAATATATCTGTAGGATAATCTTCTAAGGAAGAATCACACAGAGACAACTTTATATGATTAGATATAGTGGGAAGAGATTAAGAAGGAATCTGGTAAGCTCAATATGAAGATATGATCTTTTTTTTTTTTTTCCTGAGATTCTATATGGCATTGCCAGTATGATATTTTGAAAAAAATAAAATCTGATGTTTAGTAATTTGTTGGGCAAAATAGTTAATAGAATATGAGACAAGAGTTAAGTATTCAAATATATTTAGGTATATTAATAAAATCTATATTTGCAAAGTAATGCATAAAATATGGAAATGATTTTTGTCTTCAATTAGCTTGATAACAGGAACAGTATATTTTAAAGTTCAAGTTAAAGTGTATGTATATCCTATTTCACTTGTGTTGGCTTTCACCAAGGAGCCTCATATTTTCTATGCCTTAAAAGAAGGTCCCCAATCAAGGGGCCCTGAATGAGTCACCAATAACATCTACTACAAGTAGCATTTAAAATTAGGTATATATACAGTCTCCAAAATGAGCATCATAAAATGTTTTACTATTTGTCAAAAATCGTTCTACTTAAGATAAAATGTGTTCAAGGAGAGTAAAGGGCTTCAAATAGTTAAGTTACTGTTTAGTCATTCATTATGTAATTCATTTATAAAGAGACTTATAAAGTGTCTATATAAGACTGCTAGTATAATAGCACACAAAATATTCTGTTGTGTTTAAAGGTCTTAGTAGTCAGCTGAACATTATAGAAAGCATTTTAACTGTAACACCTGTTATCACTATCATCACAATTAAATATTTGTTCAAACTACACAGGATTTATTCCATTCCAGTATGTGCTTTTATATGATATTCCTTAATAAGTTACAGTAATTTTAATATAGGGTACATAGTCTGAGGATTTATTTCCTTTAAAACATAATTTAGAGAGAAAGAAACATGAAATTCTACAAGCTCTGCTTTTTTTTTTTTTTTTTTGCATTCTAAATATTAAATGTTAGGCAAAAGTCCCACCAGGAGGCTTACTCTTTATGTTCACTAATAGATATTTACCCTAGATTCTAAAAAGACATTCCTATTGAAAATCAAAACTAGAGGAAAAAGAAAAAAAAAAGCTTTTGAAAATTTCTTAAATGAAAAATAGAAAAAAATGTATTCAAAAAACAGAAGCCAGACAAGGACTTACTTTTCTTTTCTGACTAGCTTTGCTTTTTCCTCCTTATTCTACTTATATATCTTTAAAAATAAAATATTGATAGAGTATAATTAGCAGTTGATATTAATAGAGCTAATTAATAGCACTGTATTATAGTCTTTAATATATAATATATTAATATTGATAATGAAAACAAAACAACTATGTCAACAAAATGTAGAAATCAGAACAAGTTACACCAACATGCTAAAAATCATAACAGAAAATACATATGTTCTTGTTTATTAACTTACTTTATTTCATAGAACCACAAAAACAATGATTTCAAAATATGTAAATGCATATAAAAATACCAAGTAAAATATCAAGTATCTTCTTCAGGGGAAGATCTGTGTGGGAAAGTAAGTAAAGTCCGGATATTTATCTTCTCAGTTCTCTGCCTGTTGATTTGTAATGGGTTGCCTGTTTCCCCCTATAAAAACCATAGTTCCATTCACAAGCCCCTTATGCTATCTACACTTTCTTTATGTTCTAGAAACTGGCCTCCTTTTGTTTTTTCATGCCTTCGGATGTGAATGATCTCTTCATTGTTCTAGCTTCAGGAAACTGAATACTTACTGTTGTCTCTTTAAGCCCTGATGACATTTACGTGTTCAATAGTTAATTTATTGAAAGACTCTACAAATTGCACATTTTGGGAAGGCCATTGTCTGTTGATATGAATCCAATTGATACAGTTGATTATTTCAGGTTGGAATGATATATAGCTGAAAAATAGTTATAGCTTAATTCTACTTCTTAGTTTTTATTCACTTTTTAAAATTTTTAATGAGCAATAAAATACCCTAAATAGCAGTTGATCAGAGCACAATGTTGACTTTTTATCTTACAACATTTAAATCTTATAAAATTGTGTTTTTAGTATTTGTAGCAATGAATATGTTTTACACAAATAATAAAAGTTTAATAGTGACCATAGAGAAATGGCAATATTATTTTAGGTTCTCTTTCCATTAGAATGAGCTTTACACAAAGATAACACTTTACTTCTATGAAAGAAGAAACTACTAAAGATAACTATGCAAATTTCTCTGGCTCCAAATTTGCTTTATGTAAACTATTGTTGGAAAAAGAGTATGTATCCATGAAGATAGAGGGAGGAACAATATTTGTTGGTTTTAATTTATTTTCAATTTGTGCTAAATTAATCTCTTAAGTTGTTAAGATTTTTTTCAAAAAATCCAACCACATTCAAGCCATCATGATTATATCACTCATTATATAACCAAACATTCCATATGAAAATAATCCAAACCCTTAGTTTGGAATTTATGTGGTGCTCGCTTTGGCAGCACATATACTAAAATTGGAATTTATGTGAAAGAAAAAGGTGCAATACCTAGAATGCTGTAAGTTTGTTTGTTTGTTTGTTTGTTTTAGAATGCTGTAAGTTTTAATAGGTAAAACAACAATGCAGCTGTGATTAGCCATGATCTAAATGTCACCTCATAAGAATTACCTAGTAAGTATTTTATTCCTCATGTTTGAATGATAAATATTCTGTTGAATGCCTTCATTGTATAAGGAAATTTAGAAAGTAATGAATAGATTCTTTTATGCTATATCAACTTTACTAGCATGGTAAGTACTGAGAACTGCATCCTCAGAGTTTTAACAACTTACAGAAAAGTGAATTGAAATTTCTGAAGCCTACAAAATGATGAGAGAGAGGTGAAAGAGAGGCAGTGTGCTAATGACCCTAGAGAGTTTGAAAACATTATGGTCTTGTCTTTTGAGAGAATCTCCTAAGAGGAGATAATGGGCACGACTGAATCTATAAAGAAAAGATCTTGCTATCAAGTGCTTGAGAGCATGGCAATCAAGAGCCAGGGGCAGTCAGCCAGAACTTGCCCCTGTGTAAGTTACTGAATTCCTTCAGAGTAAGGCTGAGGCTGTGCTTATACTACCACAAATGATTAACTAGTGCCATTTTTTTTGTGCCCACCACACTAAAATTAACAGTTATACTTTTTGTTTTTTCCTTCCTTCCTTTAAAAAAAAATAATGCATAAATATTAAACTCATGAAGAGATAGATTGGGACATAATTCTGGATGATAGCAATGCCTGTAGGATACCTATTTTGATGCATGACTAAAATGAAGAACAGATAAACTACATTGATTTAAAACCATTGTTGAACACATCAAAAAATTATGAATTTAGAATGACAAAGAATTATCAAATCTGATGTTTCATTTCCCAAATACCATGTCAGACAATTTCATGAAATATCTCTTATGTAACTTTCCCTATGTATCTTCCCCTAGTTTATTTCTCCTTCATTTTAGTCATGCATCAAAATAGGTATCCTGCAGGCATTGCTATCACCAAGAATTATGTCCCAGACTCTTGAATTAATCAATTCCATTATTCCTATCATTCTTGCCTTTTTATGCCAAATGCAATTGTATTTCCCCATGTCTTCCACTCAATCTTTTTTTTCTTCCCGTAATTATGCCCTCTCATACATAGACCAAATCATATAAGTAACCAACCATACTCTTGGAAGTGCTGAATGTAATTACCCATTGCTTAATAGACGGCTTTAGCTTCCTTTACGGTATTAAACCGAGGCAATAAAATTTGGAGTTTCTTAAATATCACTCGCCTCACCTAACTAATGTAAGAGAATTCCTTCTTTCCTTTTTTCTTTTTATCTCTGTCACAAGGAAGAAAGCTCTTCATTTACGAGTAGTTAACAGCATCAACACTAAAGAGAGGGAGTGTGAAGGAGTTCTGAACTTTAAATAACCAACTGGTATTCTTCCAAGTCTTTCATAAACTACTATTCAAAGGTAGTTTCAAGCATCCCCATAAAATTGTATTGCAGATCCTTAAAAAATTCTGTTTCCTTTGTCTTCCAAAATTATAATCTCCACTGGAGTCATTTATTTCATCTGTGTTTGCTTTTTCTTTCTTCTTTCTCTTCATTGACTTTTTCTCCATGATTATCTACATATATTCAAATCTCATGTTTAAGAAATGTTGAGCTGAGTTTTCTTTCAAACTTCCAGTAACTTAATGACCATAAAATTAGAAAGCTCTAATCCACAACTCCTCTACCTCTATTCAAAATCTCTCTTAAACTCTGAACATCCTGGACACCATAATCATCATTCTTATAATACTGGTTCCTCAAAACTCACCATATTTTTCCTTTATGAATTGAAAATGTTACTTAAATAATTGTAGATTGGTGTAAAATTGTACGATATAATACAGGAATATTCCTTGTGCACTTTTTAGTTTCTCTGAATGGTAACATTTGCAAATTAGTAGTGTAATATCACAACTAGGCTATTGACATTGATAAAATCCATGAGTCTTACTCAGACTTCCCTCATTTTATTTGTGTTTCTTTATGTGTACTAAGTTTTAAACAATTTTATCACCTGTGTAGGTCTGTATCCACCACCATAGTCAAAATACTGAGCATTCCCAGCACCCTCAAACATCCTTCTTTTTATAATCTTACCTATTTCCTTCCTGCATCCTGCCTCTGTCGGTAATGTCTGACAATGACACATGCTTCCTGGTTCCTTTCTATTTGAACAAGAATCTTCCTGAATAGGACTCTTCTTGGATCTTTCTAAATGAGAATTTTTTTCTGACTCTTCACCAAGAAATTCTTGGTTTTTTAATGAAGTCTTTTGATTTCCTAACTCATTGTCCATGGATTGGGTCCTTCAGCTTCTCAACAAGAATGAGAAGCTACTTTGGCTCCCTGACAGATTATTGAGACTTTCTTCTTCTTTTATTCTCTCCTCCACCTCTTCATCCTCCTTCTTCTTTTAAGATGTTATTTATTCAGAGAGAGGAAAGCAGAGGCAGAAGGAGAAGCAGGTTCCCCGCGGAGCAGGGAGCCAGTTGTTGGTCTTGATCCCAGTACCCTAGGATCACGACCTGAGCTGAAGTCAAATGCTTAACTGACTGAGCTACCCAGGTGTCCCCTGTGTGAGACTTTCTAACAAAGTTTTTCTCACTTACTCTTTTTCCCCCACTTAAACTTCCTCTTCCCAGAGTAACTCTCAATTTGCTTGGAGTCTGCTCTCCCGCACTAACTACATGATCTGCCACTATGACACTAATTCTGTCCACTATCTTTTAAAATTGCAAAATTTTACAAAGGATAATTTGGAACATCAGTGATCTTTTTGGAAAATTTGAGATCTTCCAAATCTGGCTCATGTTAAGACCTCTCCCTTATATTATACCTTATCTTTCTTCCTTTTTGCCACCTTGACTTTCTTTTCAGCTTCCTTGAGTCCTTTGATCTGTCCCTCTTCAATAACTCGAGTTCCTCCACTCCTGCCAGAACTTTCCACTCCCAGGCTGGCTCCTAAATCCATTTTTTTCTTTTTTTTAAGATTTTATTTATTTATTTGACATAGAAAGAGATCACAAGTAGGCACAGAGACAAGCAGGGCGGGTGGGGGAAGCAGGCTCCCTGCTGAGCACAGAGCCTGATGCAGGGCTCAATTCCAGGCCTCTGAGATCATGACTTGAGTGGAAGGCAGAGGCTTAACTCACTGAGCCATCCAGGTACCCCCTCAGTTCCTATAATCACTAGTGATTACATTAGTGCTCACATTAGTGACACTTAAGGGACCTCAAAACTTACCATTTGATGTTGAAAAGCTAATATGAAATAAGCTGTATATTTTATATACACAGATGACTTTGGAGATGCCTAGATGCTTACATGGTATCTCTTCTATCCTTTGCCAAAAATTTAATCCAAATCTTCCATAAAGTCACACATCAGAGCAAAGGAAATCTTAAAATTCTCCTCAACAAATATTGGTGGGTACTCCTTAGTCCTCATGTTGAGCAGGTAACTTCAACTTGCTCCAACTGCCAAAAAACTGATCATGATAAAAATACAAAACAATACAAAACAAAACAAAAATATATAAAACTGAAGAAAAGACTCAATTCTTCATTAAAAACAAATGACCTTTGAATTTCTGTGTTTATGTTTGACCTATGGCTAAAATTTTGAGAATGAAAGCTATAAGTTCTCTATTTGTGTCTATACAGACACAAATAGAAAATATCATATATATGATATTTTCTTAATTCCAATTACAGTGTTACCAAATTAAATTATAAAATCCCTAGGGTGTCACTATTCTAAGCAACTAGAAATAAGTAAATACTTACATCTATTAGAGACCTTAAACTCCCAAGAATTCAAAAAAAAGAAAAAACCCACTAAACCTCCATAAGAAAAAAAAGAAGTATAAAACTAACCCAAATCTTTTAAACATTTGTTTGTATTTATGTAAACTTTAGCAGACATGTTTAGCTTAATATTCTTGATGTAATAAAAAAACCTTTGTGTTCTAAGTTGCCAATATTAAACATAAGACAAAACAAATATTTTATTGTATTTGTGTATATTCTTTCTAAACTTATACAGATACTTGACAAATAAACTAGCATTTTATCTACTAGATTTCTAGGTTTCTAGAAATGTAAATGTGCATTTAATCACATTGAGTCGTTCTTTTTTTTTTTTTAAGAATTTATTTATTTATTTGACAGAGATCACAAGTAGGCAGAGAGGCAGGCAGAGAGAGGAGGAAGCAGGATCCCTGCTGAGCAGAGTGCCCAATGTGGGGCTCAATCTCAGGTCCCTGGGATCATGACCTGAGTGAAGGCGGAGGCTTTAACACACTGAGCCACGCAGGTGCCCACATGGAGTCATTCTAACACCATTTAAATATAATTATGTTTTATAATATATCAACTTAAAGATAATTTCCAAGTTCTTCTATTTTCTTAAAACCTTGGACTTTAAAAATTTAAGGTACGCAGGGTGTGTGTGTGTGTGTGTGCATGTTTAATTAAAAAAACAAAACAAAACTAATTTCATTGTAAAGTAAAATGACTGGTTGTTCCAGAAAAGAAGAAAAAAAAAAAAAAAAAAAAAAAGGAAGGTATAGGACAGATCCTGAAGAGATATAAAATGTTATATACATTTCACAGAAAAGGAATTTAATTTGTCATGGTCAAAAATATAATTAAGGAATCCTGGGTGGCTCAGTCTGTTAACTGTCTTTGCCTCAGGTAATGATTCCTGAGTCCTGGGATAGAGTCTCACATAGGTCTCCTTGCTCAGCAGGAAGCCTGCTTCTCCCTCCGTCTGCCCCTCCCCCTGCTTGTTCTCTCTCTCTCTTTTTTTCTTGCTAGCTGACAAATAAATAAATAAATATCATATATATGTATAAATATATATACATATATAATAGATTTATTTATAAGATTTTTAAAATTTTTTTAGCAAATAATATATCAGAGCAAATCTAGAATTTGTTTTTTCTTCTGTTAAAATGACAAAATTTTCCTGAATTATTTGTTCTTAAGAAGAATTTTAAAATACTTGCTTTATTTTCTGAGTTGCCTGCATGTAAGGCAAAGGTTCTATATATGATCAGAGTAGTTTCCAGTGCTATAGGGTCCAATACTAGATTCATGTCTAAAAAGTAAAAAGATACAAAAACTACTCTGAATAAAAATCCATCTTAATTGGAAACTTGAAAGAGTTCTATATATCTATATACAGAGAGAAAGAACTAGAATAATGTTTAAATATATTGTATACATTTCTATTTTACATATATGTATATTTTTACTTTTAAATTTTGATTTCCTCTGTAATTTATTCAAAACTATTAGGTGAAACCCACCTTTATTTTTCCTTATTTAAAAAAAATACATTTTGTAAGAGTAATGCTTTCATTATCTATCTATCACTATCTATCACTATCTAGATATCTAGATATCTAGATATATAAAATATTCTTACATATGGTTGGGATTCTGTGTGGACATTATGTTCCACAAGTCTGTCTAGCACCATTATAGCATTTTAATCATTTTTAATATTTAAGTTTTAAAATTCAAAGTAACCACAGAGACTATTTTCTCAGAAATATTATTAATATTTTTATCTTCCTTCCATTTTAAAAGGCTTTAAGATTTTATTTATTTGAGAGAGAGAACAAATGGAGAGAGAGGCAGGGAAAAAGGGAGAAGCAGGCTCCCCACTGAGCAGGGAGCCCAACATGGGCTAGATCCCAGGACCCTGGAATCATGATTTGAGCAAAAGGCAGATGCTTACCAACTGAGACACCAGGCACCCTTTAGAAGTTTATTTGTTTAAAAATCTATTTATACATGTTATGTTATACCTGGAAAAATTGCCAAATTTGTCATATAATATGTAATAGACTTCTACTTGATCCTCTTAGGTTTTCCAGATAGACCCTAATATCTTCTCTAAATAATAGTTTTTACATATTGCAATCCTGTATTTATTTGTCACTCTCTTTATCTTACGTGATTATATCAGCTATTACCCCTTTATTTAATATTGGTGTATAATATTAGATAATTATGACATCCTTATCTTTTCCCTTAGATTTTTAAAGATTTATTTGTTTGAGTAAGAGAGAGAGAGAACATGGAGAGGGAGAGGCAGAGGGAGAGAATCTTCACCAGACTTTGCTAAGTGAGCAAAGAGTCCAAAGCTGTGGCGTTCACTACCCATGAGGTCATGACCTGATCTGAAACCAAGAGTCTGATGTTCAACTGACTGAGCCACCCAGGTGCCCCATCATTTCCCTTATTTGGATGAATAAAACATTTTTAGTCAAATTATAAACAAAAAAAAATTATTCAACTATTTTTTTTAAAGGTTTACCCATTTATTTCAGAGAGAGAAAGAGAGAGAATTTGAGAGGAAGAGAAATTTTCAAGCAGACTCCAAACTGGAGTCTGAGGAACTCTGAGGGCAGAGCTCAATGATGGCTCAATCGTAGGACCCTGAGATCATAACCTGAGCCAAAACCAAGAGTCAGTCATTTAACCAAATGTGCCACACAGGTGCACCTCTACTACTCTTTTATTAAGAAAAATTTAGTAGAAACATTTGTTTCTTTTAAAGATTTCTTTATTAAAAATGGAGATTTTCATCTAATTATGTTCTTTATAGGTCCATATTTTTATTTATCCTGACACATGTCCTGATATTAGTTTTTATGTTGTCTAACAAACTCGTATTTGTCATGTATTATTATTTTTAAATTGATGTTAGATAACACTTCTATTATCTTTCATCTAAGGTTGTCTTGTTGTTTATAAATAAATTTGTTGTCTTATTTACAATATATCTTCTATTTTCCGGATTGTTTATTTGTCTAGAATGTCATTCATATTATCTATGCTTTCAAATAAAACATGGGCTTTATTTATCATGTTTTCTGTTTTCCTAAGTTGCTATCTTATAGTTTTATCTTTATTGAATTCTTTTATACTTCTTTTGAAAATGGGAAAGAATGGTGTCCTACTTTATTGCATAAGGTACTTAGTCTTTTTTTAAACTTTTTGAAAGGAATACTTAATTCACTTTTTTCTGCTTCATAGTTTGCTTTTCTAAGGCTAAGATGTTTTTGTTCTTAGAGTTTCCAGTTTAAAGTTATATTGTCATTTTTTCTGGATCAATATTCTAAAACACTGGATTGGATTTCTGCTTTTATCCCATAAGAAATATTTATTTATTTATTTATTTATTTTTAAAGATTTTATCTATTTGAGAGAGAAAGTGATTAGCAAGAGAAAGCACAAGCAGGGAGGAGAGGGAGAAGCAGGCTCCCTGGTGAGTAGGGAACCTGATGCAGTGCTCAATCCCAGTACCTTGGGATCATGACCTGAGCAGAAGGCAGATGCTTAAAGGACTAAGCCACCTAGGAGCCCCAAGAAATATGTTTTTAATTTTGTTTTTTTGTCATCGGTTTCCAGGAATTTAATATTCTTAGCTCTGAATATTTCTACTTTATTAGTCTCCAGTTTTCCTGCATTTGTCAGGAAATAGGAATTATTCTATTATTTGTACTTTTTGAAACTTGCCCAATATTTTATGCCAATTATTATGAATTTTTCACAAGAATTGTGAAAAGGAGTATTTTTAAGGTGTATAATTACTTATATTTAATTTTCATTGCCTTATTTATCATATTAATAGTTTCAATCTCCATTTATTTTTCATTTACTTGATCCATTGTGAACTGAAAGAAATCAATACAGTTTACTAAAAATATTTCTAGTAATTTCTTCTCTTCTTAAGATTCTTATCTTTTGAATATTGTGTACTTTATTTGGCCCACAGATAATATTCATATTTATAAGTGACTTCCTTGTTTTGTTTATTTTTTTTTCTAAATTATATGTAATCTGATAATAATATTGGAAGCCCCCATTTTTTAATTGCAATATTCTAGATGTCTTTGGCCATGCTTTTATAAATCTTTTTGGGTCACAATTTTTGATAGTCCTTTATATAATGCATATAGTTTATATTTGCTTGGAATTCTGTCTGAAAATCTGCAGCTTTCGGGGCACCTGGGTGGCTCAGTGGGTTAAACCTCTGCCTTAGGCTCAGGTCATGCTCTCAGGGTCCTGGGATCGAGTCCTGCATTGGGCTCTCTGCTCAGCTGGAAGCTTGCTTCCCCCTCTCACTCTCTGACTGCCTCCCTGCCTAGTTGTGATCTCTGACTGTCAAATAAATAAATAAAATCTTAAAAAACAAACAAACAAACTGCAATTTTCATTGTTCTACTAAGAAAAAAGCAAAGCAACTGTATGGCTTTTTTGAAGTCTATACAGAAAAAGTTTGTTTTGTTTTGTTTTTTAGTTTATTAAGCTTTTTTTTAAGATTTTATTTATTTATCTGACAGAGATCACAAGTAGTAGCCTATTCTTTTTTAAAAAGTTTAGCAATGGGGTGTGCAGGTGGCTCAGTTGGTTAGGCATCTGCCTTTGGCTCAGGACATGATTTCATGGTCTTGGGATCAAGCCCTGTGTGGGCCTCCATTTTAGCAGGGAGCCTGCTAAAAAAGCTGCCACTCCCCTGCTGCTTGTGCTCTATCACTTGCTCTCTCTTTCTGTCTCTCAAATAAATTAATAAAAAAATCTTTAAAAAAATAAATAAATAATAAAAAGTTTAACAACATTAAAATTCCTAATCCCAGCCTTAAAATTGTAAAACACTACTATGATTTATCAGTTTATAGTCACAATAAATGTTAAATCACTGTATAAATATTGAAATGTCTTGTCTAAAAAAATCATTTATAATAGTAATTATAGGAAAGAATGACTTTTCTTTTAAGCCAGCACTGGCAATGGAGACAAAATTTTCAATTTATGCAGATAATGGAAATATGGACAATCAAAGGTCATCAAAAGAGATAAGTAGAAAGAGACTACATGATTTTCTAACATTCTGAAATATTATTATTAATTAGAATTTACAGAAACATATTTTCCATTCACACAATATAATACCTGAACAATCTAGGACTAAGCCTATATGGAGGTTTACATGAAGAAATTATAGAATTTTAGGGACTGGTATAACAGATAATTACAAATTGATAAGACATAGTGTTTTGGGGTTTTAAGTTTTGTTCAATACTACAATTAATATTATAAAATTAGTAATTTATTTTAATTATGTTTAATGGTTTGTAATCCTACAAATCATTATTAGATAATTAGATAATTCTATAAATTACCTAGATTACCACACCCAGTGAATACTGTTTTTCTGAAAATAAATAAATTGGAAAAAAAAAATTACCTAGATTACCAAATAATAAATATTGCTAAATAGTGGATCATTGGTGGAAGAAGATTTACACTATGGATTATTAATACATACTAAACATATAACAAATGTAAATATATATTATCAGTATATATAAATATATTGAAGTCCAAGAATAAGCAGATTGATCAATGGAAGAGATTTGAAAGCCCTAAAACATTAATATTTATAGAAATTTACCTATAAAGTACTTATTGCAAAGTAAAATGCACAGTACTGGTTAGTTAATGTTTTTATGTAAGTAAAATGTGAGGAAGGTATTTTCCTTTTATTTGTTTTTTATTAATATATAATGTATTATTAGCCCAGGGATACAGGTCTGTGAATCGTCAGGCTTACACACTTCACAGCAGTCACCATAGCACATACCCTCCCTGATGGCCATAACCCAACCACCCTCTCCCTTCCCTCTCCCCTGGGCAACCCTCAGTTTGTTTCTAATGGTTTGTCTACCTCCCAGTCCTATCCTGTTTCATTTTTTCCTTCCCTACCACCCAAACCCCTACATTGCCAGTCAAATTCCTTATATCAGGGAGATCATATAATAATCGTCTTTCTCTAATTGACTTATTTTGCTCAACATGATACCCTCTAGCTGTATCCATATTTGCAAATGGCAAGATTTTATTTCTCTTGATGGCTTCATAGTATTACATATATATATATCACTTCTTCTTTATCCAGTCATCTGTTGATGGACATCTAGGTACTTTCCACAGTCTGGCAATTGTGGACAGTGCTGCTATAAACATTCAGGTGCATGTGCCCTTTAAGGTCACTACATTTGTATCTTTAGGTAAATACCCAATAGTGCAATTGCTGGGTCATAGGGTAGCTCTATTTTAAACTTTTTGAGGAACCTCCATGCTATTTTCCAGAGTGGAGGCACCAGCTTGCATTCCCACCAACAGTGTAGGAGGGTTCCCCTTTCTCCACATCCTCTCCAACATGTGTTGTTTTCTGACTTGTTAATTTTAGCCATTCTGACTGGTGTGAGGTGGTATCTCATTGTGGTTTTGATTTGTATTTCCCTGATGCCGAGTGGTATGAAACACTGTTTCATGTGTCTTTTGGCCATCTGGATGACTTCTTTGCAGAAATGTCTGTTCATGTCCTCTATCCATTTCTTGATTGGATTATTTGTTCTTTGGGTGTTGAGTTTGATAAGTTCTTTATAGATTTTGGATACTAGTCCTTTATTGGTTATGTTGTTTGCAAATATCTTCTCTCAACTGTCATTTGTCTTTTGTTTTGTTGACTGTTTCCTTTGTTGTGCAAAAGCTTTTGATCTCAATAAAAGTCTCAATAGTTCATTTTTGTCCTTGCTTCCCTTTGGCGCAGTTTCTAGGAAGAAGATGTTGTGGCTAAGGTCGAAGAGGTTTGCTACCTGTGTTCTCCTCAATGATTTTGATGGATTCCTGTTTCACATTGAGGTCTTTCATCCATTTTGAGTCTATTTTTGTGTGTGGTGTAAGGAAATGGCCCAGTTTCATTCTTCTGCATGTGGCTGTCCAATTTTCCCAACACCATTTGTTGAAGAGACTGTTTTTTTTTTGTTTTTTTGTTTTTTTTCCATTGGACATTAGTTGAGTTTGTCGAAAATTAGTTGACCATAGAGTTGAGGGACTATTTCTGGGCTCTCTATTCGGTTTAGTTGATCTACATGTCTGTTTTTGTGCCAGTACCATTCTGTCTGGATGATGACAGCTTTGTAATAGAGCTTGAAGTCCGGAATTGTGATGCCACCAACTTTGGCTTTCTTTTTCAACATTTCTCTGGCTATTTGGTGACTTTTCAGGTTTCATATAAATTATAGGATCATTTGGTCCATCTCTTTGAAAAAAAAATGATAGTATTTTGATAGGGATTGCATTAAACGTGTAGATTACTTTAAGTAGCATAGGCATTTTCACAATATTAGTTCTTCCAGTCCAGGAGCATGGAACATTTTTCCAATTCTTTGTGTCTTCCTCAATTTCTTTCATGAGTGCTTTATAGTTTTCTGAGTATAGATTCTTAGCCTCTTTGGTTAGGCTTATTCCTAGGTATCTTATGGTTTTGGGTGCAATTGTAAATGGGATTGACTTCTTAATTTCTCTTTCTTCTGTCTTATTGGTATAAAGAAATGCAACTGATTTCTGTGCATTGATTTTATATCCTGACACTTTACTGAATTCCTGCACGAGTTCTAGCAGATTTGGAGTGGAGTCCTTTGGGTTTTCCACATATAGTATCATATCATCTGCAAAGAGTGATAGTTTGACTTCTTCTTTGCCGATTTGGATGCTTTATCTTTTTGTTGTCTGATTACTGAGGCTAGGACTTCTAGTACTATGTTGAATAGCAGTGGTGATAATGGACATCCCTGACATGTTCTTGAATTTAGAGCAAAAGCTTTCAGTTTTTCTCCACTGAGAATGATATTTGCTGTGGCTTTTTTCATAGATGGCTTTGATGATATTGAGGTATGTACCCTCTATTCCTACACTTTGCAGAGTTTTAATCAGGAAGGGATGTTTACTTTGTCAAATGCTTTTTCAGCATCAATTGAGAGCATCATATGGTTCTTGTTCTTTCTTTTAGTAATGTATTGTATCACATTGATTGATTTACGGATGTTGAACCAACCTTGCAGCCCTGGAATAAATCTCACTTGGTCATGGTGAATAATGTTTTTAATGTACTGTTGGGTCCTATTGGCTAGTATTTTAGTGGGGATTTTCACTGTGTTCATCAAGGATATTGGTCTGTAATTCTCTTTTTTGATGAGGTCTTTGTCTTGTTTTGGGATCAAGGTAACGCTGGCCTCATAAAATGAGTTTGAAAGTTTTCCTTCCATTTTTACTTTTTGGAACAGTTTCAGGAGAATAAGAATTAATTCTTCTTTAAATGTTTGGTAGAATTCCCCTGGGAAGCCATCTGACCTTGGGCTCTTGTTTGTTGGGAGATTTTTGATTATTGTTTTAATCCCCTTACTGGTTATGAGATTGTTCACTTTTCTACTTATTCCTGGTTCAGTTTCAATAGTTTATATGTCTCTAGGAAAGCATCCATTTCTTCCAGATTGTCAAATTTGCTGGGGTACAGTTGCTCATAATATGTTCTTATAATTGTCTGTATTGCTTTGGTGTTGGTTATGATTTCTTCTCTTTCATTCATAATTTTATTTATTTGAGTCCTTTCTCTTTTCTTTTTGATAAGTTTGCTCAGGGGTATCAATCTGATTAATTCTTTCAAAGAACCACCTCCTAGTTTCATTGATTTGTTCTACTGTTTTTTGGTTTCTATTTCATTGATTTCTGCTCTGATCTTTATTATTTCTCTTCTCCTGCTGGGTTTAAGCTTCCTTTGCTGTTCTTTCTCTAGCTCCTTTAGGTGTAGGGTTAGGTTGTGTACTTGAAACCTTTCTTGTTTCTTGAGAAAAGGCTTGTATAGCTATACATTTTCCTCTCAGGAATGCCTTTGCTGTGCCCCACAGATTTTGAACAGCTATGTTTTTATTATCATTTGTTTCCATGCATTTTTTTTCAATTCTTCTTTAATTTCCTGCTTGACCCTTTCATTCTTTAGTAGGATGCTCTTTAGACTCCATGTATTTGTGTTCTTTCCAAATTTTTTCTTGTGATTGAGTTCTAGCTTCAGAGCATTGTGGTCTGAAAATATTCAGGTAATGATCCCCATCTTTTGGTACCATTTGAGACCTGATCTGTGATCCATGATTTGATCTATTCTGAAGAATGTTCTGTGTGCACTAGAGAAGAATGTGCATTCTGTTGCTTTGGGATGGAATGTTATTAATATATCTGTGACATCCATCTGATCCAGTGTGTCATTTAAGGCCTTTATTTCCTTATTGAGCTTTTGCTTGGATAAACTTCCATTTCAGTGAGGGGGTGTTAAAGTCCTCTACTATTTTTGTATTATTGTCAATTACTTTTTGTTGTTGTTATTAATTGGTTTACATAATAGAATCATAGATATTTATAATTGTTAGATCTTCTTGTTGGACAGACACTTTGAGTATGATATAGTCTCCTTCCTCATCTCTTGTTATTGCCTTTGCCTTAAAATCTAACTCATCTGATATAAGGATTGCCACCCCAACTTTCTTTTGATGTCCATTAGCATCATAAATTGTTTTCTACCCCCTCACTTTAATCTGGAGGTGTCTTTGAGTCTAAAATGAATTTCTTGTAGACAGAATATTTATTCATTATTATTATTATTATTATTATTATTATTTAATCCATTATTATACTCTGTGTCTTTTGATTGGGACATTTAGCCAATTTACATTTAGGATAACTAGTGAAATATATGATTTTAGTGTCTTTGTAGTGCCTGTAAGGTGATTGTTACTGTCTATTGTCTCTGTTCCTTTCTGGTCTACTACTTTTAGGCTTTCTTTTTGCTTAGAGAACTCCTTTCAATATTTCCTGTAGGACTGGTTTGGTGTTTCTAAGTTCTTTTAGATTTTGTTTGTCCTCAAAGCTTTTTATCTCTCCTTCTATTTTTAATGATAGCCTTGCTGGATATAGAATTCTTGGCTGCAAATCTTTCGCATTTAGTGTTCTGAATATATAATGCTAGTTCTTCCTGTTCTGCCAGGTCTCTATGAATTAGTCTCCTGCCAATCTAACACTTTTACCATTGCATGTTAGAGACTTCCTGTTCTGAGCTGCTTTCAGGATTTTCTCATTGTCATTAAGACTTGTAAGCTTTACTATTAGATGACGGTGTATGAACCTATTTTTATTGATTTTCAGGGGTGTTCTCTATGCTTCCTGGATTTTGATGCTTGTTCCCTTTGCCATATTAGGGAAATTCTCTACAGTAATTTGCTCCAATGTACCTTCTGTCCCTATCTCTCTTTCTTCTTCTTCTGTAATCCCAATTATTCTTATATTGTTTTGTCTTATGGTATCACTTATCTCTCAAATTCTCCCCTCGTGGTACAGTAATTGTTTGTCTCACTTTTGGTCAACTTCTTTTTTTTTTTCCTTCATCATTTGGTTTTCTATATCACTAATTCTCTCTCTTGCTTCACTTATACTGCAGTAAGAGCCTCCATTTTTTATTGCACCTCATTAATAGAATTTTTTTTTTTTTAATTTCAGCTTGGTTAGGTTTAGTTCTTTTATTTCTTCAGAAGGGGCTTTTACTCCTCCAGGCTGGGTTTCTTGACTATCTCCATGCCTTTTTCGAGCCCAGCTAGCACCTTGAGAATCATCATTCTGAGCCTAGATATGACATATTACCAATGTCTGTACTGATGGTCCCTAGCTTTTTTACTGCCTCTTGCCCGTTTTTTTTGTGTGTGTGTGTGTAGTTTTTCTGCCTTGTTATTTTAGCCAGATAAAAATATATGAAGGAGAGAATAAAATACTAAAAGGGTGGCATAGACCCCAGAGAAATTATGCTAATGAAATCAGAAGAGACCCTAAATCAGGGGGAGTATAAAGGAGGTAAAAAGAGGTTTTTAAAAAATTAAATATATATATAGATATAGATATAAAGATATATATATATACCTATATAGATATAGATGTAGATGTAGATATAGATATAGATATAGATATAGATATAACTGGTGAATAGAACAGAGCCACCCACTTAATTTTGGGAGTACTTTGGTCTCTTAGAAGAAACTACCTCCCGAAATTTTAAAGAAAGAAAAACATATATACATATGTACAAAAATAAAGGTAAACATGAGGAAGAGTTGGAATATGACTGTAAAGATGAAATTTTTTTTAAAAAATTCTAAAAAAAGACTTGGTAAGATAAGTTGGTTGGGAAAAGAAAGAAAAAGAAAGTGGAAAATATTTTTTTCAGGCTGGCGACTAGAACAAAGCCTTGTGCTAGATTTAGGGTATATTTTGACCTATTAGAAGAAGTTGTTTCCCAAAATTTTTCAAAACCCTATGTGTATACAAAAAATAAAGTTATATACAATGAAGGATAAAATTTTACTATAATAAGTAAGGTTCATTTTTTTTAATGAAATGTATTGTTAAGACAAACTAGTTAAAAACATTAAAAGAGGTAAGAGGAAAAGTTAAAAAAAATAGAATAAGAAAAAATAAAATTAAAAAAAAATTAATTAACTTTGCAAGACTAAAGAATCATGGGAGAAAGCCATGAATTCCATTCTTTGCTTTCCCTTCCTCTGGAATTTGGCTGTTCTCCTTGATCAGTGAGCTTGGTCTTGGCTGGATGTTCTTGCTGATCTTCTGAGGGAGGGGCCTATTATAGTTATTTTCAAATGTATTTGCAGGAGGTGGAGTTGTGCCACCCTTGCCAGGGGCTAGGCTAAGTAATCTGCTTATGTCACTCTTGAGAGCTTTTGTTCCCTGAATGCTTTCAGTAGAGCTCTGAAGGATGGGAATGAAAATGGTGGCTTCCCAATCTGCAGCCTGGAGGAGGCGAGATCTTGGGGCCCCCATCCTCAGTGTTCCCTTGGAGAAAAGCACTTAAACACTCCCATCTCCCTGGTCTACAGTTGTGCTCTGAGCTCACCCAGCCTATGACCGAGCATTTCTCTCTGGCACACAGCCATGTTTGGAGTCTCCAAATCCAGCAGATTCCTGCCACTCTGCTTTTCTGTCAGATGAAGGTGGGTCTCCCTGGATCTGCCTCTTGTGGGGCCCCTGCTCAAAGAACAGGGGTCTGACTGTCCCACAGATCACAGTATAAGGCAACCCCTATCTGAGAGCTCACTCCTTGGCTCCATTTCTTTAGTCTGGTTCCCTGCTCTGATACTTGTGAAGTTGACTACACTCAGACACCCCTGATCCTTCTGTGATCCTGTAGGACCTGAGACAACACTGTCCTCAAGTGGACTCTACCCCTGCTTAGCCTCTGGGGCAATGTCCAACAGCAGAGCATACTTCTAAAGGTTCAGATTTTGTGCTCTGTTGCTCCACTGCTTGCTGTGAGTTGGTCCCTCCCCCCATAGTCTATCTTCCCGTGGATGCAGATTCACTTCTCTGCATGTCTACCTTTTAGAAAGTGGTCAATTTTCTGTTTCTAGAATTGCTGTTCTTCTTATCTTTGATATCCTGTTGGGTTTGTAGGTGTTCAGAGTGGTTTGATAACTATCTAGCTGAATTCCTGAAACTTGATGTCATCTCAGCCTGGTACTCCTCTGCCATCTTGACTCTGACTCTGAGGAAGGTATTTTTATTTTTATTTTATCTTATTTTTTAAATCTTTATTTATTTATTTGACAGATGGAGATTACAAGTAAGCAGAGAGGCAGGCAGAGAAAGAGGGGGAAGCAAGCTCCCTGCTAAACAGAGAGTCCAATGCAGGGCTTGATCCCAGGACACTTAGATCATGATCTGAGCTGAAAGTGGAGGCTTAACCCACTGAGCCACCCAGGGGCCCTTAAGAAGTTTTGTTTTGTTTTTGTGTTTTTGTTTTTTGTTTGTTTGTTTGTTTTGACAGAGATCACAAGTAGGCAAAGAGGCAGGCAGAGAGAGAGGAGGAAGCAGGCTCCCTATGGAGCAGAGAGCTGATGCAGGACTCGATCCCAGGACTCTGAGATCATGACCTGAGCCAAAAGTGGAGGCTTAACCCACTGAGCCACGCAGGCGTCCCAAGAAGGTATTTTTAAATTCAAAAGCACACTTTACAAAATTTTTAAAATAGCAATTACTAAATGAGAAAAATTTTATAATTTTATATTTATTGTCTGCCTCTGTTTATACACACACACACACGCATATATGGGTGTATATATATATATATATATATACATAAAATTTGGTTATAGTTAAATTGTATGTGTGTGTTCACATGTGCCCATGTGCATAAATTTAGTATAATAAAAAATTTTTTTAAAGAAACCAACAGAACAAATATCCATAAAGGCCTTTAAGTTTTTGTCATTTTTTAAAAATTTTTTACATATTTTGGCAAACCATTTTGAATAGGCAACCCAGTAAAGCTGTTGTTCTGAAATGAAGGAAAGATACAAAATATTCCTAGACACAAAAGCTGAAGCAATTCATCATCACTAGATCTTCCTTACAAAAAAATATTAATGGAATGTCTTCAAGTTGAAATGGAAAGATGCAAAATAATGAAAATGCAAAATTAACTGGATAAAGCTGAAAAAACTTTCTTCTATGAATAATTTTAGTAAAACTACCTGAGAATTTTCTTGTCATCATCTGTAGATGTATATAATTTCCTAGTAAGTCTTTAGTAGATGTGGAAGATGTCCAGATACAGTTATATTGACCATATTTTTATAGAAATGCTAAAATCTTCTCTTTCCCTTTAACTTATGGATAACAAAATATGATGATCCATGTCCTGGAATGTACAAATCTCATTTCCCATAGAGAAAAGAGAGAATTTTGTCCTATATGTCTTTTACTTTAATTTTTTGCCTTATTGCACTGTTAGAAACTCTAGTACAAGTCTGAATAAAAGTGATAAGTGTGTACATCTTGGCCTTTATTTCCAATCTTAAAAGGAAAAATATACATTTTTTTAACATAAAGTATATTAACTATAAATTTTTACAGGTACACTTTATCAGTTGGAGGTTTACTTCCTTCTTACTTTACTGTAACATTTTTCATGAATGGATATTGAATTTTATCAAATGAGTCACCTGCATCTGTTCAGATAATCATATACTTTTTCTTGTTTATACTGAGAGTATGGACAAAACATTGATTTTCAAACTTAGGAAAAAATTACATTTTTGAGATAAAACTCATCTGGTCATCTATATTATATTTATTATTGGATTAATTGGCTAAAATTTTGTTACTAATGTATTTATATTCATAAAGGGTATTTTGTGTATAGTTTTCTTTATTTCTAATATCTTTTTTTTTTCTTTTTCTAGTTTTTGTTAAATTCCAGTTAGTTAACATACAGTATAATATTAGTTTCAGGTATAGAATTTAGTGATTCATCACTTACCTATGATACCCAGTGCTCATTACAAGTGCTCTCCTTAATACCCATCACCTATTTAATGTACCACCCACCCACCTCCCCTCTACTAACAGTTTATTCTGTATACTTAAGTTTGTTTCCTGATTTGTCTCTCTTGGGTTCCCCCCTTGTGTTGATCTGTTTTGTGTCTTAAACTCTACATATGAGTTAACTCCTATATTTGTCTTTCTCTGACTAACTTATTTCACTTAGCATAATACACTCTAACTTGACATTGCACATGTCAAGATTTTATCTTTTTGATGGCTGAGTAATATTCCATTATATATATGAATATATATTCTATATTATAAATACACATGTGTGTGTGTATATAACATATATAGTGAGTGTGTGTGTATACCAAGTATATATATACCAAATGTGTGTATCTGTATGGTGTGTGTGTGTGTGTGTGTGTGCGCATATATATATATATATATATATACACATACACATACCAAGTCTTCTTTATCCATTCATCAGTCAATAGACATTTGGACTCTTTCTATGTTAGGCCATGATGGTGTGGTAATGTTAGTCTCATAGTATGAATTTAGAAGTTATTCCTCTGCTTTTAGTTTCTTATTAAAATTGGCACTAAATTCCTTCTTAAGTGTTTAGTAGAATTCACCAGGAAGGCCATCTGGGCCTGAATTATTCTTTATGGCATGTGTTTAAACCAAAACTTCAGTTTCTTTTTTTTTTTTCTTTTTTTTTTCAATTTATTTATTTTCAGAAAAACAGTATTCATTATTTTTTCACCACACCCAGTGCTCCATGCAAGCCGTGCCCTCTATAATACCCACCGCCTGGTACCCCATCCTCCCACACCCCTGCCACTTCAAACCCCTCAGATTGTTTTTCAGAGTCCATAGTCTCTCATGGTTCACCTCCCCTTCCAATTTACCCAAATTCCCTACTCCTCTCTAATGCCCCTTGTCCTCCATGCTATTTGTTATGCTCCACAAATAAGTGAAACCATATGATAATTGACTCTCTCTGCTTGACTTATTTCACTCAGCATAATCTCTTCCAGTCCCGTCCATGTTGCTACAAAAGTTGGGTATTCATCCTTTCTGATGGAGGCATAATACTCCATAGTGTATATGGACCACATCTTCCTTGTCCATTCATCCGTTGAAGGGCATCTTGGTTCTTTCCATAGTTTGGCGACTGTGGCCATTGCTGCTATAAACATCAGGGTACAGATGGCCCTTCTTTTCACGACATCTGTATCTTTGGGGTAAATACCCAGGAGTGCAATTGCAGGGTCATAGGGAAGCTCTATTTTTAATTTCTTGAGGAATCTCCACACTGTTCTCCAAAGAGGCTGCACCAACTTGCATTCCCACCAACAGTGTAAGAGGGTTCCCCTTTCTCCATATCCTCTCCAACACATGTTGTTTCCTGTTTTGTTAATTTTGGCCATTCTAACTGGTGTAAGGTGATATCTCAATGTGGTTTTAATTTGAATCTCCCTGAGGGCTAATGATGATGAACATTTTTTCATGTGTCTGATAGCCATTTGTAGGTCTTGATTGGAGAAGTGTCTGGAAAACCCAAAAGACTCCACCCCCAAACTATTAGAACTCATACAGCAATTCAGCAACGTGGCAGGATACAAAGTCAATGTGCAGAAATCAGTGGCTTTCTTATACACTAACAATGAAAATACAGAAAGGGAAATTAGAGAATCGATTCCATTTACTATAGCACCAAGGAACATAAGATACCTGGGAATAAACCTAACCAAAGAGATAAAGGATCTGTATTCGAGGAACTACAGAACACTCATGAAAGAAATTGAAGAAGACACAAATAGATGGAAGACCATTCCATGCTCTTGGATCGGAAGAATAAACATTGTTAAAATGTCTATACTGCCTAGAGCAATCTATACTTTTAATGCCATTCCGATCAAAATTCCACCGGCATTCTTCAAAGAGCTGGAGCAAATAATCCTAAAATTTGTATGGAATCAGAAGAGACCCCGAATCGCTAAGGAAATGTTGAAAAACAAAAATAAAGCTGGCGGCATCACCTTACCTGATTTCAAGCATTATTACAAAGCTGTGATTACCAAGACAGCATGGTACTGGCATAAAAACAGACACATAGACCAGTGGAACAGTGTAGAGAGCCCAGATATGGACCCTCAACTCTATGGTCAATTAATCTTGGACAAAACAGGAAAAAATATACAGTGGATAAAAGACAGTCTCTTCAATAAATGGAGCTGGGAAAACTGGACAGCTATATGTAGAAGAATGAAACTCGACCATTCTCTTACACCGTACACAAAGATCAACTCAAAATGGATAAAGACCTCAACGTGAGACAGGAATCCATCAGAATCCTAGAGGAGAACATAGGCAGTAATCTCTTTGATATCAGCCACAGCAACTTCTTTCAAGATACGTCTCCAGCTTTGTCGAAGATTAGTTGACCATAGAGTTGAGGGTCTATTTCTGGGCTCTCTATTCTGTTCCATTGGTCTATGTGTCTGTTTTTGTGCCAGTACCATGCTGTCTTGATGATGACAGCTTTGTAATGAAGCTTGAAGTCCGGAATTGTGATGCCACCAACTTTGGCTTTCTTTTTCAATATCCCTTTGGCTATTCGAGGTCTTTTCTGGTTCCATATAAATTTTAAAATTATTTGTTCCATTTCTTTGAAAAAGATGGATGGTACTTTGATAGGAATTGCATTGAATGTGTAGATTGCTTTAGGTAGCATAGACATTTTCACAATATTTATTCTTCCAATCCAGGAGCATGGAACATTTTTCCATTTCTTTGTGTCTTCCTCAATTTCTTTCATGAGTACTTTATAGTTTTCTGAGTATAGATTCTTAGCCTCTTTGGTTAGGTTTATTCCTAGGTATCTTATGGTTTGGGGTGCAATTGTAAATGGGATTGACTCCTTAATTTCTCTTTCTTCTGTCTTGTTGTTGGTGTAGAGAAATGCAACTGATTTCTGTGCATTGATCTTATATCCTGACACTTTACTGAATTCCTGTACAAGTTCTAGCAGTTTTGGAGTGGAGTCTTTTGGGTTTTCCACATAGAGTATCATATCATCTGCGAAGAGTGATAATTTGACTTCTTCTTTGCCGATTTGGATGCCTTTAATTTCCTTTTGTTGTCTGATTGCTGAGGCTAGGACTTCTAGTACTATGTTGAATAGCAGTGGTGATAATGGACCTCCCTGCCGTGTTCCTGACCTTAGTGGAAAAGCTTTCAGTTTTTCTCCATTGAGAATGATATTTGCAGTTGGTTTTTCATAGATGGCTTTGATGATATTGAGGTATGTGCCCTCTATCCCTACACTTTGAAGGGTTTTGATCAGGAAGGGATGCTGTACTTTGTCAAATGCTTTTTCAGCATCTATTGAGAGTATCATATGGTTCTTGTTCTTTCTTTTATTGATGTGTTGTATCACATTGACTGATTTGCGGATGTTGAACCAACCTTGCAGCCCTGGGATAAATCCCACTTGGTCGTGGTGAATAATCCTTTTAATGTACTGTTGAATCCTATTGGCTAGTACTTTGGTGAGAATTTTTGCATCTGTGTTCATCAAGGATATTGGTCTATAGCTCTCTTTTTTGATGGGATCCTTGTCTGGTTTTGGGAACATCGCCAAAGGCAAGGGAAACAAGGGCAAAAATGAACTTTTGGGATTTCATCAAAATCAAAAGCTTTTGCACAGCAAAGGAAACAGTTAACAAAACCAAAAGACAACTGACAGAATGGGAGAAGATATTTGCAAATGACATATCAGTTAAAGGACTAGTGTCCAAAATCTATAAAGAACTTAACAAACTCAACACCCAAAGAACAAATAATCCAATCAAGAAATGGGCAGAGGACATGAACAGACGTTTCTGCAAAGAAGACATCCAGATGGGCAATAGACACATGAAAAAGTGCTCCATATCACTCGGCATCAGGGAAATACAAATCAAAACCACAATGAGATATCACCTCACACCAGTCAGAATGGCTAAAATCAACAAGTCAGGAAATGACAGATGCTGGCGAGGATGCGGAGAAAGGGGAACCCTCCTACACTGTTGGTGGGAATGCAAGCTGGTGCAACCCCTCTGGAAAACAGCATGGAGGTTCCTCAAAATGTTGAAAATAGAACTGCCCTATGACCCAGCAATTGCACTACTGGGAATTTACCCTAAAGATACAAACGTAGTGATCCAAAGGGGCACGTGCACCCGAATGTTTATAGCAGCAATGTCCACAATAGCCAAACTATGGAAAGAACCTAGATGTCCATCAACAGATGAATGGATCAAGAAGATGTGGTATATATACACAATGGAATACTATGCAGCCATCAAAAGAAACGAAATCTTGCCATTTGCGACAACATGGATGGAACTAGAGCGTATCATGCTCAGCGAAATAAGTCAAGCGGAGAAAGACAACTATCATATGATCTCCCTAATATGAGGGAGTGGTGATGCAACATGGGGGCTTAAGTGGGTAGGAGAAGAATCCATGAAACAAGATGGGATAGGGAGGGAGACAAACCATAAGTGACTCTTAATCTCACGAAACAAACTGTGGGTTGCTGGGGGGAGGGGGGTTGGGAAAAGGGGGGTAGGGTTATGGACATTGGGGAGGGTATGTGCTTTGGGGTAAATTGGAAGGGGAGATGAACCATGAGAGACTATGGACTCTGAAAAACAATCTGAGGGGTTTGAAGTGGTGGGGGGGGTGGGAGGTTGGGGTACCAGGTGGTGGGTATTATAGAGGGCACAGCTTGCATGGAGCACTAGGTGTGGTGAAAAAATAATGAATACTGTTTTTCTGAAAATAAATAAATTGGAAAAAAAAATTAAAAAAAAATTAAAAAAAAAAAAAAAAAAGGATACGTCTCCAAAGGCAAAGGAAACAAAAGCGAAAATAAACTTCTGGGACTTGGGACTTCATCAAAATCAAAAGCTTCTGCACAGCAAAGGAAACAGTCAAAAAAACAAAGAGGCAACCCACGGAATGGGAGAAGATATTTGCAAATGACAGTACAGACAAAAGGTTGATATCCAGGATCTATAATGAACTCCTCAAACTCAACACACACAAAACAGGCAAACACATCAAAAAATGGGCAGAAGATATGAACAGACACTTCTCCAATCAAAACTTCAGTTTCTTAAGAGATATAGAGCTATTTTTGTTATTCCAGATGGAGTTTCAGTGTCTTTCCAAAAAAAAGTATTCATTTCATTGAAGTTGTCAAATATACTGTCAAATATACTGGCTCTTAATACCCTCTTAATTTTATTTTAAAATTCATAGGAATTTCTATTCCATAAGCCTTTCTATTCCAGTTTGTGAGATCATGAACAGATTTTAGGTCATTGTGTTTCCTAATGATTGATAGACCAGATCCTTTCATGTGATTTCTCTATGACTTTGGAGAGTTTTCTCACATGTGTGTACTGATTCATATTCAGCTGAACACCAAAAAAAAAAAAAAAAAAAAAAAAAAAAAAAAAAAAACCCTTCTCCAATCCAGGCCCCATTCTATATGTGTTGTTCTCTTTTCTCCACTAATCTGTCCTGGAAATGCTGTCAGCCTTGGCTTCCATGCATTTTGACTTCAATCTCCTTTACTCAGAAAGACAACTTGCTTCTATTCGAATATACTTTCCCTGTATTGCAGCCTAGAAACTCTTCTTTCAGTAAGCTTGGGTCCTTGTAAGGATTACTTCATTTGTTTCCCTTTACTTGGGGATAACTATTCCTTCTTCCTTGATGTCCAATGTCTGAAAAACTATTGATTTTAAACGTATTTACACTTACTGCCATTTCATTCTTACTGAAAGAGGAAGTTTCATAGAGAAAAAATAGTGAGGTGGTCCATTTTTCCAGAAATGTACTTTAAGACATTGAAAAACACTCATATATTTTTTTCATAATTTTCTTAGTTCTTTTTTCTACTCATATTAGTTTTTATGTTTAGTTTAGTTGGTTGCTTGGCTTTTGTTCATTTGTTTGTTTGTTTTGGCTAGAATATGAAACTAAATTCAAAAATAAATACTATAACATAGAGGAAAGAAAAAGAAAAAGTAGTTTAAAACATCTCACACTGGTTGAAGAAAAATCAATTTTCAATCAAGGAAAATATAATTTTATCTTAATATATAATGTGACAATTTTATATCAGATTTCAAAGCTTACTGGCAACATAGGAGGCTATTTGGTTCACTGATTTATATTTTATTTCAGTAAAGGAGAAAAGTACAGATGCTTTGGACCTTAGTTCAGAGCTCAATTAACTTTGAAAGGTTTGAAAGTAATTTCCAAGGCCATACAAGTATATAATGAATCAAGTGCCAAGGGAGGTGAAAGTGCTTGAGCAAGAGATAATAATAAACCTCCCCCTTTTTGACCCACAAATCATGGATGACTTTCTGTAGCCTGGTAAGTAGGACAACAGATTTTTCATGCTCAGAATGAAGTAAATTCAATAAAGATAAAGAAAATAGGAGTGTTCTTTATAAAATAAATGAACATACCTTAAATATAACAAATTAAATTTGAATAATTATAGTTATTATTTATCAAACAACTTTGCTCTGGACTTCCATTATACCTTCTTAAAATATGAAATCATTTGCTGAAGAAGCATCAAAGATTACTTTTTTTCTGTCACTTTATCTCCTTCCAGAAAGTTTGGGTGTCTGTCAAAAAATTCGTTATTTTTATTATTTGAATGCTCTTTTAGATAGCCTGGCAATATTATCCCAGTGGTTTAGGATCATTTGAAATAATAATGTTTATTTTCACTTCTCTGCTTAGTTTTTACTAAAATGCTATAGACTAATATTTTGAAACTAAAAATAAAAAAGCCACACTTACCTTATGGTATGAAGCCTTTCCAGTAGGAAAACTCATGGACCATATATACATTTCCCATGTTATTTTTTAAGTTTGTTATCATTTTATATATTATGCTTGCTTACAATATTGATATATTTTGTCACTAAAAAATAACTTGTACTAGAATATGTAATAGGAGATTGACAAATGAATTTTTAAATTCCAATTTAGTATATTGATTAATATACTAACCATTAGTCAGACCTAAATAAAAATTTTGCCATAAAAATTACATTGAAATATGTGACAGAAAATAAATAGATTTTTTTTTAGAATAATACATTAGCTAACAAATTAACAGTGGTTAGAATTAAATATACTTAAGATCAAAGACCTCCATAGATTTTGAATCTCATTTAGAAATAACCAAATGATACAGATGTCGTGAAAAGAAGGGCCATCTGTACCCCGATGTTTATAGCAGCAATGGCCACAGTCGCCAAACTATGGAAAGAACCAAGATGCCCTTCAACGGATGAATGGACAAGGAAGATGTGGTCCATATACACTATGGAGTATTATGCCTCCATCAGAAAGGATGAATACCCAACTTTTGTAGCAACATGGACGGGACTGGAAGAGATTATGCTGAGTGAAATAAGTCAAGCAGAGAGAGTCAATTATCATATGGTTTCACTTATTTGTGGAGCATAACAAATAGCATGGAGGACAAGGGGCGTTAGAGAGGAGTAGGGAATTTGGGTAAATTGGAAGGGGAGGTGAACCATGAGAGACTATGGACTCTGAAAAACAGTCTGAGGGGTTTGAAGTGGCGGGGGAGTGGGAGGTTGGGGTACCAGGTGGTGGGTATTATAGAGGGCACGGCTTGCATGGAGCACTGGGTGTGGTGAAAAAATAATGAATAATGTTTTTCTGAAAATAAATAAATTGGAAAAAAAAATTTTCATCACCAAAAAAAAAATAAAATAAAATAAAAGAAATAACCAAATGCATATTTGAGTAATTAATAATGGGAATCCAATGCTTCACTTTAGAATTGAAATATTGAAGAATGGAAGAGTGACTCAAACCATGTTAGATATGCATATTTTTGTACAGAAGATTTCACTTTGGAAATTCATTCCTAGTAAGTCTTTGGAAATTCCTTTGGAAATTCATTCTAGTAAGTCTTCTTAGTAGTGTTCCATGCAAATGCATTACATTTATTCACAAAAGAAGTATGGAAGGAATCTTCATAACTTATGAGTGTGCAATCCCAAGTAGCCTATATACAACTTACTTTAAGATTTCAAATATTCTAGACCCAAGTTATCAATTTCCTTGCTTTTAAAAAAATCTAATTTGTCATATTACTTCCATCATATGTAAATTTCCAAAGTTGTCAAAATTACAACTTTTTTTTCTCAATTTATCTGAATTTGGGCTATACTAACTTCTACTTTTTCTAAGATTTCCTTATAGATCAAAAAATCTTCTTGAGTAAATACTACTAGGCTAAACTTCTTTTTGTTGTTTTGTTTTACTTTGCTTTTTTTGGTCTTATTTTTGAGAGAGAGAAAGAGAACATTCAGGTATGAGCAGGGTGGTTGGCTGTAGAGAGGGGCAGAGGGAGAGGGAGAGAGAGAATCTTAAGCAGGCGCCACTCCAAGAGCAGAGCCAGATGCTGGGCTAATCTCACATCCCTGAGATGGGCCATAGCCTGAGACAAAATCTAGTGTCAGAGACACAACGAACTGAGCCACCCAAGTGTCCCAGAAAAAACTTCTCTTTGAAACTCTGTCTTTTCAGGACGCTTGAATGGCTCAGTTGATTAAGCATCTGCCTTCTTCTCAGTTCATGATCCCAGAGTCCACACTGGGCTTCTTGCTCAGCAGGAAGCCTGATTCTCCCTCTGCCTTTACTCCCCCTGCTTGAGCTCTCTCTCTTTCTCTCTCTCTGACAAATAAACAAATAAAATCTTTAAGGAAAAAAAAAAATCTGCCTTTTCTTCAGGCTTCACTTCACATGCATAAATAAGTTTTTTTCCCCTTTTATTGTTTATACATCACTCAGCTGAAATAATAGCAGTTCTATGTGTTGTTCACCTATTGTTGTAGGGCACTTCAGTCAACTTAGATACATTAAAAATAAACTTCTTTATTAATAGGTAATGAACGAAAGATGAAATGTGGCATCCACAAAACAAACATGGAATTCCTAGGGGCCTACTTATCATCCAGTGAAGTGATTCTAGAAATCAGTTACATAAATTAGAATAATCAAATAATATAAATGGCAGATACTCATGGTTATCTTCACAATAACTAAACCAGAATAAATAAAATAGAATGTCACTCTTTTGAAGGACATTTCATTTGAGAAATTTTTAAAAGATTTTTGAGATAAACCTAAGGAAAAACTGGAACTTAGGTCTTAACCAGATTTGTGATATCAAGCTAAAGGATTCACTGAATAAGTGAATTAATTAAAACAGGTTTGAATACAATAATTTTAGAAAGAAGGTGCAATTACATGTATTTTTAATAAAACTTCCTTTTGATCTATCTTCAAATGAGACCTCTGAGCTTTATTTTAGCAGTAGAGGCCCATTTTCTTCATTAACATTCATTAAGCATCAGTTATTAAAAATCCTAGCTTGCTATTAATACCTGGAAATTTAATTCATTAGTATGAAATTGTCTCACATTTGAAGATCTGCATGTACAGAATCTTAGCTTCTTTAAGGCATGGTTCATCCTATTAGCCTTTACAGGTTTATTACATTAATGATATATTTATTGATAAATGTTTATAGACAAAGGTTTAGATTTAATAGCCATATATGAGTATAAAAATAACCTTAATTTTCACTGTTATATGTAGGTGTCATTTTTTTTTAAAGATTTTATTTATTTATGAGAGAGAGAGTGAGAGAGCATGAGTGAGGGAAGGGGCAAAGGCCAGACTTCCTGCTGGACAGGGAACCCAATGCGGGGCTTGATTCTAGGATCCTGAGATCATGACCTGAGCTGAAGTTGGACACTTTACCAGGATCCCCTAAATGTATGTTTTTTAATTGAACTTGTAAATAGATACAGTGAGAGTGAACTTAAAATATCATAACCACATGGGTAACAGAGAAATTTAACCACATGATCCAAGAAGTAAATTACTCTATGTTTAATTTAGAGACCCAAATTGAATCTTTTTTTAAAAAAGATTTTATTTATTTGACAGTGAGAGAGATCACAAGCAGGCAGAGAGGCAGGCAGAGGGAGAGGAGGGAAAGCAAGCTCCCTGCTGAGCAAAGAGCCTGATGTGGAGCTCGATCCCAGGACCCTGAAACCATGATCTGAGCCGAAGGCCGCGACTTAACCCACTGAGCCACCCAGGCGCCCCCAAATTGAATCTTTGATGTGCTTGACTGCTAGTTGTATTTTATACAGATAAACACAATGACCTTTTCCAAAACTTGAGCAGTAAATAAAAGAGGCTCTGATTTTTATAATATTGACATCCCATGAAAAGTGCTTCTGCATTTCTCTTAACTTTTAGAAAGACTGTTCATTAAAAATATGTAAAATATACAGATAATCACATTGGGAAACAAAATTTACTTAAAACTGTGAAGACTATTTTTTTTTTTGCCTGCATTATGCACTTTTTGATCTCTACACTTCACCTCATCAGCCACACTAATTTATTTTTATTATAAAAAATAAATATATATCTCATAAAACATATAATAAACCAGGCTATTTATTAGCTATCAAAAGTAAAACATGTCTGTAGTAAATAAACACTATTTATCTAATTGTCTACAGTAAAAGAAGGTATCTGTATACTTAACATATTAAATGGTTTAAAAACAACAACATAATAATGGTATTACTGGGGGTTTTTGTATGTGAGGTTCTAAAATTTATATCAAGCTGCCCATAAAGTTATGTTGGTAAACCAATAAAGAGAAAATAAAAGTCCCTTGTTGATACATTTATTTAAATACTGCCAACAGAATGAGTCATAGCAAAACACTTCTGAAAATGTTTTGAATGATATTGGTAATCTAGGGAGGAAAACAAGACAATAAAAAATTGTATTTGCAAGGTTTATTTTTTAATTTGTTTTTATTTAAATTCTAGCTAGTTATCATATATGATAAAATTGATTTCAGATTCAGAATTAAATAATTCATCATTCATATAACACCCAGTGCTCATCCCAACAAGTGCCCTCCTTAATGCCCATCACTCATTTAGCCTACCCCCATCCACCTCCTTCCTTCAACCCTCAGTTTGTTCTCTATAGTTAAAAGTATCTTTCAGTTTGCTTTCCTCTCTTTCTTTTCCCTTTCCCCTACATTCATTTTATTTTCTCAAATTCCACATATGAGTGAAATAATATGGTATTTTTCTTTCCCTGACTGACCTATTTTGCTTAGCATAATATACCCTAACTCCATCCATATTGTTGCAAATGGAAAGATTCATTCTTTTTCATGACTGAGTAATATTCTGTGTGTGTGTGTGTGTGTGTGTGTGTGTGTGTGTAATATATATAGGAGTAACTATTTTTAAAAATCACATGCATCCTGATGTTTACAGTAGCATTATCAACAACAGTCAAACTGTGTAAAGAGCACAAATGTCCATCAACTGATGAATGGATAAAGAAGATGTGATATATATATATCATATCTCCCTCCCCCTGCTTGTGTTCTCTCTCTCACTATCTCTCTATCAAATAAATAAATAAAATCTTTCAAAAACATGACCCACATGTTTAAATTACTTTTTAAAAAAGATTTTATTTATTTATTTGACAAAGAGATCACAAGTAGGCAGAGAGACAGGAAGAGAGAGAGAGGCGGGGAGCAGGATCCCTGCTGAGCAGAGAGCTCGATATCGGGCTCCATCCCAGGACCCTGAGATCATGACCTGAGCAGAAGGCAGAGGCTTTAACCCACTGAGCCACCCAGGTGCCCCTAAATGACTTTTTTAAGTTTGAAAAAGTGCTCCAAATATCTTAGCAATTACCAACAGCACTGAGCATGAGTTTCAGTATATAATAGATGTTATGTGACCATAGAAGTATGGTCCTGGCACAATAATAGATACATAGATCAATGGAACAGAATAGAAAGCCCAGAAATGAACACACAACTATATGGTCAGTTAGTCTTTGACAAAACAGGAAAGGATATCCAGTGGGAAAAAGTCTCTTCATCAAATGGTGTTGGGAAAAGTGGCAAGCACATTCAAAAGAAATTGGACCACTTTTATTACACTATACTCAAAAATAAATTCCAAATGGATTAAAGACCTAAATGTGAAGACTTAAAACCATAAAAATCCTAGACTTAAAACCATAAAAAAAACACAGGCAATAACCTCTTTGACATTGGCCATAGCAACTTCTTACTAGATATTTCTCCTGAGACAAGGGAAGCAAAAGCCAAAATGAGCTACTAGGACTTCATCAAAATAAAAAGCTTCCGCACAGAAAAAAAAAAAAAAATCACAAAACTAAAAGAAAGCCTACAAAATGGGAAAAAGGTATTTGCAAATATCTCATAGAGGGTTAGTATCCAAACTGCATAAAGAACTTAAAAAACTCGACACCCCGCAAAAATGAATAATCCAAATAAAAAATGGGCAGAAGATGTGAACAGACATTTTTCAAAAGAAGATTTATGGATGGACAAAAGACACATGAAAAGATGCTCAACATCACTCATCATTAAGGAAATACACATTAAAACTACTAAGAGATATCACCTCATACCTATCAGAATGGTGAAAATAAACAACACAAGAAAAAACAGATGTTGGTGAGGATGTGGATAAAGGGGAGATCTCATAGACATATGTGTTTTATAAATATGCTCATTAGGTTGGATAGTGATATGAATAGTAGCTATTAATCTCAATTTCTTCCTGACACTGGAAATAAAATGGAAAGGACTACATAGTTCTCTTTTCCATTTCACAGTTGTCTTTGTCCATTAGGGCTGCTATAACAAAATATCACAGTCTGGGTAGCTTATAAACTATAGAAATTTATTTCTGAAAGCCAAAGTCTGAGATGAGAATGCCAAAATGGTCGAATCAGGGCCCTGTTATGTTATGCAAAATCCTCTTTGTATACTTACACAGTAGAAGGGACTGGGGAGTTCTCTGTGCTTTCTTTTATAAGAAATTCTTCTGACCTCTTGACCTATGCATTTCCCAAAGGTCCCACCTCCTAACAAATACCATCACCATTAGGTGATTATAATCACCACCTAAACTATTAAGATTTCAACATATGAATTTGTGAAGAAACAATTTCAAACTATAGCAACAGTTTAAATCAATGCACTAAGTAGTTCTACTTTAACACAAATTTAAGTATATTTGATATAAGCATACAACAATGGTTCTAATAAGCTTAATTTAATTGAACAGTAGCTTTAAGTTCCATAATAAAATATGTAAGAATATTGAGTAGAATGATGGTCAAAGATCACAATTATAGCTTTTCTTGACACTTTGTATAGTATTGTTTATGATGCTACTATTTTTACACTTACCTGCATTTTTTAAAAACACAAATCCACAACACAATAAAGAAAAAGAAAAGTGAGTTTCATCTTAGGTTCATACCTTAGGTAGTGAAATCCCAGCTCAAATATCCAGATTAATTGACACTTAGAATTATTTGTTTAAAAATACCACCAGGACATTTATAATAACTCCACACAGTTATTGGTAGGAAAGATACAAAAATGCCACTTTCCTGTTGATGACTGCTTCAAATTTAAAGATACATTACACTTAGTTTAAGATTAACACATTGACAACACAATAGATGCAAGTTAATTTATAAATATAATATTATTTTCATTTTCCAAACATCAGAAGTTTGATTTTCATACCAGACTGAAGTTTTAAATTGAGAACTTGAGTGAAATTCATGTTTATTTTATCAACAAATTTTCATGGTACTATTTGCACTTCACACTATGTAAACCATATAATGATTCAAATATTTCATATCCTACTTTCAGGGGTAGTAACGTTATGCACCCAAGAGTGTGCATTTGATTTAAACTGCAATTGAACATATTTGAGAAACAATCTGTTATAGAATCTCATGTACAATTTCAATGTTGAAAACTTCTGTTCTGAGGAAACTTTATACTTTATAGGGCCACCACTTCAAACATTCAAACATGAGGAAAGTTTTAAAAACCTGATGCCAGTACTGGTAAGTGCAGGATGTGTCACTTATTTCTTTGAAGTTGATATGTGTGCGTGTGTGTGTGTGTGTGTGTGTGTATAGAACTAGTTCTACTGTTAACAAAGAAGAAGACAAGATAAGAAGTAGAGTTGGTAGCATTGAGATTCCAACAAATCCATTTGAAATGACCATGAAATTGAGGGGTAAATGATATTTTGACTCTAATATTGAAATATTTTAATTATTTTTTTAAGATTTTATTTATTTATTTGACAGATCACAAGTAGGCAGAGACAGGAAGGGAAGCAGGCTCCCTGCTGAGCAAAGAGCCCGATTTAGGGCTCTATCCCAGGATGCTGGGATCATGACCTGAGCTGAAGGCAGAGGCTTTAACCCACTGAGCCACCCAGGTGCCCCAAAAGGTTTAAATTATTTAATGTAAAAAAAATTCATTTGTAATAAGAGTTTTTAAAACATTATGAAAAGCATGTGTCTGTGCCTTGAGGTAATAATGAACATGAAACATCCAGATACTCATTTATTTACCAATACATATTCTGAATGCTAGTTATGTACAAAATACTCATTTGATACTATTAGGATAAAAAGCTCAATCAACCATACACATCTCCAGTAGAGATTGTAAGTAAGTAAGGGAGGATATAAACCTACATAAATGTAATACAAAGGAGAAAAAATGTCTTAACAGCAGATTGACAGATAAAATGTTGTGGAATTTCCAAGAAAAGAGAAATATTTATATTTGAGAGACTGGGAAATATTTAATTGAGAAATTTACACTTGAAACCAGGAAAGAGAGAAGTTTGTTGAATCATGGGGAAATGGGTAGTAAAAATTATTTAAGTCTATGGAGCAATAATTAGAAAATATACAGCAACAAAATATTTGGTCCAGACAGAGAAATAATAGATTGCCATATGTTTAATAATAGAATATATATGTTTTCTCCCAGGAATTGTCTTGAGGTCCAGCACAACATATATTATAACTGAAATACTTACAATTCACAAACCTAAATCATCCCATTTTTATGAAATAACTTATATCTTTTTTAAATGATATTAAAGAGGTAAATGAAACTTTGTTAACTGAGGATATAGAAAATCCTAAAATTGAGCACCTGGGTGGCTCAGCTGGTTGAGCGACTGCCTTTGGCTTAGGTCATGATCCTGGGGTCCTGTAATTGAGTCCAGCCTCGGGGTCCCAGCTCCATGGGGAGTCTGCTTCTCCCTCTGACTTTCTCGCCTCTCATGCTCTCTTTTACTGTCTCAGGTAAATAAATAAAATCTTAAAAAAAAAAAAAACTAAAATTGGTTTTGCATATTATCCCCATTATATTCACAAATTATGAAAGCATGTATGACCACAAATAGATACCAGACATTTTAAAGTATTAAAAATATTTTAATATTTATTAAAATATTAAATTTATTATTTCTTTTATATTTATTATTTATTATTTCTTCCTAGGCCAAATACTTCCTTGTTGCTGTGTGCAATGAAAGAGAGAAAGAGATTATAGAAAAGATTTTTAACAACATTTTATTTCACATATCTCTTACACAGGTAAAAATAATAATTGGATATTTTCCTTGATGTTAAGGTCTCATAAAAAGAACACTGGATTTTTGTCTCAAATGTTTATATCTCAACTGTTTGTATCTCAAATGTTTATATCTCAAATGTTTAAAATGTATAGGTATTTCAAATTAATTGTTTTTGTTATATATGGATATTCATGTTCATGTTTCTGTGTTTTTATAGTTCTTCACCATTTGAGTCAACTCTTGAAAGATAAATGAATGTTAACTAATTGGAAATTGAATAAAAACTTTAAAAAAATGGATAATTACATCACTGCATTTCTTGAGAGATAACCTCATAATAGCTCAAATTTATTAGTAAAGCAAAATGTAAGATTCAGTTTTAAATACTGCAGTCATATAAAAATCTTTGATCAAAAAGAAACATGCAGAGTTGTTGTTTTGTTATATTAGCGCCTTAGAAAATCCTATCTAAGAAAATGTATTTACTAACTAGTAATTCTAAAAATAATTGCATTAAATTTGATCTCATGAAGAATTCATAAGATCTAATTTAACATTATTTCTGTTTTTCAAATGCAAGTTTTTTCATGCTGGTTTATAATGAGTTTGCAAAATAGAAATAATAAACTAATATAAATTCGCATTTGAAATTAAAGTCTGAAATAATGGCTTAGGATAGTAAAAATATAACATTTTATAACTATCTTGAAAGAGCTTTTGTACATTTTTGGCCTTTTGTTTGTTTGTTTGTTTGTTTGGTTTCTTGTTCCGTACTGAAACAAGTACTAAAACTGAAAATACATAGATTGGTTTCTTTGGGGAAATTTATGTATCATTGTTTTTAAAATAACATGGCTTCTATAAAAGGTCAGGAAAAGCAAAATGACTCCATTTTACATTAATTTATTTTTTTACATCAATTGTTCAACAAAAATTATCAAAAACATGTTACTTTGAAGTATTTTTTTCTAAATCAAATTATTTTGTTTCTTCAAGATAGTCTTTAGACTCTTCAATATAGTTCTTAGTTTCTCCAATATAGTCTTTAGTTTCTTCTGTATAGTCTTGAGCTCTCAGAGCATTTTCACATGTCTAGAGGACCCAAATGAAAATGATGTCTCACTTTCTGAAGTTTCCTTATTTCCTTCTTTCCCTCTGCCTTTAAAAATTTCTTCCTATCAGATCCTCTAATCTTTCCACCTTGATGACTTTTATTTTGTCCTGATTAGATTCAGGTTGCAAACAACTGCTTAGGATACATTATTAATGTAGTACAATTCAGAAAAATATTCTGGAGTTCTGTACTATGCAAACACCTAGAAGATATCACATGACTGCCTATTGGGTTTTTAAGATAATTCTATGACTCTCACACAAAGAACACTAACGCATGTTCACACTTAACTGGACATCTTCACTACCACCGGGAGTGGCATCATACCTTTATAGAGATCATCACACATTTATACATCTACTATCATGCTTATATGGCTAAGACAAGTTTTCATAAATCCCAGATTGAGGAAAAGAAAGAAATCTCAGTAAATGAAGTAAAGAAGTCATGTTATATGAAATATTAATTATGCCATCAGAAGTGACCTTGATAAATTTTTAGGTGCAATCAGTCTTCTGTCGGGGACCGCCTCCGGCCGGGAAAGTCCCCACCATTACACGATGGCACTTGGCTCACTGCCAGCAAAATACACTGCAAGTGAACAACAAACTTTCTGGTGAAGCCCGCCTAAAGGAGGACATAGTCATTGGCTATTTCAAATTTAATCAGCATAGTAACAGGAATCTCATTGGCTCTCCCCATTGCTTGGCTCCTTATTGGTCACCCTGCTCGCTGATTGGTCATGTAAACATATATAAGTGTGTAGACTTGCGGAAATAAAGAGAGAGATGATACATCTGAACCGGGGCTTCTTGTCGTCCTTGCGGGTCGAGGGCAACAGTCTTCTTGTCTGTAATTCTTCTGAGGTGCAACATTGATTTCTATAGCCTTTTCTAGTAGAAAATGAATTTTAAATTGTGCCAATAGTAGTTGGCACAGAGTTTTAACAAATGAGTGGATGTCTCCACATTTTTTACTTGAATTCTCATTGTGCCTTTCTTAAAGTTATATTTTTATTCCTTAGTTAGAAAACCAAAGGAACTGGTCCTCAAGGTTTTCATTTTTGTTGTTGTGTCTTGGGGGTTTTCTTGTTTGTTTCATTTTTGTAATCTTTGCATTTTCCCTCTTTTGAGGATATGGTGAGAGAGTTCGATATAACCTTGTAAAAGTTGAGGAAATCACAATTAAATAGTCCTCTAAGATATGTTTCAGGCTGTCCCCATGTTTCTCAGAGAATCCATAAGGGTTTGAATGCAAAACTGTTAATGTTTCATAACATCATAAAACATTAAAACTAGAAGGGATCAGAAAGATAATTTTACGCCTTTCCTTTGTTTTATCTGAAAGAAAACAGTTTCAAAATGACACAGTCTAACCCAGTCACAATGTCTGTTAGCAACGGAAGCTATACAGAAACCTAGACCTCCTGATCTAACATAACTTTCTGCAACTAATTGGATATGAAATCTTTCATATGTCATAGTAGTGATGGTGCAATAATACATCATCTACCTTGATTAATGACCATGATGAAAGGCCTGCTTAACACAACGGAAATAAATGTAGCAAGCGGATTTATTAAATTTTAAAAGCTGTAAAATCTGTCTGTGCTTTGCATTAGTGCAACTATGATCTTATTAATGTTATATTTACCAAGTCTATAATACCTGATTATTTTCACTGGTCATGAAGAAAAAAAAAACCCAAAAACTCAAAGATGAATAATTATGTTGAAAAAGTGTGTAGTTACAGAGAAAAAAGTAGTTCATATGTCAGAGAAAAGTGTGTCCATGTTGTGTGCATGTGCATGTTGAATTTACATGTGTAATATAGGAAAACTCTCCCCATATGTCCATTTGGAAATACTGAAAGAATAAAAAGTAAAGAGGGACTAAAAAGATATTATTTGGTTCTTTAAAGTGAAAGTGATATTAATTTTAGACATTTATAAGAGCTTGTTAACATTTACAACTAATTATAATGGCATCTAATTTTTTATTATAGCTTTTATTTTTCAAAAATCTTTATTTTATAATCACCATCTTATTTTGTTCCCACAACAGTTGTGTGAAATAATCAAATAAGATTTTATTTTCTCCATATTACTGATAAGAAAAAAAGATCAAGTGGTTAAGTCATTTTCCCAAACAAATAAACTAGGTTGTTTAGATGCTTGACCTATAATCATCTAGAATATATCAAATTAACAGTTTCATTCATTTTCAATACCAAATTCTTTATAAAAACACAACCACCTGTAACTCACATAATATGAATATCTGTTTACTGTTGTTTATTAAAAAACCTCCATAGTTGGTTTATCTATTCCATTTCCTCTATTCCCAAGAAACCTTCCTTAAAAAACAACTTTCACCCTGAATTTATATCAAATGTATTTTTTTTAAATTTTATTTATTTATTTATTTGACAGAGAGAGATCACAAGTAGGCAGAGAGGCAGGCAGAGAGAGAGAGAGGAGGAAGCAGGCCCCCTGCTGAGCAGAGAGCCCGATGCGGGACTTGATCCCAGGACCCTGAGATCATGACCTGAGCCGAAGGCAGCAGCTTAACCCACTGAGCCACCCAGGCACCTTATATCAAATGTATTTTAAATAGCACACTGCTACTTACAAAATATAGCCAAACAACCTAAAGTCCTCCTCCATGCAATCTGAGATTAATATAATACATGAAAATAGAACTGATCATAAAAGCAGGAAATATCAGAATATACCAAGTCCGGCTAATTCTGGGCAAATATGACACCCTTAACATATCTTTGTGGGAATTACTAATAAGATGATTTTATTATAAAAATACCTGTCACTCCAAAATCAATTCTTATTCATATATATAGTTAGTCCATGCAGTCAATGATAGAACTTGGGTTGGCTGTACTGTATTAATCCCAGTTTATACTGTGACCATAGCAAGTCAGTGTTCTCACTAAGATGTGTCTCTGTAGCCATGTTTAATTGTTCTGCATGAGGGCACACTGCATTATCACGACTCAGAAACCTTTTTATTGTTACTCTCTAATTTCTTAGATCATCATGACTATAGGTTATGAATTCTTTTTCTCTCTACCTTAATGACACCTTATTTCTGTATTTCATTATAGAAGCTTTAGTTTAAACAGTTGTACTCCTTGGCCTAGTATAAGCCACCTCCCTTTCAGCAGTGATCTTCTCCAAGCCATCTCCATTGCTCTGGAATATGTGATTTCATAATATTCATTGAAAATGCTAAATTCAATCAGGTGCATTCATTAGGACACAAGCTTTACATTTTTAATGTGACTTCCCAGCAATGCTATTCACCTTGACAATACTTTATGCAGATTCACAGCTTTTACATTTACTTTTGGGAATTAAGACACTTATGCTTTCAGATATTAAATTTCTCATCTGATATAAATCAAAACAATTATCTAAAATCTAATTTAATCTGAATCTCCTCTTACCAGTTCAGGCCTGTCTGGCAAAAGACTGAAATTATTGAAAGAATCATTACTGACCACAATGTTATTAAACTAGAACTCAAGAACAACAAGATAAGTAGAAAATATATAACTGCATGAAAGTTTTAAGAAAAGACTGTGGACTCTGAGAAACAAACTGAGGGTTTAGGAGGGGAGGAGATTAAGAGGTTGGGTGAACCTGATGGTGGGTATTATGGAGGGCACGTGTTGCATGAAGCACTAGGTGTGGTGCATAAACAATGAAATTTAAACACTGAAAATTTTTTAAAAAATTAAAAATATAAATAATCATGAATAATACAAGAAATTAAAAAGGAAATTAAAACATGTTCAACTTTTCAAACAACAAAATATTCATTAAGATAACAGGGTATATGGCAAGATTTCGTTTCTTTTGATGGCTGCATAGTATTCCATTGTGTATATATACCACATCAACATGGATGGAACTAGAGCGTATCATGCTTAGCGAAATAAGTCAAGCGGAGAAAGACAACTATCATATGATCTCCCTGATATGAGGAAGTAGTGATGCAACATGGGGGCTTAAGTGGGTAGGAGAAGAATCCATGAAACAAGATGGGATAGGGAGGGAGACAAACCATAAGTGACTCTTAATCTCACAAAACAAACTGTGAGTTGCTGGGGGGAGGGGTTGGGAGAAGGGGGGTAGGGTTATGGACATTGGGGAGGGTATGTGCTTTTGGGTAAATTGGAAGGGGAGGTGAACCATGAGAGACTATGGACTCTGAAAAACAATCTGAGGGGTTTGAAGTGGTGGGGGGGTGGGAGGTTGGGGTACCAGGTGGTGGGTATTATAGAGGGCACAGCTTGCATGGAGCACTGGGTGTGGTGAAAAAATAATGAATACTGTTTTTCTGAAAATAAATAAATTGGAAAAAAAAAAGATAACAGGGTATAATCAATAGTCTTCATTGCACAAAAATTAACCAGTTAGAAGATACAATTGTAGGGAAAGATAATTTACAATAGAAATAAAGAAGACAAATATAATTAGGGGGAAGCTACTATAACAAAAAAATTGTGCAAACATGTAAGGAAAACTCTAGGACACTCTTAGTAAATACACATGTAGAATTAAATAGAAATATACTTTTGTAGATTACTAAATGTTATAAAGGTTTAAGTTCCAGTGTTGAAAAATTTTATGGACCTACACAAATTAATACTACTCAATATAGACAAATAAATATGTAAGAATAGTTTAAAAAAAGACAAGAAATATACAACTAGGACTAACCCTATCAAATATTAAAACAGATTATAAATAACATGATGAAAAACTAAAAAAGAAAGAAAGAAAAGAAGCAGATTATAAATGGTGGAGTTGTATTTTCCAGAATAAATTTCTGATGTCAAATAGGAAAGTAAAATTACACCATCACATATACTTCCAGTTATGGATATTGCAGGGTAGACATTTATATAGAAAACATTAATGGCTCCTCTAACACTTCATTAGTCCTGTTTTCTCCATGGCAGTTAATTAAATATTTGATTATTTTTTTCTGATCTTTTAATATTTTTCTTTAAAAATTCTAAGTAACTCTTGAGTCCCGAGAAATTACTTGGATAGATTAACAGACTGTGTGATGGTCTCACTTATGACTATGGGGTAGGCACAGGTAATGGGTAATAAAACAAAAATGATTTTGTTTTGGACAGATTAAATTTGAGATTGTCCTTAAAGAATCCAAGTAGAATATAGCAAATACAGTTCTATATACTATAAGTGTGAGGTTTAGAAGAGAAATTATGTTAGAGATTAACATTTTGTGGTCATCATTTCAGAAGCAGTATATAAAACTGGACATGAATGAGATAACTAAGGGATTCCATTACAGAGAAAAATGAGAACTGAAATTACACCCTGGACAATTCAGCATTTTGTGGTTGGGAAAAGTAGAAAAAGCTAGCAAAAGATAATGAGAAGTAAGAAGAAGAAAACTAGGAGAGTATGATATTTCAATGCAATTCCTACTTCAATACTATACTTTTTCTGGAGCTTTTCTTTCTGTACATAATAAAATGGATAACTCTTCTTTCTCTGTCTCTCTCTCTCTGTCACATCCTTCCACCATAGGTGTCTATGTATGTGAGTATGTCTGTGCACGCAATCAATGTAGATGTTAATGTGTCACAATCAAAAATGTTTTATAACTACTCTACAATGCTTACTTGCTAAATCTTGCATAATTTCTCTGTTAGCATGGAAACTTTTATAACAGTCACTAAATGAGTTGAATATATTCTTCTTTTATTACTTTATGCTCAATTTTCCCCTTACTAGATACTGGAGTTAAATGAACACTGTTGGATAATCCTGATACATCGCTCCATTTTCATTTCATACATAAGCATGCACCTAACTAGAAGGTTATTTTTATTGTTTTTTTCTTCATTTGTTTATGCCACAGGCCAATCTCCTTCAAAGTATACTTGCTTTTCCTTTTTTGTATCATGGCATAAATGTCAAATGTTCTTGCTACTTGTGTCTAAGTTGATTATGTCTTTCAGAAAAGACATTTTAAGTATTAAGTTCGTTTGAATTTATTTTATACAACAAGCATGCTATTGTGTCTTTAGAAATAGAAAAACTATATTCATATTCTATGTATTAATATATCATTGTTTTCCAAGATTGATCATTTGGGCATAGTTTGCAATAGATACAATATTCAAGATCCCTTAAAAATAATGTGAGTCTTCACAAATTATGCCATACCCACACCAACTAATATTCTCAAATCATTGATGTTTATCAAAGGACATCATGAAATTGATTCAGGAAAAATCCACAACAGAAAATATATGTCTCAAGGAAGAAAATTATCTTGTGACAATTTCTCTGAAGCACCTTAAAAATCTTGCTCCAAAGAAAATATGACTTTTATTACTAATTTTATATGAGTACTATATGAGTATATTAATTATATTATATTATGGCATGTATTGTAATATATTGCATGTATTATATATAATATGTATTGTATAACATGTATAATATGTATGCATGCATTATAATATACATACATTTTAATAATATAATTATTAATTGTAACTATAAAACTATGGCTTATAATTAAGATCAAATTAACTTTTTCATTAGAAAATTTGTGTTTATTTGCATAATTCCATTTTTAATTGTAATTTATATACCTATAGGTTTCTCTTTTATATATTTAATGCTGAAATATTTTTATTTATTTATTAAGATTTTATTTATTTATTTGACAGAGAGAGTGAGAGAGATCACAAGCAGGCAGAGAGGCAGGCAGAGAGAGAGGAGGAAGCAAGCTCCCCACTGAGCAGAAAACCTGATGCTGGGCTCAATCCCAGGACCCTGGGATCGTGACCTAAGCCGAAGGCAGAAGCTTAACCCACTGAGCCACTCAGGTGCCCCCTGAAATAATCTACATAGATGGTAGTTTAGTATTAAATGGAAATGAAGGTAAACAGTCACTAAGATTAGCAATCAGGATTCCTAGTTTTTTTGTAGCCATAAATGCTTCTATTTGTATGTCTACATTTTGACATACATATTATATCATATAATTTCAGAGGGTATTTTGGGGAGTGGGAGCAGGAACACATTAGTTAAAATGGGTCTAAATATATAGATACTTTATTTTTTTATAAAATTGATAGTCATTGAATATATATTACATGTAAACAACAGTATCTTTTATATGAATATGAATAAAACATGGTCTCTGAGTTCAAGAACATCAAAATTAGGGGAATAATCAATGTATGTAATGAATCACATCTCATAGGTATTAGGCCTGTGCCAGTAATACCGACAGAGGCAAAAATAATTAGTTCTTTCTTTGACATTTGGAATGGATTCCAAGAAAAGGCAGGTCATTAAAATGAGTGTCATTTCACTAGTTTGAAAGAGACAGAAGGAAAATGTGAAAGACCATGAGTCAAAGCAGATATACAAATAAACAGAGACAATGTTTTCTTTATGTTTTTATCATTATGGACTAATATAGTTTGGAGGCATTAAACAAGTATTAAATAGAAGTTGAATGTATTAAGTTTGCAGGCTCACTAAGACAGAAATAGATGGAAAACATTAGGAGGGGAGTTGGTAGAATGAATGTTGAAATGACATGAGACTTAAAGTAAATTAGGGAGAGGATTTTATTGTTATTAAACTCCATTATGGGGCTCCTGGATGGCTCAGTTCTTAAGCATCTGCCTTAGGCTCAGGTCATGATCCCAGTGTCCTAGAATGGAGCCTGACATGTGGCTCACTGCTCATCCGGGAGCTTGATTCTCCCACTCCCTCTGCCCGCCACTCCCCTGCTTGTGTTCACTCTCTCTCTGTCACATAAATACATAAAAACTCTTAAAAAAAAAATACAGACTCTTTCCTGTAGGCAATGTGAAGTTTTAAATGGTTTTGAAACTGGAAAGTTTTATATTGTGCTTTACAATATTGCTATCAATAAAATATTTAGAAAAAACAAGTGACAACATGGGTTGCATAAAAAAAGCAAGGACTTTATGTGTAAAATAGGCTATTAGAACCTCCAGTGTGAGAATAGGACAGAGTAGATAGGAGGAAGGTGGAGAAGAATAGAGTCAGTAGATATATTTTGAGAGAAAATCAACAGATTTTTGTCTAAAACGTTGAGTTCCTTTAATTTAATAAACACTTTATTAATCTTTATAATATGCAAGAAAATACAATCTACAGCAAATGGATAAGATTCAACCACTATTCTTAAGGAACTAAAAATCTATTAAAAAATTATGAGTCATCAGTTGGTTAAGCATCTGCCTTCAGCTCAGGTCATGATCCCAGGGTCTTGGGATCCAGCCCCGAGTTGGGTTCCCTGCTCAGTGGGGAATCTGCCTCACCCTCTCTCTCTACCCCTCTGCCCCACTCATGTTCTCTGTCTCTACTCTCTCTCTTGTGCTCTCTCAAATAAATAAATAAAATTAAAAAAAAATTATGAGCCAGAAATCTCAAATTATATTCTAAATTCACTTCAGTCAGCTATATTCCAATCAAGGCATTTCTATTTTGAGGCCTTTTAGAATGCATATTTTTCTTTTAATTATATTTCCATTACATACCTGTTCCTTAAATTATATCTATAATCCTTTAAAAATGCAGGAACATAATAATGAATACTGCCTTGTTCTTATAGCATATAAAGTAATATACCATAAAATGTCATATATATCCACAAAGTAATAGAAAATACATAATTAGGGGCACCTGGGTGGCTCAGTGGGTTAAAGCCTCTGCCTTCAGCTCAGGTCACGATCTCAGGGTCCTGGGATCGAGCCTGGCATCAGGCTCTCTGCTCAGTGGGGAGCCTGCTTCCCCTCTCTTTCTGCCTGCCTCTCTTCCTACTTGTGATCTCTGTCAAATTAAAAAAAAAAAAAGTCTAAAAAAGGAAATACATAATTAGTCCAATTGTGCAAGGGAAACAAATCAGATAATGGTTTTTGAGGGTTTTTTTCTTTATGCACACTTTAGTGAATACTCTTATTATTTTTAAACACCATATAGGAATGGTATCACTTACATGCAAGAGGTTAGAATATTTGAAAAATGTTTGTGTGTATATGTATATATAGTGGAGATTATATATATATTTCTGATATAAAATATGTCTGTATACCAAAATATAAAATGCTAGTTTTTATTTTTTTCCCTGAGCAACATTTTAGTAAATCCAAGCAAATGTGAATTTACAATATGAAAACTGGAGAATTTTTAGTTTTTTTGATAATTTATATTCAGATAATTATCTATGTAAACCACAGATTTCTATAATGAATAATGCATTGGCATTTCTACCATTTAAACACATGCTAGTTATTTGTTAGTTCTAGAATAGGCTCTTTACAAGTCTTTCTCAGGACCTGTTGTTTTATGTGTAGGGAAAAGACATTAAAATTTGATTTTATTGGAAATTTGATTTTTATATTCCTATTGTATATCAGCTAAATCAAAAAAATATATATATATGACATTAAAATAATGAACTTCTTGATATTCTCTTCTACACAACACTGTCAGTAACTTTTGTCTTTCTTTCTAAGGATTTGCATTGTAATGATTCTATAAATCTTTCTTAACTCCTGCAAGGATGGTTGATCTTTAGAATGCCATTGAAAATGAATTTGTGGGACAGGTAATTCCTATGTGGCAAACCTATTTGCACACTGCCATCATCATGCAATGACAAGATATAAAAACTGTCAGAGCAATTCATGTGAAGAACATCACACCAAATAACATCATAGAGGACCATGTAACCAATAACACATTTTTCCTGATCTCTTTTATGCTACACATGTAATAAATTATTCACCTGATTGAATACTATAAAATCTACATTTTATTCAAACCATGCCATGTGTTCTTCTAAACAACACACACACACACACACACACACACACACACCCCACAAAGTTTCTAGTACATTAAGCTCTAGTAAGAAGAAATATGAGACACAGGCAGAACCAGAGACTCCCCAATAGAGACAAACCTTTATTAACCCATGGCACCACGGTAGTTCTAGCCAGCAATTCCACAGACACTTAAATCTAAATTAGTTAATGGTCCTTGTCAACAGCCTGCAGTTCTAGGGATGCCGCAAAGTATTTTCTTTCCTCCAGTCACAGAAACCCTTGCCTAGAATGAAGGATATTGAGGAAGGAGGGCATGTGTCATCAATGAAATATATTGGATCTCTAATGTACATCTCCTAGAAACCATTATTAATCCCAAGTTTCTCAGCCTGAAAATGTAGTAGCTGCCAAAAGGAAATAGTAGTAGTGGCAGTTAGAGCAATCGAGGCTTAAAAGGTAAATGTCATTCAGGCATGGACAATTGGTAGCTAGAGCTCAAACTAAAATGTCTACCTCTTACTACAAGCCTATTTTAAAACAAAACTAAATTTCAAAAAATGCAGTGACTTTATTACATTGCAGAATCTAGTTACAGGTGTCGACCTATTGAAAAGAAAATATTTATCTCCTGTGTAATCTTGAGCAAGTTACTGAACATTTTTGGCCCCCGTTTCCTCTTCTCTAAAATGAGGATTTAATGCATTAGTTATAAGATTGTTGTGAGTAAATATTTTATGTATTTTTAAAGTCCTTAGTGCTTGGCACATAATGGGTATGACAAATGCATTGTAAATAAATTAAACAGAGTTGAGAGAGCTAATCAGAAAATTTAGTTCAAGTAACTGTTTAAGTTCTAGCATGCACTAGATTCTAGCCCTCTCATTTACAGGCTCAAGGTTCTCAAACAAATTGCTTAACCTTGGTAAAACTCATCTGTGAAATGGAAATACTTCTTGTCTCAGCGAGATAACTCTGAGAATTAAAGGTCAAGTACCTGTAACAGAGCAGATTGAATAAAACAGATATGCAGCATGGAAGAGATAATATTATTTCACCTTCTATTCTTACTAATTAGTAGAGAGTTTATCTCTAGGTTACTTTCCCCTTGTTATCCTTGTAACCTGTGTTGTGGAGATATGAATACATACAAATCCTTATGTTCAAATATTAGATGTATGTGTCTGTATATACATTGTTGAGATAATCTTAGGTTACCAATAAATTAAAAGTCACATAATTTCAAATACCATAGTGTAAAAATCCAATGACTCTTATTGTAGTAAAAAGAAGTGAGGTAGGTTTAGAATCTGGTGGAACTGAATACAAAACATGACAATCCATTCTAGGTTGTTGTGTTCTTTTGGTTTTTTGTTTGTTTGTTTTGTTTTTTATCTTAGCATTTTAACCCTGTAATCCTTATCAGTATGTTTCAAAAAATTATATCCAATGCTTATTATGTGTCAAGATACATGATGAAGACATAAAAGACACAGATCCTACTTTATAAGGAAATTTAATAAGGTAAAGGAACAGTGAACAAATACTTATGCTTAACTATTATAAATGCTAGAGAGAATGCATAGAGAGGGCTTTAATCAAGGCAGGGGCTAAGGAGATTAAGAATGTGGTTAGGTATTTAGGGAGGTAAAATCTTAGCTAGACTAAGAAAGCTGAAATTAACTAGGTGCCAAATGTCAGAAGACTATTCTTTGAAGATGGAGCCATCTGTCCAAAAGGCATAAAAATATATGTAGAAGATAGCACTTTAAAAATTGCAAATAGACCCATATGCATAGAGTACAAGGATAGATATGTTGAAAGGGAGTGAAAGGATGTCACGATAGGTAATTTGGAATTAATATTTAATGCTGTAGGAAGCCACTGATAGATTGTGAACAAGAAGTGAGAGTTTCAGAAAATCACTTGGATGGTATAGTGAATGTGTTTGATGCTGTGCCCAGGTAGCTTTTTCTGAGCAGTTGAGCCTATTCCCTCTTAGAACTGTTGCTGCTGCTATCTGTGTTAGCTACTCAAAGCTCAGAGTTGTTCCTTTTTAAAAATTGCTCTCAACCGTGGTGACCTGCTACACTCAGAATTTTATGCTCCCTCAGCCCAAAGGGGCTCCATAGGCAAAATGACTGACAGACATAGAGAACTACAAGGTTGACCCCTGGGAGCCTTACCCCTGTAGAATAGTTAATTCTTTAGAACAGCCTGAGGGTTGAAGGTAGGCTTGAGCAGAGACCACATCCTGGTTTAGCTTTTCTCTCCTGCTTTATTCAGAATCCATCATTTCCCTTCTCTAAATAATATACCCTCAGTGAGATATTTGTACAAGAATTTCCAAGAAAGAATTTGTTTTTAGAGAATCCGACCTAAATTTTATGTATAGGATGGGCCAGAATGGAAGACAAAAAAATTACAGAGAAGAGTTAATTCTAAAATCCAAGTACTTACTGAGTTCTTATAAAGGTGAGAAATAATAAGGATCAGAATAAAGGCATAGCATTTAAATAGAGAAGATAGGTAAAATTACCAGGGTTGTTGAAGGCTGAATTGATAGGACCAAGAGATACGGACTAAGGGAGAAAAATATATAGAATAGGTGTCTGCACTGGGGAGAGAAAATGAGATCGAGGGTGAGATAGAAATATATAAAGTCAAACAAGAAGCTCCTACAGTAACAAATAAAAATAATGGATTATGTGAATTGACGTGTGGGATTAACTCAGCTTTCTGTTTTCATACTATCCAAGTTGGAAAAGAGTATAAGAGAACAGAGCAAGTGGAGGAAATTTGATAGAGGAAGAGCTTATGGATTAAGTTTTGGATGTGTCCAGAAGAAAGTTGAAAATTCTGGACTGGACTTGAGAAAATTGACTCAGTATATTAATCTGCAATGAGAAGGCACTTAGCCATACTTGGGGAGAAATTATTCTACACTATATGCAAAAATATCAAGCCCTATCCCTAACACATATACCCAATAAGTGTCAATTTCCCCTTTTCATTCTCACCCCCTTATTCCTGTGATTGCATCTGATCATGCATTGACAAGATGAAAATTCTGCTACCAGTTTGCACCGTTTGACTTATTTCCTAATATCAGTGTTCTTGAACTTGCTGTTTGTTACTGCTCAGTTTTTCCTTTGAGGGATCATCTATCTACTTCCAAACTAAGGACTCTATTGGCCTCAAGCCCTCTTGCTTTACTATTACCTGATCCTTTCAGCCAATTCACTACAGGATTCCTTTGTATCCCATCAATGACCAATAAACTATTTGCCTACCTATCAAATATGATCACTTTGCCAATGTACCCTATGCTAAGCTTCAATCCCAAATTCTTTGTGTGAGTGGGTTAAGAGGGAGGAAAACTTGTCATTTTCTGTGAAATTACCTAGTTTGTCACCACTAAAATTTTACATCCTGGATGCTGTTTGTTAGCTGAGAAACAAGGCAAACTATAATAGATATTTAACTTTTTTTTTAGTCCCTTAATATAAAGAAAAGGAAACCAGGTCCCTGATGAATAATTAGTTTATTTAAAGTGCACGTGTTAGCTCATACGGGAAAAAAAAAAAAAAAGAAGAAGAAGGTAGACTGTTATCTGTATATTCAGATTCCTATAGCTTCCTATTTGGCTATTTTGATGTCATATAAATGTATCGTGGCCACAACTTCTCATAGGGAAGATCCAACTCCAACGGCAACAGTTCAGGCCAAAATGGCTTGTGGACTGTATAGAGACAGTAAATTGAAGAAATATATAGAACATATGAGCCAAAGAGACTGCTCAATTAAACAAACAGTAGCCAAGTCTAGTTTAAGAGATCCTAGGCAACTAGAACATGTACCATGCTGCCTCTTATAATCTAGACCAGATGTCATGCATTTCTCTTTCAGGCCAAATAATTAAAGGCAGAGACTGAAACTAGAACCTGAGAGAGAACTGGGAAGAGATTGGGACTAAGATGGTTAAAAAAAATCTATCCTGGGGCGCCTGAGTGGCTCAGTGGGTTAAAGCCTCTGCCTTCTGCTCAGGTCATGATCTCAGGGTCCTGGGATCAAGCCCCGCATTGGGCTCTTTGCTCTGCGGGGAGCCTGCTTCCCCCTCTCTGTGCCTGCCTCTCTGCCTACTTGTGATCTCTCTCTCTGTGAAATAAATAAATAAAATCTTTAAAAAAAAAATCTGTCCTTCTGCTCATAAAGTAAATATGCTCATAAAGCCTTGTTCATCTTCCATGTGTACGTGCATGCGTGCACACACACACACACACACACACTACACAAGATCCACCTGGAAGAGATATCTATTTATATTAACAAAAACTTGCCATGCATTTGTAATTTATATCTTTCAGAATAGGCTACAGCAATAGTTTCCAAAGGTCAAAAAAATGTTTTTATTATTTTTTACCTATGACTAATAATAAGAAATATACTTACATCATTACACAGCATGAGGGCACAGACTTTTACATGCCAATAAAATTGAAATAAAAATTATATTAGTAATCCTATTTTTATTTTATTTTCCTTTCTTTCTTCTTTTTTCTTTTTCAATATTCACCCTCTGTCCTTTACTACCTACCTTTTCATTTTTTTCTCCTTCTTTCTCCCTTTCTTTCTTCTTTCCTTCTTTCTTTCACAATTTGTTCTTTCTTTTATTATCTTATTCATTTTTTTCTTTCAATTAAACCAACTAAATAAATTTCATAACAGATGTGGTATATATACACAATGGAATACTATGCAGCCATCAAAAGAAACGGAATCTTGCCATTTGCGACAACATGGATGGAACTAGAGCGTACCATGCTTAGCGAAATAAGTCAAGCGGAGAAAGGCAACTATCATATGATCTCCCTGATATGAGGAAGTAGTGATGCAACATGGGGGCTTAAGTGGGTAGGAGAAGAATCCATGAAACAAGATGGGATAGGGAGGGAGACAAACCATAAGTGACTCTTAATCTCACGAAACAAACTGTGGGTTGCTGGGGAGAGGGGGGTTGGGAAAAGCGGGGTAGGGTTAAGGACATTGGGGAGGGTATGTGCTTTTGGGTAAATTGGAAGGGGAGGTGAACCATGAGAGACTATGGTCTCTGAAAAACAATCTGAGGGGTTTGAAGTGGTGGGGGGGTGGGAGGTTGGGGTACCAGGTGGTGGGTATTATAGAGGGCACGGCTTGCATGGAGCACTGGGTGTGGTGAAAAAATAATGAATACTGTTTTTCTGATAATAAATAAATTGGGAAAAAAAAAAAGAAAAAAAATGCGTCATGACCTTCATGAAGAAAAACACTATTCTGGGGAAATGACTAGACATAAAGTAGCATTTTTTACTTGATAACCAGGATTGAGAATTGAGAAAACCATGGAGTAGCTAGGAATACAAAGGGAATTTTAAAAAGTAGGTTTGGGATAAAGACCTAGTTTCTACTTTGCTGAGGGATTATGATAGCTGAAGCTAGAATTAAGAATTTGTAGAAACAGGAAGATTTATAATAGAAAGAGAATAATTGAAAACATCAAATTGATACATTTTAATTTCACCCTTAATTAATGTTCCTTTTCACTCTTCCACTACTAAGGCTGAATCATAAATTTTATCACCACTAGCTGAAGGACATACTATTGTGATGTCTTTAATAAGATAATAGACTTGAGAAATCTATCTTTAACCAAAGACAATGTCTTTTAACTTACTTCATGCTTCATTAGTAAATCTTGAAACAGAGTTGATGAAATAAGTCATAAATTCTTCACTATAAAGAAGATAATGTGTACGGGATTCAGGATTAGCCATAGACCTTGAGTGGAAAGGAAGAAAGATGTATGATAACACCTAATCCCATTATATCCATGATTTTGGATCTGAGAAAAATGTCCAAATCCTTCCTTTATATGTCTTGGTACTTAGAAAGGACCTTTCTATTTTTAGTGGTTCTATATAGCATGGAGTGAATTTTTAAAAATTAGATAACATAGCAAAGATAAGAAGGTGATGAAGTTTGTATAATAAGCGTTAAGGATATAGTTGCATAATCATTAAATTGTATGTATTCTAGGTAACTCAGAACTGAGTGTAGGTCCAGAAAGCTTACTACTTAAATTTTTATGATAGCGGATATCCTGAATCAAGATTATGGAAGGAGAACATTATAATGTTCCAATTAGAACTGAAGAAGTTCTGCTTTCCAAGGAGCAGCCAATAAACTCTACCAAGCTCAAAGGGATCAATTAACAACAGTCCCATATACCAACTATGAATGCCAAAGAACGTTTGGAGAAGACCACTCATTTCTCAAAGACAATCAAACCTATACCCAAACACCAGAACAAGGCCTTAGAGTTCCCCTATCTCCATTATCTAAAGATCATAAAAGTCCTTTCTACATTTCCTCAGATGCCAGTTTGGAGAAGAACAGGAAAAATTATTCCCTGAAGCTTAAATGTTATGGATTTAAACTTATTAGAGGTGACAAAATTGTATATTGGTCAGGACTGAATTTTCCCCTGGACCCAACCATGAGGCTCATTAATTTTTGATCTTTTTTTTTTTTCCAAGACAAAGATGAGCAATTTCTCTATACATACAAGTTGTAATATAATTCATTTTGAGACCTGACACATAGTTGGAGAGTTAACTTTTGTAAATCACATATAATACTCAAGCCCATATCCTGAAATAAAGTTAATATTCCAGAGAAAGCATTTAGACCTATTGTCATTTTCAATTTCCTTTTGTTAATAAAGCATAATACCATAAATGTATAAATTCTCCATTTAGGATGTTTTTCTCCAAAATAAAAAGTATTACCTACAAGACTGCTCAGATGGCTAATCCACTTATGCTGGGTTTTGCTGCTAATCTTTTGCTTATTATTTTTTTTTTGCAGTTCTAAAAAGAATGCTACTACATAAAATTAGACTGATGGAAAGGATTTTAACCAGTCATAGAGTAATTTCTTTTGCCTTCAGTCAAGACTGAAAACATATTCTAAAACATAGTTATTTGTAAAAAATTATTAATACAGATCTCAAAATTTAGAATCCATTAATTATGCTACTATGCTGAATCTAAACATAAGAATATTTGAAAGAGAAGACCAGCTCAGCATCAATAACCCCTTTATATCTTTCTCTATTTTTTACCAATTTATTAAAATAATAAATTTTTGAATTTTTACTAAACTTCTAATTTTTTAACATGACATTTTGCAAAAAATATGAACTACAAATACACGTGTTTTATTCTTCACATTGAGTCATATGGGATAAATGCATGGCTGCTAACACCCTTCTAGGATAAAAAGCTTGTATGTCCATACATGCAGACACATTCCCGAGAATCTAGATTTCAAAAGTTCACATCAGGAATGCATTATTAGATCATGTGGCAAGGAGGGGTAATACTGAGAACATCATCATTTGAGTAGTGATGTTCATGAAGGAAAAAGCAGCACCAGACAAGATAAAAAAGCAAATGGTCCTTTGTGACTGTAACTGTTGTGTTTGAAGACTGGCAAAGATGTTATGTTGCTGGTTTGGAATGATGGTTAGAGCAGTGAGATCAGAGGTAGCTAATTAAGGACTCTATCATACCATCTTTGGCTTTTACTCTGAGATTGGAAATCATTGGAGGATTTTGAACAAAGTAACATGTTTCATCATGATCTCTGTGATTATTTTATTAGGAAAATATTGAAATTCAGAAGACAGGATACCACTGTAGTTCCCAAATCATTGAATAGTCTATTAGAAAGTTAGTCGTTCTATAATTCTATAATTTCCTGCTTTTCCTTTTTAAATTTTTTTAAACTTATGATGGATCCATTTATTAAACTACATTTTTAAATGATCATATATACTTTGTCATCTACATACTTCTGAATAGAATGAACATGGTCACTGACCTCAATGATGTTAGATATTAGAAGAGAGACTTGAAGAAATATATTCATACTACATAACAATTGGGGAACAAATTACGTGTTCAGGAGATCCTCTTTGCACAAATAACTTGAATTAAAGATGAGTAGGGGACTTTCAAGTTAATAGTTATGCCAAGAAAAGAGAAGGAACATCAAAAGATTATGAAGATGCAGAAAGGGAAAAACATCCTGATATATTCTGAAATTTAATGAAGTCAAAGTTCCTGTGAATGAAGGGTACAATGACCAAAAGGCTGGAGATAAACAGACAATAAAGGACCTTTAGATTATATAAAGGTCCTGTATATTATTGTGTTAATTCTCTACTTTATCATAAAAGAAATAGGACTTATTGAAAAAATTGCTAAAGAAGTTATCATTTCATTTATTTTTTTAAATGAATTACTCTCTAAACTTTCTGTGGAATTGAACAGGGATGGAGAGAAGATAGTAGAAGAAAGGAAATGAATAAAAGGATCATTGCAGAGATCTGACAGGTCCTGACTTCAAGACTTATATAATAACTATAGCAATCAAGATAGTGTGGTATTGGTGAAGAATAGATAAATAGATCCCTGGAACAGAATAGAGCCAAAAACAGATCACATAAATATTGTCAACTGATCTTTGACAAAGGGGTCAAGTCAAAACAATTGATAAAAGATAGATTTTTTTTCCCCCAACGAATGGTGCTGGAACAACCAGGCACACACATTCCAAAAAATTAATATGGACACAACCCTTACAGCCTTCATACAAATTAATTCAAAACAGATCATCGAGTTAATATAAAATAAAATAAAATAAAATAAATCAAAACTCCTAGAAAATAACATAAGAGAAAACCTAGAAGACCTTAGGCATGGCAATAATTTTTTAGAAACAACACCAAATCATGACATATGAAAAAAAATTGATAAGCTGGAAATACAGAAATTTTACTCTGGAAAAAGCAGTGTCATGCGAATGAGATACAAGGCACCAACAGAGAGACAATATTTGCAAAAGACACATCTGATATATTTTGGACTGTTAGCCAAAATATATCAAGAACTCTTAAACTCAACAATAAGAAAATAAACAAACAATTTAAAAATGGGGCAAGGGTGCCTGGGTGTCTCAGTGGGTTAAAACCTCTGTCTTCAGCTTGGTTCATGATCCCAGGGTCCTGGGATCAAGGCCCACATTGGGCTTTCTGCTCGGCAGTAAGCCTGCTTCCTCTCCTCTCTCTGCCTGCCTCTCTGCCTACTTGTGAACTCTGTCTGTCAAGTAAATAATAAATAAAATCTTAAAAAAAAAATGGGGAAAAACCATAACAGATACCTCACCAAAGAAGATAGACAAATGGAAATAAGCATATGAAAAGATGTTCTATACCATCTATTACATTATCAGAGAAATGGAAATTAAAACAGTGAGCTACTACTGCACATCTATTGAAATAGCCCATATCTGGAATATTGACAACACCCATTTGTTGACCAGGATGTGGAACAACAGAAACTGTCATCCATTGCTAGTACAAATAAAAAGTATATTTTGGAAGGCAGTTTGGTAGTGTCTTACAAATCCAAGCACTCTTGCCATATGATCCAGCATTCACATTCCTTGGTATTTACCCAAATGTGTTGAAATGAATTGAAAACCTATAACCACACAAAAGCCTACACATGATTTTATGGCAGCTTTGTTCAGAAATACCAAGCTTGGAAGCAACCAAGATGTCCTTCAGTAGGTTAATGGACAAATAAACTGTATATCCAGACATTGGAATATCATCAAAAACATTTGTTTACTAAAAGCAAATGAATTATCAAGACATGAAAAGACATGGAGACATTTAACTGCATATTAACTAGGTGAAAGAAGCCCATCTGAAAAGATTGTATTATTGTATGATTCCAACTATATGACATCTGGAAAAGCCAAAACTATGGATATAGTAAACTAAGGATACAGTTTTAAAAAATCAGTGATTGCCAAGGTTTAGAGGTGAAAGATGGGTGACTAGGCAGAGGACAGGTGTATTTAAGGTAGTGAAATGATTTTCTTTGATACTAGAGTAATAGATACATTGTCATTATAAAATTGTCAAAACATGTAGAATATACAACTAAAGTGATCATTTTATTTTCAATCATCACATATCTTTTTAATTCTGTTAGTCACTATACAATACATCATCAGTTTTTTAGTTACTATACAATACATCATTAGTTTTTGATGTACTGTTCTGAGATTCATTGTTTGCATATTACATCCAAAATTCCATGCAATATGTGCTCTCCTTAATACCCTTCCCAGGGCTAACCCATCCCTCCAAAACACTACCCTCCCCTCTAAAACACTCAGTTTGTTTCTCAGAGTCCATAGTCTTTCAGACTCCAGTTTGTTTCTCGGAGTCCATAGTTTCTTTTCCCCCTCCAATTTCCCTCCTCTTCATTATTCCCTTCCTTCTCCTAATGTCTTCCTTGCTATTCCTTATGTTCCACAAATAAGTAAACCATATGATAATTAACTTTCTCTGCTTGACTTATTTCACTGAGCATAATCTCCTTTAGTCCCATCCATGTTGATGAAAAGTTGGATATTCATTCTTTCTGATGGCTCAGTAATATTCCATTGTATATATGGACCAGATTTTCTTTATCCATTCATCTGTTGAAGGGCATCTTAGCTCTTTACACAGTTTGATGTTGTGGACCTTGCTGCAAAGAACATTTGGGTGCATATGTCCCCTCTTTTCACTACATCTATATCTTTAGGGTAAATACCCAGTAGTGCAATTGCTGGGTCATAGGGTGTCTCTCTCTCTCTCTCTCTCTCTTTTTTTTTTTTTTTTTTTTTTAGGAAACTCAGCACTGTTCTCCAAAGTGGCTATACCAACTTGCTTTCCCACCAACAGTGTAAAAGGGTTTACCTTCTCCCACAGCCTCTCCAATATTTGTTGTTTCTTGCCTTGTCAATTTTTGTCATTCTAACTGGTGTAAGATGGTATTTCAATGTGGTTTTGATTTGAATCTCCCTGATGGCTAATGATGATGAACATTTCTTCATGTATCTGCTAGCCATTTGTATATCTTCTTTTGACAAGTATCTGTTCATGTCTTCTGTCCATTTTTTGACTGATTATTTGTTTTTTGCGTATTGAGTTTAAGAAGTTCTTTATAGATCTTGGATATCAGCCCTTTGTAGTGTCATTTGCAAATATCTTCTCCCATCCCGTGGGTTATCTCTCTGCTTTGTTGATTGTTTCCTTTGCTGTGCAGAAGCTTTTTGTCTTGATGAAGTCCCAAAGTTCTGTTTTGCTTCTGTTTCCCTTCCCTTTGGATACATGTCTTGAAAGAAGTTACTGTGGCCGATGTTGAAAGGGTTACTGCCTATATTCTCCTCTAGATTTTGATGGATTCCTGTCTCATATTAAGGTATTTCATCTGTTTTGAGTTTATCTTTGTGCATGGTATAAGAGAATGGTCGAGTTTCATTATTCTGTATGGAGCTGTCCAATTTTCCCAGCACCATTTATCAAAGAGACTATCTTTTTTCCATTAGATATTTTGTCCTGCTTTGCCAAAGACTATTTGACCACAGAGTTGAGGGTCAGTATCTGGGCTCCCTATTCTATTCCATTGGTTTATGTGTCTGTTTTTGTGCCAGTACCATGCTGTCTTGGTGATCACAACTTTGTAAGATAGCTTGAAATCAGGCAACATGATGCCCCCAGCTGTTTCTCTTTTTCAGGACTTCCTTGGTGATCCAGGTTCTTTTCTTGTTCCATACAAATTTTAGGGTTGTTTGTTCCAGGATTTTGAAACATGCCATTGGTGTTTTGATTGGGATGGCATTGAAATTACAGATTGCTGTGGGCAACACAGACATTTTAACAATGTGTATTATTATGATCCATGAGCATGGAATGTTTTTCCATCTTTTTGTGTCTTCTTCAATTTCATTCATGAGTGTTCTATAGTTCCTAAAGTATAGATCATTTATCTCTTTGGTTAGGTTTATTCCAAGGCATCTTATGGTTTGTGGTGCTATTGTAAATGGAACTGAGTCTCTAATTTCTCTTTCTACAGTTACATAGTTAGTATATAAGAAAGCAACAAATTTATGTGCATTGATTTTGTATCCTGCCACATTACTGAATTGCTGTTTGAGTTCTAATAATTTGGGGGTGGAGTATTTTGGGTTTTCCAAATAGAGTATCATGTCAAAGAGAAAGAGTTTGACTTCTTCTTTGCTGATTTGGATACATTTATTTCTTTTCTTTGTCTGGTTACTGCTGCTAGTATTTCTATCCCAGTGTTGAACAACAGCGGCAAGAGTGGGCATTCTTATTGTGCTCCTAATCTTAAGGAAAAGGCTCTCACATTTTCCCCATTGAGAATTATATTCGTTGTGGGTTTTTTTTATAGATGGATTTTATGAAATTGAGGCATGTTCCCTCTATCCCTATACTCTGAAGAATTTTAATCAGGAAAGGATGCTGTATTTTTCCAAATGTTTTTTCTACATCAATGGGGAAGATCATGTGGTTCTTGCCTCTTCTTTTCTTTTTGCCTTCTTCTCCTGCCTTCTTTCACATTGATTGATTTGTGAATACTGAACCACCCTTGTGTCCCAGGGATAAATACCACCTGATCATGGTGGATAATTCTTTTAATGTACTGTTGGATCCTATTAGCTAGGATCTTGTTGAGTATTTTGGCATCCATATTCATCAGGGATATTGGTCTGAAATTTTCCTTTTAGATGGGTTTTTGCCTGTTTTTTGGATCAAGGTAATGTTGACCTCATAGAATGAGTCTGTTAGTTTTCCTTTTGTTTCTTTCTTTCTTTCTTTCTTTCTTTTTTTTTTGAAACAGTCTCAGAAGAATAGGTATTATTTCTTCTTTGAACGTTTGGTAGAATTCCCCCAGGGAATCCATCAGGTCCTGGACTCATTTTTGGGGGGAAGATTTTTGATCACTGCTTCAATTTCATTACTGGTTATTGGTCTATTCGGGTTGCCAATTTCTCCCTATTTCAGTCTTGGTAGTTTATAGTTTCCAGTAATGCATCCATTTCTTCTAGGTTGCTTAATTTATTGACATATAACTGTTGATAGTAATTTCTGATGATTGTTTCTATTTCCTTGGTATTTGTCATGAGCTTTCCCCTTTCATTCATAATTTTATTAATTTGGGCCCTTTCTCTTCTTTTGGATAAGTCTGGCCAGTGGTTTATCAATCATATTATTCTTTCAAAGAACAGCTTCCAGTTTCATTGATGTTTTTTTCTACTGTATTTCCAGTTTCTAATTCATTGGTCTCTGTTCTAATCTTAATTGTTTCCCTTCTCATGCATGGGTTAGGTTTAATTCATTGTTGATTCTCCAGTTCTTTAAGGTATAAAGATAGTTGTGTATCTGGGATTTTTTTTTTTTTTTTCAACTGAGGCTTGGATGGCTATGTATTTCCCCTAGAGCCACCTTTGCAGTATCCTGTAGGTTTGAACTGATGTGTTTTAGTTCTCATTGGTTTCCATGAATTGTTTAAGTTCTTTGATTTTCTGGTTGGCGCAAACATTCTTGAGCAGGATGGTCTCTAGCTTCCAAACATTTGAATTTCTTCTACACTTGTCTTGTGATTGAGTTCCAGTTTCAAACAACTGTGGTCTGAGAATATGCAGGGAATAACCTCAGTCTTTTGGTATTGGTTGAAACCTCATTGGTGACCTGTATGTGGTCTATTCTGGAGAAAGTTCCATTTGTGCTCAAGAAGAATGAGTATTCTGTTGTTTTAGGGTGGAAAGTTCTGTATTTATCTCTGAGGTCCATCTGGTCCAGTGTGTCATTCAAAACTCTTGAGTTTTTTTGTTGATTTTCTTAGATGATCTATATATTGCTGAGGGTGGAGTGTTGAGGTCTCCTACTATTAACCCATTTTAATCAATATTTCTCTATTTTGGATAACAGTTGGTTTATGTAATTGACTGCTCCCATATTGGGGGCATAGATTGTTACAATTATTAGATCTTCTTGTTGGATAGATCCTTTAAGAATGATATAGTGTCCTTCTGTATCTTTAACTACAGTCTTTAGCTTAAAATCTAATTTGTCTGATAGGAGAATTGCTACCTCAGCTTTCTTTTGAAATCTGTTAACATGAAAGATGGTCCTTCATTCCTTACATTCAGTCTGGATATATATTTAGGTTCAAAATGAGTCTCTTTTACACAGCATATGAATGTGTCCTGTCTTTTTATCCAATCTGTAACCCTGTGCCATTTCATAAAGGATTTATGCTATTCATATTGAGAGTGATTATTGAAAGATGAATTTATTGTCATCATGTTGCCTGTCAAGTCCTTGTTTCTGTAGATTGTCTCTAAATTCTGGGGGATTTTTGTGTTTTTTTTGTTCGTTTGTTTGTTTTATGATCTTGGGGTCTTTCTCCTTTTATAGGACCCCCTTTTAACTTTTCTTGGAGGGCTGGCTTAGTAGTCACATATTCTTGTAGTTTCAGTTGGTCCTGGAAGCTCTTTATCTCTCCACACATTTTAAATGATTGCCTTGCTGAATAAGTATTCTTGACTGCACGTTCTTCTCATTTAATACCCTGAATATGTCTTATCAGCTCTTTCTGACTTTCCAGGTTTCTGTGACCAGGTCTGAAATTATTCTGATGTTCTTCCCTTTGTATATAAGAAATCTCTTCCCCCTAACTTCCCTTAGATGTTTTCCTTGGTTCTAAGATTTGTGAGTTTTATTATTAAATGCAAAGGCATAGGTCTGTTCTCCTTGATCTTGGAGGGGGTTCTCTCTGCCTCCAGGACATGAATGCTTGTTTCATTCCCCAGATTAGGAACATTCTTAGCTATGATTTGTTCAAATAAATCTAGTCCTCTCTCTCTCCACCCCCTCAGGGATCCCAATAATTCTGACATTGGAACATTTGATGGCATCATTTATTTCTCTAATTCTGTTTTCATAGATTTTAAGCTGTTTCTTTCAGTCCTCCTTCTGTTCCTTCTTTTCTATCAGTTTGTCTTCCAGATCACTAATTCATTCTTCTGCCTCATTTACCCTAGCTGTTAGCGTATCTAAATTAGATTGGATCTCATTGATAGCAATTTTAAGTTCTGCCAGATCAGCTCTCATTTCTGCCCTTAGAGAATCTACGTCACCATTAATGGTTTTCTCCAACCTAGCTATTGTCCGCATAACTGTTACCCTGAAGTCTGTTTCCCACATCTTACTTATATCCATATCAATTAGTTCTGTGGCAGAGATCACAGTCTCTGAATCTTTCCTGCACTGGGGGCTCCTCTTAGTCATTCTATTGAGTGGTGGTAGAGGGAATGTACAAAATCCAAATTATTGACCACAATCCAAGCCAGATGAACCTGTTTTATAGGGACCTTAGGGTTGTCAGCCTCTTGTTCTTCCAGTCTGTCTTCTGGGGAAGGGGCCTGCTGTGCTGTTACCCAGGCAACCCTGTTTGGGCAGAGTTGCCCTGCCCCACCCCCATACAGGGGGAGAAATGGACTCAGAGAAAACTGGTTTTAGGAAACTGGTTTTAGAAAACCAGAAAACTGGTTTTAGGGGTCTTTTGTTCTCTGGTGGCTTTTCTTGGCAGCTTTCTGCATCTCTTCCAAGAGTCAGAGCAGAAGTGACCATATCCAAACCAGTATCTCAGAACAGAGAGATCACAGTCTGTTCTTTAGTGCATTCTCCAGGCCACACTGTCTCTGTTTCTGTCTGTGCTGCTAAAAACTGCAACGTCCTGGGTTCTGCATTGTGTACCCCGCAGCAACACTCCCAGCCCTTGCTTCCAGGCCCAGGCACATCTCTGCCCTTTGTGCTCCTAAAACTGTCAGCCACCCCTAGTTTGCTGGAGTACTCCTACATCTCCAGATTTCAGTCTGGTAGGTTGCCTTAAAAGTCCTTTCCTGGGGCGCCTGGGTGGCTCAGTGGGTTAAAGTCTCTGCCTTTGGCTCAGGTCATCCCAGGGTCCTGGGATTGAGTCCTGAGCTGGGGGTATCTTCTCAGCAGGGAGTCTGCTTCCCCTCTTTCTCTGCCTGCCTCTCTGCCTACTTGTGATCTCTGTGAAATAAATAAATAAAACCTTAAAAAAAAAAAAAGTCATTTCCCTATAACTACTGGTCTGCCAGTTTGTGCCCAGTCCCCAGGGCTGGAGGCTTTTGCTTTCTGGTGGCACAGGATCCCAGAGGTTCCCACCTGCTTCTGTTTATCTTCCAATATCTGCATACAGAATCATAGCTCCCTGGTTCATACCTGGAAAACAACATCTGGAGGTGTTCTGTTTTTAAAGATCCAGATATACCTCTTACATCTCAGGCTGATTTCATGGGTGTTCAGTGTGGTCTGGTAGCTATCCAGCTCAATTCATGTGACCTGTTGAAATAGGGTCCCTTACTCCACCATCTTTGTGACTCTTGTCATCATGTGTTTATTGAGCATCTCCTAGGTGAGCCACTCTGCTAAAAGCTTTGGAGGATTCTACCAAAATTGATCCCATTGTAAACTATGGACTTTGGATGATTTAGATGTCAGTGTAGGTTCATCAGTTTTAACAAATGTATCACTCTGGTGGGTGTGGAGGGGGAGGAGAAGGAGGGTTTTGGTAGGGGAGGGGGCTATGCAAAAGTTGTCAGTACCACCAGAAGCTAGGAGAAAAGCATGGAATAGACCTCACAACCCTCAGAAGGAACCAATCCTTAACAACAACTTGATTTTATTCATCTACACTCCAGAACTGTAAGAAAATAAGTTTCTGTTATTTTATGCTACTCAGCATGTGATATTTTGTGACAGAAGCCCTTGGAAACTAAGTATACAAAGTGTTGACTTCATATCATTAAAGTTATTGTTAAGGTGAAAAATCCTATGATGGATTAAAAAATCGGTTATCATAATAAGTGATATTTTAATAGAAGAATATATAAAGACTATGCAAAATGTCATAAGTATAATTTTAATAAGTTTTGGTAAGGTTCATATTCATAAACATACAGAATATTTCAAAAATCACAAGGTTTATACATTTTAATTTTTTTAACCACGTGATGCAAGAGTATACAACTCTCAAATTGACATAAAAATTGTTCCTAATCCTGTGAAACCCCCCAAAACCAAATCAAATTAAAATGAAATTTCAAATTTCAAATTCAAATCAAATTCAAATGAAATTTCACAATCCTGAGTTATATCTTGACCATAAGAAAAAAATAATTCCCTAAAATACTAACAACCAACAAGTCAAAACAAGACAAAAAACTTGACTGAAAAGGTCAGAATAAGAAATCACAAACAAAATTACCTGAAGGACACAAGATACACCAGAAAGAAAAAGTAGCTCCCAAAGAGGTTGAAATATAAAATTCTGAATAAAGTTTTAAAATATTTTTTTCAAATTTGAAGTGACTAAAATAATATGAAATTTAGAAAAGTTACTGATTAAAAAATATATATGTAAAAATTAATTGATTTAATTTAAATATATAATATTAAAGCCACTATTTCAAAATTACACTTAAGATAAAAATAATAAATATCTGGGGCGCCTGGGTGGCTCTGTCATTAAGAATCTGCCTTCAGCTCCGGTCCTGATCCTAGGGTTCCCTGCTCTGTGGCAAGCCTGCTTCTCCTTCTCCCACTCCCCCTGCTTGTGTTCCCTCTCTCACTGTGTCTCTCTCTGACAAATAAATAAATAAAATCTTAAATAAAATAATAATAATAAATATCTACTAATAAACCTAAAAAGGAGTAAAATATGTGCAAGTGAGAGATTATAAAATATTAAAGAAGACAGAAAAAATTAAAGAAAAAGAATTAGAAATTGTATTTATATATTGGGAGGCTCTTCAATTTTTTTTCCCATTGGTTTTCTTTGTTTCAAGTTTTTATTTACATCCTAGTTTGTTAACATAAACTGTAATATTGGTTTCAGGAGTAGAATTTAGTGATTCCTCACCTACATATAAGACTTAGTGCTCACTATAACAAGTGCCCTCCTGAATACCATCACATATTTAGCCCATTTCCCACACACCTCCCCTCCACCAAGCTCAGTTTGGTCTCTATAGTTAAGAGTATTTCTTATGATTTGCCTCCTTCTGTTTTTCTCCCTTTCCTCTATGTTCATCTCTTTGGTTTCTCAAATTCCACATATGAGTAAAATAATATGATATTTGTCTTTCTCTGACTGATTTGCTTCACTTACCATAATACACTCTAGCTCCATCCACATCATTGCAAATTGCAAGATCCATTCTTTTTGATGGCTGAGTAATATTCCATTGTATATCTTATAACACACACACACACACACACACACACACACACACACACACTGTCTTTTCTCCATCCATATATGAATCAATGGTTATTTAGGATCTTTCCATATTTTGGTTATTGTTAATTGTGCTGCTATAAATATCAGGGAGTATTTTTGTATCTTTTGAGTAAATACTTAATAGTGTATTTGCTGGGTTATAGGGTAGTTCTATTTTTAACTTTTGAGGAAACTCCATATGGTTTTCCAGCATGGCTGCACCAGTATGCAGTACTCCCAACAGTGTAAGAGGGTCTCCTTTTCTCCACATCTTCACCAACATCTAGATTTATTCCATATCCATTCTAAACCCCATCTAGTTTTTAGTTTGTTTGTTTCAGAGAGACATACTGCATTGACATACTGCATTTAAAAGGTGCAGAGAGCAAAAGCCAAGAATAACAAGGGGTTCCTGAGCAGTAGTGAGAGAATGTACCTAAGCAAAAACAGGTAATGATTATGCAAATATAGTTACTAAGATAATGTGTTACTCATACAAGTATAGGCATACAACATCATAAAATAGAGCCTCTTGACTTAGAGATATTAGGGGGCACTAGAGGTTAGTGGGACATCTTCTAATGAAGATACAAAAAACAAACAATTTGAAGAGGCACTTCATAGATAGGAATATTAAGGGAAAACAAATATTTGAAATATGTTTAATTTCATTAATCAACTAGAAAACATAAATTATAACTGTAATTTTACACCTCTTTATGAACACATACCAGTTTACAAACTCTGAAAGTGTTATAATACCACCAATGGTTAAGAAACTGGAAGAACAACATATTTATACACTTCCAGTGATGAAAATTTTTAAAACTACTCTTATATTTTCTAATAACATTGACAGCAAACATATACTAAAACCCAGAAATCCTATTTCTCCTTGTATTAGGGGTTGGCAGATATGCACCTGGCAACCATAAATAAATTGTTCATAGTAGCATTATTTGTGATAATAAAAAATATAAATAGTTCAACTATTCATGAGCATTTGAATTTATGAATTTGGCATATTTTTAATATAATATTATAAAACAATGAACATAGATGAGTTGTAGATATATTTCAAAAATTAATATTTCAGTCATAGATGAATCTATTTTTGTCTGATCTATATGTTTATGAACTTTGAAACAAAATATTTAAATATTGTTTTAGGAATATAAAATTTTGTGGTAAAACTATAAAAAAATTAACGATGATAAATGAAATTCTATTTTAATAGTTATTTTTGAAATAAAATTTTCATATCATAAACTTCCTTAATTTAATGTATAGCTCATGAGTTTATTACATTTATACAATTGTGCAATCATTATCACAAACAAGTTTTAGTACTCTTACCTTACTCCACTCTTACCTTTGTGATCTCCAAAGTTAGATCAAAGTTAGATCTGTCTCAAACCACGGATCCAGGTAATGAAAGATTTTTTTTTTCTGTCTCTACAGTTTTGCCTTTCTATAAATTACATATAAATTGAATCATATAATCTGTTAGATTTTATGTCTGACTCTTCTTATTTAGAATATTTTTATGATCCATCTGTTACTGTGTTTATTGGTGTTCCCTTCCTTTTACGGCTGTGTTGTATTCCATTTAATAGAGGTTGTATTGACTCTATAAACCAATTTTAAGATAACTCTCAGATAATAGTAATTCTAAGACCTCCAATTCATATATATAATATATCTCTCCATCCATTTTGGGGGTCTTTTTTTCTCTCAGTAATGTTTTATACACTTTATTGATTTGCTAATTTATTCCTATATATATTTTTGTACGGCTATTGTTGACTTAATTACCTTTCATTTCATTTTTTTATTGTTAGTAATATATTTAAATAAATTGGTTTTCATATATTTATCATGTATCTTATGATCTTGCTTAATTCACATATTAGTTCTTTTTTTTTTTTTTTTTGGTAAGTTTTTAGGACTTCCCACATTCAAGATGGTGTCATTCAGAAATAATGAAGGTTTTATTTCTTCATTTTCAATCTTTATATTTTTATTTTTTTCTTGCCTTGTATTTGTTAGGTAATTTAGTACAATGTTGGATAGAATTGATTAAAACAGACACCCTAGCTTTGTTCTTCTTTTTAGGGGGAGAGTTTTCAATCTTTCATATTTAGTATGGTGTTAACCTCAATCTTTTTGTAGGTGCTCTTTATGAGATTATGGAAATTCCTTCCTATTGCAAGTTTTCTGAGAGTTTTATCATAAATGAGTGTTTTATTTTGTCAAATGTTACTTTATCTCCTTTATACTCTCAAAATGACTCATTAATTGAATATTTACTATCCTTATCTTGTAATCCTCTTGGTCATAGTGTATTATTGTTATTAATAGATATTGTTGGCTTTCTTTGTGACTATTTTGTTAAGAGTTTGTTTATCAATGTTCATAAAGGATATTATTTGGATTGTAGATCAAGTATCAGGAAAATTGTTTATTTTGTATTATACTTTTTGCTACTTTTAATTTTTTTAAAGATTTTATTTATTTGTCAGAGAGAGACAAGTGGGAGGAACAGCAGGCAATGGGAGAAACAGGCTCCCCACTGAGCAGGGAGCCCAATACCAGACTCGATTCCAGGACCCTGGGATCATGACCTGAGCCAAAAGCAGATGCCTAACTGACTTAGCCACCAAGTGTCCCTGTTATTTTTAATTTTTAAAATAAACCATAATTTAAAAAAATCAATAGTGGGGAAAAAACCTACAGGTAAATCAAATAAATCTTGACTATACTTTAAAAACTGGAATGACTACATTGAATGAGACAAACTAAAAGCAAAGAAATTAAACTACAAGAAAATAACATGGACCATTAAATGGGGAGACTTTGTTTGTAAATACTCTAAGGTCTTTGCATTATTGAAGAAAAAGGTTTTGCTTCCTGGTTATAAGATTTTCCTTTATAGGCACTTGCAATGCACAGTGATTTCTGCTCCTGCATGAATGGCTTCTACTGTCTCCTGCTTGGTCAGCAGTATTCAGTGGCCAACACCTTCCCTGTCACTCTAATTTGGGTAGTTTATTAGTTTTCCTAAGTTGCCATCAAAAAGTCCTGCAAACTGGAATGGCATAAAACAACAGAAATTTCACAGGTCTGGAGAATAGGAGTCTGAAACAAAACAAAACAAAATCTCAGGATGGCCATATTCCTTCTGAGCAAATTCCTTCTGTAGAGGCAATTCCTTCCTTGATTTTTCTAGCTTCTAATGTTAGCTGGCAATCCATAATGTTCTTTGGCTTTTGGTACAACACTCCAATCTGCCCCTCTCATCATACAGCCATCTTTTTCCTGTTTCTGTATCTTCACATGCTGTACTCTTTGTGTCTCTCTCTTTTTATAAGGACTGAATTAAGGGCCCACCCTATTCTAGTTTGTCCTTGTGTCAGTTCAGGTAATTACATCTGCAAGGACATTTTCTCCAAATAAGTTCATATTAACAGATTAATGTATCTTTTTTGGAAAACACAATTCAACCCATACCCAGATGGTATTTTCAGTGAAACCCTTCCCATCTTTCTCTGTTTTGAGAATAGATTTCTGACAAGTTACAAAAGGATGGTTTATAGCAAATTTCATCAGTGTGTTACCACACCAACTTCTCTGCCTTCCACTGAGGGTTGTGCTTCAGTAGGAATGGAGTGGAGCCTCTTCTTTGAACACTTCACCTCAGCCTTAAGCTTAGTGGTATATTATAATGCAAATGTATAACAATATATTAGAATGTATTGTATATGACATGACATGATATATTATATCTGGTATTCCTATATTCTTCAGAGTTCTATTTACTTTCTACCAGCCAATCTTTGTAATTTGAGCCCCCTGTTGTGATTGTTTACATTAAATATTATCTATTCAAATTACACTATTTTCTCTCTTTGGATTTAAGCAAACTTATATAATACTAAAGAGATATAAAACAGTATAGAACTTGGGGCACCTGGGTGGCTTAGTGGGTTAAAGCCTCTGCCTTTGCTCAGATCATGGTCCCAGGGTCCTGGGATCGAGCCCCGCATCCGGCTGTCTGCTCAGCAGGGAACCTGCTTCCTCCTCTCTCTCTCTCTGCCTGCTTCTCTGCCTACTTGTGATCTCTATCTGTCAAATAAATAAATAAAATCTCTAAAGAAAATAATATAGAGCTTATAAATAAAAAAGCAAAGAAGGAATGTAGAAATATTATCTTGAGCACATTTTATGAAGTAAGCAAAACACAAGAAAAGAAACAAGCTTTATATATTAGTGGTGTTTAAGATAGATAAAATCAAAGAATTCAGTAATGGCAATTGATGTGTATATTTAAATCACCTAAAAGAAGAAAAACATTATAGTGGAATGAAAGAAAAGCAATCAAACCAATACCAGCTAGTCACTTATTTTCTATAGGAAATGCTCATCTAAAAAAAATATTTTTATGTTTTTAAAGATTTTTGTTTATTTATTTATAAATTTTTTAATGTTTTTTAATGTTTTTCTCTGGCTTCTTTGGCTCAACATTATGCTTGTAAGATCTATAAATATTTTTGCAAGTACTTGCAGCTCATGTAGTTTTATTGCTTTACAATATTACGTTGCTTAAATGAATCATAATTATTTTTTTAAAGATTTTATTTATTTGACACAGAGAGAGAGATCACAAGTAGGTAAAGTAGGCAGAGCAGCAAGTGGGGGTGGGGAGCTGGCTCACTGCTGAGCAGAAAGCCCAATGTTGATCCCAGGAACCTGAGATCATGACCTGATCACTCAGAGGTTTTAACCCACTGAGCCACCGGCCCCTGGATCATAATTATTTATTCATTCTGGCTTTGATGAAAATTTGTGTGATTTCCACAGTAGTTTTCTCACAAGTACCAAGTATACTGAAACTTTTGTTTTGTGTCACTGGGAAACAGATGTGTACATTTTATTTGATCTATGCCTAGTAATGATATATATTGCTATGTCATAGGGTTGGCAGATGCTTGACTTTAGGATATAAAGCTGGAGAGTTCTGAGAATCCTTATTGATCTATATCCTTGTCAACATTAGGAGTTTTGCTATGGTTTAATTTAGTCATCAAATTTAATCTTCATTCCCATGATCACTAAGGAAGTAGAGCACCTTTATATACACAGGGCTTTGTCCATTTGGTAGTCCCATTTTGTGAAGTGTCAGTTCAAACATTTTCCTCTTTTTCTTTTCTTTTTAATTAATGCATGTATTTTTTTGTTTTTTCTTCTTAACTTGTATGGGTTCTTCAGAAATTTTTCACAAGATCTTTTTCTCTGAATTATGTGCTTGAAAGTGTCTTTTGATACAGAAGTTAATTTTAATACAGTTCACTTTATCTTTATTTTTCCTTTAAGTTTAACCTTTTTGTTTCCTATTTGAGAAAACTCATTATGCCAATATCACTATGATATATTTTTGTGTGTCTCCTAAAAGTCTTATTACTTATTATTTTGCCTTTACACAATTAGATCTACAGTTCATACATATAGTTTTTTTTTGTACTTTGTGATTTAGAGGTTAATATATGTGTGTGTGTGTGTGTGAATGTGTGTATATAAATGTGTGTGTGTGTGTGCGCGCATGCACCTTTTTGTATGACTATTCAATTGGCAGAGTTCCATTTATTGAAAATGCTATCCGCAACCCTTTTAAATGGTATTATTACTATTTTTGTAATTCAGGCTCCCTTGATTCAATTTCTATAGTCACTCTAATTCCATTGGTAAGATCATATTTCCTTGTACCAAAGAAAGTGAAAGGAAAAACAGAATAAAGCCAAAAGCAGCTACAACTCTGTGTAAAACCAAGAATCATTAGGTGAGATAAAAGCAATTATGAACAGATTTGTTGATTCAAGCAATCTTCACAAATCCCTGACTAATGTGTGCTTTTAGCCCCACTTCATAGAAGAAAAAGCTGAGCCCTAAAAAGTGTCTTAAAACCACTTAATTTGAATAATTGGTGTAGGACTGGAATAAAAACCCAGCTCTAGACCAAAAGTTTGTACTCGTTTGAAGAGAATTCTTAATTGGACATTCCCATAAATATCATTATTATTTTAAGAAGCAGACATCACCAATATTTAACAAGTCCAATTTTGAGTAGGTAAGGATTAGAAAAGAAAAATAATACTACAATCCCTAAGAGTAAAAGTATCAGTAATGATGATTCTCTTTTGGAAGAATTCATCCTCCAGCAAAACAGCAGATGGATAAATGAGAACAGAGCACACAGAAGCAGACATGCTTCTAGGTGAATACATGTGAAAATATCCTCCCTGATTAGACTTCTCTAAATATAAATCTTCTTATGTGGGTGATGATATTTAATTAAATGTATAAACACTGATTATTAATTTCAAATAGAATACTTTTTTTAAAAATAGTGAAAACACTGTGTAAAGGCCCTTCTCCAAAGACAGAACAAACTGGCAAGTGTTCTACTGAAACGTTACACTGAAATTGAATGCCTACCACTTACATATCTACAGTAGTCAAGACATAAATACTAGGCAGCTATGAGCAAACAGAAGAAACCAGTTCTATGTGGATTGTAGGGATTGGAAAAGAAATTCAAACAAAACTGTGCTTATAGGTTGAGTAGATTATGCCCAGATTCTTGTAGAAGTTGGATGTTGTGTAGGTCTGAATTTAAGCATAAATCACTAAAATGTAAACACTTTAAGTAATACTAAGGAAAAATAAATCTTGCTGCTGCTTCTCCCTCTCTCTCACACATACAGCCATACTTCTTTGGAAATCTAAATATTTCAAAGAATTTAATGAGCCCATTTAAATATTCTCTAAAATATAATCAATCAGATAAAAGCAAATCATATATGTTAACAGACATGAATTCTAGATCTATTTTCCAAAAGGAAATAAGCAGTTTTCTTCATTCAGCCTTAAGGATTTGTCCTTAAACTAAATGAAGAACAGTCACATAGAAGATAATTCTAAACTTATTTGTTCACAATACTATGTCCAGAAATTCAAAGTATTTAGAATGTTTCAATAAAATATGAGCAGGGTTACAGCTAGAGAATGAGTTTCAGCTTCTCTTAAAATTCTTCTCAAAGAGATTCTCCTTCTCTTTTATTTTGATTTTGGCTTTTTCTAATCTAGGCTATTAATGTATATTTGTCAGAGATTTATTTAAATGTTTCCTTTAAAGTTTTATAATGGGGGCCCCCTGGGTTGCTCAGTTGTTAATCTTCTGCCTTTGGCCCAGGTCATGATCTCAGGGTCCTGGAATCCAGCCCCATACTGGGCTTCCTGCTCAGTGAGGAGACCTCTTCTTCCTCTCCAGCTCCCTGTGCTTGTGTTCCCTCTCTCACTATCTCTCTTTGTCATAAATAAATAAAATCTTTACAGAAATAAAGTTTTATAATGACAAATTAAAAATGTAAAACTATAATTCTAATATACCTTAGAGTATGACATGGCTTAATTTCATTGAAAATTCTGGTCACTAAGAAGCCTACAAAAATAGAACTACCCATCATCCCTGTACTGGTACAGATTGGAAATTTATTCTATTGTGGGGGTATAGACATAAATTTAATTCCTTTTCATTATTTGAGACCATGTCAGTGTAGCTTTTCTTTTTTTATAAATATACAGATGACTAAATGAATCTGTGATACTAATTCAAGCATATAACAATAGAGATATTAAATGATATTAAATAGCCTAAAGTGTAAAATTATCAAGGGCAAATGTTAGAATTAAGTCAGATCAGCTTTACAAATTTGGAATAAGATAACAGTGGCAGTGGGGTAAAGGAATATTTCATAAGGTTTTATTCAAAAAGATAGCAAAGACAAAGAAAAAAGAAGCTATTTACTTTTACACAACAATTGTGTTATTTACACAACAATAAAATAACGAGGAATACACATTATAGTATGCTTTAGGAAGATAAGAACTAAAGTTTAAGAACTTTATTCTTGTGTTCTAAGAAGAAAGAAATTAAAGAAACCAGCCTGGAAATAATACAACTGAAAAGAAAATGGAGCCATATAGGAACTTACAGTGCCAGAGGAAAATGTTTTTTCTCTTCTGTCATAATTTCTGAAACTTTTTTTCTCCAAAACCACATGACATGTCTTTAGGAATATCGCTCCTTATGGTTCTCTTCACTTTGCACTTTTTAAACCTAATTACTTCTCATAATGTTGTTCACTTTTTTGCTTAGTAAGCCTGACAAGATCATGACATTTATGACCTTCCTCTCCCCACCCACGTGAACATTTCTAACTGGATTTACCTTAGCATTCTTTAATAATGAATGTGATGATGATCCAAAACCCTCAATACAAAGCTCCAGCCAACAAGCCCATACAAGTTGATTGACAGTGCCACCTAGGTGCTTAATAAAAGTTGTTTGTTACTGCTATTCAATCAGTCTTTCCAACTATACAGTAACCTCTGAATGTTTCTATCAAGTCTTTACAGTTCCATGTTTCCTTTTAATGGGTGTGTAATAAAAAGTATTCATAATAGAGAAGAATACAGAAGAAATGGACTAGAACCCAATAGTAATCATATTTTCTAATGTTTTAACTCATGTGTATCCACTATCTTTGGCCAAATGTTTTTGATTCTCTCCAGAGAACTCATAGGATTGTACATCCTTACTCCTTTGAAGTTGGACTTAGGTAAGTTTAATGCATTGGTTCTCAAGCTTTACTGTGCATCTGAATCTACTGAAGGGCTGGTTAAAACATAGATTTCTAGACCGCAGCTCAGTATACAGATGACTAAATGAATTTTCATCACCTAGGAACTTGTTAGAAATATGCTAGGTATTTAACTACAATGGATGTTTATCCAAAGTATTTAAACGGAGAATTTAACTCTGGGGGTAGGGTCAGAAACTGCATTTTTAAGTTTTTGGATGATACTGCTATTGCTGGTCCAAGGAACATACATTTAAAACCACCAGTTTAAAGAAATATTAGTGGGAAGGCTGAAATTCTAAGAGCCAGTGAGTGATTTGCAGATCTCTCTCTCCCTCTCTCTTTTTTCTCCATCCACCATGGAAACCTACAACCTCCACACACTGGTTTCTCTGTTAGCCTGGATCCCAGATGGTGGAGATGGGAAGAGCCTGAGTGAAAAAATACACATAACATATAGGTAACAAGAGCAAGAATCCAACTTTGTTGCTTCAAGTAACTAAGATTTACAGGTTGTGGGTTTCCAAAGCATGCATAATCTAACTCAAATTCACTGAAAAATATGCTTTGCAATGTTTAAAACATCAACATTAAAAATAACTATCTAATTATAAGCAAGAGAAAATCATTTCTACATCTCTTTCCTTTTCTTGTCTCAATTAAATTTACACTCATTTCTTTATATTAGCTAAATTAAACTTTCTACCTTAATTTCAAAGTACATAAGAAGTAGTTAAATAGGTAATTATATAAATTAAAATGAACTATACATTTTTATAGATCACATTTGATAAAAAGTGACTTTATTAGTTTTTGATAAAAATATAATTTTGGATAACGGAAGAAATTTGTTGACTAATTGTTTGCATGGCTTGGGACAATAATTGCTTAACAGAAAAATAATGTAGATCAAAAGTAGAGTATACCGGGACGCCTGGGTGGCGCAGTTGGTTAAACGACTGCCTCCGGCTCAGGGCGTGATCCTGGAGTCCCGGAATCGAGTCCCACATCAGGCTCCCAGCTCCATGGGGAGTCTGCTTCTCCCTCTGACCTTCTCCTCGCTCATGCTCTCTCTCACTGTCTCTCTCTCTCAAATAAATAAAATAAAATCTTAAAAAAAAAAAAAAAAGTAGAGTATACCAAATACAAGTCTTACTGGATCTAGGAAATAAATGAATAACATTATATTTTTCAAATAAGCACATTTCAATTATGAGTAAATTTAATACTGAGGTTAGAGAAAGTTTTTCAGTGCTTTTTTCTCAAAGTCCTCATCTACAAGGTAAGGAGAATATTTCTCACAAAATATATACCAAAAAAAAGGTAGCATTTTAAAATGATTCCAGAGTACTGTTTTTACTTTTTGTTCAAGCCACAGGCTTTTTTACTTTAGACATGCAGACTTGAAGAATCCATCATATCTTATATCTATGTATTGGCATTCAGATGGTAGACTGGAAACATTTGAGCTACTATGTAGAAAACAACCTTTTCGTTTGACATATCTTGAAAAAATCAAAATATACACATCGAATCAGATTAATGTGTCTTTAATATCCTCCATTTTTATAAGATTATATCAGCACTATGAGATCATTCAACTCTGAAAAATTAGAGTACAAAGACCTATAAGTTGAAAAGATAAGACAATTTTTCATTGTCAGATCTGTCTGATTAGACTACAACAACAAACTGTTTATCAAATGGCTGTTGAAGAAAAGAATACTTTTGCTTTTCCTCTCAGCATTGCTTTATGTTTTTCCTCTCAGTTACTTTAGCTTTATTAAGTCACTGCTTATAATTTCTGTATATAAATTTTTTTCTTTGGCAATCTAAAAAATGTGATGTTAAATATTATTTATTGCTTAAGTAGTACAATGTTTATTCATACTATGCATATAGTGCACACTATGTGATATAATGTGTATCCCTTATCAAAAAATTTAATTAGTATAAAAATTACTCTATCATGAAATATCTTCCTTGGAATAAGGTAAGATCTTCAAATAACTAAGGAAAAATTCAAGCAACTTTGAAAATCTGGGAGTCTTCTAAGGAATCTTGTTCACATCATTGAATTTTAGAGAAAGGAAAAAGTGTCCAACCTGACCAATTTTTAAAGTTTTGGGATTTTTTCTTTATAATTTAGAGGTTGAGAAAACACTTATGAAATTTCATTTGTGTGTGTGTATATATATACGCATATATATATGCATATATATATACACACACACAAATGAAATTTCATAAGTGTTTTCTCAACCTCTAAATTATAAAGAAAAAATCCCAAAACTTAAAAAATATATATAAATATATATAATAAATATATATATCACGTATATATATATTTAAAGATTTTATTAATTTATTTATTTTTATTTATTTGACAGAGATCACAAGTAGACAGAGAGTCAGGCAGAGAGAGAGAGAGGGAGAAGCAGGCTCTGCACTGAGCAGAAGGCCTGATGCAGGGCTCGATTCCAGGACCCCAGGACCCCAGGATCATGACCAGAGCCAAAGACAGAGGTTTTAACCCACTGAGCCACTCAGGCACCCCTATATGCTACATTCTACTGCAGACTTTCTGTAAATCAATTATTTTGTATAAAGTATTACTATAAAATAAAAATTAACTTTTCAAAGTGTTAAGTATGCTTTATGTTCTACACACAATTCTTACATAGAACATGTGTGAATGTAATGTTTGAGTATTTATGTACATATACATGTACTTATGTGTATGCATGTGTACATATATGAAATATATATACAAACAATAGACACATATGTGATTTTATTGGGCCTTCATTTGGCCTTTGACATACATAAATTCTAGGAGTACCTTGATGGCTCAGCTAAGCATTCAACTCTTGATTTTGGCACAGGAATGATCTCTGGATGGAGCCCTGTTTCAGCCTCCTTGATCAGTGGGGAGTCTGTTGGAGATTTTTTCTCTCTCTCTCCCTCAGTTTCTCCCCCCACCCTATTTTCCCTCTCTCTCTCACTTTCTCTTGTGTGATTATGGAGGTCAAAAAGTTCTCTGATCAGCCATCTGCAAGTTGGAGAATCAAGGCCAGAGAATACAGAGGCCAAAGGTGTGAGTCCCAGTCCTAGCTGAGTCCAGAGACAAGAGAAGATGGATGTCCTAACTCCAACAAAAAAAGCAAATCCACACTTTCTTTGACTTTTTGTTCTATTTCCACCCCCAGAATATTGAATGGTATCTACCGATAATGTATCAGTTCATTTTGTCTACCATTAAAATGCTAATCTCTTCCAGAAACACCTCACAAACACAACCAGAAGTAATGTTTTACCAGACTTCTGGGTATCCCTTAGCTCAGTCAAGTTAACATATAAAATTAACCATCTAATCATCCATTGTTATCTTGCAACTCTTCTTGGAATATTTTTTCATGGCCTTTTTGTCTCTGTTGTATTTTTTAACATTAAGATGAACTTTTTTTTTTCCAGAAGATTTATTCAGCTTTCTAGAGCAAATTGATTTTTAATAAGCATTCTTTATGTGACTCATTTTTTTAGATTCTTTTCCCTATTATTATTCTCTTCATGCACAGTAAAGTACCAAAGTAATATTCAGTTACTTTTGTCTCATTTATTTCCTTCAGTATGAACTACAAATCTACATAAACATTACCAAAACTTAGTTAATACTCTAGTTCTGCCTCCTCACTCTTCACATTTTCCTTTGAAGAAAGTAAGAAAAGTTTCCTATATTATACTTAAGTAGGAAATACATAATACCATTTAACAATAAATATTTATTGGACACTTGAGATATCATAAATCTTCAAGATATTTAATTTGACTGTAATGCACACAAGCATTTCAAATATCATATTATTAGCAGTTTTTGGTAATTTCAAGATTTTTGTATATGATACTTTTATGAGGTTTTACCATATTCCCATGAGTGAACTAAACAGGTGATGGTGTTTTTCCTTCATTGCTAACTATTCAACTTACTGGAATTTAAAGCCTTTTATTCATTAATTTTTCTCATCTATGTTTTATATTTACTCAGTGAAACTAATTTCTGAGAGTCTTATTTTGAGCTATAGAAGAACAAGAAAAAAATGAGCTATCTGCTCTAATTTCATAATCAACATTATTTGCTTTCTGGGTAGACATAAAACACTAATATCATACAAATACTTACGCTCCTTCTAACTTATGTATTTTTTCTTCCAGACTATGTTTTTACTTTATCCCTATAAATGCTATGCTTGCAATATTAAGAATACTTGCTTTATATCAGTTATATTATAAAAATTAATGTGAATAATGTAAAAGAATAAAAGGTATACTTTGACAATTGGTGAAATTAGGTATTTCTTAATTTCTTAAAAATAGTGTATTTTTTTTCCAAATAAATGAAAGCTTACCAAAGGACATTTTTACTGGTTATCATCATAAGACTAGTGGGTATTATTCACCAAGCAAAATGTGCCAAAATAAGTTATATATTCATCATTCAATTCTATTTTGTTCCAATATAGCTAAAGATCAAAAGGTTTATGAGAATATTTCTTCTACACTTATGGATTTCAAAATTTCTGAAAGAATAAATTAGGCCTCTAAGTATTAGTTTAAATTCCCATAATAGATAACAAACCAGTTCTAATTTAACAAATCCATAACTAGACCCATCATATTTCATGTTTATACTTAATTATTTCTCTTATTAATACTTGCAATTACTAAGAGAAACTGTATTATTTATTTTATATGCACCTTCATTATCAGAATTTATATATTCAAGGCTATTTCTGTTTAATAATATATGTCTTAGAATATTTTTTAAAAACACAATTGTATATAATATTTTACTTTGCAAATTTTGCTATTTTATGAGAACTTTTATAGCATCTAATTCTGCTACTCTTTAATTTTAGTGTTTTTCTGTTATGCTAAATTTGTGATTTGTGAAAGGCAAAAAGAAATAAGCAAATATGTTAATTCTATAAAATTTAATAATCTGTAGAAGCATTATTATAATCTTTTCAATTATACAAAAATGAATATATAGTTCATGTTTTATCAAATATAAAAGATTTCCTTAACACAATAACAAATCAATTAGTTAAGATTTAAGTAAATGTCTGAAGAAAATAGGACTTTTTCAATATGGCACTAATGCTCTATCAGACCATAAAAAGAAATAATGAAACAAGGTGAAATTAGCACTAAAAAGAAAAAGGGTAGATCTTTCATCTTGTTTAAAAATGTGAAACCAAATCATCTTCTATTAAATTATTGCTATTTATTTAAAATAATTTTCCAGGTAGGACACTTTCTTCACCTATCTCTTCCCATTTGATATGTGGAGGGTGCAAGTACAAGGAGAGTCAAGAGTGTAACCTTTCTGTTAACCTTTCAGTGATTTGTTGTGTGATTCATTTTCAAACACCCAAAAATTTATCTTTATTTCCTAAAGAAAAATATATATATATATACTAGAACGAATATTCTTAGAGATTCTAAAAAAATATTAAGTACTTTTTTTAGAAATGATTAATTAGAATATTGTGTCTATGAGAATAGAGATCTATATCTTAGTATTGAAATGTATTATTTTATATAAAAAAGTGTCATTAAGCATATTTGATGCCTGTTAAAACAATACAATCACTTTGAAAAACAAGTTTCTCACTTGAAAAATGTTTTCTCAGAAACAGACTTCTCAGGGGCATCTGGGTGGCTTAGTTGGTTAAGAGGCAGCCTTCCACTCAGATCATGACTCCGGGTCCTGGAATCAAGCCCCACATTGAGCTCGTCTGCTTCACATTCCCCCTGCTCTTATGCTCTTGCTTGCTCTCTCTCTCTCTCTCTCCATCTCAAATAAATAAAAATAAAATCTTTTAAAAAATGGACTTATCTTAAAATGAAAGTGAATATATCCTGGGGTGCCTGTGTGGCTCAGTGGGTTAAGCCTCTGCCTTTGGCTCAGGTCATGATCTCAGGGTCCTGGGATCAAGCCCCACATCAGGCTCTCTGCTCAGCAGAAAGTCCTGTTTCCACCTCTCTCTCTGTCTCCCTCTATGCCTACTTGTGATCTCTTTGTCTGTCAAATAAACAAATTTTTTTTCTTTTTTTTTTTTCCAATTTATTTATTTTCAGAAAAACAGTATTCATTATTTTTTCACCACACCCAGTGCTCCATGCAAGCCGTGCCCTCTATAATACCCACCACCTGGTACCCCAACTTCCCACCCCCCCCGCCACTTCAAACCCCTCAGATTGTTTTTCAGAGTCCATAATCTCTCATGGTTCTCCTCCCCTTCCAATTTACCCAAAAGCACATACCCTCCCCAATGTCCATAACCCTACCCCCCTTCTCCCAACCCATAAACAAATTTTTAAAATATCTTTAAAAAGTGAATTTCTGGAATGGATAAAACTAAGCTATGCTGATAGAAATCATAGCAGTGATTGAACGGTTCACTGAAAAAGAGCATGACAATTTATTGAGATGAGAGAAATATTGTGCATCTTAATGGGCCTGAAGTTTACACTAATAGACATATGTCAAAACTCATCAAACTCCTTTCTTTCTTCCTTCCCTCCATTTGTTTTTCCTTCCTTCCTTGGCCTTATTAAAAAGACTTTAAGCAGAAAGTAAGTAAGGCAGCATCCCAGTAAAGTTCAGAAATTGCTCATATATGAGGGATTAAATGAATACATAAATAAATACAAGGAAGATAATTGGAACCAAGTTTCACATTTGGAGAAAAGATTGTCAAATATGATAAGAGTGAAGTTTAGAATGCATCCTAAAGTATTGTACTGCTCTTTGAGGTAGAGATGTGAATTCATAAATATAGGAATAATTGGAGATGTCTTACTATGTTGTGGTTATGTGTGTATGACTTCATCCACTGAAGAGCCTGGAACCAGCAAGTCCACAACAGAAATGAGAATTCTTAGAATTCAGAATTTCGCCAATGAATATTTTTTACTAAAAGGAACTACCATTTCTTAGAGAATTATTGATTCTAGGGCTTGGGCTGGGAAAGAACATGGGTCTGGAAAATATTTATTGCACAAGAAACAAGGAAATATTCAAAGAATAGAGAAGACGTATTATAAAAACACAGAAGCTAGTTTAAAGAGGCTAGCACTGTCATTGGCCGAACTGAACAAACTGAGTTCCAAACATAACAGTATTTATGTTTATCACATTGAATAAAATAAGAATCCACAAATCCACAGATTAAATAAAAATGTAAATAGGAAAATAAAAATGTTTTCATTATAGTAGAGTGCTGAGTATCAAATTTAGAAGATATGATGAAATCAGAAATTTACCCTTTAATATCATCACAATTAAATACAGGCAAGTAACACTAATTGATGTTTAAGAGTGACTGGAACCTGGATGAAAAATAGGATATCTGCACAGTCTCTCTGTATGCACCCCCAAAGTACTCATCTATTTTAAAAAGGGAGAATGAAGCAACTTTACCATAGAGAATCCTTACTGATATCATCTCAAATAATTACATCAAACATCACAAATGACAGAACAAATTCATATTGCATAGCCCCAGTTAGGGTCTAATGATAAGAAAACAAAGGTAGTCCTGTGATATTTCTACTCAAGGATATAACTTTAATCATGAGGAAACATGAGACAAATTAAAAAAATTCTAAAAAAATATGGTTCTCTTATCTTCAATAATGTGTAGGATAGTAAACTCAAGAAGAAACAAAGAATTGTTCTGGATCAAATGACATCTATAGGTAAAAAGATCTTGATCTGGATCTTTTTTATATGAAGTATGTTATTGGAAAAAATTTTAGTATTTGAATTAATTATCTGAATTAAGTGTAAGTGGTGTATATTTTTACTGTTCTTCATTTTTTCCTGTAACTTTGAAATTAATTTGGAATAAGTAGGGAAAAAAAAGCAACAACTTATTGAATCATGCAACTTTTTTGCAGTTATACCTGCAATGTGTATATCATTGTAAACTATAGGTTCATTAAGGAGCTCAGAAGGACCTCAAACAAAATTTCATGGCATTGATCTTCATCATTCTTGCTGTATGGTCATGAAGTTTAGCATCCAGCACGAGAGTTAAGCTTTTTTCCCCAATTTTTTTTTATTGTAGTAAAATATCTATAACATAAAATTTATTAACTTGTATTTTTAAGTGTACAGGTCAGTGATATTAAGTACACTCATATTATTGTGCAACCATCACCACCGTATAATTCCAGACCTCTTCATTTTCCAAAACTGAATCTCTATACCTACTAAGCAATAACTCTCCATGATTGCTTCCCCCCCAGCCTAACCCTGGAAGCTTCCATTCTACTTTTTTTGTTTGTTTGTTTGTTTTTGTTTTTGTTTTTTAATTTATTTATTTGACAGAGATCACAAGTAGGCAGAGAGGCAGGCAGAGAGAGAGGAAGGGAAGCAGTCTCCCTGCTGAGCAGGGAACCCAATGTGGGGCTCAATCCCAGGATGCTGGGATCATGACCTGAGCCAAAGGCAAAGGCTTTAACCCACTGATCCACCCAGATGCCCCATCTAGTTCTTTTTTTTAACCTCCCTTTTTCCCCTCTTTGACCCCTAGCCTTTAGTAACCACCATTCAACTTTCTGTTACTGTGAGTTCAACTTTTTTTTTTTTTTTAAGATTCTACATACGAGCAGGACTGTGGAATATTTATCCTTCTGTGTCTGTTTATTTCACTTAGCCGAATGTTCTCCAGGTTCATCCATGTTGTCACAAATGGGAGGATATCCTTCTTTATTAAGGTTGAATCATTTTCTATTTTATGTGTGTGTGTATATATATGTGTGTGTGTGTGTGTATATATATATATGTATACATATATATATATATATATGTATACATATATATATATATATATATATGTATATACACTACATTTTATTTATCCATTCATGGATCAATAAACATTTTGGTTGCTTCTGTATTTTGACTATTGTTATAATCTGTACCTATGAATCATTTACTTTTATCTACAGTCTTCTTTCTCACCCTGTCTATATGAAGATTTTTAATATATTTTCTATGAATTTGTCTCCCGTGTCTATACTTGGAATATATGTCCCATTGTTTTGCTGCACACATTTTAAAATTATAATTTATGTTCTACACTTCTATTTCTTACATTTTATTTCTTCAATTTTTTTAAAGATTAATACATGGTGGTATATGTATAACTGGCTAGTTGCTAATAATTAATACTCTGAGAGATGCCTGCACATTTCAATTATTCATCCTTCTGAGGACAGATAAGGGGTTGTACAAGTCCTTGTATGTCTCCTTCCAAGCACTTATGTGAGAGTATCTTTTCTATGTAATTTTTGGGTCATGGGTTGTATATACATGGTTGTATATACATAGAAGAGTCTGACTGTTCTTAAGGATACCTGCCCTGGCAGATCACAACAGGGGCTCTACTTCCCCATATCCTGGCAAGATTCACCATTGTCTAATTTGATAGGTTTAATATGATATCTAATTATTTTTATTTCAATTTGTTTGACTACTAATGAATTATAAAATATCTTCATATCTTTCTTAGTTTATGAGTTTCCTGTTTTGTACATTTCCTTTCTCTCTGGCTCATTTTCCTATTTGGACTTCTATCTTTTTTCTAGTTGGTTTACAGTTACCACTCTATTTGACTATAATTTCTATATGCTTAATATTAATTCTTTTTAGCTTTATGCATTATTTCTTTTCTATATTTTTCATGATATCTTTATTGAATATTATCCCTCTTATCATCTTTTATTTGTTTTGCTTCATGGTTAGCGCTTTCAAAATCTTGTTTAAGAAATTCTTCAAAGTATCTTAGTAATGATAGTCTTTAACAATTTGTTTACTGACTTTACAGTTTTATTTTTCATCAAATTTTTAAACAATTTGGAGTTCACCTTTCTATTTGGAATTAGGTAGAGATCCAAATTTATTTTTCTCCATGTAATGAGTCAATTTTTACAACACTATCTAATTAGCAATCTGTCCTTTCTACATATATTTGTGATGCCACCTTTATCATACATTAACATTTCATATATTCATGAGCATGATTCTGAGAAACATTAAGAGGAAGCAGTTGGCAAAGTTTGTGATCCAGGAAGAGGAGTTCGAACGAAACATTTAAAAATGACTGGTCTGGGCAGACCAGTTTCCATCAATTTCACTCTTGCATTGAGCATTGATCTTGCCCTGATATTACTCCTATTGCTTCAGATTGATCAAGAATCAACAGATAAAAGAACAGTGGTATTTAAACTGTACTTTCAAAAGTATTTTCTCTCTGCCTCTCTCAGTTGTTTTGTAGCCATCAGCCTCCCCACATATAGACTGACCCTAGAGAGACTCCAGTCTCCCTGTAGATTTCTCAAGTTGGTTTCATCTGTTGTTGTTAGTTACTAGAATGACATTTTCCTTTAGCTACTGCAGCTGTTCTAAGGCTTGTTTCTCTCAGCTGACTGAGCCTGCAGTTGATTTGGCATGAACCAGAATCTCAGTGCCTTATTAATATACCTGTTTCCCTAAGTCTCTCAAACTACTTTATCATATTCTCTTTTATTATGCCATCAAGAAATTTCCTTTCTCAATTTACTAGAAACCATCTCTTGTCATCCTTGTTCTTTGATAGGCTTAGGCTTTTAGAAACAAATATCTTGTAGGATCATTCTTTGAGGTAAGGAATCAGAGAACCTGCTATCTGGTTAATTGGGAAAAAAGAAAGGAGAAAACATGGGAAAAATAGTAGCTTTTTAAAGGACGTCTTCCATATGTTTATTCATGAGAACTACAAAGAATCTGTATACCACTTTATGACAACTTCCAATTCAGGATGCCTTTGTGTAATGCTTTATAATTTACAGAGTGCCTTGAAATCTGTGGACTCACAGAAGGATAAGCTGGTGAAGTACATTTTCCTCACGAATGTGTATAAATGAGGTCCAGTCAGCATCTCACAATGTACAGTCAGATGTATTGATCCTCCAATTTTTCACATATAGTAAGCTTTATTTATTTATTTAACAGAGAGAGAGAGAGAGAGAGAGAGAGAGATCAGAATTAGGCAGGTGGAGGTGGAGGGGTGGGAATCAGGCTCCCCGCTGAGCAGAGAGCCGGATATGTACCTCAATCCCAGGACCCTGAGATCATGACCTGAGCTGAAGGCAGAGGCTTAACCCACTGAGCCACCAAGGTGCCCATATAGTAAGCTTTCTTATTACCAGCAATTTTCAACTAACTGTCCACATATGGTTATATTGCTTAAGGAATTTTTCATGTTAGCGAACAAAAGTGCCTGCCTTTCTCTTATCACACATTATTTTACTGAGGTGCCAATTATTATGCCCTGAGGAAAGAAAAACTAATTTTGTTATTAGCTTAGGTACAACACAACTAAGAAGTTAAATCTACTACAGAAAATCACTTCATATAAATTCTTTTAAAATTAACTGCACTTTTAGATTATTCATGCCACTGCTTCTCTCCAATAACATGGATAAGTGAAAGTTGATGAAATTGCTAAATTGAGTTCTTCAGAACAGCAAACTGGAAAGTTTCCAGGAAGTTAACACTTTTCTTGATTGAAGATCAAATCATTTATTTTAAGGAATAGTCTCTTCACAGTATCACCCCAGAGCATGTGAACTGGGGGTTTCAAAATCACAGTTTGAAGTTTCTCATCTCACCAACTCCCACATCGAAACTAGGGTCAAATATGTTGAAGTTATGAAACAATGTACTCTAAACTAGAACCAAAGAATTTTTTTTTAAAAGTGGGAGTTAAAAGAAAGTCAAGCAAATGCAATACCATTTTTTTTCCTACTTTCAGACTTTCAAACTTCAAGAGAAATCCTTCTGAAATCTTTATATTATGTTACATAATCCCATTTTAAAATTTCAGTCTGCTTTAGAGGCTATGTTTACATGATTATTCTGATAAAATTACATGAATAATTTAAAAATATTTGTTGTAATATTGAAATGGTCGATATGTTGATTGGCTAGAAGAATTGCTTATTTATTTTGAGGCTGTATAGGCAATCAGATTATATATGTTCTGTATTAGCTCTATTTCACAATAAATTCAATTTTTTCACATATTCTTCCCCCTCTAGTATTTTTTCAACATCTTAGTTTCCAAAGACCTTTTTTTTTTTTTTAAGATTTTATTTATTTACTTGACAGACAGAAGACAGAAATCACAAGTAGGAAGAGAGGCAGGCAGAGAGAAGGAGGAAAGGGGCTCCCAGCTGAGCAGAGAGCCTGATGCGGGACTTGATCCCAGGACTCTGAGATCATGACCTGAGCCGAAGGCAGAGGCTTAACCCCAGGCGCCCCTCCAAAGACTTTTAATAACATAAATAATTAGTGCACCCCACTGCCTTCTTGGTAATAAAATCTAAATGCAATTTCCCTTTTGCTGACTTTCTAGTGGAGTCCTTCTGATGTTACATCTCCCTGTGAGGAGATTTCACTAGCACCCTAGTGGGTAGATTTATGGCAAGTCCTGTGAGACATTTTTCTAGCAATTTCTGCCAGTGGCACTCCAGTGACTTCTCTGCCACTCAGTGGCTAAGACTGCGCTTCTCTAACAAGGTCTGGATCTAACCTTCAGGGTCTTCTTCCGTAGATGTCTCCACTGTAGAGGTAGTAGCTACACTTGTATATGCTATTCTTACTTTCTTTGGAGTTCTCTTTACATCTTACTAACCATTTCCTCATCACTCTATTTCCCTGTTATAATTAATAACTTTTTATATTAAATTCTTCAAATTACTATATGGTTTCTACCTCCTGATTGAGTCCCAATTAACACATATAGAGATGATAATAGATTGAAGCTGAACAAGATTTTCACTTCCTGTTGGCTGCTCACAAATAGAAAGTTTGAACTTAAAAATATCAAATGCTGATAGAGTTTATTCTTGTGGAAAATATAGTCCCACAGAAAATGGTGTAACTTAAAATGGTGAGTGGAGGAGACAAATACCAATGTGATGGAATAAACAGGCAGTCAAAAAATGTCGACAGTGATCACAAACACAAGGCAATTCATATAAATGAAGACTAGTCCTTAAAATATTGTCTCTTCATAATCTTACTTCAGAATATTTAAAATGGATATCAAGAACCCAAAGAACTGGAGCACCTGGGTGACTCAGTTGGTTAAGCATCTGCCTTCTGCTGAGGTCATGATCCCAGGGTACTGGGATCAAGCCCCCTATGGAGCCCCATGTCCAGCCCCAATTCCAGGACCAGGTCCAGCATCCCCCCCTCCACTGATCAGTAGGGAGTCTGCTTCTCTCTCTCCCGCTGCCCCTCCCTGGCTCATTCTCTCTCTCTCCCTCTCTCTCTCTCTCCACCCTCCCCCTTAGGTCACTTTCAAATAAATTAAAACTTAAAAAAAAAAAAAAAGATCCCAAAGAAAGAGTGTATTTTATAAGAGAGTGAAAATTAACTTTAAACCTAAAAATACAGAGTTGAGAAAATACTAGTTAGTAAACTGCCCTCCCCCCGTTTTGCCTTTGCTATATACTACATAAGGGAGTGCAAAAATTTTAATCAAAGGCAATTTCAGAGAAATTGGTCTCCTTGATGGAGAGCCCCACTCTAATTATCAAGGGGTTTTTTTCTTTGGTTTTTTTTTTTTTTTTTTTTTTTTGTCTACTCTAAAAGAGTACTCTATTTTTAATCATTGTTTATTTTGTAAAAGAATTCAGCCAGAAATTTTTTTGGGTCAATACTCACTACACATTCTTGGATAATGTCCAGTAACCTTGGATATGTAATTAGAACAGATGGCAATATAAACAAAAATAATATAGTCCTAGCTTCTTAAGCACAACCCTTAATTAATTTAACATATATTAAGGTAATTAATTGTGATATTTCAATTGAGAGAAGTTATAGGAAATTTTGATCACCTCAAAAACTGCATGCAAACTACAAATATTATAGCACTATCAGTTATAGCTTACCTAGATACAGTGCCATATCACCATAAGAAGTAGTTTATTTGGGGGTTCTAAACTTAAAAACAATCTGGGTTAATATACATTTCACTTGAATTTTCAAAAAATTAGATGATTTAGAGCTGATACAAAACTGAAGTCTCTTATAAATACTTGAAAATCACAATTCCAACATTTTCTCTTATTATAAAAATAATCAACTTCTAAAAAAATCTTTAAACATTTAATCTTTTTAAAAAAATTCTTTGGATAATTTTTAGATTAAAGATTTCTGAGGACTGGATGTGGTGCATAAACAATGAATCTTGGAACCACTGAGGAAAAAAAAAATAAAATAAAATTACAAAAAAAATAGGCAAGCATAAAGAAAAAGATTTCTGAGAAGATTTCAAGACAATCGAACTAAAAAATTCATTGTGAACTGTAATCTCATTGCCTTGAAACATATAGTTTATTTAAATAAGCTGAGGGGCACGTGGGTGGCTCAATGGGTTAAGCCTCTGCCTTCCTCTAGGGTCATGATCAAAGAAATCTGGGATGGAGCTCCTCATTGGGCTCTCTGCTCAGCGGGGAGCCTGCTTACCCCTCTTTCTCTGTGCCTGCCTCTCTGCCTACTTGTGATCTCTGTCTGTCAAATAAATAAATAAATGAACTATTTAATAAGTAAATAATAAGCTGATTTACTATTTCACCTTATTTTCTGACAATTAATATAAAATCTTTAAAACAGAATTTATTATGCCTAGTGTTGTCAGTTTTGCTCTGAGTATTTGCAGCTTAATTTTACAAAACAAATACATTGAACAAATAACATTTTACAAAACAAATAATACAGTTCAGACCTTGTGTAGTATTTTTTTTAAAGATTTTATTTATTTGAGATAGAGAGATCACAAATAGCCAGAGAGGTAGGTAGAGAGAGAGGGTGAAGCAGGCTCCGCATTGAGCAGACAGCCCAATGTGGGGCTTGATCCCAGGACCTGAGGCCATGACCTGAGCTGAAGGCAGAGGCTTAACCCACTGAGCCACGCAGGCGCTCCCCCTCCCCCACCTTGTCTAGTATTTTAATTTCATCCATTTTATCTTTAAGGGTGCCACCTGACACACACCTGTGGCAAAGCCTAGTTTTAGCTTCTAGTCCCGTTTTCACCTTGAGAAACATCCTGGAACTTAATTGCAGGCACCCCTGTTACTAACCAAATGGAAGTAGGTGCTTGCCATGCTCTCAGAGCCACCCCAGGGGGAAAACAGCCACACCTTCAGAGCCACCTCCAAGGACTAACTGAATAGGAAAGGCTTAGCTGCAGAGCTGGCTTCAAAGCCACGTGCGGTGGACTTTAAGGAGCTGAGCACGTGCACGAAGGGAAGGACTTGTCCTTAACTATCTTTAATGTCACAACAAAAGCTCATTAGACACTCATAAATATGCAATACACAAATACAATGATCACAAAGTGCATCACTGATAGGGGCATGTGCTGAGGCCAAAATGTGATACAACCACCAGCTGTCAGTCAAAAATGCCAATCAAAACTGAATTGACATACACACAAAGGAGGCTTAAAACGACACAACTAGAGCAGATCCAGTCATTGCCACTCTTGCTCTGCTTTCACTCTTGAAAGTGTAGTATACTTATCTACTCAATAAACTCGATCTCCCAATTCTGCTTGGGTCTCCAGTTCTTTGGTGCATCTGGGACCAGAACCAAGCAACTGAGTAAAAGGACTTTTACTTTTTGCTTTTTTTTTTCACAAGGGCAGGTCAGGGTTTTTGTCAGAAAACCTTTCCTTTTGCTAATCTCCTGCTGTCTACTCAGCTGCTTCAAATACCATACTGTGTCATCTTAAAAACTCCCAGTGGTAACTGCTTTCCTTTGTTTGCTCTGTGGTGCCTTGTGGTGTGGGTACCAAGATCAGCAGGAACTCCTCTGAACAGAAAACAACTTTCTCAGACTCATCTATCATCAGTCCCTAAACTGCATACATTTTGGCATGTTGGTTGAACAATTAGTCTTATTGCCTTAGAGGATATTATACTATTTTAAAATATAGTTTTGACAATGTAACCATTTCCCGTAGATTTGGTTTAATCAACTCAATCAGAGAGCATTTGATTAGTAGGATTATGACCCAATTAACTCTAGGAAAGACAACATCCATCTAAATAACCATTATTATTTCCGGGTTTGTTTTTTATTTCCTAAGCACAAATCTAGGAATACACTTTGAGTATCATGTGTACTTAAGACTCTGTATTCTTTTTTTTAACTCTGTAGTTACAAATTAATATGAATTACCACTAATGTGGAATTAGGCTATTGAACCAACTAGATTGCCCATTTCTCCAAGAACAGCCCTGAGTCTGATGCATTCTTTAAAAAACCCAATACACTGTTCATTTTTCCACTCTTCGTGTAATGCCATTCCAATATTAATGTGATTGTTTGGCTTTGTAAATTCTACTGATCATTATATTCAGACAATTATGTTTCATAGTACTTTTTTTGAAAAACATGTCTTCAACCCGTGTGATTTTAGTGAGCATTATCCATTTTAACTCCTACCAGATTCCACCTCCTGCCCTTGGTCACTAGGATGGACACATGATGCAGGGAGGCAAAGAGAATTTTTTTTTTTTTTTCAGATTATGTTGATATGACTACTGACTTGCTGTGAGGATTATCTCCCCTTTTACTCTTTTTAAGCTTAAGCTAATTTGGTTTTGGTTTCTATCATTTGCGATGGAAACATCTTGACTGATGTAAAATCTAGCACTTATCTTTTCAAAATAAGTGATATTATATCACTTATATTGAAATCTATAACAATTTACAAATTAACATATTCAACTTATCTATCAGGAATTATATTTTACATATATTTTTTAACTTATGCAACTACAAATGTGCAGAGTTGTTTCTTTTTTTTTTTTTCATTATTTTTATTAACATATAATGTTTTATTTGCCTCAGGGGTACAGGTCTCTGAATCATCAGGCTTACACATTCACAGCACTCACCATATCACATACCCTCCCCAATGTCCATAAACGAACCACCCTCTCCATTCCTCACCCCCCTTCCCAGGAACCCTCAGTTTGTTCTCTGAGATTAAGAGTCTCTTATGGTTTGTCTCCTTCCTGATCCCATCATGTTTCACTTTTCCCTTATCTACTCCCACAACTCCCCACTCTGCCTCTCAAATTCCTCATATCAGGAAGATCATATGATCATTGTTTTACTCTGATTGACTTATTTCGCTCAGCATAATAACCCTCTAGTTCCATCCATGCCATGGCAAATGGCTAGCTTTCATTTCTTTTGATGGTTGCAAAGTATTCCATTGTATATATATATGCCACATCTTCTTTATCCTTTCATTGGTTGATGGGCATCTAGATTCTTTCCATAGTTTGGCTATTGTGGACATTGCTTCTATAAACAATTGGGTGCACATGCTCCTTCAGATCACTGCCTTTGTATCTTTAGGGTAAATACATAGTAGTGCAACTGCCGGGGGGTAGGGTAGCTGTGTTTTCAACTTTTTGAGGAACCTCCATACTAGTTTCCAGAGTGGCTGCACCAGCTTGTATTCCCACCAATAGTGTAGGGGGGTTCTCCTTTCTCTGCATCCTAACATCTGTCATTTCCTGGCTTATTAATTTCAGCCATTCTGACTGGTGTGAGATGGTATCTCATTGCGGTTTTGATTTGTATTTCCCTGATGCAGAGTGATGTGAAGCACTTTTTCATGTGTGTGTTGACATCTGGATGTCTTCCTAGAAGAAACGTCTATTCATGTCCTCTAACCATTTCTTGATTGTATTATTTGTTCTTTGGGTGTTGAGTTTGAGAAGTTCTTTATAGATTTTGGATACTAGTCCTTTATCTGTTATGTCGTTTGGAAATATCTCCTCCCAACTGTCAATTGCCTTTTTTTTTGTTGACTGTTTCCTTTGTTGTGCAAAAGCTTTTGATCTTGATGAAGTCTCAATAGTTCATTTTTGTCCTTGCTTCCCTTGCCTTTGGTGATGTTTCTAGGAAGAAGTTGTTGTGGCTGAGGTCGCAGAGGTTTGCTTCCTGTGTTCTCCTCAACGATTTTGATGGATTCCTGTTTCACATTGAGGTCTTTCATCCATTTTGAGTCTATTTTTGTGTGTGGTGTAAAGACATGGTCCAGTTTCATTCTTCTGCATGTGGCTGTCCAAATTCCCCAACACCATTTGTTGAAGAGACTCTTTTTTTCCATTGGACATTCTTTCCTGGTTTGTCAAAGATTGGGTGACCATAGAGTTGAGGGTCTATTTCTGGGCTGTCTATTTTGTTCCATTGATCTATATATTTGCATTTGTGCCAATACCATATTGTCTTGATGTTTATAGCTTTGTAATAGAGCTTGAAGTCTGGACTTGTGATGCCACCAACTTTGGCTTTTTTTTCTTCAACATTCCTCTGGCTATTTGGGGTCTTTTCTCATTCCACATACATTTTAGGATTATTTGTTCCATCTCTTTGGGGAAAAAACTGATGGTATTTTGATAGGGATTGCATGAAATGTGTAGATTGCTTTAGGTAGCATAAACATTTTCACAATATTTGTTCTTCCAATCCATAAGCATGGAACACTTTTCCATTTCTTTGTGTCTTCCTCAATTTTTTTCATGAGTACTTTATAGTTTTCTGAGTACAGATCCTCTTTGGTTTGCCTCTTTGGTTAGGTTTATTCCTCAGTATCTTATGGTTTGGGGTGCAATTGTAAATGGGATTGACTCCTTAATTTCTTTTTCTTCTGTTTTGTTGTTGGTGTATAGAAATGCAACAGATTTCTGTGCATTGATTTTATATCTTGACACTTTACTAAATTCCTGTGCGAGTTCTAGCAGTTTTGGAGTGGAGTCCTTTGTGTTTTTCACATAAAGTATCATATCATCTGTAAAGAGTGATAGTTTGACTTCTTCTTTGCCAATTTGGATGCCTTTAATTTCTTTTTATTGTCTGGTTGCTAAGGCCAGGACTTCTAGTGTTATGTTGAATAGGAATGGTGATAGTTGGCATCCCTGTTGTGTTCCTGAACTTAGCAGAAATCTGTTTTTCCCCTTCGAGAATGATATTCTCTGTGGGTTTTTCATAGATGACTTTGAGGATATTGAGATAGGTACCCTCTATCTTACACTGTGAAGAGTTTTGATAGAGAAAGAATGCTGTACTTTGTCAAATGTTTTTTTTCAGAATTTATTGAGAGTATCATATGGTTCTTGTACTTTCTTTTATTAATTACTGTATCACATTGATTGATTTGCAGATGTTGAACCAACCTTGCAGCACAGGAATATATCCTACCTACTTGTGGTGAATAATCCTTTTAACATACTGTTGGGTCCTATTGGCTAGTATTTTGGTGAGAATTTTTGCATATGTGTTCTCCAAGGATATTGGTCTGTAATTCTGTTTTTTGATGGGGTCTTTGTCTGGTTTTGGGATCAAGGTAATGCTGGCTTCATAAAATGAGTTTGGCAGTTTTCCTTCCATTTCTACTTTTTGGAACAGTTTCAGGAGAATAGGTATGGATTCTTCTTTAAATGTTTGGTAGAATTTCCCTGGGAAGCCTTCTGCCTCTGAGCTATTGTTTGTTGGGGGATTTTTGCTTCAATCTCCTTACTGGTTATGGGTCTGTTCAGGTTTTCTATTTCTTCCTGGTTTGGTTTTGGTAGTTTATATGTCTCTAGGAATGCATCCATTTCTTCCAGATTGTCAAATTTGTTGGGGTATAGTTGCTCATAATATGTTCTTATAATTGTCTATATTACTTTGGTATTGGTTGTGATTTCTCCTCTTTCATTCATGATTTTATTTATTTGGGTCCTTTTTCTCTTTTCTTTTTGATAAGTCTGGCCAGGAGATGATCAATCTTATTAATTCTTTCAAAGAACCAGCTCATAGTTTCATTGATCTGTTCTACTGTTCTTTTGGTTTCTATTTCATTGATTTCTGCTCTGATCTTTATTATTTCTCTTCTCCTGCTGGGTTTAAGCTTTCTTTGCTGTTCTTTCTCCAGCTCTTTAGGTGTAGGGTTAGGTTGTGTACATGAAACCTTTCCTGTTTCTTGAGGAAAGGCTTGTATAGCTATATATTTTCCTCTCAGGACTGCCTTTGCTGTATCCTACAGATTTTGAACAGCTGTATTTTCATTATCATTTGTTTCCATGCATTTTTTTTTCAATTCTTCTTTAATCTCCTGGTTGTCCCATTCATTCTTTAATAAGATGCTCTTTAGCCTCCATGTATTTGAGTTCCTTCCAACTTTCCTTTTGTGATTGAATTCTAGCTTCAGAGCATTGTGGTCTGAAAATATGCAGGGAATGGTCCCAATCTTTTGGTACTGGTTGAGACCTGATTTGTGACCCAGGATGTGATCTATTCTTGAGAATGTTCCATGTGCACTAGAGAAAATTTGTATTCTGTTGCTTGGGATAGAATGTTCTGAATATATCTGTGATGTCCATCTGGTCCAGTGTGTCATTTAAAGCCTTTATTTCTTTGTTGATCTTTTGCTTGGATGATCTGCCCATTTCTGTAAAGTCACCTACTATTACTGTCAATGTGTTTCTTTGGTTTTGTTATTAATTGGTTTATATAGTTGGCTGCTCCCTTGTTAGGGACATAGACATTTAAAATGGTTAGATCTTCTTGTTGGATAGATTCTTTGAGTATGATATAGTGTCCTTCTTCATCTCTTATTATAGTCTTTGGCTTAAAATCTAATTTATCTGATATAAGGATTGCCATCCCAGCTTTCTTTTGATGTCCATTAGCATGGTAAATTGTTTTCTACCCCCTCACTTTAAATCTAGAGGTGTCTTTGGGTCTAAAATGAGTTTCTTGTAGAAAGCATATCGATGGGTCTTGTTCTTTTTTATGCATTCTGATACTCTTTGTCTTTTGATTTGAAATTTAGCCCATTTAAATTCAGAGTAACTATTGAAAGATATGATTTTAGTGTCATTGTATTGTGTGTAACATGACTGTTACTGTCTATTGTCTCTGTTCCTTCTGGTCTACAGCTTTTAGGCCTCTCTTTGCTTAGAGGACCTCTTTAAATATTTCCTGTAGGGCTGTTTTGGTGCTTGCAAATTCTTTCAGTTTTTGTTTGTCCTGAAAACCTTTTAATCTTTCCTTATATTTTCAATGATAGCCTAGCTGGATATAGTATTCTTGGCTGCATATTTTTTTCATTTATTGCTCTAAATATATGATGCCAGTTCTTTCTGGCCTGCCAGGTCTCTGTGGATAAGTCTGCTGCCAATCTAATATTTCTATCATTGTATCTTACAGATTTCTTGTTCTGAGTTGTTTTCAGGAATTTCTCTTTGTCACTAAGACTTGTAGTTTTACTATTAGATGACAGGATGTGGAACTATTTTTATTGATTTTCAGGAGGGTTCTCTGCACCTCCTGGATTTTGATGCTTGTTCCCTTTGCCATATTAGGGAAAGTCTCTACAATAATTTGCTCCAATATATCTTCTGCCACTCTCTCTCTTTCTTCTTCTTCTGGAATCCCAATTATTCAAATATTGTTTCTCCTTATGGTATCACATACCTCTTGAATTCTCCTCTTGTGATCCAGTAGTTGTTTGTGTCTCTTTTGCTCAGCTTCTCTGAGCAATTTGGTCTTCAATATCACTAATTCTCTCTTCTGCTTCATTTATCCTAGCAGTAGGAGCCTCCATTTTTTTATTGCACCTCATTAATAGATTTTTTTTATTTCCACGTGGTTAGATTTTAATTATTTTATTTCTCCAGAAAGGGATTTATTTCTCCAGATAGGGTTTCTCTAATACCTTCCATGCCTTTTTCAAGCCCAACTAGCACCTTGAGAATCATTCCAAACTCTAGATCTGGCATATTAGCAATGTCTGAATTGATCAGGTCCCTAACCATTGGTACTGCCTCTTTTTCTTTTCTTTTCGTTTTTTGTTGTTGTTGTTGTTGTTGTTATTGGTGTTGTGGTGGTGGTGGTGGTGGTTGTGGTGGTAAGTTTTACACCTTGTCATTTTATCCAGATAAGAATATATGAACAAGAGAATAGAATACTAAGAGGGTGACAAAGACCCCAGAAAAATGTATGCTAACCAAATCAGAAAAGACTCCAATCCAGGGGGAAGAAGGAAGAGTATAAAAAGAAATTTTATGGGACGCCTGGGTGGCTCAGTTGGTTAAGCAGCTGCCTTCGGCTCAGGTCATGATCCCAGCGTCCTGCGATCGAGTCCCACATCGGGCTCCTTGCTTGGCAGGGAGCCTGCTTCTCCCTCTGCCTCTGCCTGCCTCTCTGTCTGCCTGTGCTCGCTCGCTCTCCCTCTCTCTGACAAATAAATAAATAAATAATCTTAAAAAAAAAAGAAATTTTATATATATATACATATATTATATATTATATATAATCAATATTTCAATATATATCTATATATGTATCAATATTTCATGGCTAATTTCTTTCTAGCTTAAAAGAGACATTTTATATATATATATAAGACATTATATTTATATATAAAATGTCTCTTTTAAGCTAGAAAGAAATTAGCCATGAAATATTGATCCAAAAATATTAATTTAATCATATTTGAAAAGTTTTCTATATCAACTGGTTTATCTAAGCTTCCTATACCTTTTTGTATATGTTTTGATAGCTTATATTTGTTAGGAAATACATTCCTGAAATTGGGTTTTTGAATTTATCATGTGTAATAGGCACTTTCTGAAAATGGCTCCCAATGATCCTTGCCTCCTGGTACTCTTGTTCTTCTTTAACCACCTCCTCTATAGTGTGATTATACAACTGAGATTATCAAAAGACTATGTCTTCAGTCTCCCCCCCAACCCCCTGCTGTTTTTGCTTTCTTATTCTAATGACACAAACTTTCATGTTGTGAGCCTCCCCACAGAGTCTCCCATGTGGTGAAGACTTGAGGAGTTTCCACTAACTGCAAGCAAGAAACTTAAGATTCTCATTCCAACCTGAGAAGAACTATAGCTTAATAAGTAATTTCACATGGATGGAAATCTTCGTCAGTTGAGCCTTGAGTTAATTGCTGTCCTACCTGAAGCCTTCATGGGCACACTTTTGAAAGACTCTGAACTCAAATAACACAGTGAATTCACACCTGGATTCCTGAGAAACTGAAAGTGTAAGATAACAAATGTTGTTTTAAGTCACTGAGTTTTGAGTTAATTTGTTACACAACAATAAATAACCATCCCCATAAAATAGTGTTTAACATTCTTCTATTGTTTTAAGCTCTACTAATTACTTGTTTTTGTGTCCTCTCTACTTACTAATCTGTATATTTTGTCTTCCTGCTTTTCCCTTGTTTTTATTCTTTACTTTTCTTTCTTTTTCAGCATTCTGGAAGAAATAGAATTTAGATTTATCTGTCTTCATGTTATTTTTTTTTATTTTTATTTTTTAAAGATTTTATTTATTTATTTGAGAGAGAGATAGTGAGAGAGAACATGAGGGAGGAGAAGGTCAGAGAGAGAAGCAGACTCCCCGTGGAGCTGGGAGCCCGATGCGGAACTCGATCCCGGGACTCCGGGATCATGACCCGAGCGGAAGGCAGTCGTCCAACCAACTGAGCCACCCGGCGTCCCTGTCTTCATGTTATTTATTTAAGATACCACTTGTTGCTCTACTGTATCTTTTACAAGTTTAGGGCAAAAAAAAAAAAAAAAAAAAGAAAAGAAAAAAACAAAACACGTTTATTTCTCAGAAATTTTAAGATTTACTCATGGCAAAGTTCACAGCTTTCTTTTGTGTTTATCCCATGGACATGAAAGTGAAAGGTAGATCCTTTAATTCTCTAAGGAAAAGTTATAAATATATTAAACTAAACTGAGTTTCTTTAAATTATTCTATAACCTCTCTATCCACTAGATACTTCTTTTTATTGAGGAGATAAATTACACTTCTGGCCATAATTTTATTCATACTTAATTATCCTTGTATTTATTGTTATTATTTTTTAATGGAGAAAGAGTGAGTGGGGGAAAGGGAAGAGGAGGTTGAAGGCAAGAGAGAGAGATAGAATCTTTAAGCAGGCTTCATGCCCAGCACAGAGCCTATTCAGAGGCTTGGTCTCTTGACCCTGATATCGTGACCTGAGCCAAAATCAAGTGTCGTCAACTGACTGAGCCACCCAGGCACCCCTCCTCACATATCTAATAAATTTATCTTTATGTTATTAGTTGCTTTAAAGATTGATACTATTAGTGTATTTACCTTTTACCATCATCTAATGTCATTAGTTTTTATTTGTGATGTTAATCATAAATTTTACCCTTTCTTATATTTGCCAATTCTTGATTTCTGTATTAGTTATCTCCAGCTGCCATAACAAAATGCCATCAACTGAGTGACTGAAACAGCAGAAAAAATTATTTCTCGTAGTTCTGAAGTCTGAGAAGGCCAAGATCAAGGTGCTGGCTGATGTGGTTCTTGATAAGAGGCCTCTCTCCTACTCAAATTCTCATTATCTCATACAGGTTCTAATCCCAAATACCATTACATTTGGGGAGTCAAGCCTTTCAAAGTAGGAATTGGGGGCTAGGTAGAACACAAACACTCAGTTCACAACAATTTCTAAACTTTTCATAACATTGTTCCAAACATATTTCTAATAAGAAGCCTAAGTAAAGTTCTTAATTCAATCTGTCTGTTTTGTATCAGAAGTTAGTCCATTCATTCTTTAAAGAAAGAAAGTATGATGTAATAATGGCTATTTTCAGAAGCTAATGCAGTCTGCAATAGAAAAGACTGGAACAAAAAGAAAAGGCAAGTGACAATAATCTTGTACAAGCTATTATTACCATCTGGTGAGGCAATGTAATGGAATTAGTTTTTCTTTATAGTACCCCATGTAGACACTAATTTCTTTGCTGCTTCTGTTGATCCTTGGAGCAAGATATAGTCATACTAAATATCAATAATTTGGGAAACTATAAAACTCTCAAATTCTGCTTTGATATCATCTCTACAATGAAAGTTGTATTTTTTAAAAAGTTATTTATTTTAAAGAGAGAGAGAGAGAGCATGGAAAGGTATAGGGAGAGGAAGAAAGAATGAAGTAGACTCCATACTGACCACAGAGCCCAACCTGGGGGTTGATCTCTTTAACCTGAGATCATGACCTGAGCTGAAACCAAGAACTGGATGCTCAACTGACTGCACCACCCAGGTGCCCCTGAAAGTTGAATTTTAATCAATAAAAAAATATTTCAAGTCTATTTTTACTATTAATGCTAATTTCAATTTCTAATTAATGCTAATGTTATTGCAGTATAAGTAGGTATGTTCTGTTTCATTTCTACTTAAAAACATGAAACTGTCATTATGACTTAATAACTTATCAATATTCTCAAGCTATTTATTATGCAAATTTCAAACTTAAAAATTCATGGAAAGAATAACATAATGATGTAATATTTAATAATCATTAACATTTGACATGTATGCATTATTTACATCTATAGTTCTAAATATAAATATACAAAAATAAATAGTTTGGCAATCACATATGTAAGTATTGCTATTCATTTGGAATTTATCTGAAAAATTTTGCAAAATCCTACTTCACCATGAAGTAGGCATTCTAGTTTTAAAAATTTCCTCCATTCACATTATCCAATTTAAGTCTACTTAAGAATTATTTCTTAAAATTATTTAATTTGTAGTTCATATTTAAATGTCTGTAAATGCACTACCATGATAGAAATATCAATGATATACACATTTTCAAATAGGTTCACTTATTGGACTTGACTGTTACATTTTATTGACATCACTTTTCTAAACAATAGCATTGAAGTAAAGAGAAAAAGCTCTTTAGTTGATTGTAGAATGGCCCATATTCTCTATTTGTATGATTGTTTTCTCATGGTATTACTTAATATCTTTCCCCATTTCCTGTATATCATGTAGACTGGAAGCCAGATCAGTCTACCTACCTAAAGAACAGAATGAATACCAGGTAAATATTTCTGGTGGGAGTGCAAAAAATTTCTGGTGGGAGTGCAAACTGGTGCAGCCACTCTGGAAAACAGTATGGAGTTTCCTCAGAAAATTAAAAGCAGAACTACCCTATGATCCAGCAATTACACTACTTGACAAAAATACACAAAAATACTGATTTGAGGGTGCCTGGGTGGCTCAGTGGGTTAAGCTGCTGCTCAGGTTATGATCTCAGGGTCCTGGGATCGAGTCCTGCATCAGGCTCTCTGCTCAGCAGGGAGCCTGCTTCCCTTCCTCTCTCTCTGCCTGCCTCTCTACCTACTTGTGATCTCTCTCTGTCAAATAAATAAATAAAATCTTTAAAAAAAAATACTGATTTGAAGTGACCCATGACCCCCATTCTTTATACCATTATTATCAACAATAGTCAAACCATGGAAAGAACCCAAATGTCCATCCACTGATGAATGGGTAAAGAAGGTGTGGTGTATTTGCACAATGGAGTATCATTACTCTGTATCAAATAGAATGAAATCTTGACATTTTCAATGATGTGGATGGAACTAGAAGGTTTTATGCTAAGCAAAATAAGTCAGTCAGAGAAAGAAAAATACCATATGATTTTACTCATATGTAAAATTTGAGAAACAAAACAAACATGTGGGAAGGTGAAGTGGGGGGGGGAGACAAAGCATAAGAGACCCTTAACTATAGAGAACATACTGTGGGTTGCTGAAAAAACATGGTGGGGGTAGGCATGATGCTAGGCATTTTGTGCTGAATCACATCAGAGGGTGCTTGATACCAGACTGCCTCATTTTTAGTGATGCTAATTTGAACACTTTTTTTTTTTTTTTTTAAAGAAAGGACTATCAGATCTCAAAAATATAAAAGAATATCATTCCTTCTAGAATTAGGAAGTGCCATGTTGGGGGGTACTTTGGAACTTTGTAAATATTCTGTCTGTTGTTAAGTTTTCACTGACTTTTTTTTTTAGGGTTTTCTGAAGATCATTATATGAATCACTTGTTTCCTCATAGGTTGAAAACATGATGTTCTAATTTATCATTGTTTCTAAATTTATCTGCCATTCTTTTGCAGTTTTGTTTGAACTATTCTTCTTCCTTTAAAAAGGAAAGATGAGTGGTTATGATTTTAATTATCAATTTTTTAGAGGGAGACTTTGGCCTCATGATTACCACCACTGGTGACTTTTTTTTTTTTGAGTGCCTTAATTAAAAATTATTATTCAGGGGCGCCTTGTGGGTCAGTGGGTTAAGCATCTGTCTTTGGCTCAGGTAGTAATCCTGGAGTCCTGGGACAGCCCCCACATCAGGGTCCCTTCTCAGTGGGGAGCCTGTTGCTCCCTCTGCTCCTCACCCAGCTCTTGTCCTCTCCCTCATTTTCCCTCTCTCTATCTCTCCCAAAAACATTTTTTAAAATTATTATTAAAATATGAAATAATAACTAAATGCTTACTAAATTCATTATAAATAACTCTGAAGGGGTGACTGGGTGGCTGAGGGTTGAAAGCTAAGAGTACTGGGTTTCATTTGAGATCATGAAAATATTCTACAATTGGCTATGGTGGTGGTTGCACATATCTGTGAATAAAATTAAAATATTAAATTTTTCACTTTTAATGAGTTAATAATATATAATAAATTATATTTTAACAAAACTGTTAAAAAGCATTCCACTATAAATGTTTACTCAAATCCTTTGTGTCTTTTAAAATTAGGTTCTTTTTATAATTGAGTTATGAGAGTTTTTTGTATATTCTAGACACAAATTCCTCATCTGATATGTTATTTGTAAATAGTCTTTTTTTTTTTCATTTTGTGCATCATCTTTTCACTTTCTTGATAATGTCCTTGAATTTGTATCTTTATATCTTGGTAAAATTCAATTATCTGTTTTCCCATAATCTTTTGTGGTTTTGATATTATTTATAAGAAAAAAAATCCTTAACTCAAGGTATTAAAGATTTATTCTTATTTCTTTTTCTAAGAATATTATAGATTCAGCTCTTAAAATTAGAACTAGGATAGATGTGGTATTAATATTTGTGTATGACATGAGGTAAGAGTTTGACTTTATTGTTTTGCATGTGTACATTCATTTGGCCATGTACCATTTGTTGAAAAGACTGTTCTTTGTTCATTGAATTGGTTTACCACCCTTGTCAAAAATCAGTTTATAATTAGAGTTAGTTTCTGAGCTCTCAGTTTCATCCCACTGATCTACATGTTTATCTTTAGACTGCTACCATACTATGGTGTTTATAGTAGCTTTGGAGCAAAGTTTGAAATTGGGAATTGTGAATCTTCTAACATTGTTCTTTATCTAGATTATTTTGTCTGTTCTAGGTTCTTTCCACCTCTATAAGAATTTTAGGATTAGCTTATTATTTTCTGGGAAAAAAAAATTCAGGATTTTGAGAAGCATTATGTTGACTCCAGTGATCAATTTGGAATCGATTGCCATCCTCACAATATTAAGGTTAAACTAACCTTGCAGTCATGCCATTAATTTCACTGGTTATCATGTATAATCCTTTTTGTGTTTTGCTGAATTTGGTTTACCAGTATTTTGTTGAGGAGCTTTGCGTACGAAATATTGGTCTATAGTTTCCTTGTTAAATCATATCTTTGCCTGCTTTTGGTTTGGGGACAGAACGCCCTCACAGAATGAATTAGAGCCTGGATGTCAGAAAGATGGTGAACTAGAAGCTCCCAACACTCATCTCTCATACAAAAACAATAAATAAACAACAAACTGATGAAAAGAGTTCTAGAAAAGTTCTTGGCTATAACAAAGAAGCAGCAGAAATCCTGTGTAGCTCAAAACCAAAGATGGCCACATAGAAAAACATAGGAAGCATTTTACCATCGTCCCCAGTCCAGAGCAATTCCATGCCAAGAGGGATCTCCTAAGAGGGATTTTATCCCACAAAGGAAAGCAGGAGAACCCCAGCAAGCCTTGTCACTGCCAGTGATGCTTGCATCTTCTACTACTGAGGACTGCCACAGATTTTACCAGTGTTGAGCTCAGCTGACAGAAACCTCTGAAGCCCCTGCCAACTAGTCTCTTCCCTGGGGCTTAAGATATTGCTGCATTGAGATCTGCCCTGAAAGGCCTCAAACACTGCTGTGCCTGCTCTCTGGGAAGCTGTTGCCACAACTCCTCACTGTCTATTTGACCAGGATTTTCCCAGTTCTGTTCTCTAACACCTGGGTTCTAAACTGGGGCTTTAAGCACCATAACTGAGGCTATCGTACTCTGCACCCTACCCCAGGGTCCTAAGTCATGGCTTTGATATGTCAACAGTGGGGCCCATTGTTGCTGTTCTGCACTCCACCCAGTGGGTCCCAAGTCAAAGATTTGACCTTCCATAACTGGAGTTGGTTTGCTGCTGCTCAGCCCCTCACCCCCAGATCATAAGTCATAGCTTTGACCCACCATCACCAAGCTGTGCTGGCATAGTCTTGGACCCGCAATCCGCAGTGTGTATTGTTGCTGCATCTCCACCTCCCAACTCTAGTTCCTGAGTTACTGCAGTAAATCCCAGAGACCCAAACCCAATTCTATTGCAGAGCTACACATACCAGCACTACTGCTATAGTAAGTGGACCTTGCCCCAGGACCAGAGCACTGCAGTTGCTTGATGAGAACCTGATCCCAGGATCCTGGATCTGCTGCTATGCTAAGTGTCTAGGCACCAAAGCTTCCAAGAGATCCAAGTGTGACAAAACTTCCTCCCACAAGTAAAAATTAAAAAAAAAAAAAAAAAATAGGAGGACCCTAGTAGCCTCTGCCACCAAGGACCCCAGTAGCCATATAAATATACATGTACCCAATACTGGAGCACCTACATCTATTAAGCAATTATTAAGATATCTGAAATTGGGACTAGACAACAATGCAATAATAGTAGGGCACTTCGATACCTGACTTTCAACAATAAACGGATCATCAGGTAAGAAAATCAGTAAGGAAATAATTGACTTCAGCTATACTTAGAACAAAGGACCTAATAAACAAAAGGACCTAATAAACCCAACATGTAGAATGTTCCATTCAACACCTGCAGAATTTACATTCTTCTCAAGTGCCCACAAAATATCCTCCAGGGTAGACCATATATTAGGCCACAAAACAAGTCTTAACAAATTTAGGAAGATTAAACAGGGCAGGACTGATCCCACAAAATTCACATTTTGAAATTTAATCCCCAGGGTGATAGTACTTGATGGTGGGTCCTTGAGGAAGTGATCAGGTCATGAGGGTGGAATCCTCATGAGTGTGATAAGTACCCTTCTAAAAGAAACAACTTCCCCTCTTCTACCATATCAGGAAACAGTGAAAAGATGAAATCTGTACCAGGAACCAGCCTCTCACTAAACACCAAATCTGCTAACATTTTGATCTTGGACTTCCCAGCCTCCAAAAATAAGTTTCTGTTGTTTATAAGGCAGCCAATCTGTAGAATTTTTGTTATAGCATCTTGATGGAATAAGATACTATGTCCTTGTTGAACATTGCATTTTGTTAACAAATCGCCATCTTTATTTCATTGAGTTGTCTGTGTTCTCTCTTTTCATGCTGAGATTCTTTAAAACAATATTTAAAAAAATTTTTTGTCATGAAATTTACAGATCTTTATTTCTTGGGGTTGGTTACTGGAGGATTATTGTGTTCCTTTAGTGGTATCATGGTTCCTTGACTCCAGTGTGTTTCCTGAAGTCTTGTTTTACTGTCTTCACATTCAAAGAAGCAATTAGCTCCTCTAGTCTTTGCTGACTGGCTTCAAGGAAAAGTAAAGGAAAAGTGGATTGGGGGAAACCGGAGAGGAAGATGAACCATGAGAGACTGTGGATTCTGAGAAACAAACTGATGGTTTTGGAAAAGAGGGGAGCGGGGAGATGTGTGAGCCTGGTGGTGGGTATTAAGGAGGGCATGTATTGCATGGAGCACTGGGTGTAGTGCATAAACAATGAGTCTTGGAACACTGAAAAAATTAAATTAAATTAAAAAAAAAAAAAAAAAAACTGAAAAGAAAGAGAGAGAAACCTTCACCAGTCAGCCAGAACAGAGAGTCAATGCATCTACTCTTAGGTTTTATGCTTCAGCAGGCATGCTGGGATGTCCCTTCTAGACTATTAGGCTCCCATAAAGGAATTCTCATCCCTGGGTGGTTGTCAAAACAGTATTTCTATGAGGTAATGAGGGCTGAAAACACCTATTTTGCCATCTTGCTCAAATCACTCTCTCCACCCCCATTCCTTTGATGATGTAATTTTATACTGTGTTTTTTTCCTTTCACCTTCTGCTGTTCTTCTCCACACACACACACACACTCACACGCACACTCTTCCAGAAGTTTCCCCCAATTCTTTGTTTCAGACCCTACTTATGGGAAGCAGTAAGAAGACATTGAGACATTTTCAGTTTATTCTGGTGTATGGAAATTGTCATATAATATTTTTTATTATCTGTTAAAATGAATTGGTTTGTAACATGGAATAATCTTATGGTTCTTGAAATAAATATATGTGGTCATAAAATATTTTTAAATTGTTATTGGATTCTGTTGTTTTTTTTATAATTTCCAATATAACATTATTTTTTATAACTTCCAATCTAACATTATGAAGATTATTCTGTTGTTCTCTATATTACAGATTTTTTTTAACCAAACACCATACAGTGGTTTACTTACTTCACAGAAAATTGAAAGTTCACATTCTCTAAGTTATAGATCAATTTAGCATCATTAAGACTATTTATTCTTTGAAGATGTGACAGAAATCCACTTATCTGATTTTTTTATATGTGTTTTGAAGTCTGATATAGTGGCTGCTTCAATTTTTTCCATGGAAATTTGTCAGTTTAAACCTATCATCTGAAGTGTAGTCTACTTTTGTAAACTATGTTTTCTTAGAAAATTTATTTCTATTTACTTCATATAGCTTCTTAAAATTACTTGAATAGAATTGTGCAAAGTGATTTATCATGATATTTTAAAATGTACTCAATCTAAATTTAATTAATCATGTCCTCTTAGTCATTTTTATTTGGTATATTGTGGTTACTTTTCAATTTATTATTAATTTAAGTACTGATTAATCTGTTTTACTGAGTTTTTCAAAGATAAAGTTTTTTTATTTATAATTCTATTTTTTTCTGTTTGTAACTTGGTAATTTTTACTTTTATTATTATTTCTTTGCTTCTACTTTCTTTATTTTTACCCCTTAATAATCCTTACTGTTAGGTATTTATTTATGTTTTAACCATTCCTTTAGTTGATATGCTTAACTAAGGTTATACATTTCCCACTAACATGAACTGAACTCTGTCAAGTATTTTTCCCCTCCCTTTATTTTTAAGACATTTCTTAAAAATGTCTTAAAAAAAAGACATTTCTATTTTTGTGATAACTGCAAAGAAAACAGTCTGAAATTCTTTTTCATTTAAATGAATTAGATCTATTATTTTATGTTAAAATGTGTCTTTCTTAATAAATATTGTTTTTCTTATGTTTAAAACGTTTTTTTAACTATATTTTTGTTTTTTAACTATATTTTGGTTTTGCTTTGGTTTGCTTTTTTGATATTTAGTGAAATTCTGGTAAGCACTTTGTAACTTTGTATGATGCTCTTAGTCCTCCCTTTTTTCCCCCCTTATTAAGTCTTCTTCTATTTGGTTTGTGGTTGTAAATAATAATCCCTTTATTTCCAGCTCTTATCTATATGATAAACAATACATATTTGACTTTTCTGAATCTCTTTCCTATTTTTCCCGTGTTTTTTAAAGGTTCCTTTCTATTCAGACTTCATAACATTTACATATTATTCTTCCACATTTTAACCACTTTTTTCAGTTTCAGATTTTAATTAAATATATTCAGTGATCATTGGCAATTTTTTTTCTTTTTTGGGGGCGTATCCTGGGACTCTTTATTTTTTACTTTTTTTATTATGTTCAGTTGGCCAACATATAGTATATCATTAGTTTTTGATATAGAGTTCAATGATTCATCAGTTTTTCAAAGCTCTCAGTTGTATATGTTCATTCATCAGCAGATTGACCAGGAAAGGTCACCACTATAATATTCTCTGTGTATTTATATATCAAATAATGGTGATGAAACCATGCCTCACAGGGTTAATGAAGTTGAAACTCATTTAAAACCTGTTTATCAGAGACATGTTTCTCCCTAATCAGCTATTGTGTCATTTCAGAGCCCACTAACAAATCCACTAGCTGTCTTGCAGAGGCCTGGACTCTCAGTCAACTGATAATGATTCCTTAGTCAATTTAAGGAACTAGAAACCCCATCCTCTTTCTACCAGCTCTCAGAGCATGCCTTTCACCCCTTGACCTTGTTCTCAGATTCCCTCCTGAGGTCAGGGGGGCTAATTTTGTCTCCTCTCTAAAGTAGACATGGGAAACCTGTTACATATGTTTGCACAATGTGCATGCTCCATCTTTCCTCATGAATAGTCATAGAAGTTTCCCCTCTCTTTTCATCAATATGTGTGTAATCTCAACCTGTATGATTAAAAAAAAAAAATTATTCTCTCTCCCTTATGGGGAGACAGATCTGAGGCTGGCAGTTGATCTCTTTCTTTAGCTGCCTCTTAAATAAACACTTTCCCTGCTGCAAACCTGATGTCTTAGTGTTGGGCTTTGCTGCACATCAGGCAGAGGGATATTTCCATTACAGAGTTTTCTTTAGTTCTGCTAGTGGAAGGATAAATAAGATCAATAAAAATATCTTCGTTCAACTATTTTATCTTCAATTTTCTTGAAAAATTTTTTTCTAAATATTCTTCCTTTGTGTGTTGCTAATAAAATTATTTCATTAACTGCTTTCTTGCTTTTAGATTGGCTTGTGTTTCTTGGAAGCCGAGCTATTTTTTTTTTTTCTTTAAAACTTATATGTTCTATATCTTAAAACTGACTCTCTGAGCCATTTTTAATCAGATAGTTGGGGGTCCCTTTAAAAGGTAGTTCAGTGCTTCTTTTATTTCCCTCTTTCCCTGGAATTATTGCTTTAAATATTAGTTCTTTTTCACTGTTATGTTTTTCTTTGCTGGTAACTCCAAACATTGATTTCTTTTGGACTTTGTTTTTTTCTGTCCTCCCTATTTATAAGTTGCTATATGTACACTTTCACTACTTTCAGAATTTTGGTTTCATTTTCCAAGTCTTTTAATTTCCAAATTTATGTCTCTAACTAAACTTTTAGAACCAGCTGTTCACTCTTGGGTATCTTGTAACTTAACCTTGTTTATGATATTATTTTATCTTTTTCTACCCTAAGTTCAATCAACTCTCATTTCAACCTTCTTGTTGATTTTCCTTCTTTATTCTGGGTTTTGAATCCTGATTTGTAGTGTTCTTTTATATCTGACTGTTGGAGAATTATATTAACTTTGTATAGATATGCTAGTTTTTTTTCCACTTCACACTGTTATATTCACACTTTTCTTCCATCTTTAATTTTCTGTTTACTTAGACTAACTCTTTGTATGGTTTTGTTATAAAAATAATAGATAAAAACTGTCAATGATAATTTTTTTAATGCTAGTTTTTCCTACAATGACAATAGTATCTAAACCTCTGGAAGGTGAAGGTGGGCTTCTTTCTTTGAAAGTTCACTTAAGAGAAGTGAAACTTTTTTAATAAGTTGTGCCCTAAAATAAGTTTGGTTTCTTTCTTTTCCTTCTCCTCCTCCTCCTCTTCTCCGTCCCCTTCCTTTTCATCCTTCTTCTTCTTCTCTTCCTCTTCTTCCTTTATAGTTCAAAAGTGAACAATATAGTCTGTTGTTATTCTTGTTGTCCTTAAATCACCAAACCTTCATTGGAAACCTGTCCCTTTCAAATTCTTCCCTCTAATTCAAAAAGATTTCATCCACAAGACTTGTACTTTTGGTCATTTATACTTCCCAAGTTCTTTCCTTTCAACTCTGTTGAAACTAGTGCTCTGATCCAGTAAGCTTTGGAACTATCCTTAGTATGTTTCCTCTCAAAAGAGAGTCCTCTTCTTCTGGGAGTGACATTAGCTGATGGTATTTATGTTTGATACAACCACACTACCTTTTCTAAACTGCACTATTCTTTGCTGTGAACTTCAGAGCTGCAACCAAATTTGTTAATCATACACACATGTATATATATGAAAACATTATGTATACATATATATGTATACATAATGTTTTCATTATCTGTTACTTATGCTTTACACTTGGGATATTGGTGAATTATAGAAATATATTAATTTTTGAAGCTATATAGAGTGATTTACATTTTAATAGCTACTTGTTCCTATCCAGACTGAGTATATTTAAATTTGGGAAGTCAAAAAGGAAAATTTTAGATTGGTAAGAGTTGTCAAATCACAGAAACAACAGTATAAAAGTCAAACTTTCACATACCTAATATTATCAATGAATAGAAAAGGCAGGAGTAATTATAGTTAATAGACTTTGATAAATCTAAACAAAAATTTTTAATGTTATCTTTTCATCATGGGTTAGTTTATGTACATATAATTAAGGAAAGTTTCGGAGAAACAAATAAAATGAAACTCTTTGGAAAACTAGGATTTCAACATATGAAAACACATTCGTTCAAAATTCTTTTTATTTCATTTATCTTAGTTATGCCTTACCTGTTACCTTAATTTTTATTCAGTCTCCCAGATGACTATAGTGATTCATTCCATTCTCCAGAGTGGTGGTGTTGATTTCATTGCAATTCCAGCCTTCTGTTAGTAAACTTACATTTTCGAGATTTTCCTTGGCATGGAGTTGTATGTTCTCAGGCACTTGCATAGAATCTCTCAGAAATTCTTTAACGTCTTGGTATGATTACAAGATCCCTCTTGGATTTTCAGAACTGCCACATTAACATTTTAATTTTTTTTTTAAATTTCTCATGAAATTTGAATGTGAATTGAAGTGAAAAGAGACCTGAATATCTATGCACGATATGTCATGATGAACTGGGTTTTACTCAAATATTACTATCTTGTCAACTTTCTACAGATAAGACCCAAAGCATGTATATTTTTTATGTGGAATTTAACTTTTTATAACTTTATATTTGTGCTTTTCTTATTATATTGTAAGCACATGTTTTCATGACTCTCTCCTATTTTGAAAACTGAGAGATCATGTCTTAATAATTTCTGGGTCCTTATAACATAGTATGGTTTAAAAATATAAATTGAGGGACACCTGGGTGGCTCAGTCAGTTAAGCGGCTACTTTCAGCTCAGGTCATGGTCTCAGGGTCCTGGGATCAAGCCTCACATCAGGCTCCCTGCTTAGCAGGGAATCTGCTTTTTCCTCTTTCTCTGCCCCTCCCCACTGCTTGTGCTCACTATTTCTCTCTCAAATAAATAAAATATTTAAAAATAATAAAAATAGGGTGCCTGGGTGTCTCAGGTGGTTAAGCTACTGCCTTCAGCTCAGGTCATGATCCTGGAGTCCCAGGATCGAGAGTCCCACATCAGGATCCCTGGTTAGCTGGGTGCCTACTTCTCCCCCTGACCCTCTCTCATCTCATGCTCCGCCTCTCTCTCATTCTGCCAAATAAATAAATAAAATCTTTAAAAAAGCAAAACAAAATGATAAAAATAAATTATTAAAATAATGTATATTAATCTCATGTTCGATATCCTGAATATTTTATCATTCAATACAGAAAAATAGTAGTAAATATTCACAAACAATGCACCTTTTAATTCTGGAATATTAGAATACTATATTGGCAAATTATATTATAGTACCATATTGGCAAATACAAAATAAAGTGCATTGATTTGTATAGGTCTATATCACATTAAGTAATACAAAAATACCAGAAATCTCTTGTCCCTAATAAAGCTTTGAACTTATTCATTGTATAATAATAATTTGAACTTTCTAAGCCTTAGGTTACCTATACATAATCTGAGAATGATGTCTGCCTTATTTCTTTTATTTATGCACATTGCTCATCAACAATGGAGCAGAAACTATGCTTGGATATTTAACATTGACAAGATAATTAAGCGACCCACTATTGTTACACTCAAGAGCAAAAAATATGAGAATCAAATGATATAAAGCATGTTAAACTAAACAGTAAATTTTAATATACAAATGTAAAGCACTATAATTACATGCATGTCTTTGTAAAAACAGTTAAAATATGAACATAAACTAAGTTATACTCTCTAAGAGTAGTCTGATAAAAAGTGGAGCCAAAAGAACCTGGTATTAATAGTATGTATTGGGTTATTTTGTTGTTTAGATATAAAATTAAATTATAATGAAAACAGTGTCTTCTTGATGGGAAAACATCAATATATTATAAATTGTATATAACTTGACTTACTGTATTCAGATGCAAGTGAAATATTTAAGGAAAGGAATGATTCTCTAGGGCAGGGTTTGGCAAATTAAGTTCTATGAGTGAAATTTATCCTGCAGCCTGTTTTTGTAGGGCCTGAGAGCTAACAAAGGTTTTTTGTTTGTTTGTTTGTTTGTTTGTTTTTTAAAACCGTTAAATGTTTGGAAAATATTTTTTTAAAAGAATAATATTTTAGGATACTTGAAAATTATGTGGCAATCAAGTTTCAGTGTTTTTATGAGTTCAATTTTGTGTTCCCCAAATTGTCACAATGAAGCTTCAAAACCCAGTATTTCAGAACATTGACTGTATTGGGATGTAGCCTTTAAAGAGGTGATTAAATTCAAATGAGACCATGAGGGTAGGCCCTAATGCAACCCGCTGGTGGATAATAATACAAAGTAAAAGGAAATCTGGGTACACAAAGAGACACCAAGGATGTAGGCACACAGAGGAAAGACTATGTCGGGGCATAGGAGGATGATATCTACCTGTAAGCCAAGGAGAGAGACTTCAGAAGAAACCAAACCTGCTGTTAAAAAGAAAACTACAGGTCCAAAAGACATCCTTTACAACAAGTCCCAAACTGAAACTTAATTCCTAACCTAATTGCAATCTGAACCTTCCCCAAGAAATAGTTTCTTAACCCAGTCAATTGGGAATTTTCTGGTAGATGCCAATGAGTCTGCCATATGCATCTTCTCCATCCCCCAAAGAATGATGAGGTCATCTGCATAAGACCCTTTGCTTTTCCCTCTGAGGCCTTGCCTGAAATAATCTTTTTCTTTTGCTAGTAAATTCCCTGCCCCACCTTCCTTCTTTAAGAACTTTATATTTTGTACAACACCTCAGAGCTTCCCTCTGCTTACTAGATAGGATGCTGCTGTTTAATAAAGCCCATTAGATCTTTAAAATTTACTCAGTTAAAGTTTTGCTATTTAACCCTGCTGATCCCTTGATTTTGGACTTGTAGCCTTCAGCACATATGCACCCAATAAGTGGCATTTTATTATGGCAGCCCTAGCAAAGTAATACAAGTAATTCAGAAATAAAACCAAATAAACAGCTATGTTCATTTGTTTGTTTCTTTTCTGTAGCTGTTTTTATACTCCAAAGGTAGAGTTGTAGTTTTGATAGAAATCATATGGCCTAAAAGCATAAAATATGTACCATCTGGCCTTTTGCACAAAATGTTTGCCAATTCCCGGTGTAAGTTTTGAGGAAGATAAGTACATTAGCAGAGAAACTTATATAATGCTCTGATTTTGAGAAGATTCCCCAAATGTTTTAACTATTAACTAGGGAAATGCACATAATAATTTTACTCTCTCCCTGTTTCTGTAGCACACAAAATAGAATAAACAGGTTCTAAATAAGTTAGGGCTACAGTATTTTAGCAGCACATGTGTAAAATACTTCCCTAATCAAAAGTACCATTACTGGTAATAGTGAGAAACTGATTATTATTTTCATGGTAAAACTGTAAAATTTTGGAAGGTAAAGGATAAAGATCCAAGAGATAATGTTCATGCTGACTTATCTGGAATTGGTAAGCCACATATTGAGAATTGTCAAAGAATCTCAGGTGAATCCAAAAGGAATATTTTGATAGAAGCAAAGGATAAGATGACAAGTTCATTAAAGTAGAGTAAGTAGTCGTAAATATAGTAAAGAGTTAATAACAGAGGCAGCAATTGCACTCGTGTTGCTATCAAGTAGTTCTTATTTTCTTGAAAGTTGGAAGAAGTGTGAAAAAAATAATGTGAGAAAATGTCAATCCAACTTTTCTTCTGAAATTTGGGAAAATACTGTATCTCAAGGGACACAGTAGGTGTAAAAACTTACAAACGCCTAAACCTTCCAAGAAGAGAAAACTGTCCAATCCCAAGGGAGGGAGATGCGTGATGAAAAGGAGTTTCCTTGCCAAAAACTGTTGGATTGGGTTTCTGCAGCTTTATTCAGTACAAAAACAAATTGTAGGCAGTAACCTAGGTCTCCCAGCAACACACACAAGAGGATGTGAGGTTCCATTCCATGAACTCACACAATTAAGTGCTCTTAACAGTTGTATTCTTATTCAGTATGGAAGGTACAAAGGAAACAAATGAATAGGTATAGTGCCGCTGTACTCTGTAGTTATAAACGGATGCTCCTACTATGTGCCCAGGGCTATCGTTGGATCTGAGATAGAGAAGAGAAGTATGAAACAGGATCCTTCTGCTCTTATAGATAACAGACTTACAGAGGGCATAGAGCTGTCTTTAACTGATAAACTTGTTATACAATAATTTCCTGAAAAATAAAGATCATAAAATTTTAGTTCAGTAAAAGCACAAAATACAAAATCATTTAATATTTTTGGGGAATTATAGGAATTACAAGTCTAATCTATATAAACCTTTTATGGGTGTTCTTCTATAGATGAGTCCTCATACATACTTGATACTTATCAAGAATTTGGCTGCTAAAGAATTACATAGTAATAGAAGAAAGTAGCAGAAAATTACCAAATCATTGATTTGACCTATGTCAGATACTCCAGGAGAGGAGAGGAAATGCCATATGCACCATATTTAGACTTTTTCCTTGTAGAAGAATTATAATTTGATAGGCATGCTACTGCAATTTTATTTTTTATAAAAGTACTCCCGATAGATCCATTAGCTAGAAGCTAGAATGTGTGAGACATATACATGATACAATTGGAAACTGGGGATTTAAATAGTGATTTTTTAAAATGTGAAAATGGTGGCCAAAATTAGCTTCTTACTTTCAATATCATATATCCAGGGAATTTTAATTCCTCTATCTATTTAAAGAAAATTGTGTTTTAAGACTGAAATCATTTCCTTCAGATGTCATCCTTTACAATTAAACAAATTAAATATATTTATAGAAAACTTTCTTGGGAATTTATGTGTAGTAGATGCCTAAGTTCTATGCTTTCGCATTTGTGGTTGATACAAGATTGACAATGACTAACAGTCACTCTGCTCTAATATGTTTTTGTTTTAATCGTGATAAATTGATCTTTGGTGGGGTTTTTGTTTGTTTGTTTTGTTAAATCATAACATTTCCACTACTTTCAACTCAGGATATTTGTTGCTTTTCATACTAAAATTATGTGTCAAATTTACCTAAAGCTGAACCTATCCTCACATCCTTACAGTAAGTTCTTCAAGTATAGCTTATATTCATGTGAAAGAGCTCTGCTCCATCTTCATTGTATTTCCTATAGTAACAGAATTTACCAGATCATCTTTTTAAGCACTAAAACCAATAGCAATTAGTAAAAAAACAGGTGCTATCTAATTTACCTGCTCTTTATTTCAAGTTGATTTTCCAGTTAATTTCATTTATCTATTTAATTATCTGTCATTATTTAGGCCTTTTAAATCATTTTGCCTCTTTTTACTTTGTTAATATGGATGATTATGACCAAGCTTCTAATAATAACCCTAACAAGAGCTCCAATTGGAAAACATGAAATCTTATCTGGTATGTATCATGGATAATTAAAAGAAGGAAGATAGAATAAAGGAGGCAGGAAGGGAAGCAGGTAAAATAAAAGAAAAAAAAAGAATAAAAGTTAGAAGGCAGGAAAGAAGAGAAAAAAAAAGAGGAATAATTTAATAACAAAATCTGCCAAGTTTCACATAAATAGGGTTCGTTTATGTTAGGATTCAATGTTAAATGGGTAGATATGAGCAGGGTTGCTGTAGATTAACTTATCAAAAATATTCATGGGAATAAACTTATGTTTACTTAAGTAACACTAGAAATATGTTTTCATTTCAGGTGGTTATTCCAACATTTTAAATGTATATGACTCTTGAGAGGCTTAAAATATTATTTACTCATTATAACACTCACATAGACTTATTTTTTAATTTCTTACCAATATATAATCATATACCTTTATTTTAAAGTCAGTCTTTTTCCTTTTCCCTCCCTCCCTTCTTTCCTTCCTTTTTTCCCTTATTTCTTATTATTTATTATCTTATAATAATTATTATTTATTATCTTATTATTCCCTTATTTCTTCTTATTATTATTTCTTATTTCTTTCCTTTTTTCCCCCTTATTTCTCACTCTTTTCCTTCTTTATTTTTAAAGTCCATTTCTCTTTTATTCTTCCCTGCATAAGATCCCAGGAGTCACAGTGGGACCCACAGAAATTGCTAAAAGAACTACTAGCACCTGGGTGGCTCAGTGGGTTAAGCCGCTGCCTTCGGCTCAGGTCATGATCTCAGAGTCCTGGGATCGAGCCCCGCATCGGGCTCTCTGCTCAGCAGGGAGCCTGCTTCTCTCTCTCTCTCTGCCTGCCTCTCTGCCTACTTGTGATTTCTCTCTGTCAAATAAATAAATAAAATCTTTAAAAAAAAAAAAAAAAGAAATACTAGCAATAAGGAAGAAGATATTTACTGATATACTTCCTTAAAATATCCCTTATGAGTTCAAATTTAATTGCTTATATTACAAATACAATGAAAATACTACAAAATTTCCAAACATTAAACAAAAATATGTGTGAATATTTCCAAGTATTAAAAATTAATGTAATGTGCTATATAAAAACAATTCTAGATTTTGATCTTGATATAGGGAAATCTGAATCATTCCCTAAGTACCGATGACAGGATGAAAAGAAGTTCTTATATTCTTTTCTATCCAGGTGTATACCTGAGGGAAATTGATACATTATTACTCACTGCCCAGATTTATTCATCCAACAGTGTGGTAGAAGAAAGAGTCAGTCTTTGCCCAGGATATTTTGTAGCCAACTGCCTTTGCTTTGCTCTAGGTCTACACAGTGGAATAGACATTTTTCTTCCTGTTCCTCAGGCATTATATTACATGAAAAATTCATTTCTTCAATTTCCCATCTCTAAGTAACTCTTTGTAAAAAAAAAAAAAAAAAAAAAAAAACATAGACAAAAGGAAATGACCTTTAGTACATTTGAATGACTAGTCCTGAACTGCTGGCTTGCTGTGTTCTGTTTTCACTAGGAGTGTCACACTTCTTAAAGTGAGGCTTGCATACAAATTGAGCTGCTGTCTTCTACTGTGCATCACTCATACCAATTAGATCCTCTAGACAGACCCCAGTCAGCTGGCTATTATTGAAGTAGGTTAGGTTCAAAGTTCCTCAGAAAACTATAGTACAAAAGTCTCAGTTTTTCAAACTTGATAAATAGAAGCATTGGAATGAGCAAAATGCTGTTGTTCTTAAAAATAAAAGGAAGTTCAGTAAGCCAGGAAATTTTAAGTTAGGAAGTCATCATCATGAAGCATTACTCTGTGTCTAACAGTGATTATAATTAAGAGTTCAGGAATGGCTAACTATGCAATGACTCAACACATGGATGGATTGGAAAAAAGAAGTAGTCAACAAAAGCAAATAGATACAAGATAATATTAAATATAATATTGATGTAAATTCCCAACAATTTATTTACTTTCCTTAGTATTCCTGGGTCATTTCCAGAAAATACAGGTGCTTATAATCATGCCAATTATTTTCAAAGGATAAATATGAATCTCAAAAAAATGAATAAATTCTAATAGTCATAAATTATCAACATGGAATTTCAGAGACAGAAGTATTCAAGGTAACTCTGTCAAACCTTCATAAAGTTGTAGTCAGGCATCTGGATAAAGAGATGGAAATAGAGGTAAATAATCGTTTTTAAAATCCAGATATATAGGGACAGCCCCTTTATTCTGTATTTTATAACCCTCTCATAGTAGAATTTGAGACTGGTTGATGATTCTTAGTCTGAAATAATTACTCCTAATATCCTTTTCTTTCTTCTTGGGATTTCTGTATCATTATTATAAAGCATGAAGACAGAGAATTTTATTCTGTTTTAAAAACTCTTGTTTTATCATTATAATGTAGAACTAGTAGAAGCATTATTCATGGGTTTTTCTAGCTATCCAACGAGCAAAACTTGCAGGCTTCCTGGTATGATCATCAGATCGTAAGATGACTTGATGTCCCATCTGACACATATAAATCAGACTCTCAAGAAATATACTTTCTGTCTATGGTCTTTTATGACCTGTATATAAATAAAAATGAGAGATTACACCGTCACCTCTTTGCTTAAGGATAAGTCCAAGTGCCTCAATCTGATACAGAGCCCATGATGACCTACCACCAACTGACCTCCCTACCCTCTCTCTCTTTTACTGGCACTCTCACCACCCTTGAATGTATCAAATACAAAGTTCTTTTAAGGCAGTATTTTTACTCTCCACCCAAAAGGAATGCACATTTTCCTCTTAAATACAAAAGGCTTTGTATCTCAGATTGGACTCCATTTCCTTAAGCAATTGTTTCTAAATCTTCAAGTTTTACACTTTGTCTGTTCTTTGGGTTTCAAGCCATCCTGAATTTAAGCTATGGTTGCTTTGCCTTATCTACTAGGATATTTAGTTGCATGTCACAGCTACCAGTGAGATACATGTTACCTAAATATGCTGTGATTTTTGTCATACACTTGGACCACATTTCTTTAGTTTATTTTCCATGATACTGTTTCCACCATTCCTATCTGTATGACTTCCTTATATGTATATCTATATGGCTTCCTTATATGCCTCTCTGTACGACTTACCTTATAGATAGCACTGGATTTTGATCCTGGCAATTTAGTTCCATCCCTCTCCAGGCCAACTGCATTCTTCCTCTTCCCTTTATAGCTAACTATAATATTCAGTGACTCCCTGCCTTTGTTCTATTTACTGACATTCTAGAATCCTAATTTTTCAATGAATAATCCTGATTAAATTCATCAAAAACAGACCATAGAGTAACAGAATTATGAAATGTTAGAGGAGAATGTTTATATTCAAAAGCAAGTTCAAAATCTGTAAAGTAAAATAACATGATCCATACTTTCTACAGAAGCATTTATCTCTACCAAATAATTATGTGAAATGAATAAATTTTACATACACAAAACCAAAACACTATAGAGGCGAACATATCCAAGGTCCCGGAGTTGTGACTTGAATTTTTATTAGTATGTCCCTAGCCCATGCTGTTCGTGTGGGAATGATGAAAAGGCAAAGAATTGTTTTTATTATCTGTTAATACAGGTGGAAACTTTGTTGTTAATGAATGAATGGCTGAAGTGAAAGCACCTTACATGGATTATTCTTTGGAAGAGTTCAGGTATGAAAAAGGGGATGATGACATAGGAAAGTAGAGTTGAATGATTCTTCATTTCTTTGTACATGGAGATAAAATGCAAAAGTAAAGGGGAGATCAAAGGCTCACTTAGCCAACTGAGCCACCCAGGTGCCTCTAGCCATGGAATCTGTTTTATTCATTTATTTTAAATCAACCTCTCTCTTTTTTGAGAAACTTTTTGGCCTATCAGTATTAATTACCTTCTGTTGGTAATTTAATTTTTCTAGAAAATCATCTTTACATCTTCTAATTTATTCTCCTAGAGTCTTTCTAAAAAATTCTCCAATATCTTTGTTACTAAATCTTTTTTCCTTCTTAATGCTGTGATTTCTTTCTTTTTTCCTGAGATGTGAAAAGACTAACCTTTTGTTTCATGTAGCAATATTATTACTTTTATGCTGTATTAGTTAATTTCTAATTACTAATTACAGATAGTTTATAAATATTATTCTAATAACTGTTTTATTGAAAACTTCCTTCACTAAATTTCAAATTTATAAACACAATGATGTCTGTAGAGGGATTATATATTTATTATGTTGTATTAATTTTATTACATTATACTATATTACATTGTATTTTATTATGGTTTTGACTACTTGCAGCAAAGTTTGAAATGCTCTGTTTTTATTTATCCAAGTTTCCATTGTGACATTTAATTTTCTCTATGAATGAAAACCAGATTCCTTAAAAAAAAAAAAGATTTATTTATGTATTTGAGACAGACGAGGGATGGGACACAGGGAGAGTGAGAGGAAGAGAGAGACAGAGAGAAGCAGGCTCCTGGCCTAGCCCAGAGCCTGATGCAGGACTTGATCTCAGGACCCTGAGATCATGACCTGAGCTGAAATCAAAAGTCTAATGCTCAATTGACTGACACACCCATGAACTCCAAAACAATTTTTTAGTGAATCCTTAAAATGTTTACATGATTTCACTTTAGCATTTTTTTCTGTGTCAAATTCAAATCTTGTGGTTTTTTCCAGAGGTCTAATCTTGTCTTATGTATATAATTTTTGTTTATAAGAAGTTTCATTGTTTACATAATTAGCTAATAAAAATGTTAAATGAAGATCCTTAAAATGTATTTTGTAACCATCAGATTTATATATGCCAAATGCCTATTTATTAAAGCTTCTTAGTTATTATTCCTATACTCTTTATTTTATTATTTTGCTTTTATTGACTTACCAATTTAAAAAAAAGTGATGTACTCTCTCAATGTAACTCGTCCCTTAATTTTCCTATATAAATATGAGACTTTGTTCAATATATTCCTACATTTTCCAACTAAGTACTTCTTCAATAGATAGAAATGTTTTTAGCAACATATGCTTTTTTTTTTCCTGCTCTATTTAATGTTTTTACTTGGAATTCAATTTTTTTAAAGGATTTTTTTTTTTTTAATTTTACAGAGAGAGAGATCACACATAGGCAGAGAGGCAGGCAGAGGGAGAGAGAAGAGCAGAGAGCTGAGCAGAGAGCGCCATGTGGCATTCCATCCCAGGACCCTGAGATCATGACCTGAGCAGAAGGAAGAGGATTAATCCACTGAGCCACCCAGGCACCCCTTCATCTTGATATTAATACCATCACATTAGCTTTGCTTTATTTTGATGTCTACCCTCATATGGCCAACCCATAAGGCCTGATGATAAAACGAGCTGCATTTAGTAATTTACTGTAGCAATGAAGAAAATCATTTTGACATTCTCTTTGGTGTGTCAAAGGAAAGAAGGAAAGACGGAGAGACTTTTTGGATTTGCTGATGAGCAAATGAGTTTAAGATGAGTCTTTCATTGTCAGAAATTAATTGGAATTAGATAAAGTATGTGCTAGGAAGGCAAAACTAAAGCAATTTTTAGTGGTCAAACTCTTGCTCAGATAACTGAATTGTTTGTCTCAATGAACAAACCAATGCTCTGGTTAGACAACCATTTTCCCAGATGAGCAAAGTGTATGCCTGTATAAAGTGTTTTGGAAGAATTTCCTGAAACAAACACTGAAGATACTTAACTTCCTAAGTAAGAATATCTTGGAGCAAATGGTTACATCGATGCAGGTTGTCTCAGTCCTCAGTCAAATTACTTTAAGTTATGATAATGCAACAATCTCCACTTATCTTTGACCATCTCTTGATTTTTAAGTATTTTGTATAATTTCTGAAATTTTACTCTAAATTGCATATTACTATTTCTATTTTTTGAATTCTCTAGTCTGTCCCTTAGATCTATATTTCTGTCCTTGTGTCAATAGTACCTATAAGTTTTCTTCAGCTGTATGTTCTTGTATTGATAGCTTTGAACAATTTTAAGTTAAATGTTGTATATGGTGTTAGGTAAAGTTTATGATTTTTTTTATATGAATATTCAATTGTTTCAACATTTTTAGAAAAGACCATCGTTTCCTAATTGAATTTCCTTTGCTCTTCTGCTGAAAATTAATTAACCTTATACAGGTAATTCTATTCTGGGATTTCTATTTTTTCCTCAATAATCTGTGTGTATATCCTGATGTCAATAGCCTATTGTCATTGCAGGAAGTCTTAACATCAGGAAACTAAAGTCCTAGAACTTTGTGTTTTCCATGGCAAAAATTGCTGCTATTTTACATTTTGTCATTTTCCATATACATATAATAACCAAATTGTCAATTTTTACCTCCCCTTCCCCTAAAAATCTACCCTGCTGGGTTTTCATTTGAAAAGCTTCAATTTAGAGATTAGCTTTTTGAAAATTGTACTTTTAATAATATAGAGTTTTCTCATTCCTAATATGGTATATCTCTTTATTTTTTACATTGTCTTTAATTCGTTCTAGCAACACTTTTGTGGTTTTTAGTTAATGAATCTTGTACGTATTTTGATAGACTTGAACTAAAATTATGCTCCTAAATATCTTATAAACAGTAGTATACTTTGACTTCAATTTCCAATTATTTTTTATTATATAAAACTTCAACTTGAGTTTGGTACATTGTGCAAGTTAGCTGAATTTATTAATTCTTAGAGCTTTCACATGGATTTCTTCAATTGTTCTATGTAAATTATGCCATCCAATAATATGAACACATTTACTTTTTCCTTTCCAAACAGTATTCCATTGATTTTTGTTTATGTTTTGATTGCACTGGCTAGGATATGAAGTATATTTTTGCCTTGTTTTTGAAATTTGAGTAAGGCCTTCATGCTTTCAATGATTTGCTTGTTAGGTACACATTTGTTATAGAAATTCTTTTTCAGGTTGAGGAATTTTCATTCAATTTGAGAATTTTATCATGAATGAGTGTTAAACTTTTACAAATATTTTTCCTGCATCTATAGAAATGTTCAAATGGTACCTCTTTGGATGTGTTAATGTTATAAATCCATTCATTGTTTTTTCATTTTTAAACTAATTGTGCATTTCTGGGATGAACTCAGTTTTGCCAGGACATGTTATACTTTTTATAAATCACTGAATTCCATGTGCCGAAAATTTAATGTTTTTTTTGGTCTATATTCATGGGGGATAATTGTCTATATTAGTCTTTTCTTGTAATGTCTTCTTTGGAGAAACGTCTGTTCATGTCTTCTGCTCATTTTTTAATTGAGTTATTTTGGGGGGGTTTCACTTAAGTTCTTTATATACTTTGGATATATCAGATATGAAATTTGCAAATATCTTCTCCCATTGTTTCATTTGCCTTTTAGTTTTGTTGGTTTTTTACTTTGTGGTGCAGAAGTTTTATTTTAATGAAGTCCCAATAGTTTATTTATGTTTTTTGGTTTCCCTTGCCTCAGAACACATATCTAGTAAGAAGTTACTATGGCTGATGTCAAAGCAGTTACTGCCTGTGTTCTCCTCTAGGATTTTGATGGTTTACTATGTCACATTTAGACCTTACTATGCTTAATAACTGGAATTACTTGGTGAAAAGAAGGAGCATATAGGAGTACTCTCATGTGTAACTCACTGAAACTAAAAAAAAAAAAAAAAAAAAAAACGGAGGTGGAGGACACCTGGGTGGCTCACTTAGTTAAGTGTCTGACTCTTGGTTTGGGCTCAGGTCATGATCCCATGAACTGTGAGATTGAGCCTGCAATGGGCTCTGTGCTCAGTGGGGATTCTGCTTGAAGATTCTTTCCCTCTGCCTCTCCCCCAACGGGTGGGTTCTCTCTCTCTCTCAAAATAAATAAATAAATAAATAATCTTAAAAAAACAAAAAAAACTAAAAAAAAAAAAAAAGAAAGAAAAGAAAGGGGGTATTATCACCTCCTGTTTTCTGGAAAATATTGGGAAAACTTAGCACTAAATGTTAAGTAGGATGCTTTTAACTATGAATTCAATTTTTAAGTAGATATATGGCTACTCAGATTGTCAGTTTCTTCTACAGTTTGTTACGTTGCTGTATATTGTTATTTGATAGTTTAATCTTTCAGATAATATATTTGTATCTAACTTGTTGAGTTTATTACCATAAAGTTTTTCATAATTGATATGAATGTCATAATTCATATTCCCTTATTACCTATGTAATGCTTATAGCTCCTACAGTGCTGTTCCCTTTTATCTAACATTGGTCTTTTTCTTCCTTTCAGACAGATTTCAGCTTGATCAATTTTAATGATGTTTCAAAAAAAAAAGAAAAAAAAGAAGTTTCTGGTTTATTTTTCTACTCTGCTTTTTATTTCATTGATTTTAATTGATTTCACTTCTTAAAATTATAAATTTCTTTTCTCTGTTTGTTTTGAGTTCAGTCTGCTTTTTTCTAGTTTCTAAAGGTGAAATCTTACTTATTGAATTTAAACTTTTCTACTTTTCTAATAAATGTATTCAATGCTATAAATTTTGCTTTAGATACTCTTTTAGCTATATCTCACAAATTTTATTATTTAAACATGTCTCCTTATTTGGTTTAAAATATTTTCTAACTTTTATTGGTATTTCTTCTGAAATGTGTGGATTAATTTGAAGTTTGTTGATTAATTTGCAATATGTGGGCATTTTCCAGATAATTTCCCATTATTAATTTCTTTTTTAATTCTTTTGTGTTCAGAGACTATACATCAGATGATGTTCTTCCTTTTACATTTATTGATACTTCATTTATGACACAGAATTTGGCTTATCTTAGTGAATATTCCATCTGCACTTGGGAAAATTCTGTGTTATACCACTGTTGATTGTAGTGTTCTATAAATGTTAATTAGGAAAAATTGTTTTAGTCTTCTATGTCCTTACTGCTTTTCTGCCTTATTTTTCAATGAACTCTTATTGTAAGAGAAGTTCATATTTCCATCTCCTCAGGGCATATCTATTTTTGGGGTGGAGGCACCTTCTGTCAGGATCTTAAGCTCTGTGCTATCTAATGTCTAAAAACAGTCTTTCAAATGTATCTAGATTTCTATTTGCTTAAGTTAGGATAACTAGGTAAATCTGTTCTTATTACTCCATGTTGGTCCAAAGATGGAAATATTTACTTCTTCTGTTAAAAATTTCACTTTTTTTCTTTAGTGTTTATAGACATAGATATAAATATAGATATAGATTAGATATAGATATTTACTAACACAAGTTTTTGCAAGACAAGAAGATTGCAGGGAACTTTCACTTTTCTTCTTTTCTCATATGCTATAACATTTTTTTTGTAATGTGACAATATTTAAATAAATGCAATCTATTTTGCATGTAATAAGTAATGTAATAATTTTAAATTCAGCTTTGAAAACAAAGTAAATTGATATAAGTTGTCCATTTTGCAGAGGATCCTAAACCTGAAAGTTTTTTGATTTTTTTAAAGCCATATTATTTTTACTTATAGTCAGGATTAAACTCTACCCTCACTGGATCCTTAATACTGTTATCTCCAAGAGTGCACATGTTGTTATTCACCATAAACTAAGTCAATTAGTGCATTTGCATTTTAAAAAATCATATTCTCCCTCAAAGGAAGAATAATTGATACAGTCAGACCTTAAAGCTAATTTTAAAAAAGTCCATACACTGACATACAGTGACCACAAATGATAAGGATATTAAAGAATGTAAAGCTTCCTAAGGTGATTGTTTTGAAGGCTATTGTTCTTTCCTGCATTGTTCTTTGCTATAAACAATATATTTATTACTCTATCATTCATATTCAATGACACAAAAATAATATTTATAGCACAAACATAACATAAATATAATATCATTATTTCAATGCATAAAATATCTTATTTCAAAATGCATCCTAATATTTCCCTCTGTTCTTTAGTGAAACTAACAGAATTTTCTAGAGTAGAGAGTGTAATTAGAAAATCAATGGGTTAATTTAAAGACATGCAATTTTCAGTAATAATGAGAGTTACTATTTCTTATGGGAACTGGCTTAAACTGGGTTATGAGGAGGTATGAATAGTTGAAATAGATTAATTATCTTTTAAATTTGGGATATTAAGATTGAATAAAATGCTTTTAAAAACTCTATTAAAATGATATCTTTGTGTGAGCAATTCAGGTCATAGATCTCATTTTTTTCCTTCTTTCCCCCCAAAATTCGTATTTTAAAAACCATTTAACTGTAAACCATTGAATAGAATGATAGTTTATGGGATTCTTGCCAATAACACTGAAAATGTATTAATGGTTTTATATACCTTTATACAGACAGATTGAGAATTCTTGAACAAGCAAAGGTTCTGCCGAAGCAGCACTCTATTTTTTGAATAGGCATATTTTTCTTGCCAGTTATTTTGTAGATCCAAATTTTAAACTTATATGTCTGCACTAGTATAAAGCTTAATTTATTTTATTTACATATAGTTTAATTTGTTCAAATCAGCTTTGAAGTTAGACTCTCAGTTTGAAAATTTCATCAACCCCCAATTATTTACATACAAACTCTAAGAAATTAATAGTAATTCATTTTTATTTTTCATGGTTTCTTCTTTTCTGTACCTACCTACTGCTGCAACATCTGTAACTGTACCATTTGTACTTGGAATGCTGGCAAATGGCTGACTTCCAACACTTGCTGCCAATATAAATTAATATGTACCATCAGAGGTACCCCCAAGTGGAATAAGAATGTAGTCTCTTGGGTTATTTTTATGGAAGAAGCTTGAAGCAAAACTGAATAGCTCTGGCTCCCATACAGCAGACATGAAAACACTTGTGCCTTTAGTGTTGTCCCTGATGGTATGTACTAATTCACTCTAAATTATTCTAGTTTCTATTTTAAAATGAATGAGAATGAGGGGGAAAGAAAAGGCTTTTTCAATGTGTAGGTACATTTACGTATGCTTTTGTGCATAAATGTATACAGAATATATCTATTTATCTATCTTCATGTAAAGAGCCCTAATGATACATTTAAACTTCTAGGAAGACCACTTGTATACACCAGTTCTTTACTTTAAGGAAAAATTAATATGAAATTCTGATTAATCTATATTAAGATATAATTTTAAAATTATACGTTTTTCTTTAAATGGCAGATTTTCTTTTTACATGATAAATTATTATGTCACTGTTTATTTTCTCATATTTCATGAAAATTATAGAAAGATAAACATTTATTCATAAATACTCTTCTTGGACTGGTAAAGATATGGTAAAACATATTTTAAGATACTGAGTAAATTTTGTATATTAAAATTACTCTTAAAATATTTTAACAGATAAACAAATACTCACTGTTCCCTAAAGCTCTCATAGCACGTAGACACATGCATACACACAACTTGATAGAACATTTAAAAAAATAATATTTTTAATTTTTTATTTATTTTTAAAGATTTTATTTACTTATTTGACAGAGAGAGATCACAAGTAGGCAGAGAGGCAGGCAGAGAGAGAGGAGGAAGCAGGCTCACTGTGAAGCAGAGAGCCTGATGCAGGGCTCAATCCCAGGACCTGACCTGAGCCAAAGGCAGTGGCTTAACCCACTGAGCCACTCAGGCATCCTAATTTCATCTTTTGAAAATATAGAGCATATAAATGTTATATATAAAATAAACTAATAAGTTTGTGAAACATCATATATTTATTTTTTTACTAAGTAGCCACACAAAAATAGTTACTCATGTCAATGCCATGTTGCTTACTCTCTCTCTCTCTCTCTCTCCCCCTCTCTTTCTATATATATGCTTTCATTTGTAGTCTCATCAATTTGCCAGCTGAGTCCTGATACTAGGAAGGGCCTTGAGACAGGACTTGGGAAAAGTATGGATATGCAGAGAAAGAGTACAGAGAAAAGAGAATTGTTGTCCAAGAAGCTTTTTGAATTCTGAAAATAGCATCAGTGGAAGACTCTTTTATTTTATTTTTTTTCCAATTTATTTATTTTCAGAAAAACAGTATTCATTATTTTTTCACCACACCCAGTGCTCCATGCAAGCCGTGCCCTCTATTATACCCACCACCTGGTACCCCAACCTCCCACACCCCCGCCACTTCATACCCCTCAGATTGTTTTTCAGAGTCCATAGTCTCTCATGGTTCACCTCCTCTTCCAATTTACCCAAATTCCCTTCTCCTCTCTAAAGCCCCTTGTCCTCCATGCTATTGGTTATGCTCCACAAATAAGTGAAACCATATGATAATTGACTCTCTCTGCTTGACTTATTTCACTCAGCATAATCTCTTCCAGTCCCGTCCATGTTGCTACAAAAGTTGGGTATTCATCCTTTCTGATGGAGGCATAATACTCCATAGTGTATATGGACCACATCTTCCTTATCCATTCATCCGTTGAAGGGCATCTTGGTTCTTTCCATAGTTTGGCGACCGTGGCCATTGCTGCTATAAACATTGGGGTACAGATGGCCCTTCTTTTCACGACATCTGTGTCTTTGGGGTAAATACCCAGGAGTGCAATTGCAGGGTCATAGGGAAGCTCTATTTTTAATTTCTTGAGGAATCTCCACACTGTTCTCCAAAGAGGCTGCACCAACCTGCATTCCCACCAACAGTGTAAGAGGGTTCCCCTTTCTCCACATCCTCTCCAACACATGTTGTTTCCTGTTTTGTTAATTTTGGCCATTCTAACTGGTGTAAGGTGATATCTCAATGTGGTTTTAATTTGAATCTCCCTGAGGGCTAATGATGATGAACATTTTTTCATGTGTCTGATAGCCACTTGTATGTCTTGATTGGAGAAGTGTCTGTTCATATCTTCTGCCCATTTTTTGATGTGTTTGCCTGTTTCGTGTGGGTTGAGTTTGAGGAGTTCATTATAGATCCTGGATATCAACCTTTTGTCTGTACTGTCATTTGCAAATATCTTCTCCCATTCCGTGGGTTGCCTCTTTGTTTTTTTGACTGTTTCCTTTGCTGTGCATAAGACTCTTTTAAAAAAAATAATGAATAAATATTGAGTGGTCACATGCATCTTTGCAAGTGTATAATACAATAAATATGCCTGGGTCAGTTGGTTATGTGTCTGCCTTTGGCTCAGATCATGATTTTGGGGTCCTGGGATTGAGACCCCTGCCTTACTCAGCAGGGTGTCTGCTTCTCCCTCTTCCTCTGTCTTCCTCTGACTCATGCTCTCTCTCTCAAATACATAAATAAAATCTTAAAAAAAAAAAAGAGGCAATGATGCTATGCTAAAGAGATGAATCTTTAAAAAGATATATATATTCTGAAATTACTATGGTAAGTGTACTTATAGTTTAATTAATAATTAATAAGAAGGAGATGGAGAGAGAATCCCATGCGGACTCCACACTGAGCATGGAGACCTGTGCAGGACTCGATTTCACAACCCTGAGATCACCACCCAAGCCAAAACCAAGATTTGGATGCTCACCCGGCTGTGCCACCCAGGTGCCCCAAGATAACTCTTATAAGAGCACTTTCATTAGCTTTAGGGCACATCCAGATATTCCAGGATCATCTCATCTTCATTTATCTTATCCTTAATTTCATTATACCTCCTAAGATTCTTTTCCAAATAAAGTCATATCATGGGTTCCAAGAATTATGGGCTAGTCATTTGGAGGCCACCATTCTATCCACCATTCCAAGGTTCCAAGACAAGGGCATACTTAGAATATTCAACAAAGAAAATCGTTAGGCTATATTAGTGCAAAGATCAGGTTAAAGAAAAAAAATCACTAGCAGCAGTATTAAGGATTAAATTGAGATTCCCCAAAAGATATGTTCTAGAATGTAAGTATGTTGTTTAAACTGGGTAGCTCTCTTATAAGAACAGAGAGACCATGCTCTACGGATTGTGTAGAAGATAGCTAGAATGGCTCTACATTTTTCATGAAAAACTGGATCCATCATAAAAGCACTGGACCTTTTATAGTGTAATAAAGTTTTTCAAATACATATTCAAAATGAATTAAATTGTTATTCGAGTTTTCTATTACATGTTGCTGAACTTAATCCTCATTGGACACATACGACTTTAAATTTAGATTTATATGTCCCTAATGCCCTAGATAATAACAGTATTAGTTTGCTAGGGCTACTGTAACAAAGCACCACACCTGGGTATCTTAAAACAACAGAAACTTATTGTCTCACAGTTTGAGAGTAGAGAAGACTAAAATCAAGGTGTCTGCAGTATCCTGCTTCCCCTGAGACTGGGTAGAATCCTTCACTGCCACTTACTAGCTTCTAGCTATAGCCAGCAATTTTTTTTTTTTTTTAAAGATTTTTTATTTATTTATTTGACAGAGAGAGAGATCACAAGTAGGCAGAGAGGCAGTCAGAGAGAGAGGGGGGAAGCAGGCTCCTTGCTGAGCAGAGAGCCCGATGCGGGGCTCGATCCCAGAATACTGAGATCATGACCTGAGCTGAAGGCAGCAGCCTAATCCACTGAGCCACCCAGGCACCCCCTATAGCCAGCAATTTTTAACATTTCTGGGCTTGCAGCTTCATGAGTCTAATCTCTGATTCCCTCATCACATAGATATCTTCATATACTGTCTTCCTTCTGTGAATGTCTGTGTTTATATCCAAATTGTCTTTTTTTAATAAAGACACCAATCATATTGGATTAGGACATCCTAATAACTTCATCTTAATTTGATCATCTTTAAAGACTATATTTCCAAGTAAGAGCATGTCACAGATCGTGGGTGTGAGGACTTCAACATATCTTTAGGGGAATCTCAATTCTTACTTGTTTTGTACAAACATCAATATGATAAACCAAACATCAATCTTCAAAAATACAAACACAAAAATTTAAGTTATGTTATTATCACTAGCATTTTAGTTATAATTACCTAGACATTCTGCATGTATATAAAATAGATTATTGTGTGGTATACATATTGTTTAAAAAATTATGTAACTTACTATTGTTATAAAATAATTATTCTTCCCATATATATACTACAGTAGAAAGTGCTAAACTCTCTTTGAAAGCCAAGTGAAAAAAAATCTTAATTTACAAAAACTTTAGTTTACTAGAAATGTGTTTAAATCTGATATTATAAAAACCAGATTATATTATGATATTTATTTAATTTGGGAAAATAAGATTATCATGCTTCCTATTACTTTCCATTTTGAATTGTATTAAGGAGTTGGTTTTCTGTAATTGGTTGAGTTTTTTCCTTCAGCAATTCCATATATTGCCCTGTACAGGATGAATTTTCAAGCAGTTAAGGTCTTCATGGGTTCTCTTAGAAACTACAAAATCTCTTCTGCCATTTTGGATTTTCTTATTAGCAGGAGGATTGAAGGGTGTGATTTCTTTGCAGCTCGAGGCAGTTGATCCTCAGTAGGAGCAAATGCTCACAGCAACCTAAAACTTGAAAAGATTATTGTCTGTACTCAGATATGCCTTTTCATATGAAAACAAAGATTCTGAATGCTACAGATAACTGCAGGGATTTAAGCTTCTTTTTTCTTCTTTCTCTCTCTCTCTCTTTCTTTTTTTTTTTTTTTTTGAAATGAACGTAATACAGTATCCACAGCTCTGAAACTTTATAGGGAGTATGATTAAAGACAGTCATTCATGAACATCTCATTTTCAGTTAATTTCTTATGAAATAAAAGCTTATAACAGCAACCAGTCAAAAAAAAAAATAAATGTACATCAATATTGCATTATATATTGCACCATTATAAAACATTTAATTCTTCTATACCTGAATCGTTTGGGGCCATTCTAGCTAAGTAAAATCTAAAAAAAAAAATGTGTGTGTGCTATTTTCACCAAATTTAATACACAATTTTGTTGAACCTCAGAAATTCTATATAAGTGAGTTTTGACTTTAAACAAATTTAGCTGCTCATTTTGTACATATTGGAATACTTCTCTATTGTTGAAATAATGACAGCACAATTGCAAAATAATAACCTGAAGATATGTTTCTTAGAATAGTGATTTAATAGGTTGTTTGATTCCATGCAATGCAAATGTAAAAGAAGGCAAGTGAACTGGGATTAGTCTTTTTTCCTACTATGTGTATACAAGGAAATCATTTCACTCCCTTTGCTTCCCAGTCTATAAAATAAATACAGTTATCCATGATAATTAGTGATCTTAACAAGGAACTCTACAGGAATCCTCATAATGTAGATTCATCGACTTTCCAGGTATGTAATACTGGGTTTTTAGCAGAGGTATTGATGGTTTTGTATGGTGAATCTCATTTTATTTTTGGATGATTATAACTCAAATGTGTCATTTGAAAATCATCTTGAAAACTTTTATGGTTTAAATATTGAAACAATAGTTACTGTCACAAAAATTTAGATGCTGTTTATTATTATTAATAATGTTAATTATTAGATAATCTATGTTGCCTATGTGGAAAGAACTGTTTATGAGGGTAAAGCATAACAAAGTCAGCAAAATCAATGGCTGATTGGAAATAAACTGAGCAACTGAAGAGATACTGATAACAACATTGGAACATAAACATTGTAAATCACGGTAGATCTGACATTACTTATATAGCCAATCTTAGGCCTATGAAATGAATAGTTTCCTTTTGCATGTGAATAAATATAATTATCTTTTTTTTTTCTTTTCTGTGTGGATTTTAGTGACTGACTGTGTTCACATTAGCTTTAAATTCATGGAAATAATAATAAGAGAAAATTTGGAATGAGAAAAGAGTTCTTTCATACAGAAGGAACTGATCATTTTAGAACCAGAAGGCCCAATCCAACAACCATTTTAAGGATTACTTACCAAACAAACAAACAAACAAAATCCAACAATGTTTTGCCCAATAGATCACTTTACTATATAAACACAACTCAGAATACACACCTTAATTACACATGTAGATCTTAGCCTGCTCACCCTGGCTTCTTTTTAATTTTTTTACAGTCCCATTTTTTCCTTCATATACTGAAGTTTACATCTGCAAAACATCCTTTTAGTTATATATTTTCCTAGCTTCATTCCATATCATGTAAATATTTAATGTATCTAAATGACCTTTATGTTTGACTCTAGCACAAGTATAAATCTAACACAACTTGCAGTAAACCATCATCTGAATTATTCCTGTTGAGAATGTACCACTAAGTCCACAATTTAACATCACTTCTTTGGGAAAGCTTTGCTACATAAAGGCACAGATACTTGTTTCACAGCCTAGCAAGAAGGAAAACAAAACAAAACAAAACAAACAAACAAACAAAAAAAACGAACTCATTTCTAAGAACTAATACACTGTTGCCAGATATAGACTTTATTGGTGAATAGTTCTTTGTTTTTCAGATTTTTGTATGTAGACTTTGCAATCGCATTCATGAATACATAGTTTAAATAGTCCCAATATATCACTGAATAATGTGGGACAATAAGGGTCATATATTGTTTTGGGCAGAATCATGTTGCCTTGAAGTTCATATGTCAAAGTCCTAACTCCCAGTACGTCAGAATGTGACTGTGTTTGGAGACAGGGTATTTAGAGATATAGCTAAGGTAAAATGAGTGGTGCCTATGGTAATATGGGAGGGCCTTAATCCATTATGACTGATACTCATATAGGAAGAGTGCACTTGGATACAGACATGCAGGCACATGAAGCAAAGGCTATGTGAATGCAAAAGGAGACGGCTGTCTATGAGTCTAGAATATCACCCTAATGTATCAAACCTGATGACACCTTGATCTTGGACCTAGTTTCCCAAACTGTGAGAAAACAAAGTTCTGTTATTTAAATCACCCAGTCTATGGTATTTTTACAATAGTCCTAGTAAACTAATATATATATATATATTCAATTATCTTAAGTAAAAGAAGGTAACTAAAAACTGCTTATTATACAAAGTTCACCATAAAAAGAATTAGTAGTAGAATCCTTGAAGAAAAATAAGGACAGAGGTGTGATGCCATCTCCTGACTTTCTTTAACTATCTTATTCTTCATTACATTATCTGTGCTATTAATATATTATCTCTAATTCTTTATGCTACATGAATTATATTTGAACAGTAACTGTAAGTACTGTCAAGCACCCTAGTGGAAAGTCCTTTACCTTCACAATTAGTGTTGTTTTTAGATGTTAATCCTGTTCTTAATTTATAGTTTCTATACAAGGTATTCATATTCATCATATATTTTTACAGAACTTAATAATCAATCTTTTATAATCACTACTTGTGCTTCAGGCAAGATACTGTTATGGTAAAATCTTTGCTGCTGTTGAGTGTTTTTCTCGCCAAAAAGTTATTTTCTTTACTGTTTACATAGTAATTGGCCATAATTACAGATTTTGAAAAATAGATACAGGCACAGAAATGATGAAAATAAAAATCAAGATTCCCGAGTTCAAAAAAAAAAGAGAAAAAAAAAAAAAGAAGCTAGAGTTCTCATCCTGGGTTAGATTAACTAGATACAGTCAATTAGGCCAATTACTTTATGCTTTAATTCTGTCTCCTTATTTACAAGTAAAAAACAAAATAAATATTTTATTTCCTTTTAGTTCTAAATCTCCTTACCTATGGTCTATAACAGGGGTCAGTATAGGACCACAGAGTAATTGTTTTAGGTGTTTTGTTCCATATAGTTCCTATTGTGAATATTCAGCTCTGCTCAACTCTATTGTAGTGCAGAATCGGCTGTAGATAATGTATAAAGAAATGAATATGGCTGTAGTTCAGTAAACTTTATGTTTAAAAATAAAATGTAGACCAGATTTGGTCCATATGCTGATTCCTGTCAATGAGATTTACATATCACAATCCACAATTTTCTCAGATACAGACAAACAAATATATTTGGTAAACAAATATGATTAAATACATGTACACAGGAAGTAATCTATGTCATTGACAACATAAATATCCATAGCAGAAAATTTTGCAAAGGTGATTATGCAAATCGTAAAACAGTAAATTCAAAATAGCAAAAAATGTAAGTAGTCACAAGTACTACTGAGTCACAACTAGTCATATTATTGTAAAGTAAAATGACAATGAGATAATGCTTTACAACGTCAGTTTAGTAAATATTAAAAATTGTGATTTCTACTACCTCTTTAGCATATCAGGAAAAATAAAATTCTCATACATTGCTTTTGAAAAGTGAATTATAATGGCCTAATTGAAAAGCAATGTGGTAATTACTTACTAAACTTCAAAATATATAATAACATCAATGTCAATCACTCAAGAGAAAACTAATAATTAATAGTTCCAAAACTACCAAATAAATTTAATTCATAGTTAAAAACCTTCTATTAAAGAAAACATCACACCTAGATATAGTGTATTTACAAGGGCTATGGGTCTATAATTTCAATTCTGGAAAGATATTATCAAAAATATTTTGGTATTAAAATAATTGTGGTCTCTTAAAAATCAGTTGGGAAGTATTTCTTCTCATATTTTCTGGAAAAAGTTGTATAACACAGGTGTTACATTTTGACTACTTATAAACATTAAAGATTGAGGCATTAAAATATTCATTTGTAATTTTGTTGATTGTTCTGCTCATTTTGTTCACATATTCATTGTTCAACAAAGGTCGAATTTCTAGGAAAGATCACAAACTGAAAGGGCCAGAATCTTCATAACTTAGGAGGGCATTAGGCTCAAATGAGATAAAGTAAATAAATAGAAAAGAAAATCCTCTGGGAATATTCAGAGGAAACAAGAAGGCCAAGCATATGTAAACCCCTTTTAAAGAAAAGAAATTTGGAGCTTAAAATATTTCACTCTAAATGCATTTTTCCACTCTCAGTAAATGCCAGTAATAGGCCATGAACACCTTTTGTGATGTAAATCCATGTTGTACAAATGAAATAAAATTTACATCATACCAAGTATTTCCATATGTGGGGAATCCATCATTTCTCCCCATTGATCTCAGTTTTCATTTTCTACCTCAAGGTGGTCCTCTGCTCACTTTCAGTGTCCCTCTCAGCTCTGCTTCTGCCTCTTGAATTCCCAGGGCTGAAAACATTGCAGGAATAGAAATAGCTGCAGAGAATAGCCACAGTCTTTTTCCTTTTGTGTTTTCTTGTGTTACTGGGTGACACCAAGGATGGATGTTGCTGCAGATCATGAGATCCTGAGACACATCTGAAGCTTGATACCCTCCTTCTAAACTGGGGGCATTTCAGTGCTGCCTAGTTTCGTTTTGTTTTTTCACGTTTTGGAATTCTGGTGTCTTTGCCCTAAGTAGGACTTGGAGATGTGGACCCTTTCTTTATGGGATGTTATTGCTGCTATTCTTAAGGTGGGAGTAAGTGGGGGAAGAAGAGGTGAAAGGGGGGGGGTTATGGTGGATCTGAGGAGCTCCACCTGGTGATGAGGGCAAGTGCTGTTTGGATGGTTATAGTGATAGTGCTTCTTGGATAAACAGACTCAGAGAAGACCCTTTCTTACTCTTTTCTGATAATGAAGGCAAATATTTCTCGGTGACTGGGAAGCTTTGTGAAGAATGGCAGCCTCTGCATTGCTGTGGTTTAGAAGGTTTAGATCTCCTTTAGGAGGCTGAGTGGGGACAGTTTTTCCTCTTTGTAGGTGGAGAATATCTCCTCTACTTTGTAGAATGAGTGTCATCTTGGGGATGCTGAGTACAGATGTGGAAGAGGAGACCAGGGAAAAGGGAAAGAAGAGGGAGAAATGAGGTAAGGGGAAGAAGGGAGAGGAGGTGTTAAAAGAGGATGCCCTGGGACACCTGGGTGGCCCAGTCCACTAAGCCTTTGCCTTGGGCTCAAGTCATGATCCCCAATGTCCTAGGATTGAGTCCCTCACTGAACTCCTTGCTCAGCAGGGAGTTTCCTTCTTCCTGTGCCTGCTGGTCTCTCTGCTTGTGCTCTCTCTCTGACAAATAAATAAATAAAATCTTAAAAAATAGAATAGAATAAAATAAAATAAAATAAATATGTCGCCCTCTGATGGGCAGTGGTCACAACTGCTCCCTCTGAAACAAGAGAAGTCTTTTTCTGGCACTTTGGAGGATAGGCACCCTAGAAGGGGAATGTGTCTGAAGCCTGCCTACCTCTCTATAATTCACATAGGACCTCTTGCGTCATAATTTACTGAGAGAAAGAGCCACAGTCATATAAAGACTGCTGGCTCGTTGGCCATATTTTCATCTTATACCGAATCCGCTGCTTGTAGCTTGCCATTTTATCTTTTCTTTGGTTTTGTAACTATTTTTCTAGGTTTGGGTGCTGGTGAACCTGTCTTTTCTCATCATCTTTAAGTTTTATAATTTTACTTGAAGTTCTCTCTGGGGAGACAGAAACACGTCTTTTTCTTGTGCAGTTGGATTGTACAGTGTTGAGGGACACGTTTTTTGGAGGAGAATTGCTGGAGGTTACAGCTAGTACCTTCTTGGATGACTTGAGAAAGATAATCTGCTAGTTTTACTTGAAGTCTGGATTTCTCCTGGGAGGTTTCTTTGGTGGTGACATAAAACAAGGGCTGTATGCTGGTTCCAGACAAGGGTGTAGACGAACATCTTTTCATCTCACTGGAGGTATACTTCTATTAGGTTTTGATGGAGGAGACGCTTGTCTGGTGGAGTTCTTTGAGAAATGGCCACATTCCTCAGCTAGACCACCTCCTTGGTGGCTGCAATCTTTACTGGGGTCTATGGTGCTGGCTATTTTGAGAATGAGAAGGAGGCCTAGAATGTGGCTGGGAGTCAAGTTTGAAACCTTGTCAAGTAAATCTGCATGTCTCTTTCCTTTTTGTATTTTTTCCCTCTAAAGAAGGTTCTCTAGACTCTAATACAGTTTTAGGTTTTGGAACTTTTAAGGATGTTACTAGTAGAGGTGTTTTCTTATGTTCTTTTACTTTCATCCAAGGTTTTGAGAGCTCTGGAATCTTCTTCACTTCAGCAACCAGGGAAGAATTTCCCACCCTCTGCCCCTCCAGCTCTTGGTTCTGTAAAGATGAGATGGAGATTGACTGACCAACTTCATGAGATGGGAAGCTCGCCTTCTAGGGAAAGGTGATCCTGATTAAGATAGTTTTGAGCTTCCTTGACCTCTTTGTTTTTCTGTTATGCTTCTTTTTTCTTATTTACCACTTTTAGGCTTTATCTTGCTTTTTTATAGATGCCAAATTCTTATACAGTCTATCTCCATTTTATTTATTCGCCATTGAGTTCTAGGGAAGCAGGATGGAATCCAGTCATTTTTTAAAATTTTTGTGCATAAAACAGCAGAGGTCATACTTAAAATTTCTAGTTTTCCCTCCCTTCCTCCTTTCCTTCCTTCCTTCCCTCTTCCTCTTTCTCTCCCTCCCTCCTTCACACTTCCTTCCTTCCTTCCTTTTGCCTAATAGGGTTGATATGAATTATTTTGGAGTCTGGAGTCTTGCAGATAATTGAGTATAAACTCATTCACAATATAATTTTAAACCCAAGCATTTCTGTTATTTGTTTTGTTCTCCAGGTGTTTATAATTTTCAAATTTACTTTGAACATGGTTTCTCCTGAGGCCTCTCTTCTTGGCTTGCAGACAGCCACAGATTGATTGTACTGAGAGACCCCAGAAATCATGACACCCTTATTACAATGAGCAAATTTATCAGGGAGCACTGATTTTTGATCTCTAAATGCCATCCTCCAAGTAAAGAGGCAAAAATTCCTTGAAGAAATTATTGGTTCTAGGGCTCTGGCAGGAAAAACCAAGTTGAATCTAGAGAAACTTAAAGTGCTAGAAAGTAGAGAAATTCTGATATAGATATAGTTAAAGACATAGTTGTACATGTAGAAGTATATGTAGATATAGATGTAGACATAGGCTAAGGTACATGTGCATGTAAGAAAGGCAGAAAAGGCATTCTGAAAGAGTTCTCAGTAGCTAAAACTGATACAATTAGAACAACAAAATAATAATATGTAAGCCATAAAATCCAATAACTGAGTACATATATTTAAAGATAAATACACAAATGGAATAAATAAATTATTGGAAACATGGCAGAGCTCCCTCTTAGAGAAAATCCCAATGGATAATACAGAAGGAATGGGGAAAATAGAAAATTAACATTAGAACACCATGATAAATGAAGGAGGCAGGATTCATGATAAGTACTAAAATTTGTGGTCAAAAATTTGAAGAGAGAGGGGTACTTGCATGGTTCAGTTGGTTAAGCACCTGACTCTTCATGTCAGCTCAAGTCATGATCTCAGGGTCATGAGATCAAGCCTCGAGTCAGGCTCCACACTAGTATAGAGCCTGCTTGGGATTCTCTCTCTCCCTCTCCTCTTCCCTCTGACCCCTCCTCTTTTTTTCTTCCTCTCTTAAAAAAAAAAAAAAAAAGTAGTTTAGAGAAATAGATACTTATATATACTTATATAATCTCAAAGAATCTCAAGATACTTCTGAATTATAAAAGAAAAAAATAATAACTTTACCATAGAAAAACTTTAAAACACAATTTTAATCAAATGATCAAGGTTAGTGCCTTCAGTAACCAGCCATATTATGTACCCTTGATAAGATTCACTGAGAAGGGCATGCTGTATGTTATTCTTAGAAAAGAAATGCATATTCTCAATCTAAACAGGAGACAGTTTCAGTCAAACCCCATCTGACAGGCAATCTAAACAATATATGACCAGGTTCTCAAGTGTCCCGGTGATGAAAGACAAGGAAAGACTGAGGATTTTAACAGACTGGAGGAACAAAGAAGACAACTTGGTTAAATGCAGTTTTGAATCCTGTGTTGGGCTGGCACAGAGGAAGAATATGAGTGGAAAACTGATGAAATCTAAATAAAATCCGTAGTTTAGTTATTACCATGGTGCTAATATTAGTTGCTTAGTTTTAATAATCATACCATGATTTTTTAAGGTGTTAATAATTAGGGGAAACTGGGTCAAGGGTGCAGAGGAAATGTTTGTATTATTTTGCATCTTTTTTATACATACAAAATTATTTCGAAAGAAAAAAGAAAGGACATGAGAATTTTAAATTTAAGTCTAGTTTTTAGCTGTGGAATTTACTTATAATTTCAACCTTATTCACGTTGTGATGTTTTCTTGCTTTTAGTGCCCCCATAGTTTATATCTAAATACACAATACCCAAAATTGTTCATGTATAATTTTTCAGTTACAATTATTATATTATTAGATATATAAAGTTCTACAATTCTCAAAGTTTAAAGATACATTTTGTTCAAAACCAAAATTCAGCTTATGAAAGTCTTTTTAGAAAGAATATTAAGATCTGAGAAAACACAATGCTATTGATTAAGGGAGATGGAATCATTGTGTTAGATGACTTTTTTTTTAAGATTTTATTTATTTATTTGACAGAGAGAGAGATCACAAGTAGGCAGAGAGGCAGGCAGAGGGAGAGGGGGAAGCAGGATCCCTGCTGAGCAGAGAGCCCAATGCAGGGCTGGATCCCAGGACCCTGAGACCATGACCTGAACAGAAGGCAGAGGTTAACTACTGAGCCACCCAGTGGCTAAGTTTTACAATACCTAAGTTTTACAATTCTAGGGAATGTTACCTGAGGTTTCCTTTCTTTTCTTTTCTTTTTTTTTTTTTTTTTTTTTTTTTTAAGATTCCATTTATTTATTTGACAGAGAGAGATCACAAGTAGGCAGAGAGGCAGGCAGAGAGAGAGAGAGGAAGAAGCAGGCTCCCTGCTGAGCAGAGAGCCCGATGCGGGACTGGATCCCAGGACCCTGAGATCATGACCTGAGCCGAAGGCAGCGGCTTAACCCACTGAGCCACCCAGGCGCCCTGAGGTTTCCTTTCAATAGGTGATATTAATACACATTAATTTGATATATTTCCCATTCCCCCTCTGGCTCATATATTTTAAAAAAGACTGTCTGGCTGTTCTATCCTAATTAAAAATTCAACAAAACTTGTTCTTTTTCAAATAGTCCCTTCCTTACTAAAGGAAAGATGACTTTTCACTTTTCTTATTGGTGTTGTGATGGTAGTGGTGGTAGTAGTTCGAACAATCAAAAATATAGAGTACTTAATTAGAGATAACGTACATTCTTCTCAACTTTATAAAGTAGCCTGATTAAGAAACACTTTAAGAGAATTATAATATATTCCTCTTCTAACCCAGGATGTCAATATTCAAAATCAAAATAGGTTCAATTACCATTCTACCAAATGTTTAATATACTTACAGGAGCATTTTAAAAAGCCACTTATATTAATCAGATATGAAGATAACTAGGAAAGAAATGGCTGCATAGATGTATTGCTTTGATTAATATAATGTAATTAAGTGAAGGTAAATGAGATTTTTGTACAGAATATTAGTAACAGGAGCAAAGTAAATTTAAAGAAGCAAATTAACGCTGTTAGTGTCTCCTCGGCATATAGTAAAAGAAAAAAAAATGCAGAATTACAGGCCCAGGATACATATTGGTTGTATTCCTTTTTAATTACTCCTCCAGTAACCAAGTCAAAGTATAGTAGAATTTATTAAGCCATCTTTAGATTACAAAGAAGTTGGCTTTATGATTTGGTTTTTGAAATTTTCAGATGAAGGGAGTTCATAAACATTATTTTTTTAAGAAGATTTTATTTATTTATTTATTCATTTATTTATTTATTTTAGAGAGAGGAGAGAGAGAGAGCCCAAGCAGAGAAGACATGTGAGTGGGGGCGGGGTATAGAAGGAAAGGAAGCGAGAATCTGAAGCAAACTCTCTGCTGAGCACAGAGCCAAATGCCCATCTAGATCCCAGGATCCAAAACCAAGAGTTGAATGCTTAACTGTCTGAGCCACCCAGGCACCCCTATTCATAATAAATTATTATTATAATTATTATGAAAGAAGATAATCTGGACCCTGATCTTTTTTAGTTGACTCAAACAAAATGATACATTGAAAAATCAGACTCACATGAACAAACTTTCTAAAAATATTGGTGAAATCATTTTAAACTTCTGTGACTAAAGGGTTCAAATCTTGTCCTAAATCTTTGAAAAATACCATAGAAAAATTACATTTTCTAGTTAATTTGAACAAGATTAATACACAAAACCATCTACCAAGATCATAGTATGTCTTCACATTAGGAAGTATGTCTAAATACCTATGTGAAAAAAAATTTAAGCTTATCAACAAATTTATAAATTTTAATAAAGCTAACATTAATAGTGCTATACTAAATAAACCACTTTTAGAAGAAAGAAATTAGATTCTACATAACACTGTTCTATCAGAAAAATATATATCGTGTTAGACTTTGACATAGTGTTAAGTGATGTATTGATAGATGTGCTTTATCCATGTGGCTTTTCAAGGTGAAGTCCAAGGACCTGAAGCAATGTTGTAACATGGAAGCTTTTTTGAAATCCAGCCTCTATGGCCCTGGCTCAGACTTCTTAGATTACAAACTGCATTTTAAGTTCATCAAATAATATTCTAAGAAACTGATTCTCTAATTTGGCTAACCATTGGAAACACAGATTTTTTTTTTTTTTAAGTAGTGATGCTTTTTCAACTCCAGAAACTCTGATTTAATAGGCAACTAAGTTGCAGTGCAACTTAGACATGAATTTTTTAGAAATATTTAAATTCAATTTAGTTAACATATACTATTATTAGTTTCATGGGTAGTATTTGGTAATTCATCAGTTGCATATAACACTCAGTGCCATTATATCAAATGCCATCCTTAATATCCATCACCCAATTACCCCATTCCCCCATGCACCTCCCTCTGGCAACCCTCAGTTTGTTCTTTATAGTTAAGGGTCTCTTATGGTTTGCCTCCCTCTCTGTTTTCATCTTATTTTTTCTTCCCTTCATCTGTGTTCATCTGTTTTGTTTTTTAAATTCCACATATGAGTGAAATCATGTGGTGTATGTCTTTCTCTGATGTATTTCACTTAGCATAATACCCTCTAGTTCCATGGGTGTTGTTGCAGATAACAAGATTTCATTATTTTTGATGGTTGAGTAATATTTCATTATATATATGTACCCCCTCTTCTGGGCTTTTTCAAATATTTGGGTGTGTGGACATTGCTGCTATAAACATTGGGGTGTATATGCCCCTCAAGTTACTAGATTCATATCCTTTGGATAAATACCTAGTAGTACAGTTGCTGGGTCATCAGGTACTTCTATTTTCAAATTTTTGAGGAACTTCTGTACTGTTTTCCAGAGTGACTGCACCAGTTTGCATTTGCACCAACAATGCAAGAGTATTCCCTTTTCTCCACATCCTTGCTAACATCTGTTGTTTCCTAAGCTGGTAATTTTAACTGTTCTGATGTGTGTGAAGTGGTATTTCATTGTGGTTTTGTTTTGTATTTTCTGATGTCTAGTGATGTTGAGCACTTTTGTATGTGTCTGTTGGCCATTTGTATGTATTCTTTGGAAAAATGTCTCTTCATGTCTTCTGCCCATTTCTTGACTGGATATATTTTGTTTGTTGGGTGTTGAGTGTGATGAGTTCTTTATAGGCTTTAGATACTAACCCTTTATCTAATGAGTCATTTGCAAATACATTCTCCTATTCCACAGATTGCCTTTTAGTTTTGTTGACTGTTTCCTTTGCTGTGCAAAAGCTTTTTTTTTTTTTTCTTTTTTAAAGGTTTTTATTTATTTATTTGACAGAAAGAGAGATCACAAGGAGGCAGAGAGGCAGGCAGAGAGAGGGGGGAAGCAGGCTCCCCGATGAGCAGAGAGCCTGACATGGGACTCCATCCCAGAACCCCAAGACCATGACCTGAGCCTAAGGCAGAGGCTTAACCCACTGAGCAACACAGGCACCTCTGTGCAAAAGCTTTTTATCTTGATGAAGCCCCAGTATTTCATTTTTGCTTTTGGTTTCCTTGCCTTTAGAGATGTGTCTAGCAAAAATTTGCTGATGCCGAGGTCAATGTGATTGCCGCCTATGTTCTACTCTGGATTTTGACAGATTCTTTTCTCACATTTAGGTCTTTCATCCATTTTGAGTTTGTATATGGTGTAAGAAAGTGGTCCAGTTTCATTCTTCTGCATGTGGCTGTCCAATTTTCCCAAACACCATTTATTGAAGAGACTCTTTTTTCCATTGGATATTCTCTCCTGCTTTGTCAAAGATTAGTTGACCATAGAGTTGAGAATCCATTTCTGGTTTATTCTATTCCATTGGTCTCTGTGTCTGTTTTTGTGCCAAAATAAAAAACTGTCTTGATGATTATAGCTTTGTAATGCAGCTTGAAGACCAGGATCGTGATGCCTCCAGATTTTTTTTTTTTTTCAACATTTGTTTGGTCATATTCGGGGTGTTTTCTGGTTCATTACACATTTTCGAATTGTTTGCTCCAGCTTTGTGAAAAATGCTGATGGTATTTTGATAGGGGTTGCATTGAATGTGTAGATTGCTTTGGGTAGCATAGAGATTTTTAAAACAGTATTTGTTCTTCCAGTCCATAGAGCATGGAATGTTTTTCCATTTCTTTTTGTCTTCTTCAATTTTTTTCATAAGTCTTCTCCCAGGTGATTTAAATAAACAGCAACTTTTGAGAACCATTGTTCTAAGATGCATTATCTATCACCAATAATAACTTATTGGCACCCATGACTCACCCACCCAAAGTCAATTACATTGATAGTTTTTATTTCTATTAAAGAGGAATTAACTTTTTTCAGGCTTCCTTTTAAAAAAATATATTGTTGAAAAATAGTATTTGTTGAAAAGTGCATAATTCAAGGATTTATAATTTAGATAGTAGACTTATTTCCAAAATTTTCTCTTTAAAGAGATTGTGAATACATTTGTAATTGAAAATCAATTTTAATTATGCTATTAACATGTTTGCACCTTTAATTTTATAGTTTTTAAAAGTAACCATATTATAAACACTTTTGTCTTTAATCCAATTTCAAAATATAAGTCCTTTTTTGAAGTTGAAAACACAACCCTATTTATTTTGATTATTTAAGTGTTGGCTTATGCTGGAGTTTGAGGTTATTTTCAGAATTGAAATAGCAGATTTATGGAAAGGTAACATATTCTTCATTACCCTACACAGTACACTGAAGTTTTTGTCTTAGTGAAAGTGAATATTTTAATCTTTACTAGGCATTTTTACAGAATTTATATAAATTATATTTATCTCAATTATTGTGTCCTTAGGGCACAGGTATCACTCCTGAAACCTATTTTGTGATATTTTGGATAGTACCAGTTTATAAATGGCTACTTAATAAATACCAGATACTTACTATATTTAATAAATACCAAAGGTGATAATTACTGTACAGTACTTTCCCTGAGGCAATATAAGAATGCATTATGTGATATAATATAGCTTTTACTTCAATTGAACTATCTGAGTTAATAATGCCATATGATAATTTACAATTCACCCTGACGACCCTTCCAGTAAGCATAGAAATGGTATATCTCTTTTTTTGGTTTGTTTTAATAAGAACTGTGCATCAGTGACTCTTTATAATTTTTCTTCTCCATACTTTTTAACTTACACTTGTCCTTGTGTGGAGTATGAATTTTCAATAGATTGTGGTCATGAGAAGGTTAATAAAGGAGAAAAAGATATTAAGTGTAGAAAAGTAGAGAATATATTAAATCACTTATAACTAGCTAATTAACATTTGAGTTAATGGTCTAAACATACTAATTTAAACTTGTATCAATTTATAGTGTCAAATATATATGTTATTTTATCATTTTTGATTTGATAAGCCATTCTATTAACCATACACATTCTGAGTGTCATATACTCATCAAATAGTTTTAAAGTACTTTAAAAGTGTTTAAATATGCCTGAAACTTTATAAAGCGAATTATAGATCCTTGAGTCTTCACTGTTTTAAGGAGACCAAAAATTATCATCTCCACAATCCAATCCTCACTGTTAGGTTTAGAGTTTTGAGACCAGACCTTCTGACTTCTAGAGCAATGTCATTCAATTTTGACTGGGTATTAATTAGTCAATCAGCCCAAACTGACTGGACATTACTGTAAACATCAGAAGTTCTGAGCTTTTACCATAAATGCATTTGAAAATCCCGAGTTTTAGATTCTTTTTAATACATGTAATTGTTATTAAAGTTGTGGATTGAACTTTGATAGTTTTCAATAAAAAAGGTATTTGGAAGCTATACCTTAATATTTTATGATCCATAAGCTTATGCCTTTTCCCCATTTATAATATAAAATTAATGCAGTAAGTTACATTTACTATATTGCTGTAGGTTTCCTATGTGAACTTTTTTCCATGAGAGGGGAAAAAAAAAATACCCCCCACAAAAAAGGACTTTATTTAAAAAGCACTGAATGAAGGGAAAGTCATGTCAGAAACATGAAAATGAGAGAGTAATAAAATAGCATTACAATATTTAGTTAAAAGGTAGATTTCAAAAACATAGAATATGATTAGAAGTGCTTATTTAGGAATTCGAATTCATTTTGTACCTAAAATACCAACATCATTAGTTGTAGAGATAATCGTTTAAGTTTGGTTTCCACTACTAGAAAAACAAACACAAACAAAAAAACTCACCCATTTCTTAAGACTGTTATGCGTTAATTAAAAATAAAGCATCTTGTGAATAAAATGCTACATACATACCTAATAAGGCTAATAATGTTTATAATGATACCAGCTGTTGAAATCCAACAAATATACATAATTAATGGCAGTTAAAGTTTACCTACAGCTTTTCCATCTGCTTCATTAGAATACAATTTCCAAAATTAAATATGGTACTTTTACTTTAGAAGGCAAGGTTTTTCTCCAAACCCATTCTAAAATATGTCTGGTTTTTTTTTTATGTAGCCTAAAAATATACTTAATGTCTTCTTTCAAGAAACTATCTAAAGGAAACTTTTGTGATCAACACATTTGGAAATACCATCTTTTTCTCTAATTTAATTCTATTTGTGTATGTGTCAATTTCAATACATTACTTAGAAGTGAATAGTAACAATAGTTTGACTTGATTTGTGTCACCAATACTGCGTAGAGCTATCTACCAAACACTACATTTCATTACTCAGGTAACATTCAGAGCAGGTCTGTGACATAAGTACTGCTAATAGCTCCGTTTTATAGTATAGAAAACGAAGGGCCAATCAGGTATTGATACAGAGATAACTTTTAAAAATCAGAGAAAATACTTTTATAATTTAACAAGGTGACCCTAACAATTGAGGAAAAAAAAATAACCTAAAGTTTACTGGCAACAATAAAAGAGAAAATGAATATAAACATACAGTATGTGCTTTGAAAAAACTAACCGTGAGGTTCAGCATGGGTGGGGTGAGACTCCTTGTAACGTCTCAGTTTCCTGACGCAGAGAAGATGAACTGGCAGAGTGTTGAGTATCCTCAATCGCAGGTTTCAGTTTGGAGAGAATACATACAAAGGAGGTAAATAGATGTGAATGGAACAATTTAAGGTCTCAAAAGTTAAATATGCCTTTGCTACATGGAATGAATTCTTGGAAGGCATTTATTAAGACCAAGGTGAGTGCATAGCCCAGGAATGCACATCCCAAGTGACATTCAGTTCCATTTCTCCCCAGTCCCTCATGCCTTTATGTTTCAGAAATAAGGACAGAAAACAAGACTTAGCCTTCAAACTCTAGCTTGACATTGGAAAATAAACTGATCTTAACCAAGTGAGGAGAGTGATGCTACATGCTGTGCTACATGAGAGTAAATGGGGAAGTTCTGGACAGAGCTATCAACATAACTTAAGCATACATAAAGAAGATAGGAAAAATTATTGGCAGTTATGGATTTCTTCCTATAAAGCAGTGAAAAAAAAATGGCATCATGAAGATGAAGAACTCAGTCTGTAAGAAAATATAACTCCAGGTAATAAGTACATATCACACAGATAATTGTATGCACAAACTTAATAAAAATACAGAGACAGTAAATAAGAACTCAAAATCCAGATAAAACAAATTACAAACAATTGGATGATAAGTATATAGTTGAAAGCCATTCAGAAAAATAAGCAATGCTAATGTAATAAATCAATAAATAACATCCAAGACATAACTAGGGAGCTGAAAAATAGAATTGTGGCATGGAGGAATAAATTAAAATAATCATATTGAGTATATGAAAAAAAAAAGCAAAGAACAAAACATTAAAGAGGGGACAGTAGTTCTGTGTGATAATCTAATACAAAGATAATTGTCATTGTTGAATTAGAATAACTGAAGAAAGAAGGTAGAAAAAGTGCTGAAAGTTAGAATACAAAAGGTACACGTTCTAGAAATCAGAGGAAGATATGCAGTCCCCTAGGATACAACATAAATGATGGGAAAAATTAAAATAATTACCATCAAAACATAACTTTTTTTAATTATTGAACTTCAAACATGAAGATTTCTTCAGAAACCTATTTGAAAAAGTAAGTCAGCCGTAGTGGAAAGATTAGGTAAAATTTGACTCCATCAATGCCATGTAGAAGAAAAATGTGGATGTTGGGGTTTTTGATGATATTTGGCTTCTGTATTTTTACACTTTTAATTACTTGTTCTGTTTTTTGAAAAGAATATATCCTTTCTATAAATATTATCAGTCACTTTATAAAAAACATTAATACTACAAATCCTTACTTAAAAATTAACACCATTCAATATATTTTTGTATTTTGCAATTACTATTAATTAATATGAAGGTATAGTTCTGTACATAATTCATGGTAGTCTTTCTCTAATGCATTTAAATATTTTACAATTGGCTTTTATCTTTTAAATTCTATTGCAGGTTACAGAGTTATAGCAGTGAATATAATAAAGTAAATGCCATTCCCTCAAGAAGTCTGCATTATAAAGGAAGGAGACAGAAAGCAAACAATACATAAGTTATAAGAATATTAGAAGTTGGTACATTAAATGGAGAAAATAAACTTTAGAGAAAAGTACAAGATATATAGATGTTGATAACAGAGTACTGGGTTGGCATTTTAGAGGGGGTTGTTGGGTATGCATCTCAAAAAAGGAGCAATTTGAGCAAAGACTTGGATAAAGCTCCAGGAGTAGCCCTGTGAAGATCTGAGGAAAGAGCTCTCAGGTGAGAGAAAGTTGTAGGTGAAAATATGCTGAGGTAAAACATGCCTGGCATTCTCAAGAAAGCAAGGAAACCAGTGTGTCTGGGGCAAAGTAAGAAGAAAAGAAAATAATAGTGACAAGGGTAGAAAAATAAGGGTAGGTAGAAGGTTTGTATTCTAAATAAAATGGGGTGGTAGTAGAGGATTCTGAGCAGAAAGTGACCCAATCTGATTTGCGTTTGAAATGATCACTGAAGGGACAGATGCCTGGGTGGCTTAGTTGGTTAAGCATCTGCCTTTTGTTCAGGTCATTTCAGTATCCTAAGATTGAGTCCTGCACAGGGGCTCTCTGCTCTCCTGGGAGCCTCCTTCCTCTGCTAGCCTCTCCATCTGTTTGTGTGCTCCTTTCTCTCTCTCTGACAAATAAATAAATAAATACCTTAAAAAAAAAAAAAAGGATCCCCATAGTTGTGTTGAGAATATACTTTAAGGGGACTAAGTTGGGGGAGGCAGAGTAGTAGTTTGGAGGCTAAAATAATAATCTGGATGAGAGAAAATTGTTGCTTGGACCACAGATGTGACTGTGAAGATGTCAATGAAGTATTCAGACTTTGATTGTAAATGTGTGTGTGTGTGTGTGCGTGCACACAACCTGATCAATTTTATTGAGACATAATTTACATAAAACAAAACATAGTCATTTTTAGTTTGCTGTTCATTGAGCTTTCAAAATCCAGATATAGAACATTTCATCCCTCATACTTCTCTTACTCATTTTTGCCATCAATCCACCCCATCAATGCAAGTTTCAACAGCCACTAATTTGCTTTCTGTCATAGGTTTTATCTGTTCTATAATTCATATTAATGAATTTCAAATGAATGAGATCACACAGTATGTCATTTTGAGGTTTCATTTCTTTTGTTCAGCATAACATTTTGGGATCTGTTAATGTTGCCCATATCAATAGTTTATTTCTTTGTATTGTTAAGTGATACCATATGTATGTATATATATATATATATATATATATATACACACTGTAATTCGTTTATCCTTTCACTACTTGATACAGATTTGGCTTATTTATTATTTGGAATTATTATGAATAAAGCTGCAATGAATACTGGCATATATTTTTATCCCCTTGCATAAATACCTCTGAATGGAATAGCCAGATCATATATTAGATATGTGTTTCACTTTTTAAAGAATTTCTCCTAAGTGATTATAGCATTTTGCCTCTCAACCAGGCATGTATGAGAGTTTCAGTTGCCCAGAATTTTTGCTCAGACTGGTTGTTATCTATCTTTCCCCTAATGGGGAACATAGTATTAGTAGAATTTCTTTGTATTTACTTAATGGTAACTAGTGATGTTGAACATCTTTTCCTTTGCTTATTGGATATATATACATACATATATTTTTTAATAATTGTCTGTACAAATTCATTGCTAAGTTATGTTTTATTATCAAGATTTAAGAATCATTATATTCTGGATTCTGTTATCTATTATGAACATGTTAAATAAAATATGTCTATTAGTCTTTCAAACAAAGGGATTAAATAATGTTACAATGACATAGGGGTACATATATCTTTTTGAATTAATGTTTTCATTTTCTTTAGTAAATACCCAGTAGTGGGATTACTGGATAATATGGTAATTCTATTTTTAAATTTTTAAGGGACCTCGTACTGTTTTCCATAGTACTGCACCAGTTTGCATTTCCACCAACAATGTATGAGCATTTCTTTTTCTCCACATATTTGCCAGTACTTATTATTCCTTATATTTTTTATTTTAGCCATTCTGACAGGGATGAGGTGATGCCTCACTGTTGTTTTGATTTGCATTTCCCTGATGATTTGTGATCTTTAATCCAGTATTATTTATAATGGCCAAGATGTGGAAGTAATCCAAAGGTCTATCCATAAATAAATAAAGAAGATATCATACTATACACACACACACACACACACACACACATATATATATACTGGAATATTACTAAGCCATAAAAAAGAATGAAATCTAGCCATTTGCAACAACATAGATGGATCTAGAAGTTGTAATGGAGGTGAAATAAATCAGAAAGATAAATACCATATGATTTCACTCATATGTGGAATTTAAGAAACAAAACAAATGAACAAAGGAAAAAAAAAGAGAGAGAGACAAATGAGGAAGTTTACAGAAAAGACCCATGTTGGAACTCTACATTTTAGAGTTGTCAGTGTGTAATATGTAAAATGTCATTTAAAGCTATGAGACTGGATGAGATATCAATCATAAGCTGATTATTAGTAAAAGAGCAGATTCATGGATTGAGACACACTAGCAATAGCATTTGGGAAAAAGAGAAGCCAGAAGAGAAAACAGAAGCTTGTATGAGTAGCTTGTATGGTGGGAGAAAAACCATAGGAGTATGGTTTGCTGGAAGGCCAGTAATGAAACATATAAAAGATGAGCACTGAACAACAGTGTCAGAGGTGGCTAACATGTCAAAGTAAGTTGTGGACAGAAAATTACCATTGTACTTAATAATAGAGGTCTTTGATGACCTTAACAAGAGCATTTTCTATGTAGTAGCCAGGTCAGAAAAGGTAATTGGTGTGAAAGTAAAGAAAGGATGACTAATTAATAAAACCAAGCAATGATCACTTTGTTGATACCACAAAAAGATCCAATAACAGATTATAGACTTCATAATAGTTACTCACATCACCATCTGTAAAGTAGGCCTGCAGAAAAATCAAACCTGAATGTAGAATGTGTTAAGTAGCACCATAGGGTTGCTACATGCAAAACCCAGAATGTAGGAAAAATAACTCAATTTTGAAAATAAATACATGGAAAGAAAAAAAAATACGATGAAAGCCAAACCAATAGATCAAAATAGACAATAAATTTACAATCAATTACAAAGTGTTTACTAATTGCTTAGATATTGATTTGGTCAAATAGGCTGAAAAGAAACACGTTGTGAAAAATTTGAAGAATTTCCAGCACTGATGAGCCTTTTATTATTAAGAAATAATTTTGTTGTTGTTTTAAAATGGCATTGCAGATTTTATCTTTTAGAGAGACATTCTGGAGTGTTTATGGGTAACTAGCCTTATCTAGAAATTGCTTTAAAAGAATTAAACATGAGGAAAGAGAGTGAGGGTATAGACAAAATAATACTGTCTATAAGTTAATAATCAATGAAACTGGGTGATGTATATGTGTAGATTTATTACATAATTCTTGTTAATTTTTAGTATATATGATAATTTTTATAATAAAAGGCCAAAAAAATAAAAATCCCAGATTATTTATTCAGTATTAAAAGAGAGAGTGAATGGGAAGAGAGATATCAGAGAAAAGAAGTATCAATGACTTTTTTTTTCTCTTTATCATAAATTTATTGTGAACCATGATGACTTCATCAGAAATTCTAATTCTATCTTCCATTTTAATCCTGTGAATTCATGCTGCTAAGCAAAGTGATTGTTGTAATATCTTTGGATTACAATTGTGGTACTATCTGTACTATAGATTATTACTCATAATATGTTTTCTCATCCAGCTTATCTTTGTTTCTTCCTCTCTTAGATAAAGCCTTGACAATATGAAGGTAAGATTTGGGGCTTCAGTTTTCTTTGCCAAAAATTCTCAGTACCCGTGTTTGATGTGTGTTTAATTTGATGAGGGATAAATATGGTGACTTCTGATGTCTCACTGACTTAAGTCTTGAAAATGCTTCTCTTCCCCATGGGGAGTCTTAAGTGACAGTGTGGAGGGAGTTGCTATCTCTATGAGACCAGGAGAAGGAACTCTTTGTGGGACTAGGGAGAATACAAGGTGTAATTTTGCAGAGAGATGTTTAGGAGGCAAGTGATGATGACAGCGTGAGGTCTGGAGAGAGTACTTCACCATCATCAATGCCTTTTTGAAGGAATTATACTATATATTTTTTTAAAAAGCAGTGAAACCTCAAGAGGATTTTTATAATGTGAGAGAGATAACATTTTACTTATGAACTGACAGGAATGATCTAGTAGAGTTGAAAAGTTGATGGTGAGGGTGAGAGAAAAAATTCTGTACAACTCAAGTCCTTGGATAGACAATTTAGACCCCTCAAATGGAAACTGGTACACAAGTGGAATAGTTGTCTTTGGACTACAGCAAAAACTGTTCGTTTTTAATGTAAAGAGAGAAGGTGGATAATGTACCTATGCTGGGGGACAGGGAAATTCACTATTGGGAGTTTCAGCAAGTTGTCTTCTATTTGAAAATGAAGTAAGAAGAAAGGTCACCAGCTGAGAAATGTTAGCGAGAAGATGTTGTTGAGTTTAAAAAGAAAGGAACAGAATGGAGACAACTAGAGAGAGGTATAAACAAGGCTGGAGAATTAGGTAAAGACCGTAGAAAGATTTTTCATCTTCCTAAAAGCAGAAAACCATTAACTATGAGGAGAAGACAATTATCAAATGTATGTTTCTAAAAAGACTCTGGTTATAGCCTGGAGACATCATTAGAGTTGTAAGAATTGGATACAGGTATGTGTATGTTGATTGTCATGGATAAAATGGTTCAAAATTATACTGACTGATTTCACCTCAGATTCTTGACCATAAATCTCAAGCAGGCCTTTGATACTATCTGGCATGCAAACTACATTTCTCTAGCTACTCCCTCTTCTACTCTTCTAAATAACTCTTTAAGATGTTCTCCTTTCTTCTTAAAAGGCCTCTGCTGCCCAAATAATTAGTTTCTCAACAATGTGTGAAATTAAATAAAGGAAATGATTAACTAATGGATAGTTAATACCTGTTAGTCATTTGCATCATGTAAAGTAGTTTCCCAGACACAAATTCTGGGAATATTTTATCTTTTAGACTTGAAACTATAGGTGTTTGTTTGTTTGTTTTTGATTTTTGTACTCCCAAGATCTAGTAAGATATCTGAGTGGTGGTAGGCCCTTAGTAACTGCTAATTGAATGGAAATAGTTAATTCAACTGTTCAACACTTCGATACATTGAGGCTTACATAAGGAAACTAGATCCTAAAAGTTACTTTTTAAAATAAAAACACAATAAAATACTCATTTATAAACCTGCTAAAAAGTTGGTCTCTCTGTAGATCTTATCATATATGTGATCATAAAAATGTAGAAAATATAAAATCAATTCTATATTCAGATGTTATAGGTATGTGTCTGTATTTAACTATATTTAAAATCACCTATATGCCAAATACCTGGGACAGTACTGGCACATAATAGTATAAGGGAGGAAAAAAAGTTTTTCTCAAAACTTTTAGGGTCCCTGGCTGGATCTGAAAATTAAACTGACAAAGACAGATTAACGGGATAAAGGCATAAATATTTTATTAAATTTTTACATGTACAGGGAAACCTTCATAAGAAATGAAGACCCAAAAAGTAACAAAGAAACAAAAAAATTGGTGATTTGACAAAACTGAGGGGTTTAGGTAAGGGTAGTATAAATAGTAAAGAAGTAACCAGAAAGATGAAGATTAGTTTAACAAGGTTTGTTTGTATAGATTTCTTGACCCTCAGTTCCCCATATGTCTTATTGACATTTTAAATGAAAAGATAATGGAGTCTTTATGTAATACTTTTACCAGAATTTATTGCTTTAAGTTGTTTATAGTGAACAGAATTTATCAATTTTAGAGGGCAGGGCACATTGGATAATATCATGAATTTGAAATTTTTAGAGTATAAAATGGAGATCTTTCATGACTAAAAAATCTCCCTTTGGGTAAGTGATGCCCCACACTCATTTATTGGAGGCCTCAAATGCCTGTGCATTTAAACACAGCAAAAAAATATATATAAAAAAAGAATGAAGGGAGATATTTTTGAGGACTCAAACTTCTCACTTGCCAGTATCTACTGATTATATCTATTCTTTCAAATTTCAGTGAGTTTGATACTGGAGAAGGTACTTAATTTTTCTCAGTTAAATCTGGCAGGCCATCCCTTTTTAACAAACAGTGGCACTGTGGAAATGATTATTTTTAAGATCCATGTCCTTAAATGTCCAAATCACCGTTGGTGAGAAACCAGGATGAGATGGAAAAACAATGAGAAAATTTGATGCCACAATGAAGTCTACTTACCTGTGATGTAAAGTAGGAAAACTTGAGGCAGGTTTTAGGGGCTAGTCTGACCAGTGGAATTTAAAAAAAAAATTAGACTTAAACTCAAGGGAACTATCCAAACGGGTGGGTATGGAATATGCTATTGGGTGGAAAGGAAATTAGCAAAAATTTCAATTCTCTGTTGTTAGCAATTAAGGTGAAAACTTGATGTCTAGAAGTAGCTTTCTTAACAGAATAAAAAGACATAAAACCAGAAATTCTTTGTCACAGGAAAAACCTTCTTGTGCTGCCATAACCATCTAAATAGCTGGTATTTTTATAAGTAAATTAATTCCTTTAAGACCACTGATTACTCTAAAAAATATAAAAGAATGACCGTCATGGTCAGGTGACCATGGAATCCCAAGTGTGTTCTGCAAAAGGACTGGGGTTGTAGTAGAAGGCTGGCAAGTCATTATTGACATGGAAACACAGATTCTTAGAATTAAACATTGGGTGGGGTAAAGGTTGGTATTTCCAGAAAATCCTGAATGAAAGAAATTCTTCAGGTTGCCAAATATCTCCAAGTAAATGTTTTCGAGCAGACATATCTAAATAGTGACTGTTAACTTGCTGGTAAATGAAGGTTTTTGGCAGATCAACTTTGATAGAGGTTAACTGTCCATGCTTCTTTTGAAAAATAGAAATTTTATAAATGAAGGCAGTTTAAAACTAGCTTTATGATGACATATTTAATTTAATGTCATTGACAGGGACTGTGATAATATTCTAATAGGACTAAAGAATTCCCCAATCTTCCGTACCTTATGCAATGTTGTTCTTGAAGCCTAGTGAATATTTGGAAGGCAGTAGCTGACTTACTCTCCATGCAAGGAGTTGTATAGAAGAGTTGCCCGCTATGCAAAAGAAGCTGCAAAATGGTGGAAAATAGAAAAGGTAGACAAGAAAATGTTAAGGGATACCTGGCATAACTTCAAAGAATGGGATAAAAATAAACTTGATAGAGTTGCCATTAAGCATTAACAGCTTATTATCAGTATAGAGTGGCCACCTCTTATGTTGCCATATCTAATATTCTCTCTTTATTTTTAGCCTAAAGAAATTTCAATCCAATTATGAGGATCATGGTAGTTAGAGGGCAATACATTGAATAGGCAGGGAGTAGGAGAGGGAGGTTGTAGATTTATACTAACAATAAACTAAAAGGCCTAGATTTCCATGTCCAACCCCTGGATGAGATCTTAAGACATGCAAAGAATTGAGTGATTTGTCCAGGTTATGGCATACAACACATCTTAGATTTTTAGATGTAGGAGTTCAATCTAAGCTCTCTGATGGATACAGATGATATTCTGATAGGAGTGAAGGCTATCCTGGGAGCATGTGGAGATGTGTGGTAGAGGAAATAAAAGTGAAGCTGGAATAACAAATTGTCATTGAACTGGAAAGATTAGTCTGTGGTCACATATACTTCACTTGAGTGAATAATTTAGGTGGATATTGTATGTAAATGGGACATTTCTTTTACCTTTTCCATAGACTAAATCTGTTCTTCAACCAGTTAACTGGTCAAGCTAACTGTTGAACTTGTCCCATCTCAAACATTGTCCCATAGCAAACATTAAGCAATACAGTATTCCAGAAGGACAGTGAGAGATTACTGCTATGATTAAGGGAATCGTTGAAGGGTGATTTTTAATTCCCCCTAAAGTCATTTTTATCAGTCCTCTATGGCCGGTATGCAAAATAGATGGTTCCAGGAGTTTGACAATAGACTAACAGAATAAACAAGGTGATTCCTTAGATGAATTCGCCTGTACTTGAAATAGAATAAGCTCCATTGGAAATGCCACAAGCTAGAGGGGACAGCAGGATACAAGGCTAATGCCTTCATTTCCATACAAATGTGGATTCCATCCAGGCACGAAGTTAAGATTGCCAGATTTTGAAATAGAACATAGAAGCCCAGTTAAAGTTGAATTTCAGATTAAAAAAAAAAAAAATCTTTTGGTATGTCTTAAGATATTGCATGGGACAAATAATGTATTTTATCCGGCAACTTTATGTGGAATTCTTCTAGATTGGAATTTAGTATACAGTTACTGTTTTGGAACAATGATATATGAATTGCCATACTCTAGTGATACAGGACTTGGTAATCATTTAAAGTGTGTTAATACACTACATTGAAGATACCATGATTTGCCTCCGGTGATGAAGAAGTTTAGGAAGAGTTAAGGACTGTGATCACTACTACTACAAATTGAGAATAACTGATCAATCCAACAAAAATTCAAATGTCAGTCCAGTCTGTGAAATTCCTGGGAGTTCTGTACTCAAAGACTGTCTGTGCAACTGCTCTTCATTAGATAGACATACACTGCCTTGTGATAGGATGTTGGTGTAAACTGTCCCAACTATAAAAGGGCATCAGATAGTTCAGGAACCAAAAGTACTGATGCTGGGTGGCTGAAGTAAGAGAGATTAAAATACAGATGATGATGCTCAGCAAAGATTACTCATAAGATGGAAATAGTATATCCCTGGGCATGCTGAGGGAACATTCAAAGGAAGTTACCTATTCATGAGCGGATTAATTCACTGCCCATTGGACTGACTATAGAGCACTCCCAGGACTTTTCCTGCTTCCATTGCTCCATAAGCTGACAATATGATTCTCCCCAACTCAGGCAAAACAAATTTCCTGGATCCCAAAGGAGGTTTTCCTTGTAGATTGGAAATCATCTGCAGTACACCCTGCAGATGGTAAAATCTTAGTGACAGAAGGTCAGAGCTGAGAGATGTTTATTTTGCAGTAGAAGAGAAATTAGGCTTGGGTGCTTAGAGCACTGTTTGAATATTTACAGACTGTTGGGCAGTAGCTAGTGGCCTTGTAATATGGATAGGCAAACAGAATCTTAGATGTCTAGACAATAAAAACACCGTCCTATGGAGTTCTTAGTAATGGAAGTTTCTGTGAGAGTTTATATAAAGAATTAAAGTGGTTCATGTAGACAGCTGTGCATGTAGTGTGCATAATATGCACACACCCCACACAACCATACCACAAACACAATCACACCCAAAAATCATTTGCCAAGTCCAAAAGGGATTGGGATGCTAAAACAGATACCTCTGTGAGACCTTCAAGTCTTCCTCCCTAGGTTTATATGAAACATACCGAAACACAGGCACTCACCATTCACTGACAGAGAAAACATGTATTACCCTGGCATCCTATGAAAGTTATATAAGGAACAGAAACTGTACCCATTTTCAGTTGGAAAAAATTCAATTGAAAATGATTTGAGGAAATTTTTTGGCACAGTCAAGAACTCCACCATATTAACAAGTAGATTATATTGGATCTATACCAATAACTCTAGGTTGCTACAAATTGTTGTTAGGTAGGATTGATACTTAATCTATGCTTTACTTATCTTTAACAGAAGTAACTTTGGATAATACAATTAAAAGTTTGAGAAAGCAAATTCTCTATCATATTATACATTTCACTGCTACCAATATAAAAAGAGAATGAACAAACAAAAGAAAGGAAGAAACAAAGAACGGGAAAAAGCAAGGAAACATAGTACATGGACACACCATATTCCTACTATATCTTCAGAACTCTGATCTCACTTAAAGTTAAAATGAGTAATTGAAGCACCTGTTACTCAAAATGTGTGATGAAAATGTTTAATTGAAAGTATGGATTTTTTAAATAAGTGTACCCTCATGTTGCATGGGAACTGAAGTAAGCTCAGGACTTGCTTGGAAAGATTTCAAAGATCAAACTTGAGAATAAGGAATGGGGGAAGATGCAAACATAAAACTTTCTAGCTTTCCCTCCTCAAAAATTCTTTGATTTTTTTTTTTCCTGATCCTGTAGTCCCAGGCGTAGGTGTGAATCTGTGTATATCCAAAGAAATTGATATGAATACAGAAGATACACTATCTATGCTGTTATATTTGATAGCAGTGTGTTGTGGAATGCATCATCATTTCACTCCATATATCCAACCAGATTGGGTTAATTCTGATTACAACTCTATCACCATCAAGAGACAATCCTGTGGGAGTTTTTTGTTTTGTTTTTTGTGGTTTTTTTTTTTGTTTTTTGGGGTTTTTTTTTTTTTGGTTTGTTTGTTTGTTTTGTTTTGTTTTCTTACCAGTCAAATCCATTGGCATCCATCTCAAGTGCTTCTGATGAAAAGTGTTTGTCAGTTTTGTCTCCCCTATTGGTAGAGGTATAGCTGAGCCAGGAGGAGAAATTTTAAACCTAAGAAATTCTGTAAACAGGAGGAATGCTTATAAGTGGGAAAGAGTACCAGGAAGTCAATCATGCCATTTCCATGGGAGTTCCTCAGATCTAGAGAATAACTGTCCACCTTTCTTGTTTTGTTTTGTTTTTTGTTTGTTTGTTTGGTTACTATCTAATAGCTGATGCTAAGAAAAAACCTCGGTGGAGATCTGTGATTTCCACAGAAGGAAAATTAGATGTCTGGTAATTTATATGAGGTCTGCCTAAATCCTATGCTTGGATAATCTGGAGCAATAAAATGATATTTTGTGTCCTGATTCACATACTAACCTTGAATAGTATAGGGCAGAGAGTTCTGACCAGCAGAGTTTCTGTACTCTTTGGAGCCACAATCCACAATGTTACCTGGTATAATGAGAAAAAAGTTTGCGGACATGTGACTAATTCAAAGCTTGGTTTACTCCCAATCCCTGTTGATTATACCAAATATAGAGTTAGATAGAAAGTATTTAAGGAAAGTGGAAATTAAAATAGGGTAGCATTAAGGGATAAGAATTTAGATCTTATTTGGTTGCCATATTTTACAAAATCACCCTTCTGGCAATGCAAGTTTATAGAAACTTTATGGAAGGGAGTTGAATTCAATGGGAAAATATGTAACAGGCTCATGGGACAAAAGAATATTTTGGGGTGCACAAATCCAGTAATATTCAATGACAAAAACATACATAATGACTTGATGAGCCCAGGTCCTGCTATGTCAGTGTTGTGCTATATATTCTGAGAGGATTTTAGGAGCTAGTTTAGGGGTCTGAATCAATATAAAATAATATTCCTGGAGGTTCTTCATAATCATGAAAAAGCCTTGGTGATATAAATAAAGCTTCTAGCAAGAATTCTTTTCCAAGAAATTTTGGAGAAATTCAAGTTTAGAGGAAAATAAAGCCATTATTGGACTAACGAAATAATTGTTCTAAGGTAACAATGCTGAGAGAGATAGCCTAAACTCTCTTCCAAGAAGTACTGGGTATTTCAATCATTTTGGAATCTGACAAACTTTTAAGATCAGTGGTGAGGATTTCTAGGCCAGATTAGACAGGTAGATTTATGGGAAGTTTATTTATTATAAGTTTAGGGCATAAGTTGTGATAGGGTCACACTTGACTAATGATTTAATCATTTTTAAAGGTCTAAAGACCATACATTCTATGGTCTTTTGTTCTTTTTGTTCTTTTGTATTTTGACTTATCTGGGACAGAGTATGGAATAGTAGTAGTTCCTTAACTAGTAGATGGGTTATGTTACACATCTGAAAGCTAATATATTAGTGATCTATTGCTATGTAATGACCATGGTCATTATCAATGTGTCTTTCAACTTTTGCAAACTTTAGACATGTATTCCTGACTAGTGTGGAGGCCAAGAATATTAAGGCCATCCCACCTCAGGTTTAGCATTAGCACAAGTATAGCCATCTTAGCTTTGGCAGCCATCTCAGGCCCAAGGGCTGAACTTTCCCCTACTTTATTTTAGTTCCAGGGACCCTCACCCTGCTTTAGTTCTAAGAATGTACCCCACCCTGCAACACCCCGGCAACAACTAATCAGCTTACTGCAGAAAAGTCTGAAACTTCTCCTTCCCCCCACCCATCCCCAAGCCTCTTGTAATGACCCATAAAAACCCTGCCTTAACTAGTCCCTGGGTCCAAGTACCTACTCCGCTGCGTTGGGTATACTTGGGCCCAGCTTAAACTTGTCAAATAAACCCTCCTGTGATTGCATCGAGCTTGGCATCTTGGCAACTAAAGGCCTTTGACTTCCTTTTTTAGTAAATTATTTGTCCTTTAAATGTAAATCTTCTGCAACCCAGGAATGTCTTTCTCAAATCCCCTGAGCCATCCCTTTGGAATGTAATCATTAAAATAGTGTCTCTATTTCCTAATCTGTTGAGAGAAGGAGTCTAATTTACATAAGAGTCAATCAGCAAACATAGATGGCAGATAACCTTATCACCTTGCCCAATCATCCCCCTAGTTTTATCCTATACTTTTCTATCAGCTGGCACCAGCCTTTAAATATCTTCTTGTCTTTTATTTCAGGAAGAGTTAAATTCAATCCTTCTTTTTAATTGCATTAAATCTCTCCTGTTGCACCAGTAATTAATAAGGTCTTCTTTGTCATTTTGAACATTTTAAGTACTTGTTACAACTTCTTTTGGATGGCAAGAATTTTACAGTAAACAGTGACTTGAAACAACAGATTTATTATTTCATAGGAATACACATCAGGGTACTATGTATTTAGAGATTTGAGAAATTGCACTATTCATACCACTACATTCCTCCCCTCTACCAACTAAGCTATATCAAAGGCTATTTCTTTTCTTTCAGTCAACTGACCTATTGATAAGATACTAGTTTCTTTAACCTGTTATAACCAACTAACCCCTTGCCACTCTATATAGCCTTTCATTGCTTTATATACTTGATGAAGTTCTAGAACCTAGATGAGGTTCCGTGGGCTGAGGTCCGGAGCTGATGACCAAGAAAGAATTCTTGAGACATCTTTGGTGCAAAATGGTGGTTTATTAAAGCACGGGGACAGGACCCGTGGGCAGGAAGAGCTGCTGCCCGGGGTTGTGAGGGATGGCAGGTTATGTACTCTGCGGTTGGGGGAAGGTGAGGGGAAGGGAGGTTTCAGTGGAGTTTTCATATGCTAAAGAGGGCCTACCAGGTGCCAGGATGTCCCAGGCTTACCAGAGGCCTTGCCCTTGCGGCTGGATCAATGTTGTCTTTAGACCATCCATTAACATTAAGATAGTTGGTTATCATTAAGATAGCTGCTATCTTAAAAACCTGTCTAGCAGGATTGTGAGCTCTGCAAGTTAACTATTTGCTTATTGTTCATGGCAGTCAGGGCTGCCTGAGGGTTGCTACACATATGACAGAGGGAGAGTGGATGGAGAGGGGGTGTGCGAGGCACCAGCTTTTGCTTTGTCTTCAGCCAGCCCCATGCTCCCTCATCATACTGATCACCATCTGTGATGTTGCATCAATTATCTGGGTAATGTTTTTGTCATTTCCCAATAAAATGTAAACCCCTTGAATGATAAGATTTTGTGTTTTTTATGCTCATGTTTTCCTAGCAACTAGAATAATATCAAGTATATCATATGTTCTCAATATATATTTACTGATTGAGCAATTATTAGCAGTCTGTCATGTTTTATTGCTGATGTTCTTGAAAGATATATGTAAATAAATCCTTTACAGAAAGTATTTATTTATTATTTTGTAACTTATTATTAGGCTTTTCACTATTGAGAAATATGGAGAAAGTCAAGCTTTATGTTTTACTTAAAATTTCTGGAAAAAATGCCTTTTCAGTGTCTGCTAAAAGAGAAACAGCTAAAATGTATTTGCATAGAATTGCAAGTTTAATGTTTCCTTGGGGCATTCAGTTCTAGAGCTTTCAATCATTTCCTCATCCTTGCTCTGAAATGCCTGAGTCTCTTTAAGCATTTAGTAATTTCTGAAGCATTTTTCTCAGTCTGAAAATTCTTACTTGGATAGAGTACTTTTCTTCATGCTCTTTAAAAATCAATTTTAGTTTTTTACTTTAGCTTTATAGTTTTATCTATTTCAGTGAATGATGGTTGATTCTTCCCATTAGAGCCTTCTCAAAGCTAAAAACCTTGTAGTTTGAAGCCCTGGATAATAATTTAACAACATTTTTGAAGTCTGTCAAAAATCCTGAAATACTAGGATGCTCAAGTATTGAGTTACTCTTTTATTTCGCTGACTCTTACTACTTGTGCATATACCCACAGTTTCTTAAATTTTAATGGAACATATTTCTTGTATTGGAAAGATCTTCTCAGATATGTGAGTGTGGTGTGTGTATGTATATGTATGTGTGAGTTGCAGTAAGTCAGATAAACTTAAAGATGCAAGGGAAAAAATCTCTTTGGAGTGATAAAACAAAAACAAAATAAAACAAAACAAAAAAAGTAGACATCAGGCTCTTGACCAAGATGTGACTTAGGAGGCCCCTAAATTTCTGTCTTCCCAGAGAGACACTGAATGTACCACTATACACAACTATTTCCTCTAAGAGAAATCTGGAAACTAGTTGAGTGACCTCTACACTTTGGGTGAGTAAGAAAATCATTACATTAAAATGGGCAGGAAAGGGTGAGACACAGCCTTGCCGTAAATATCACTGCTGGCACAGTGTCACATGATGGGGAGGGAACCCCCAACTCCCAGCTTCATTGTGAGGAGGAAATGGTTTGGAATGTCATCTAGTGCCCTAACTTTAATGGTCCCCTTGAGGAACAGGCCTCCAAATCACTTACCTCTGAAAGCCAGTGGTGCGTGCATTCATGAGTCCCACAGGACTATAACAAAGAGACAGTTGTTAATGGGTGTGTGAGCTCTGTCCTTCGCTATCTGCCCAGGACCTGATGCAAAGGACACAGACAAAAATGTTCATAACACAGTCTTCTCTAAAAGGGCCTTGATTACATACTTTACAAGCTAATACCTGAAGTTCTAACTTCTAATTAGCATATGTCTAGGTGCTGGCTGTTATTCTCTCCAAAACCCAGGGCAGTTGGTAGGCACTTCCCCACGTTTTCCCACCAGTTTGATTCTTAATAAAATCAACTCACCAGCATATCTCTGGAAGGAATTTATCCACATGTCTAGCACCCCAACTTTTATAGATGCCATTTGAAAGATGGAAGCCCTGATCACAGGGCTCTGATACCCAGTGGAGCTTGCATTCTTGAATCCCATAGGACTGTAGCAGATGAAGTACATGTGAGCATTTGTTAAAGCTATCCCCCCAGGGCTCAGTGCAGAGACAACAATCATGTTCATCTCCTGGACTTTCCCTGGAAAGGGTATGACTAAATATTTTACAAACAAGTTTTAATAAATTTAAGAAGACTGAAGTCATATCAAACATCTTTTCTAAACACACAATATTAGATACAAGTTACAAAAAGGAAACTGGAAAACTCACAGCTACATAGAGGTTAAACAACATGCTCTTAAAAACCAATGGTTCAAAGACGAAATCAAAAGGATGGTTGAAATGGGTCAAAAAAGAAATAAAAAATTATCTTAAAATAAGTGAAAAGGGAACTACAATATACCAAAACTTATGGGATTCATGACAAGTAGTCCTAATGTGATAGTGATAAATGTTAATAGCAATTAATGCCTATAATAAGAAAAAGTCCACCTAGACTGAGTCATTAAAAAAAAAAAATCCAGGGGCATCTGCGTGGCCTCTGACTCTTGACTTTGGCTCAGGTCATGATCTCATGGTCCTGCAATCTAGCCCTGCATTAGGTTCTGTGCTCAGTGGGGAGTCTGCTTCTCTTCCTCTTCCCTTCTCAAATGAATAATTCAATTAAAAAAATCTGAACACACCAATTACTGACTAGTAAGGATCTTGAATCATTAACAAAGTAATTAAATTCACCATATGGCTTCACTGGTGAATTCTACAAAACATTCAAAAAAGGAATACCAATCCTTTTTAACTGTTCTAAAAAAGTAGAAGAGAGAGAGAACACTCATTTTATGAGACCAGTATTATTCTTTTACCAAAGCTAGACAAGGATACTACAAGAAAAGAAATTTTCAGGTTAGTATCCCTGATGAGCATAGATGCAAAAATCCTCAATAAAATATTAATAAACTGAATATAAGAGCACATTGAAGGAATCATATGCTGTGATTTGTTCCACATTGGCAAATACACATTATTAACAAAAGGAAGGATAAAAATATATGATCATATCAATAGATAAAAAAATGTGTTTGACAAAATTCAGCATTCTTTCATGATAAATACTTTCAACAGTGTGAGTATAGAGGAAATGTATCTCAACATAAAAAAAAAAAACGTATAGGAAAAGCCCACAAGTAACATCCTGTTCGAGTTAAGCTTTTCCTATAAGATCAGGAAAAAGACCAGGACGCCTACTTTTAGCATTTTATTCAACATAGTACTGGAAATTCAGCCTGAATTAGTCAAGAAAAAGAAATAAATGTAATTAAATCAGAAAAGAAGAAGTAAAATTGTCTCTGTTTGATTACAACATGTTATTAAATACAGAAAACCCTAAGATTCCACTACAAAACCTATTAGAGCTAATAAACAAATTGAGTAAAGTTTCAGGATACAGAATCCATATACAAAGATCAGTTGCATATCTAAATGCTGTATGCTAACAACAAACTATCTGAAAAGTTAATAAAATTGTTGTGTTTATAATAGGATCAAAAAAATACTCAGGAATAAATTTAACCAAGGAAGTAAAAGATATTTACACTGAAAAATGTAAAATATTGATGAAATCGAAGAAGAAACAAATGGCAAGACATTCCATATTCATGGACTGGAAGAATTAATATTCTTAATTAGTTCATATTTCCCAAAGCAATCTATAAATTCAGTGCAATCCTTATCAGAATTCCAATGGCTTTTTTCATAAAATTAGAACAATTTCCAAACTTGAATGGAACGACAAAAGAATCTGAGTAGCCAAAAGAAATCTTGTGTCAAGGCACCATTCTCCCTAGATTTCAGACTCTTATTGCAAAGTTCTATATCAAAAAACAGAATGTTGTTGGCATAAAGACAACAGATCAGCAGAACAGAATTAGAGACCCCAGAGAAAAACCCATGCTTATATTGTAAATTAATTTATGACAAAAGTGCCAAGAGCATGCAAAGGGGAAATGACTGTATCTTAAATAAATGGTGTTAGGAAAACTAGATAGCCACATGCAAAAGAATAAAACTGGACTATTACCTCATACCATACATAAAAATTAACTCAAAATGGATTAAAAACTTAAAGGTAAGAAATGAAACCATAGGAGATAAGCTCCTTTATACAGGTCTTGGTGATAATTTTTTGGATCTGGCTCCAAAAGCAAAGGAAACAAAAACAAAATTAAATAAGTTGGAGTATTTTTATATTTTTATAAACTATAAGTCTTCTGCACAACAGAGGAAATCATTAAAAAGAAAATTCATTTCATGTGACTTCCTGAATAGGAGAAAGTATTTATAAATCATGTATTTGATAAGTAGTTAATATCCAAAAATATATAAATAACTCACATAACTTGAAGTAACACAAATATGATTTAAAAACAGGAAGAAGGGGCACCTGGGTGCTTCAGTCAGTTAAGTGTCTGACTCTTGATTTCAAATCAAGTCATGAACTCAGGGTTATGAGATTGAGCCCTGCATCGGACTCCATGCTGGATGTGGAACCTGCTTAAGATTCTCTCTCTTTCTTTCTTTCTTTTTTTTAAACATATTTTATTTATTTATTTGACAGACAGGGATCACAAGTAGGCAGAGAGGCAGGCAGAGAGAGAGGAAGGGAAGCAGTCTCCCTGCTGAGCAGAGAGCCCAATGCAGGGCTCTATCCCAGGATTCACGGATCATGACCTGAGCCGAAGGCAGAGGCTTTAACCCATTGAGCCACCCAGGTGCCCCAAGATTCTCTTTTTCTCTCCATCTTCTCCTGCCCCACCAACCCCACTCTCCCTCTCTTAAAAAAAAAAAAAAATGAGCAGAATATCTGAAAAGACACTTTTCCAAAGAAGACATACAGATGACCAGTAAGTACATGAAGATATGCTCAATACCACTGATTATCAGGAAAGGGCAAATCAAAACTGTAATGAGATCACCTAACACCACTTATGATGACTGTAATAAAAAAGAGAAGGAATAGTAAGTGTTGGCAAGAAATTAGTAAAAGAGAACATTTGTACACTGTTGGTGGGAACATAGATTGGTATAACCACTATGAAAAATAAAATGGAGGTTGCTCAAATTTCAGAATGAAACTGTGGTATAATCCAGCAGTTGTGCCTCTGGATATTTACCTGAAGAAAGTGAAAAACTTATTCAAAAATATATATTTAGCCACATGTTCATTGCAGCCTTATTTATAATAGTCAAGTTATGGAAGTAGGCTTAATATCCACTGATGGCTGAATGGATAAAGAAAATGTGTATGCCATATGTACATGCACATATGATGGAGCACTCAGTCATAAAAAAGAATGAAATTTTCCCATTTATGGTAACATGGATGTACCTTCAGGGCATTATGCTGTGTGAAATAAGTCAGACATAGAAAAGTACCATATGGTCCCACTTACGTATGGAAACAAACAAAATAAACCCAAGCTCATAGATACAGAGAACAGATTGGTAATTGTGAGAGGAGAGGGTAGGTAGGGGTGGGGTGAAGTGGGTGAAGGAAGTCAAAAGGCACAAACTTCTTTTAATAAAATAAGTAAGTCATGGCTGAATAATATTCCATTATATATAATATATATACATATATGCATATATACACACATGCACACACATTTTATATAATATGTATACAATATACATATTTTATATATATATATATGTGTATACACACACACACACACACCACCTCTTCTTAATCTAGTCATCAGTCAGTGGACATTTGGGCTCTTCCCATAATTTGCCTATTGTTGATAATGCTGCTATAAATATTGGGGTGCATAAGCCCCTTAAAATCAATATTTTTGTCTCCTTTGGGTAAATACCTAGTAATGCAATTGCTGGGTTGTAGGGTAGTTCTATTTAAGTTTCCTGCTTTCCAGAGTTGTCTGTACCAATTTGCATCCCATCAACAGTCTAAGATGGTTCTCCTTTCTCTGCATCCTGGCCAACATCTGTTGTTGACTCTGTTAATTTTAGCAGTTCTGATGAGTGTGAGGTAATACCTCATTGTAGTTTTGATTTGTAGAGGGTTGCTGGATGGGGGTTGTGTGTGAGGGGATGCGCTAAATGGATGATGGGTATTAACGAAGGCACTGGTGATAAGCACTGGATGTTATATGTATAAGTGATGAATCACCAAATTCTCCTGAAACTAATATTATGCTACATGTTAACTAACTAGAATTTAAATAAAAACTTGAATCATAAAAAAATAAAATAAGAAAATCATTGAATGTGAAGTATGTATAGCATGGTGACTTTAATTAAGAACCCTGTATTGCACATTTGAAAATTACTAAGAGTTTATTAGTCCCCATTACAAGAGAAAAAAATAATTTTGTAAGTATATATCATGATGGGTTGAAACTAGACTTATTGTCACAATTATTTCACAGTATATATGTGAAATCATTATGTTATATATCTGGAATGAATATGTTAGATGTCAATTATACTTCAATAAAAGGTATATATATGTATATATGTGTAATATATACATATTACCTATGACTTGTTTTTATTTATTTATTTTTTAAGGATTTTTTTACATTTAATTTTATTTTTTCAGTGTTCCAAGATTCATTGTTTATACGCCACACCCAGTGCTCCGTGTGCATGTGTGTGTGTGTGTGTGTGTGTGTATGTGTGTATAAAAGATTTTATCTATCTACTTGATAGAGCACACAGCAGAGGGTGAGGGAGAAGTAGGCTCTCTGCTGAGCAGGGAGCCCAACATGAAGCTCAATCCCAGGATCTTGGGATCATGACCTGAGCTGAAGGCAGATGCTTAACCAACTGAGCCACCCAGGCACCCCCAATAAAATTTTTTTTTAAAGATTTTATTTATTTATTTGACGGTGAGATCACAAGTAGGCAGAGAGGCAGGCAGAGAGAGAGGGAAGCAGACTCCCCACTGAACAGAGATCCTGATGCGGGGTTCGATCCCAGGATGCTGAGATCATGACCTGAGCTGAAGGCAGAGGCTTAGCCCACTGAGCCACCCAGACGCCCCCCCAATAAAAATATTCTTAAAAAAGGATAACAAGGATTGATGTGGAAAGAAGGAACTCTTGTACACTGTCACTGGGGTTAGAAGTTGGTACAGCCATGAGGGAAAAAATACAGTTTCCCCTCAAAATTCAATGTAGAACTATCATACGATCCAGCAATTCCACTTCTGGGTATATTTCCAAAAGAAATAAATCACTATCTTGAAGTGATATATGTACTCTTATGGTCATTACAGCATTATTCACAATAGCCTAAATATGGAAACAACCTAAATGTCCATTGATGGATGAATGTGCATGCATGTATCTATACCTATATATGTATAAATATATAGTATCTATCTATCTATCTATCTATCTATCATCTATCTATCTATCTAATCTGTGTATCCAGTTGTTGGCAGAGATCACTGAGAGGATGTGACCACCAGTCTCATTACCCCTTCCATTGACTTTGGAATGTGCATTCTGCTTGCTTTACCCACTCCCAGAATCTGCCTTGAAGACAGTGATGTAGTATTGAGACCATCTGTTTGGTATGTATGATTGAACCCATTTAAGATTTGGCAAGTGGGTGTGGAAATCTGCTCATCTTGTGGCCCCTTAATAATAAGCCTCATATGTAAGTTCCCTTACTTATTAAACATGCCATCTATCAATCTGGAGTGGCCTCCTCTTTCTTTGGTCTCCTTGCTCTCCACATATGGGGGTGGGCTTCAGATTTCACTTAGGAAGCTCCTGCGGAGGTTGTGAAACAATAACAATGAAATATTATTCAGCCTTCAAAACTGAGGAAATCCTGTCTTTTGAGACAGCATGGATGAACTTGAAAGAGATTATGCTAAGTGAAAAAAGCCAGAGAAAGACAAATACTGCATGATATCATTTATATGTGAAATCTAAAAAATAGTACTTTATGTACACATAAAGTAGTTATGGCTGGGTGGTAGAAGAAATTAGAAATTGGTAAAAGTATATAAACTTTCAGTTATAAGGTAAATAAGATCTTAGAATCTAAAACATAATTTGGTGACTATAGTAGATAATATTATTTGTATAACTGAAATTTGCTGACAACATAATTTATTTTCATACACACAAAAGGGTAAATAAGTGGGGTGATGGATGTTTTAATCAATTTGAAAGTGGGAATCCTTTCACAGTGTATACATATATCAAATCATCACATTGTATTATTACAACTCTATTTGTCAATTATTCCTCAAATCTGAAAAAGAGAACAGGAAAAATAAATGTACTAGTGGACCACAAATACATCATGACAAGACCTTATTATTTTTCCCCCCTTTAGCCTTGCTGTTCAGTGAGATAGGGATCTTTGTTTTGTTAATACTATCAATTATGCATCGATAGAAATTATATTTATTCCTATAAAGTGGAATACATTGATGACAGCATATTTTGAAATTCTAAAATAGAGAAAGATGCCAACCACTAGATGCCAACATGAATTCGGGAAGAAGGCAAGAGTATGCTTTGCATACTTCCACATAAAGTTTCTCATTAACCTGCTTAAAGTTGGTTAGGCGTGGAAGTGTATTAATTAGAGGATAACCCTTACCAGATTTGATAACATTCTATGGAAACAAATCGTCTGGTGAAGGATCTGAAGAGGCCAACTATGAAGGAACATAGCAATGAATCAAAACATGATTTAGCAATATTTTCGTACAATAGGATTTGAAGACACAAATTCATTAAGAAGATAAATTGAACTTTAATATTTAATAGATGTGTCGTTTGAAAAGTAAAAGGAATGTAGGATAATCCAGAGATTTTTTTTTAGGTATGTAAATTAATGTGTGGTGGTTGATGAACTCAGATATTGGATAGAGAATGAATAATTCAGTGGTGGAAGATACTTTCTATCTCATCGATTTTAAAATAGGTCACTCAAATAATGGTGATTTCAGTTATTTATTGATTTGTAACAATCTGCCTAAATACTTAAGAACTGAAACTATAATTTATTGTCTGTCACAGTAGTGGATGTTGATTGGGCCCAGCAGGGCAATTCTTTCTGAGAAGTCTTCCAATTACCATTTTAGATGGTGGCTGAAAGTTTGAATGGGCTGAACACTGCAGATGGCTTTGTTCTTTTAGGTTAGGAACCTAGGATGGAATGCTTGTATGGAACCTCTTTATGTGGTTAGCTGTTTTTGTTTGTTTGTTTGTTTTGTTTCTTTCTCATAGCAAAATGACTCATTTCATGGTATTTGGACATTTTACTTAGTGGCTTATTTTCTACAGAATGGACATTCTGAAAGATTCAGGAAGAAGTTGTAAGGGAACAAGACCTAGACTGCCACTTCCTCTGTACCTTATTTATCAGGCATATGACTAGAAGAGCTTAGGTACAAGATGAGGGGAAGAAGAGACTCTGCCTCTTATGGGGCAATGAAGTGTGAGTACATGAAGACAATAATTGTTTACAAATATCTTGGGGATTAGCCAACACCTAAATGTTTCACATGACAACAAAACAGAATTAAATTTTAAATGAAATCTCTAATATCTAAAGCAAATTACAAAACAAACTTGTGCATGTAGTAGGTGGCTAAGTCATAAAGAAAAGTTATAGTAACTTTATAATCTAGAAATTTGATGACAGGTCTCTAGTGGGTTATATCCAAGGACAGAAAAACACAATTGTAAAAATGCCTAAATTATTTCCAATAATGGTATTTACCTAATAAGGAAATGAGAAAAAAAATACAAATACAATTCAAGAAGGGGAACTTTGGGTAGTCATTCATTTTAGCTCTAAGCTCTACAGCCTCATCCAAAATGATCATTGGAGAAATTCCATTTCCATTTCTGCTTTGCTTCTGGTGATAGGAGTTGGGAGAAGCCCTAAAGTTATTTTAACTCCTGAATAATCACTTTCTATTTTGAGTCCAGGCCCATGGTCATTTACAGTACAGATCTTTTACAAACTTTGTAGTTTTCTTCTCTTTTTCTTTTTAATGCTTAATTTTCTGAGAGTTATTTTCTGCACATAATTTAGTGATTTGCAGTAGGACATTTTTTTGTGTGTATGTTTTTGTCTACATGCCTCTTTTTATACTCAACTAAATTGGACCTCATGGGCTTTATTGAGAAAATCTCATGTTTAGTGAGCTATATGTTAAAATAACCAGATATATTGGTGTCAAATTTAACACTCCAATTCACTGTTGTTAAATTTATAACACTTTCTATTTGATCCTTTCTGCAGAGCTGAGTTTTTAGTTAGATTTAGTTTATGTAACTATTTCCCAACTTTAATTTTCACCATTTGGGGTTAAAGGACAGTTGCCTCTTCCAAATTTATTAATTCCTTAATTTCTGGATTATTTCTGAGAATTTGTATGCCTTTTTTCATATTGGCTGATTCTGACCTTACTTTTTATAATACTTCTAAAAAGCAAATAACTAAATGTACTATTATAATTCTATCTTAAGACTCTTCCCTAAGAGCTCTAAACACATTAAGCATATTATTTATAATAATAATCAGTATTATTTTAGGAAAATTTACCAAATATGCCTGTACAACATAACATATATTGCCATCCTTCCAGTCTCTGATGTAAATGTGTTTACTGCCTCATTCCACGAATAGGTACCTGTGATGGGATACCCCAGAAGCATCCCCAGACTCAGTGATTTACTGGAATTAGTGACATCCCCAGACTCACTCTTATCCTCATGGTTATAGTTTATAGTTACTACAGCTAAAAGATACAGACAAAATCAAAGAGAAAAGATGCATGGAGCAAAATTAAAAAATAGACAGGCAAAGCTTCTAGGCATCCCTCCCAGTGTAGTCACATAGTAGTACATGCTTAACTCCCTTGCAGTGATGTGTGACAGCATGTGCACAATGTTGCCAACTAAGGAAGCACATTTGAGCTTAGATGTTTTTCTGGGAGTTAGTCCTTTAGGAATACAGGGCCTGAGTGACTGACATCAGTTATTCCAGCTCCAGACCCCTGGAGAGTAAGTAGGTGTTCCCGATAAATTACATTGTTAGTATATACCATCTGGACAAACTGGGATACAGTTGGCCCAGGCTTCAGGCTGCTAACATGCTCTTACCACAACATTCATGGAGCTTCCTTCTCAGAAGCTGACCAATGGCCAGTCCTGAAAATGGGCCTTTCTTTAGAGAATGTGCATGTTTGAGCAACCCAGTTCTGCTGAGTTAATCCTTTCCTGAACAGCACACTTTTCTGTATCTGTCAGAATAAGCCAGAAGTAAAATTAGGAAGCATATAAGTGAAATTTCAGCAGCTTTGTGCATTAAAAATCTAATTCTTACTCCTACAACAAATCCCTGTAGTGTTAGTTGGGAACTCTATTCTGTTTCATTCTCATTTAGGAGCATGGTGGAAAAAAAGATACAGTATAGCAATTATGATCTACCTTTTAAAATTTTAGCCTGGAAATGACACACATTTCAGTAACAAAGATAAGTCACATGGCAATGCCTAATTTTTTCAGATAGCTTAGAAGTAAAATTTTACTCTGTGTTCAGAAAGCAGAAAGCTATAAGGATTTGGTGAATCCTACTAATGACTTGTATATTATTATATTTACAATCCAAATTGTGGTTATTTTACCTATACAGTATATGTGTAAAATGTGTAATTATATATATTATACATTTGTACTACTGTATTATTATTATTATATTATGCTTGTTTATTAAAAGCTATAAGGATTTGGTGAATCCTACTAATGACTTGTATATTATTATATTTACAATTCAAATTGTGGTTATTTTACTTATATAGTATATGTGTAAAATGTGTAATTATATATATTATACATTTGTACTACTGTATTATTATTATTATATTATGCTTGTTTATTAATTTTATGGAAGACTCAAGATAAATCTCACAGTTTAATATCACTTCTGAAGTTAGTCTTTGAATATACCTTTGAATTGATATATGAAAAATATTCATTCTATTTCCAAATCTATAGGTTTTCCATTCAGGACCAAACATTCTATTTCTTAAAGAAGGTGAAGTTTGCTTTTAACAAGTTGAACAGTGCTTTCAACCTTCTTAGGGAGCTAATGGGTCAAATATTAAAGATCACAATCTGCCAGAAACAGATTCCTGTCTGCATTTGGGCTTTGGTTGAGACTCCAAAGGCCTACATTTTAGGAGGAAGGGTAAATATGAAGTAGATAAACTCCAATGGAATTGGGGTCCAAACATGAATTCTTTGAATCCCTGACTGGAATACGTAGACTTGGCATTTATAGGACCTTTAGCCTAGTCAATTACAAAAGTAAATTTTATCTGAGGAATATATTATTATCTGTAAGTGTATAACATAACCTGTACAATTTTTCACATAAGGTATATAGAATTTAAAAAATAAGAGTTAAGTGAAACATCACATTAATAAATAAAATAAAAAAGATAACCAGAATAACAACACCAGAGGTTAAATAACAGAGGCTAATTTTACATTTATCATCAAGGTAATATTGCAAAATATATAGCTAAATTTGATACAAATGAAATTGTTATAGAAGTTCAAAATTGTCTTGTAATTATTTAAGAAATCAAATCTATATAAGAAAACTTAAGGCCTAGATGGGCCAACCCCGAATGATACCAAACAATTATGATATAATGCCAATGGTATAAAAATTCTTTTAGAGAATGGGAAATGAAGGAATTTTTTCATTGCATTTTATGGGGCTGCTATAATATTAATATTGAAACCTAACAAGAATTACAAGAAAGGAAATTTATAGGAAAATTTAATGATTATCTATGTAAAAATAAACAGGTACTTGTAACTGAATCTAATGTAGCTGATGTAAAAATAAGCAGGTATTATCAAATAAATTTTATTTGGTTCGTGATTGAAAGAATATTTTTCTTATGTATATTATGGAAGTTCATCCTGGAATCTATCTATTTCTCTTCAGAGAGAATATCAGAAAGATTAAGATATCTACACATAGACATTGCAGTCACCTTTTTGTAGGTTGTTACTAATTTCATTTTTCTCAGTTTTGACAAAATGTCTTTGCTTAATATAAGACATGTATGTGTCTGACAGATGGCATCTTATAACAAGACAAATGAACAAAACTCCACGTATAAGGAATGAGAGAAATCTGGTTAGTTAGTTTTCTCAACTTACCTGTTTGTTCCATTTGTTCTTTTATTTAAGTATATCTCTCTTTCCTATGGCATTTTTACCTTTTACCCCCAAAAAGTAAACTGAACTGAAAATGTTAAGAGTGAGAAAATGAGAAAGGACAGAGCAAATGACAAAACAACTAACATGTCATACTTTACGGACGGTTCTCTAATTTGGAGGTGCAGAGATTGCTAAGTGAGAGTAAAATGTACTTAACAGGGTAAACCAAAATGAAGAATATACAAATGCATTTTCCTGTAGCACACTCATTTGGAACCTATATTTAGCCAGAGCAAGTCCAATTATATTCAATTACAAAATATCTGTAGGGAAGTTGGTATGATATCAAATTCAGTATGTGTGGGAGAACTCTTAGAAGTCATTTGCTTCCAGTGTCACCATGGAGTTCTCTGGGACTTCTTGAAACGTCAGGGTGGAGGGAAATTTCACAGGATATTACTGATTCCTCAGAAGTTATGTAAGGAGAACACCTTCCCTTGCGATCTTTAAGTGGTAAGTTCACTGCGTAGCTTAAGTGAGTTTCAAATATAATGCAAAATTTAATGTCCTAACTAGATTTTTCAGTGGGACATTTGCATTTTCTTTGTATTTAAGATTTGAGATAGAAAAACTGACATATAATTCCATGTTGTATAACATGCGAGTTATATAACAAATGAAAGTATATGGTATCTGTACTTGACTGATTGTACTTAATTCCGGAAACAAACAAAAAATAAATGAAACTTTAAAGGAGAACTAATTGCAGATATTGTCAGAGAAATTATTTTAAACCTTTTTTACCTTTACTGAGCTCTCCATGTCACAACTGCAATTTTGTCAGCCAAACTAATTCCCCATTTTTGGGGGAACATTGACACAATGTGGTAGTAACTCACTTTCCATTTTCTTTCTTACAGATTTTGTGGCATCTTTATTTCCTTTTCTTCCTTTGTCATGATCTCAGTAGAATATTTATCATTTCTTCTCTCCAAGGCAAATCACTCTGCTGTGTCTTGGGGACTACCTCCTTTCTTCAGTTTTGCTTTTTATATCATTTCGTTCTTGACATTTTATTTTCTCCATTTCCACTGATTTTTTTTTTCACCTGATTTTCTAACTTATTTAAGTCTCTCCTATCCTGATAAAAACTTTTAGTCATTTCTACAACCATCCATTATTTTAATAATTAAACTTCTTGAAAGATCAGTCTATGTAATCTGTTTCTATTTCATTACTATACACTCATCTTTTAATCTTCTATAATAATGCTTCACTTTCCATCCTATATTTTTAACTGCTCTTAATGGGGCAGAGACTTAAAGTACCAGAGAATCTTTGTACTCTCTAGTCCTTAAAAACCATTTGCAGTCATTTGTCATTCTTTCTTCTGCCATAGCTGTTATTTTCCTGTTTCATTTATCTTCAATTTATCATTGCATCCAACTTCCTAGTTTAAATCTTCATTCTTTATAGCTGAATGGTCAACACTGCTTTCTAACTGTTGGGCTATCCTTAATCTGTATGTCTTTCAATTTATTATGCATAGTTACTAAATGAATCTTTCTGAAACATTTATCTGATAAGTGGTATAATGTAGAACACCTCTGTTGAATTCCCATTGTCTGTAGAATAAAGACTAAAAGACATTAACTTGTTTTTTAGTCACTCCACAGTCCGATTCCAAATCACCTTTCTGATTTTACTTTTTACTACTGCTTTTCATGAGCCTTATAATCTTGCCCATATACTGCTTCATCAATCCTTCCCTGATACTTTAGGCAGAATAATACACTGTTTCTCTTTTTAACTTCCTTATTTTATCTATACCTCTCTCTTTTTTTTAATTGTTATTTATAAAATATAGGAAAGATAATATTGACACATGAGAACATAAACAAAAAATCATTAAAAATGTGTCATATTTTAAATATAATAAATTATATCTTATTAATATAATATTTTATTGACTATGAGATTTTTCTGACTTTCCTCTCTATAAATTAATTTATTAGATTATCCAAATATATAATTTATCAACTTTATTTTCAGTTAATTAAATGAAAATAATACTGGTTGCTCTTGGCAAATGTAAGATTACAAATAATTTTTTATCATTTTTAAGTTGAGAAGGATATTTCTGCTGATATGTATTTAAATTGTTTTTTTTTAAAGCTGTTGAGTTTAGAGAATTTTCTCTATATTTAGACTTTAAGTCCTTTATCATATATGTACTTTGAATTTTTTTTTTTCTAATATGTACTTTCCATTTTAATCCACTTAGCAGAATCTTTCATGGAGACAAAAAATATTTTTAATCAAATCCTTTATATCCTGTTTTTCATTATGGATTTTATTTTTGGGGCCATGTTTGAGAACTTGTCACCAGACCCTGCTCATCAAGATTTTCTCCTGTTTTTCCATTAAAGTTTTATATTTTGGGGAAGCCTGGGTGGCTCAGTTAGTTAATCATCAGTCTCCCTGTTTCTCCCTCACCGACTCCCCCTCCTTGCGCGCTCTCTCTGTCAAATGAATGAATACATACATACATACATAAAATAAATAAAATCTTGAAAAAATTTCTGAATGCAGTTCTAATAAATATATTTTAAATAAATAAATATATTTTTAAAAAATAAAGTTTTATATTTTTACGTTTATATTTGGATTTACAATTTATTTTGCGTTAATTTTTGCAATGGTGTAAGGTTTAGGTTGAAGTTCTGGTTTTCTTTTCTTTTTCTTTTTTTTTAAGATTTTATTTATTTATCTGAGAGAGAGAGAGCAAAAACCATTACAGAGGGAGAGGGATCATCACAGAGGGAGAGAGATCACAGAGAGAGGGAGAGGCAGACTTCTCCCTATGCAGAGAGCCCTATGCAGGGCATGATCCCAGGACCCTGAGATCATGACCCGAGCTGAAGGCAGATGCTTAACCCACTGAGCCACCTAGGCACCCCAAAGTTTTTTTTTTCTTTTCTCTATTCTCACCTCCCTTCCTTTCCCTTTCTCTTCTTTCTTCCCCACCTCTCCTTCCCTTTCTCTCTCCGCCCTTCTCATTCTTTTCTTGATCCTATCCTGTCCTATAAAGATATCCTATTTCTCTAGCACTTATTTGTCAAAAAGACAATCCTTCTTCCTTTGAATTGCTTTTGCACCATCATATAAAATCAGTTGGCTATACTTGTGTGTGTGTCTATTTCTGGGTTCTTTATTCTGTTCCATTGATCTGTGTATCTGTTCATCCATCAGTATCACAGACTCTTGATTATTGTAGCTATATAATAAACCTAAAAGTAGTTAGAGTGAGTCCTCCCACTTTATTTTGCTTTTCCAAAATTGTTTTAGTGATTCTCATTCCTTTGGTTTTCCATATACATTTTAGCATAATCTTACCATTATTTACAAAGTATTGTTGGGATTTTAAAGATGATGTGTTTAGTGTGTAGAGACTTTAAATTGACAAATACAATATGTATTTTCATTTATCTAAGTCATCTTTTATTTCCTTCAATAGTATTTTTGCAATCTCAGCATGTACATGCATTGTTAGCTTTATGTTTAATTATTTCCTTGTTTTTGAATTATGTAAATAGTTTTATATATTTAATTTTGCTTCTATGCAGAATACATAATTGCAGAATACATAAATACAATTGATTTTGTATATTGCATATTCTATACTTTGGTGAGCTCACTTATTAATTCTAGAAGTTATTTGTAGGTTCCTTGGAATTTTCTAACAAAAACAATCATATTTTTTGCAAATATTTAATCTATGTTTGTAGTTATTTATCTCTGCATTAGATGTGAGAGTTGTATTGTATTTTTCTCCATTTATTTAAAAAAAAATGTGTAAAGACGGAACGTTAGTATTGTACATTAGTAGTCCACAATAAATAATTTTGAATGAACTGTGTAAAATTTTCTAATTATCTCATTTGTATATATAAAAAATAGTACAGTAGAGTGAATTATGAATTATTATTTTGTTATAGTGCATGTAAGACTCCGATATTTGGGAATTTTCCCAGCAGTATGTCAAATGATATCTACAGAAGATTCTGTGGATTCTTACTATAAAACAAGCCTAATTTATTATGAATGAGTCTTACTTATCAGACTCTTGATTCTGTCATTTGTCAGTTATTCTGGTGTTGACAATACTAGGTAAATTGCCAAAGGACTTCAACAACTTTTAAAACGTGAAATTCATGCTGTCATTTCAGATCTACTGAATCAAAATCTCTTGGTCCTGAAGCTCTGGAATATTATTTTTAAAAAGCTCTTTAATTTTTAGAATTCTGCATATTGCATGATTCCTTTTGTATAGCATTTGTGAAATAACATAATTAAAGACGTGGAAGATAGATTAGCAATTGCTAAGATTTAAAGGAAGACAGTGGAGGAAGAGAATGTGGTTATAAAAGGTTAGCATGATGGGGCACCTGGGTGGCTCAGTGGGTTAAGCCTCTGCCTTCGGCTCAGGTCATGATCTCAGGGTCCTGGGATTGAGCCCCTCATCGGGCTCTCTGCTCAGCAGGGAGCCTGATACCCCCCCACTTTCTCTGCCCTCTTCTCTGCCTACTTGAGATCTCTGTCAAATAAATAAATAAAATCTTTAAAAATAAAATAAAAGGGTAGCATGAGTGAATTGTATCATAGTGTAGTTAAGTATGTTGATTGTGGCAAAGTTTACATGAGGCTGCACTTGTGATACAATTGCATGAAATGCATGTGCACACATGTGCATGCACACACACACACAGGCATCTATAACTGGTGAAATCAGGTTAAGCTCTGAATTGTAATGTCAGTTTCCTGGTTTTGATGTACCGATGCAAGATGCTAATACTGGGAAAGGCTGGGTGAAGAAGTGTTCATCAGACTCCTCTATGTATTTCTTTGACACTTCTTGTAATTCTGTAATTACTTTAAAAAAAAAAGTTTAAAAACAAAAACCAAAACAAAGTCTTCTCAAGTAACTTTTATGGAGCCTCCTGACCCTGCCTTGGTTGGCATTTGGGAACCCCTTCATAAGAAGTTGTTGGAATTCATGAGAAAGTTGCATAAACATTTATCCCTTGGTGGTAAAAATATTATAAAACTGTTATTAAAGAAATGTGATTTTTAGTTTGAGCAACACAGAATCACTGTCAGGCATTTGTTAGAAACATACTGCTTAATTTAAAATTAATCCACCCATCTCTTTCTGCTCCATAATGGGCTGCCCAGACCTTTCATTATAGTGATAGAAGATAAAATGAATCTCAAACTCCCCACACCAGTAGATAATATATCCAGGGTAAGCTATAATTGGTAGTCATTTCATTATTGAGGAAGGTCACTGGATTTGCATGATTATTCTTTTATTGTGAATGTTTAATTCACATTTGATCTTACGAAGTGACATCTTTGGTTCTCTGGTTCATAATCCCAATGGGAGCTATTCATTAGCAGTGGGTAACAAGATGAACTAACAAGATGAACATGAGTGCACAATGTCATTCCTTAGTTATAAAAACAGCGCAGTACTGGGATTCATGGTGAGAAGAAGAATGCGTTGATACCATGAGATAAATCTCCCATTATATTCAGCATCCCAGCATGGTTAAAACCTTTCATGGGTACTACATTAAGTTTTGGCTCTGCAACTTAAAAGGGAACTTACAGAGGATTAAAAGAGAGTTCCATAAATGATTAAAGGATTAAATATATGACCTCCAAAAGAAGGTTAGAGGGACTGTAATTATTTAACCTAAAGACTAGGAAGCCAAGAGATAAGTTAGAATTATCTGTTAAGAATATTACAGGCAATTATACAGAGAATGCTATATTGTATTCTCTAATTCTTCTGAACATGCCTGGAAGAACTGAACATAAATTGTAGCATAAGGAATTTAGATTATATTTTAAATGGAATTTCAAAAAATTAGATATTTAAATATCTAATTTTAGATATTTAAAATTATTTTCTATGGATTTTACAGATATCCTATTGCTATAATATCTATGGATATTACAGCAATTCAATTGTGAAAGTAAATAAAAAGAATATTCAATCAAATTGTATCTAATTGATTTGACTCACTTGAAGGAGTCCTGGGGATGGAGTGACTTTTCTGTCAAAGAAACCCCTCTGGTAAGAATTGCTATAAATGATGTCAGTCATATTAAACAGCAACAACATTTAAAGGCACTTACATAAATTGTATAAAGCAGATCTGTCTCTTTTTGTAGTGGTGGAAAAAATACTTTCTGACCAGATGAAGATAAAGGAAGTCAGTCTCAAGCAAAATTATACTCTTCATCTGCAGAGTTTGTTGTCTTTTCTTTGCCTCCCATGTAGTGCATTTATCTACTTTATACTTTGGGAGTCTAATGTCTCCTTTTTTTCCTTGTCTGTTCCTCTATCCTTATGGAATCATTTATTTGTTTATTTATTCTACAAATACTTACTGAATATCTAACATGCTACAAGCACTCTGTTGGCTATGAGGATACAAAGAAAAATAAGTAAAACCAGGCAGGAATGACTATAGTCATCATGGAGCTAAGAAGACATACAGACAAGTAAACAAACAATGGAATACAGGACGCAATGGGATCATGTAGGAGAGAGAATTGACTTTGTTAAGAATCACTTGACTATATTAAGGAGTTCTATTTCTGGCCTCTGCATTTTTTTCCATTAGTTTATTTTTCTGTTATTTTGCTAAGATACACTGTCTTGATTACTATAGCTTTATATGTCTTAAAGTCAAGTAGTACTGGTCCTCTAACTTTGTTTTTCTCCTTTTACGTTATGTTAGCTGTGCTGGGTTTGTGCCTTTCCTTATAAACTGTAGAATCAATTTGTCAATACACACATACACACACACACACACACACATACAAAAAAACCTTATTGAGATTTTGATTGGTACTGCGTTCAATCTACAGATCAAGTTGGGAAGATATGGCATCTTGAAAATGTTGAGTCTTTCTATCCATGCATCACTATCACTAATGATGTTTGATGATTGAAGTTCTTTCCTTACCAACACTTGTGGTTCATTTAATTTACATTTCCCTAACGACTAGTAATGTCTATTAAAAACTAAACCTGTTTTTTTCATTTTATATGTATATTGACTGTTCTTTTTTGATGTTGCTGCCCATTAAATTTTTTTTCTCATGTTAGATTTAAGTGAGTCTTCTCTTTCTAGCTCTTAAAGGTAGAAGTTTATAGCATTAAATTTAGATAATTTATCTTTTCCAATATAAATTTTTAAAGAATTTCCCTCCAATCACTGCCATGGCTGTATTTAATAAATTTTGATATTTTGTTTTTATAATGAGTTAGTGTAGAATATTTTTGAATTTCTATTTTAGTTTCTTCCTTGACTAATATATTTTTGTAAGTTTGTAGTTTTATTTCTAGGTCTCTAGAGCTTTTCTAGCTATTCTATTTGTTGTTGATTTATAATTATATTCTATTTTCATTCAGGGGATCTATATAAAGGTATTTCCTTTCTAAATGTATTAAGATTTACTTTGTTGCCTAGCATAGGTTTACCTTTGTATTCCATATAAATGTGCAAGGCATATTAATTCTGCAGTTTTTGGAGGTACTGATTGCATAAAGATCACTTATGTTAAGGAAATTGATAATATAGTTCAGATCTTCAATTACATGATGGAGAGAAGTGCTTTGAAGTCTCCAACCATGATAGTATACTTCTCTATTTCTCCCTTTCATTGTATCAATATTCATACATTTGGAAACTCTATTATTTTATGTGTGTGTGTGTGTGTGTGTGTGTATACACAAATTATATGTGTGTGTGTTTATTTATTTATTTATTTTTTTCATTCTTACTGTTATATCCCCTTGATGTATTGCCCCTTTTTGTCATTGTTTTGGAGACTGTTTTTTTTCCTGATATTAACAAAAACACTCTAGCTTTCTTATATTTACTGTTTGCATATTGTGTCCTTTTCCATCCTTTTACTTTCATCATCTTTATGTCTTTGTACTTAAGTGTGTTCCTTATGGATAGTAAATAATAGATTTTTGCTTTTGTAAGACACCTGATTATTGTGCCTTTTGATTGGAGTGTTCATCCACTTATATTTCATGTAAGTATATTAGTCAGCTTGAGCTGCCATTTAAAAAAAATACCATGGGGACACCTGGGTGGCTCAATCATTAAAGCATCTGTCTTAGGCTCAGGTCATGATCCCAGGGTCCTGGGATCAGCTCCACAGTGGGAAGCCTATTTCTCCTCCTACTCCTACTGCTGGTGTTCCCTCTCTCACTGTGTTCTCTCTGTTAAATAAATAAAATCTTAAAAAAAAAAATCATAGACTAGGTAGTTTAAACAACATAAATTTATTTTATTTTCTCACAGTTCTAGAGCCTAGAAGTCCAAGATCAAGATTCTGCCATTTTATTTCTGAAAAAAAACTCTTCCTTAGATGACTGCCTCTTTCTTGATATGTGCTCACTTGGTCTTTCCTCAGTGAGTGTACAAGAGCAAAGACGTGGCTCAGAGGGGGCTTGATAGCGAGGGAGAGTGGAAGGAAGACTCAAGGGAGGTTTCTGGTGTCTTTTTTTATGTGTACAATAATCCTGTGGGATCAGGACCCCACATTTATGACCTCATTTAGCCTAATTATTTCCTTGGAGTCCCCGTCTTCAAATACAGCCACACTGGGGATTAAGGCTTCAGCCTTACCATGATGAATTTTGGGAGGACCCATTCCTTACAAAACAGTGGGCATTGATTTTTTTTTTTTAATTTAGATTTGCTTTTTTGCTATTTATTTTCTGTTTTCCTCATTAGTTTATATTAATCTTTCTACCTTTCCTGACTTTGTGATGCTTAAGTATTTTTTAGTGTTCTACATCTAATCAATTTAGTGAATTACTGTACATAAAATGGTTGATTCAATGACAGTTCATTGCTTTCCTTCATATCATTTAATTCTATAATTAGATAAGTAGATAGGAAAGAACAACAGACAGAAAGACAACAAGAGAAAGAAAGATAGAAAAAAAGAAAGAAAGAAAGAAATAGGGGCATCTGGGTGGCTCAGTGGGTTAAGCCCCTGCCTTCGGCTCAGGTCATGATCTCAGTGTCCTGGGATCTAGCCCCGCATCGGGCTCTCTGCTCAGCAGGGAGCCTGCTTCCCTTCCTCTCTCTCTGCCTAGCTCTCTGCCTACTTGTGATCTCTCTCTGTCAAATAAATAAATAAAATCTTAAAAAAAAAAAAAGGGTCTAGCTTTTTTAAAAAAAAAAAAAAGAAAGAAAGAAAGAAAGAAAAAAGAAAAAAAAAGAAGGTGTATATAGTTCTAATGTCTCATTTTTGGTCATCATAAATACTTAAGAGAATTTAAAAAAAACCTAGAAATTATAAATATGAGAATAAATATGAAGGCTATATTCCATTATGTTTTACATGTATATATCTTATTCTTATGTAAAATTTTCTTTTCCCCCTTTTTATTGTTACTTTTATCATTCATTTTTCCCCCTTGAACTACTTTTTTGTTTTAACATTTTATTTATTTATTTGACAGAGAGAGGTCACAAGTAGGCAGGCAGGAGAGAGAGAGGAGGAAGCAGGCTCTTCCCTGAGCAGGGAGAGCCCAATGCAGGGCTTGATCCCAGGACTCTGGGATAATGACCTGAGCCGAAGGCAGAGGCTTTAACCCACTGAGCCACCCACGAGCCCTCCCCTTGAACTACTTTTGAAGTTGTATTTTCTACCGCTGTTTTAGTTAATATAGAAATTAATTCATGCAGGGGCACCTGAGTGGCTCAGTGGGTTAAAGCCTCTGCTTTCTGCTCAGGTCATGATCCCAGGGTCCTGGAATCGAGCCCCACATTGGGCTCTCTGCTGAGTGGGGAGGATGCTTCCTCCTCTCTCTGACTGCCTCTCTGCCTACCTGTAATCTCTGTCAAATAAATAAATAAAATCTTAAAAAAAAAGAAATTACTTCATGCATACCTAATATTTCAAAATTTAAATTTACTGATGATATTTATATGCCTATAATACAAGGTCTTAACAAAATATAAAGTCTCACTTTCTTATGTACATTATTACTGTTGTTATTTATCTTGTTGCTGTTGTCATTTTAACTTCATAAGGCATTGTTAGTGATTTATACACTCTATATGTGTTTAGATTTACCCGTATTTTTTCCACTTTCATTGATCTTTATTTCCTCTTACATCCCAGATATTCAGTTTGGAGATATATTCCTTCTTACTTGAAGTACATTTTTTAAGAAGATTTTATTTATTTCTTTGACAGAGAGAGAGAGAGATCACAAATAGAGAAGTGGGCAGAGATAGGGAGAAGCAGGTCCCTGTCAAACAGAGAGCCCAATAAGGGGCTCGATCCCAGGACCCTGAGATCATGACCTGAGCCACCCAGGTGCCCTTGAAGTACAACATTCTTTAAATATTCCACAAAACTTCAAGCTCTCTTCATTTTTTTTTTTTAAATTTTTATTTTCGGGAAGTATCTTTTTAAAGCCTTGTGAACACATTTTCCCATTTGAATATAACATTGCAGGTTGTAGCAAACTTTTTTTTTTTTCCCCTCATTCAGGCACATAGAAGACCTTAGTTGCAGTTGGGCAGGGGCATATTAATATAGTTCTGTATAAGGAAATATGAGCATAAGTGATTGGTATCACTGTGTTGTAAGAAAAACTGAAAGGCAGTTGGGGAATGGATAGTAAGAGAACTTGTGCCAAGGATTGGAAAGGTCACGATTCGTTTTTGCAGTGACAGAAATTGTTGTAAAACTGGTTTCCGCAAGGAGGAGGTCTAGCATGTGAATAATGCTAGGAAATGAGTTTGGACAACAAAATATGAGTAGTGAGTGCGTCCATTTTATTTGCTGCTTTTACCATTGTATTACAAGAAAGTGAATACCTTGGGGAAAAGTTAAGTAATTTTGTACATAAAAAGGAAAGGTAATACTGAGGTTCCATAAATTTGGAACCTTTCCAAGTATGGAAGAAACAACTGCTATATAAGATAAAGTTGAAAATTCTTTTGCGGGGAAGGCATCCAGTAAATCCCTTCATTTGTATAAATCGCCTATGGGTAAGAATGAATTTCAATTTCTATAAGCCCCCATTTCTTCCACAGCTATCCATTTCTTTAAAACAATGGTTTAGCTGTGATTTGCCTTGCTTTTCCGGTTCTTAGACTTATTTCGACCTACTTCGTTTTTACTAGTTGTGTAAGTTCTTTCCTCAGTTTTTTGTTTGTTTGTTTTGTTTTGTTTTGTTTTGTTTTTATATACACAGTTGTCCTGTTAGGGATTGCTTGAGCCTGGAATTAAAAATCCTTTTACCATGGGCACTGGGTGGCTTGGTTGGTTAAGCGTCTGCCTTCCATCCAGGTCTTCATACTAGGGTCCTGGGTTCCAGCCCAATGTAGGGCTCCCTGCTAGGCTGGGATGCTCTTCCTGGCTCTGTTTCTGCCCTTTTCACCTTCTTGTGCTCTTTATCTCTCTCAAAATAAATAAGTTAAAAAAATATATAAAAAAAAAATCTTGTGATCACTTAAGTATTCAAATAACCCTTGGCTCCCACGGTCCTATGATCAGGCCAGGTCGCTTCCAAGGAAGAAAGGATATTAAGCCAACAACCACTTTAGCTAAAGCAAAAGAGAATGGGATTCTCTTAGAACAGGGATCAGCAAGAACCTAACAAGTATTTTACCCTTTGTAGGGCCATATGGTCTGTATCACGACTCAATTCTTCCGTAAAAGTAGCCATAAACAATATTTGAATCAATGTTTGTGGCTACGTTCCAATAAAACTATATTTAAAAGTAAGTTTGGACAAGGGGTAGATTTAACCCTAAGGCTACAGTTTGCTAACTTCTGCTCTAGAGATTGAACCAGGCATCATGGGACAAATTTGTATAGAGTTACTTTCTAAATAGTAGGAACAGATCTAATAATAATTCATGTTAGAGGATCATGACTGCCCAAAGATATTCTAGAATAGGTAGGTATCAATGCCTTTGCATATCTTCCATTCTTCTTTCTGAATTTAAGGGGTTTAATTATTTTCCCTCTTAAACTGTTTTATCTGACTTGTAAGTGCGGGTATAGGAATGCAAATAACTTTATTTAAATTACAACACCATGACCTAATCTATCATGGCTAACCTAGAGTGATAGATAGATTCTTTCTTCCTTTTGACAGTGTTATTTCACTGTAATTTTACAGTGTATATTGTGACTGAGAACTTTTTTGTATAAATCTAAAGTTTTTATTTTGGAAGGTAATCTCTCTTTCATTTTAGAGTTTTAGGCTTCTCTTGAAATCCCACATTCTCCATGATACAGGTATCTGCTGATTTCTGTTTTACTTAACCTGGTGGGATTTGTTGCTTTTCTTTAGCCTTTTGCAACATGTCTTTTGTTTGTTTACAGAATTCTCACAATTATCTTTTCTCTCTTTCTCCTCTTCCACAGCAAGCACAGAGCGACTGTAGAATCATATTGTGGTACCCTACATGGCTTTAACCCTATCTTTCAGACCTAGTATCTCTTATCTTACTAGACTGTGCTCTGGAAAATTTCTTTTAATCTTTTTTTTTTTTTTTTTTTAAATCTTTAAAGCTACCCATCTTTTTTTTTTTTTAATTTTAATTACTATATCATTCAATTACTATATCAGGTACCATTTCTAGAGTATTCATCTGATTATTTTTGAAATCTTAATCATTTTTCTTTTTATTTCCTGCAGGTGTACTCAAGTTTTTCTTTTTTCTTTTGAACTTATTAGGCACAATTAATACATTTTATGACTGATTTTAAAATTTATTCACTAGTGACTTGTTTATTTGTGTAATTTTTTGCCTGTGAGTTGCTTGGTTTTTTATGCAACTAAATCTGTGACCATTTTTAGGCTTTTCTTGACTTGAGTTTCTCCAGTAAGTATTTGCATTTGCTATTGTCTCCTGCCTAGGGCCACTAACAGCCAGGACTGCTTTAATTTTTAATTCTGCCTTTGATATTTGATGTTTTTGAGAGAACACAAGTAGCCTGTTGGGATGAAAAGTCAGTGCTAGAGCCATTTTAGGGTTTTGAATGTTCAAAAGGGATTTTTGTTTATTCTTTCAAAGTTCAGGTAGTTGAGCTTCCTGTCTGTATCTACCTTAGTACAGCTTATTTCTTGTTGAATCTTAACCCTGAAGGTGTATTTTGAATGCTAAGTTCTACAGCAAGTTTCTATAGCTTTTCACTTTGTCTCTGTTTCCCTGTGCTCAAATGTCATTTCAGAAATCTTGGTCCCAGAGTACAGCAAACAACCCCAGGGGGAAAGCCACCTTCACCTCTCACTTTTTTTTAACCTTAAACAGGATTTTTGTTTTTGTTTCACTTGTGGGCTTCTTTCAATGTACTTCAGCAGTTGACAAACATATTTGTTTTTGTTGTTGTTGTTGTTGTTGTTTTGTTTTGTTTTTTTTAGTTTCTGTCATTTTAGTTATTTAATTTGGAAAACCATCAGAGTATATAAGCTGCCATATTGCAGAAAACACAGATTTATTCCAATCAGTTTCCCAATTTATAAACTGTTTTAAGTGTTTCTCTTGTGTTTGCTTGCCTGCCACATGGTTTATGAGAAAAGGAACTGTGTCTCTCTTATTCACCAGTACATTCACCAGTACAATCAGTACACAACCACATAAGTACATTCAGCACTTGGCAAGGAGCCTGGCTTAGGGCAGTCAGTGTAGGTAATTGCAGAATAGAGCGACTTGAATAGAGACTTTCTTCATGTCATCAGATTGTTTTAGACCCATCAGGCTTTTGTCTAGCACAAGTGTCTACACTCTTCAGTTTTCTCACTAGCTTTTCCTTGAATCTCTGAATAGGTTTTCTTTATTATAAAAGAGATAACATGTGTGCTGCAGATATCACAGTTTGTGACACGTAGCTGAAATTCAATACATTTTAGTCATAAAATGACTGAAGAGCATAAAATGCTCTCTCCTAAGCCCTGTACAATCCATGTCCCAGTTTGTTTCACAATCTGAGATACACATTGATCTTTTCTATGGTTTATAATTTAATTTTGGTTTCATTTTAATGATTCTCCTGCATTATAAATCATATAAATACCACCCACATATCAGGCAGTAAAATTTTATTAAGCAACTACATTATTTTTACCTGTGGTTATACAGTTTTTGCTGAAAGATATATGTAATTGAAATCAAACTCTACACTAACAAATATATTATTACGATCTATCAATATCTTTTCCAGATCTTTGGTTCTGTTATATATGAGGCATTCAATAACATGAGGAATATTCAAATAATATGTTTAGGCAATATTGACTTTCTAATAAAAAATTAAGTATCTTGAAGATCTTAAGTATCTGTTTCAGTGAACACTAATGTTTATTGTCCTTTTGTTATTAAAACATATTTAATTTGTTTTGGAAAGTACAACAATAATTGAAATTTGAAAACTTTTCTCTATTCAGAGATTCTCATTTGGCAGGCAGTGTTGTAGTAATGTTGACCTTTAATTCTGCCTGTTCTCATTTTACATATTCTTTATAATTTCCTTTTTCTGGGAACTTTTCACTTGGTTTCACTGAGCCCATAGCATTTGCCCTTTTTGGGATATTTCTCCCATTGATTATAAACATATCTACATGAAGTATTGTTGTTAATTTGCTTGACAGGATTAATCCACTGAAAACCCAAATGGCATTTTATGAAATAAAGTTTCAGATGCACCAGTGTCACACTAAACCAATAAATATAATTTCGGATTTCACTTGTTTCTATGATACTCTTTGTTTGACTTCAAAGGTAATCAGAAAAGATACACTATATCAGAAAAAAAAAGAAGTTGAAGCACTTCTCCTTAAAAGAATATATCAGAAAAAGTATGATCTTAAACAAGTGTATCTGTGGGACAAAATTTCAAAGCAATGAGTAGAGTTTCATTTAACCTACCCAGAACTTGGTGTGTTTGATGGAAGAAATAAGCTTTATTGGGAAGGACCAAGAAGCTTTATCAAAATGAATTATCAGTGAGGCTTCTAAGGAATCTGTGCTAAAGAGAAAGGCTGAAATAATTTCTATATTATCTTTCAGATTTAAGTGTTGTCTTAGAAGACCGCAGTCTGATGTTCAAGAATCTAGGGTTCTCTAATGGTGGCACTTTTCAAGTTCAATAACTGGTTCAACATAAGCAATCTGAATATTTATCTGTTAGCAGTGAGACTCTGATCGCAGAGAGCAAAAATAAGCTTCTCTATATAGAAGATTATTTGGAGAATAAAGTCCCAAATAATTAAGTGAGGTTTTAAATTGGTCAGTATAGTAGTCAAAAGGAACACAGGGTAAAAGAATCCAGACAAGCTCAACCACATAAATTTAGCTCAGTGAAGAAATTCTGTTATTTGTAAATTTTGGATATCAATCGTTTTGTATTTGTCTTATTGACAATGTTCTAATTTTGTATCCTATCCTTGGTAACTCAAATATTCCCACTTTGGTTTCCATCCTATCCTTCATATACTTTTGCATGTTATACTTTCTCGACTGAAGCTTTTAGTGTTAACCTTTTCAGGTGTCAGTGGAAACAATATATATCCGTCTTAAGACATAAGGATTCCATTCTTTTCCATGTCATAAATATATACTGATATTTCCCAAATGTGTTTCTCCAGTCAGATCTATCCATTGACTTTCAGATGTTTATATTCAGTGGCTTATTGTTGTATTCACTTGGAACTTCCTAATGCATGTCAAACTGGGCAGTGACAAAAGAGGGACTTACTATCTCTGTAATATTCATGAAATCTTTTATTGACATCAGCAATCTTACTAAATGTTAAATACATACATGACATTAAAGTTTGAAATCTGATGCTAGACTTCTATTCTTTTTTGTTATGTACCTCCTTATCCAACCTATATTTTACTCCAAAATACTTGCTTTCTCCTTTTAATACACACGAGTCTTGGCATTTTCTAGTTACTCTGATTTTGCAGTTGTCCTCTTGTCCCTTTGTCATTCCATTTATCTTGGATAAGACAAAATTAATGTTTAAAATAACATAAGTCAATTTCTTCTTTTTTTTTTTTTAATTCCACATATGAGGGGGATTATATGGTATTTGTCTTTCTCAGTCTTATTTCACTTCAACATAGTACTCTCTAGGTCAACTCATGGTGTCCCAAAAGGTAGAAGTCTCCTTATTATGGCTGCATAATAGTCCATCATACCTATATGTGTATATACACCACATCCATCTTTCTTATCCATTCATCTTTTGATGGACACTTAGGTTGCTTCCATATCTTGGGTGTTGCAAATATTGCTGCAGTAAACATAGGGGTGTAGATATATTTTCAAATGCATATTTTCATTATGTTTGGATATATGCCCAGCAATGAAATTACTAGATCATATGGTATAGGTCTATTTAACTTTTTGAGGAACCTCCATACTGTTTTCCACAGGACTGTACCAATTTAACTTCCTACCAGTAATGCACCAGAGTTCCTTTTCCTCCTCAAAATCACCAACACTTGTTACTTCTTCTTCTTTTTTTTTTTTAATATTTTATTTATTTATTTAAGAGAAAGAGAGAAGGACAATGAGTGGTAGAAGCAGAGGGAGAAGTAGACTCCCTGCTGAACGGGTGCTTGGATGTGGGTCTCAATTCCAGGATTCTGAGATCATGACCTAAGCTAAAGGCAGACACTTAACGAACTGAGCCACACAGTCACCCAGCACTTGCAATTTCTTAGTGGTATCTGGTTGTGGTTTTGATTTGCATTTCCCTGATCAGTGATGTTGAGCATCTTTTCATGTGTCTATTGGCCATCTGTATGTCTTCTTTGGAGAAATGTGTCTTCAGGTGCTTTTCCCATTTTTAATTGGATTATTTGTTTTTTTTTGGGTGTTGAATTGTATGAGTTCTTTATATATTTTTTATATTAACCGCTTACTGGATGGTAAGGGGTTGGAGACAAGGTTAAGGGGAGTAGGAAAAATAGGATTCCAGTTGTGGAATGAATAAGTCACTAGAATAAAAGGCACAGCATAAGGATATAGTCAATGATATCATAATAGCATTGTATGGTGACAGATGGTAGCTGCACTTGTGGTGAGCATAGCAAAACATAATAGAGAAGTTGAATAAGTATGTTGTATACCTGAAACTAACACTGTATGTTAACTATACTAAAATTAAAAAAAAAAAAACTTAAAAAAGGAATAGTGTTTATATGTAAAAATGTATATATTTTATGTAAAAATGTATATATTTCTTCAAGTCCACACAAAATACTGTTATTTCGGGGAATAAAACTGGTGTGGTCATGGCTACAGTGGGAGAACAGAGTGGAAGAATTTAATTTTTCTTAAATCTTTTTTATGCATTGGATATTTTTTGCCATGTCTATACATTTTCTTTTCAATAATAAAAGTTTCCTTTTTATAATGGTATACATACATTAATTAGTCAATAAATAAAAGTAGTATAAATCAGATAATTCCACTTTTGTGTTTACAAGCCTTGCCATTAAATTTATAGCAATCTCCATGCTTCTCCCATACTCCTGGTTTGGTTCAGCCCCTGCTCACTTTTTCTGGCTCAGGTTATTCTCAGTTATTCCTTGTTTACTGAGTTCCAATAATACATTTCTTCTGCCAGTTCCTAGAGTATACCAAACCATTTTCTACCTCAGCATCTTTACACTTGCTATTCTCTGTGACTGCCTCTTTTCCTGACAATTTATTTGCCTGAATCATTTCTATTTAAGGTAATCTCTTTTAAAATGTCATCTCTAATAGACAGTTCCTGATTATGCTATCCAAAGTGGGCTTCCTTTGTTATTTCTCTATTGTAGAATCATATTAAGTATTAATAATATGCATACATATTCACATATATACATGTGTATAATATACATATATGTAATACAAAATATATAATACATATGTGTAATTAAATTATATATATATGTTCTGGTTGTCTTTCCCTATACTGATAAATTATGTAAGCTTTGTAAGTGTGTGAACCTTTTCTGTCTTGTTCTTCATGTATTCGTAACAAATATTGTAGAATATACTCATGCCAGGCTCTTAGTAAATATTGTAGAATTCAGAGATGTGTAAATAGTTACTACTATACAGTAAATCAAAATAAATCTTGTTGAGGGAGGATTGCAGGTAAGTATCTTAATTCCTTAATTTAAAAATTATGTCTCCTTTCAAAAAGTATGGATGTTACTTCATTTTATCAACAAATATCTATTGTAAGTCTAATATATGATAAATATTGTATTAAGGGGTGGAATTCCACACCATGGTTGTGCAAATGTGGTCTACAATCTGCAAGTTGTATTCCAAAACAACAACAACAAAAAAAGCAAAGCATATTCAAATTATCCAAAAAAAGGGTAAATTTTCAACTGTGTTAATGATTGTAAGGGAATATAGAAATTATTATGGGAGTTTTAATATGAAGAAAAATAGACATTAAAAATGTGAATTGAAGATACAAAAACTGGAAGAGATAATTGTTTATGAAATTTTGGAGACCTGGCTGGATTGCATTTTCTTTTCATAAATAAGGATAAATATCACCATTTAAAGCATAGGTTAGGAGAGGTCCAGAGCAAACACAAAGTCTGGTCTAATACTGAAACCCAAGGGAGGAATGTCATACTTTGAGTAAGGATGATAGCAGTTGAGATGAAGTTAATTAAATAAATCTGAGAAAAAGTATACAGAATTTCAAAAGCTGATCCAAAGTCACTTTATCAGAAGGGCCGTCCTTGATTATCCAGTATAAAAGAGGTAGTCATTATTTACTATCAAATACAACCTGCTTTATTTTAATACAAAGCAGCTATCATGAGCTGACAGATTCTTCCATTATTTCTTGGCTGTCTTTCTTTCCTGCTCCCTACTCCCCTCATCGAAATGATATGCCATGATGGCATGGACTTATTTATTTATTTGTTTTCCTATTATATCCCTGGCACAGCTCAGGGCCTGGCAAAAAGCACACATACAATTAATATTTATTGGATCAAAGATTGAATTTGGGTGCAAGAGAGAAATAGGAGTCAGAAAAGCTTGCAGGTTTCCAGTTCCTGAAGCTCAGATTGAGTTTGGTCATGTGATTCCTTGATGTTGTAAACACTGGAACAGTAGAGAGAGTGGTGTGGAGTAGAGGGGAGGAAAAATCATAAATATGGTTTATGACTTTCTGAATGTGAGGTAGTCAGATAGATGCAAAATTAGAAGTAGCTAATAGTCAAATAGTTACACCAGTATCGAAAAGAAAATAAGATATGAAAATATAAATTTTGAAATTATTTGAATGTAGGCCTTCCATTCATAGGGAAGAGATTGACTAGAAACCCAGGCATTTGATTCAGTCCACAATCTAGGCTAGAAAAAACCCAACTTTTAATGACTGGGTAAAGGATCACATTATTTTAAAACAACCCAATAAACAAAAATAAACAAGACAGAAATGAATAGGAAGAGATACAGGGAAGAAAGTATTAAAGGATAATTCAATAGAAGCAAGAGAAAAGAGTTACAACAAAGAGGGAAAGGTCATCACTGATCATTTTTAGGGAGATGGAATGATAAAAAGATTGGAAATATACATTGTGGTTAGTGATACAGTTGCCACTATTTTTTTTAATTTTAATTTTATTTAATTTTATTTTTTTTGGTGGAAGGAAAGAGGCAATTCTGTGATTCCTTCAAAGAGATTGGCTGTAAGAAGAAGGAGGTCTGAGAGAGATGTGAAATCCAGGAATTATTTTACAATAGGAGATAAAATAACATTTAAATGTAATATTGAGATGGATTAAAAATAGCTCATTAAGCATCTAATGTTTCTAAGAAATTGGGAGGTATGAGACCCAAAACATAGATGAAAATATCGACTGTTGATAAGAAAGACTTCCTTTATTAAAACAGAAGTTTGGGGGGAGGGATGGATAGAATTTGAAGAAGTTCCAGTTGAATAGTTTATATTTAACTTGTGCTTTAGGAAGCAAGCTCATCTGATTAAAAAGGTTGGAAAGTTTTGGTGGAGAGATAGAAGCTTGCAGGATATTAGAAAACTTTTCAAATTGTAGAGAAGAGGAAATTAACTGAAGAATTACTGTAGGATTAGTAGGAAGCATTTGTGGTCTAGGTTCAAGGTAGGTGATCTTGAATTTTTTTTTTTTTTTTTTTAAATCATGGACTTTTAGTGCTGCTGCTGCTGCTGCTAACAACAACAACAACAACAACAACAACAACAGCAAAAATACGTAGAATTTATTTAAGCCAAGTATTGTTCTATGTTCTTTGTATGTTTAAGTTATTTCATAGAAGAAAAAAAACATATATATATATAATTAGTGCCAAGTCAGACAACTAGTAAGTGTGGAGGCTACATTAACAGTTTGTACTGAATTGTTGATTAGTCACTAGTGCTGTGTGCAATTAGAGCCAAATGAAATGTTACCCTACCTCAGCTGGCCATAACACCAACAGATTTTTATGAAGCCAGTGACCAGAGGGAGAAACCATGACTACACACTTATCTCTCTCCATTCTCTATTCAATACTGTGATACTTACTTAGCCTCATATACTAAGATTCCAAGATACTTTTTCCTCATTCTCTGTAGGTAACTATTCCTTGTGTCCTCAGTTTCCTTTTGTAGGGGCACTTGCCAATTTTCACATGTTCTAAGTTCCCTCCTATAGCGAAATCTTGACTTTTTTCATTGAGAGAAAGCTCAAAGCTAGTATGAACCCAGCTAGTTTCCACCCCGCTGGTTGGCAGGAAGCACACAAGACTGAAGCACACAAGACTCTAGTACAACTAGGGCAACTACTCATAAAAACCTTAAATAGAAAAGGAAATGCACATGCACATTTAAGCATTGCACAAGTTTGCAGCCTTTTACAAATAGCCCCGTCTCTCTGGTTCAGCTGAGCTACAAAGAAATATGTTATTGGCCAGGTGATGCATTACCAGTCTTCTGAACACTGAACACATTATAAGCAACATATATCATATTTTCTCTTATTCATAGGTCCATAAAAGGTGCTAAATAAAAATTAAAACAAAATCCATTAGTATTCAATAAAATTAAATTGCATTTTTGCGTGGCATGTATGAACTGTAAATAGAGTTTCTCTAATTGTTGCTAGAAATTTATTTTTTAGATTATTAGTATTTTATACAAGAAAATTGCATATTACATTGGCCAAGGACCCAGTAGGAAACAGATGGTGTAGTTAAAAGGGGCAAATGAAGAGAGTTTTAGTAAAGAGCTTATTTACACATACTGGGCCAAAGGAAAGAGAGGTCAGTGAGGGATGGTGGACTGTGATTGAGATACTTAAGACTGATGGAGCAAAGGTGGCTGACACTGAGATGTTCTTTGTCTTTCTTTCTTTCTTTTTTTTTAAGCCTAGCTTGGAGTCCAATATGGGGCTTGAATTCATGATCCCAAAGACAGACTTGAGCTGAGATCTAGAGTCAGATGCTCAACTGACTGAGCCACCCAACCACCCCTATTTAACTAACATATTTAAGATACCCACTGATCTGGAATATTATTCAGCCTTGCTATGATTTGCTTTTTTTTTTTTTTCTTTCATTTCCTTTTCTTTTTTTCTTTTCTCTTTTTTTAAATTTTTAATTTCTTTTATTTTCTTTTTCTTAAAGAAGAAAATCTTGCCCTTTGCAACAACATGAGAAACCTGAAGGACAGTATTCTTAGTAAAATAAGCCAAATACAGAAAGACAAATACTGCATGGTCTCATTTATAAGTGGAATCTTAATAATCAAAAGCGGAAAGTAGAATGGTGTCTAGGGACTTGGGTGAGAGGAAAATGGAGATGTTGGTCAAAAAGTATGGAGTTTCAGTTATGCAGGATGAACAAGTTCTAATGATCTAATGGACAGCTGTACAGTAGGCTGACTAGTTAATATTACTGTATTTTATATTTGAAATTTGCTAAAAGGCTGTATCTAAATTGGTCTCACCACAAAAATAAAACAAAATATGGTAATTATGTGAGGTGGTGGATATATTAATTAGCTTGATTTGGTGATTATTTCACAATGTATACATCTATTAAAACATTAAGTTCTACACCTTAAAGATATACACTTTTTGTTTGTGAATTATACTACAGTAAACCTGGAAAGAGATGAAGATGCCCATTGATCCATACAAATGGAAAGAAATTGGTCTTGCTCTAAATCGACAGAAACCTCTGTTAGTCACACAAGAACACTTGAGTAGGGACCTGAAGAAGGTCTCTTTTTGGACTAGTGTGGTATGTAGTCTTGCCCATCATTTTTGCAGCAGGACTAAGCAAGTTGGGTTTTCAGGCTTGGTAACAACACTCTCTTCTTTTAGTATAACCATTCAACAATGTGAAATACTTACGGTCTCTGAACTAGTAAAGTAGAAAGAAGCCAGTTCTTTTCTTTTTCCCCCTATCCACAAGAACTGTTACTTTATATTTGAAAGTACAATGTAAATTTTATAAGGTTCTCAGCAGTGAATTTTGTCATTTTTATTCTAGAGAGGCTGATAAAGGGAGGAAATAGGGGGAGTCAGAGCCACTGCAGAGTTCGACACAGTTTGCTGTTTGTCATTGCCTAAACGCATCATGGATATGGGGTTATGAAAAAGACCTGCTGGAAAAATAAGGATTTTACTGGAACATTTTAGAATGATATTAAAGTGAGATTTATATTGATACTTAAGATGAAAATTAATGCTTACTCTGTTAGCTGCTGTGATGTGAGGAAATGTACAGTGTTGAGGCATATTATCTTCCCAGCCAGAGCAAGTTATATAAGATATAAAAAGGAACAAAGTGAAGGGGGCGGAGCAAACATAAGATAGATCTACGGTCTTTTAAGGAAATGTTGGAGAAAGAGAAAGGACAGAAAATAGAGAAAAGGCAGAGAGAACAGTAATGTAAATCTGAAATGCAGGAACATTAAACAGAAAGAAAACTGGTGCTAATTTCATATTTTAAATAGCACAGAGAAATAAAAAAGTTGAAGGAAGAAGAAGAGAAGCTGACATGAAAATATTCTCATTAACAACTTCTTTATGCATTATTTAACATATATTTTTGATATATTGCATGTATTGTTTACCCTGAAATTATGTTAATTTATTGCTTAACTCTGTTTCTCAAAGTTTAATAATTTAATCGTACAACTTTCAGTTCAGATATCAGCTTAATGAAGTCTTTATTAAGCTTCCATATGTTGTAGGGGAATATGTAGCATAGTGCATAAAAGCTTGGGCTTCACCTGGTTTGAAAGTAAAATACTATCTCTTTGCCTCTATTTCCTAAAATGTAGAGTATGGCTGGTTGTAAGTCCTTATTGTATGCTGTGGCTATGAATATTACAGGAATTACTTCATAAAAACACTAAAATTAATGATCGCTAAATAATACGTTCTTAATAATATTACCACTATTATTACCACCCTCAGAGTAGTAGTTTGTGCCTGTGTATAAATGGTTCTAATAACATTTACTATATTACATGTTTTTTAAACTGTTTATTTTGAATTAATTTAAAGCATACATAATAGTTGCCAAAATAACACAAAGTTTTTCTTTATTCCTTCATTTTCCTTTCTCTTTGTTAGCATTTTATATAACCATAATACAATTGCCAAAACTAGGAAATTAACAGTAGTATAATAATATCAACCATATTACAGGCCTAATGAAATTAACATCAGGTTTTTCCCAAATGTCCTTTTTCTGTTTCAGGTTTCTATCTAAGATCTACATTATTTATAATTGTTATTTCTTTTTGGTATCTTCCAAGTCTGTAAGATTTTCCCCGCCTTTCTTAATCTTTAATCACGTTGACACTTGAAGACTACTGATCAGTTATTTTGTTGAATGTCCTTTAATCTGAGTTTATCTGATGATTTTCCATCATAGCAATGCTGTTATAGATGCTTTTAAAAAATACCATAGAAACAGTGCTGAATCCTTTTCATTGCATCATATCAAATAGTTCATAAAGTTAATTAATATGTTTTGCTGTAGATGTTATTAACCTTGATCACTTGGTTAAGGTAGCCTCTTTCAAGTTTCTCCATGACCAAGTTGCTGTCTTTCCCTATGCACTTACTAAATATCTTGTGGACACACTTTGAGATTATGAAAAACTGATTCTCCTCAAACTTTTGCCTGATAATCTTAGCATCCATCTGTGGATCTTTACTGCTTTGGTGTTTGCTTAATGTTATTTTCTCTTTTCTTCTTATCATCTTTATCAGTTTGAACTGTACAATAAGAAAGAAGTTTGTCACCCTCCATATATTTATTTAATAATTATTTTATCAATATTTATTTTCTTCTATGGGTTAAAATCCAATACCATCAATTATTTTGCTGTTTAAATTTTTTTTTCTTCTATGGGTTATTTTCTTCTATGGGTTAAAATATTTATTTTCTTCTATGGGTTTAAATCCAATACCATCAATTATTTTGCTGTTTAAAATTTTCCCCAACTTTTGCCGTTAGGAGATTCTTTAGATTAATTGACTTCTGAATTCTTCCCACAAGCCCCTAACCTGTTAGATCACTTCTTTGCTTTCTGACAATATAAGATGTTCCAGCTCTTACTGTGTGTCTTTTGCCCTGAGGTCATTCATGTCTCTAAGAAGTCATGGTTCCTTTTATTGAAGAATGATGTTTAGAAAGCAAAATGAGGGCGCCTGGGTGGCTCAGAGAGTTAAGCCGCTGCCTTCGGCTCAGGTCATGATCTCAGGGTCCTGGGATGGAGGCCTGCATTGGGCTCTCGGCTCAGCGGGGAGCCTGCTTCCTCCTCTCTCTCTCTGCCTGCCTCTCTGCCTGCTTGTGATCTCTCTTTGTCAAATAAATAAATAAAATCTTTAAAAAAAAAAAAAAAAAGAAAGCAAATGAAACACCAGATTTGCTGATTTATACTAGAGTGTTATCATTTCTAGCATACATACATATATATATACATTGTTATGATTGTATTTATATATCTTTATGTATACAATGCATACATGCATATATATGATGTGTATATAAGCACACACCACTAAATAGATTTGTATATTAAAATTAGAGCTTATTATAGTGCTATTTTATAGCAATCATCTCAGTGTGAGGTTGAAAATCTGACTAAATTTTGAAACAATGTGTTTGTCTGAATATAATGTGTCCAAAAGACAGGTCTTACAACATGAGTCCACACAGGGTATAGATGGCAGAATAATGATCCCTTCAAAGATACCTAAATCCTAATCCCTGAGAACAGTGAATATATCAGGGAGGTATCGAGTTTACTCATTCTATACCTTTGGAAACTGATGCTTAGTTGGAGTGGTTTTATAATATTCTAAAGGATATATAATTATGAAGAACTGTGATTGCAATTTCCAGCTAATGTAGGTCATGCTTCAAAGACATATCTAATAAAAGGCCATGCTTCTAAAAAAACATCTGGTCTCTGTCAAGTTCTGTGATATGTGCTTTACTTGCATTGTTTATTGACCACTTAAAACAATTTTACTGAGATCAGCTATAAGCTAGCATTTTAAAGAAGGAAAACATCACTCACTCATAAGGACAGTTTGTTTTTGTTTTTGTTTTTTTTTGTTTTGTTTTTCAAGTAAAATTGGAAGAACTGAGCCTTGAGAGATGGGTGATAAATGACATTTAGGTTGCTAGAGAATACCAAGAAAAGCAGCAAGAAGCTCCACAGGTGCATTTGTTTTTAGTGTGTTTTTTTCTTTAATACCAAAACATTAGAAACACTAAGAATTGTGTTAAGATAAAATACATACATATGACTATGCACATTTTATAGTATTGTCATTGTTTTTGGTATGCTATTTATGTAGGCTATTTTATCCCATCTGACCATACTGATGGTTGTTCATTAAATGGATAAGAGATGGAAATTCACTTGACTGTTAAAGAGAACTTTAAGAATAGCTTATTAGACATGTAACTAAGGGAGAATTTATCTCATATGATAATTTATAAGTATAGAGTTTAGAAATTTAGATTAAAATTTATCCTCTAAAGAACATTTATAATCTATAAGCTATAGTTTGAACTGTTTTCAAGAAGTACAATCTAGATGTAACTTCAAAGGGACAGTTGTAAAAATAAACTATCAAAAAAAAAGCAAAAAAACTTGCTGTTTTCTAGAAAATACTTCACTATGTACTTAAAATTGTAGTTAATTTTTTTAAGGTTATTTATTTATTTATTTGACAGAGAGAGATCACAAGTAGGCAGAGAGGCAGGCTGAGAGAGAAGGGGAAGCAGGATCCCCGCTGAGCAGAGAGCCCGATGTGGGGCTCGATCCCAGGACCCTGGGATCATGACCAGACCCGAAAGCAGAGGCCTTAACCTACTGAGCCACCCAGGCACCCCTGTAGCTAAATTTTGATTGCCACACCTGAAGCAGTGAGACAATTTTGTTCAATTTCCTTTCACTTTTTTTTTTTTTCTGGTTTTGTCCCTAGAATGGAGTATTGGCATTTGTATGCTCCATTTATGCTTTGAAGTATAGTAATATGCAGTACTATTTTGACCTTTTTGAAAGTCTAAAGTTTAATTAGTTGACTATTTTCCACTACTCATCATCTCAACCTTACTGAGTTATGAGAAAGGATAGGCTAGCCATAAAATGTGAAAAATGATTAAGGATTTAACATTTCATATGTCTTTAATCCTCGTGATCCTCTCAGTTCTGTTCCAAGAATCTCAGATATAGAACCAGCTTTTGATCATATTGAAGTAAGGATAATATAGCCCGGTGCCCATTACAATACACATATCCTGATGCTTAAAACATTTAGTTCACTCTCAGCATATCTAGGAAATGATGCCCTTTTAAAGTGTATAGTGTATAATATAGAAAGGTATTTGATGAGTAGGAAAATTATTTATTATTTTGATGTCTAGAGGTTTTGTTCTGAATTGCTGCTGAAATGAAGGGCAGTCATGTAGAGGTGCCATAATTTACATGAAGAAATAATCTAGTCTGTGATATTTTAAAAAACAAACAAACAAACAAAACAAAAACAAAAACAAAAACAAAACCTCTATTAAACTTTTTTTTTTTTTTAAAGATTTTATTTATTTGTCAGAGAGAGGGAGAGAGAGCAAGCACAGGCAGACAGAGAGGCAGGCAGAGGCAGAGGGAGAAGCAGGCTCCCTGCCGAGCAAGGAGCCCGATGTGGGACTCGATCCCAGGACGCTGGGATCATGACCTGAGCCGAAGGCAGCTGCTTAACCAACTGAGCCACCCAGGCATCCCAAAACCTCTATTAAACTTACACGTGTTTCTCCCTATTTATATTGGTTAATACTAAAATGAATACAAACTTTAAGCATGGTATTCTTTTCCAAATGAATGCATGGATAATAGAAATTGGATATGCAGTACTTTACTTATAATTGCATTTCTGGCCAATGAATTTCTGTTCTGAAGGTAACTTTTAAATATATGTGATATTGATAAGAATTTATATTTTGTATTCAAATGTGTATTTTTTTGTGTGTGTGGAAAGCTAAACTATAGTCATCTTTAAAGCAAGCAATTTTTAAGGTTAATGTGATATTCTAGCTTTTCAATTCTTACCCAAAGACAATCTTTAGAAAAAGAGTAATTTTTCTTTGTCACTTACTAGTGATCACATATCTCTTTCCTATATCTCTGTACACAAATTTCATTGAAGATAAACTGGTGATGGAGAATAAGGAATGCATTTATTGTGATGGGCACTGGGTGTTGAAAGTGTTGAATCACTATATTATACACCTGAAACTAATATTACACTGTATGTTAACTATAGTGGAATTTAAATAAAAACTAAAAAAAAAAAAGTTTTTAAACAAGGATACATTACGTAAGTATGGACACTTAAAATGATCTACAATGACAAATCAAGTTTATGAAAATTTTAAAATCTAGGATACCATCTTAAACCTGGAATCTGCATGTTGGTTGTGGAACTCAGGAGGTACAGGGGTCTTCATTTATAATCAATGTGACTTGCTTGTTAAACAAATAAACAAAAAATACTGGAAGACTTAGCATTAGTTTGTCCCTTATGATTTGGGGAAATAGGCTTAACGTCAGAAAGTATTTTCTTTTTATATCTTCATAGTCTCACTTTACCCAACATTTTCATTGGTTCTCAGAGCTCTGCTGCCCATGGCTAAGTTCATTTCTCTTTACCACTAAATCAAATACTAATCAGACTCTTTCCCCAAAATGACATATTTTAAAATAATTCTACTTCACTTATGCACTTCGTAAGAATGGGAACACTTTAATTAAGCCAAGTGAGCAGGCTTTGAATTGTTACAAAGTAATTCACACCAAGGGAATAGTTATAAACAGTATAATAATTCAAGGCTATGAATATATTTTTATTATTATAAAGTGATATTTTAAAAACTCTCATTTGTTTGAGAAATCACATGAGGACACATTACACTTTACAATACCAGTTTCCTAAAATGAAAATGATTCTGCAAAATATAGAAGCTAAGTCCAAAGGAGGAATCTCTAGATGCCAAATGTGTTAATCTTCCCTAAAAGAGTCAGTGTGTTTCATAATGATTCTATTGGCTTCTCTCCTGCAATGGCAGAACATAGGAGAGAAATATAAAAACCTATTTATATATACATGTTTTGGTATTTTCCCCCCAATACAGAATTAGTACCATATATTATAATTGTAGCACATTTGAAAAATTATTTGTCAGGCACACAATGTCTGGTTTCATTTCTAATGACATCAAAAAAAAATCTTCTCTAGAGTCTAGACTTGGGCATTCATGAGTGATTGACAAAATGTGTGGAACATGACAGTTGTATTATTTTATTTACATATTTTTATTATTATCATTATTATTATTATTGTCATCATTAGGCATTTGTGATTTTTCTGATGAACTTAGCGTACATCTTTTTCATATAAAATCACATTCTGGGTAATACTCAGGATGCTTTCACATTTCCATCTTCAACTAAGACGGAAGTGGTCAGATTCTAAATGGTCAGAGATGAGGTGGCAGTAGTATGTAATATATTCTCCAAAATAAACTCCAGGGCTTATTTTTTTAAATTATCATTGTTCATAATTAATGTCTTCTTTGGTATTGAGGGAATAATTGGGAACATTTTTATTCTATCAACCTCCCTTTTCTTAGACATGCACGATATTTATTACAGAGCTATCACTGTGCTAAACCCTAAATAAAACTTGGTCAGTTAGGTAATTAATTTAGAATAGTGTCTACTCCTGCTTAACAATATTTCTGGTTCTTTTTTGTTGCATTTTTCCATCTCTTTGAAGTTATAGGAGACATAGTGAATTGCTTTTAAAGCAAAATTTGCTTCATTTTTAGGTAGAAATGCTTAACATTTAAAAGCCAGTTGGTGATTCTTCAGGCTCTTTTTTCCAGGTCACCATGCCAATGGAAGTACATACTGATACAGATAGTACATAAAATTAGAGTATTTTGGAATGAGATGTCATCGCCTAGAGGGTCCTCCCTTAGAGAATTGCCTGGATTCGTAGCTCAATTTTGGCTATTTCAAAGCACTGATTTTTTGGACTATTTATTACTGAGGCACTGAAGGATAACTTAGTCTATCTTGAATTACTCCAATGCCAATTCTGTAGCTGAAATATTTACCAGTGGTGCAAATACAATGGGTGTGTATATGTTAAATAAGTATAAACAGATATGTGATCTAAACTGTGGGTGAGCAAATTCAATGATACCATCATGTGAATGAGAACAGTTCAGAAAAATAAATGGAAGAAATTCCACAAAAACCAAACTACCAATGTCAGAAATCCTCTTGTGACAGATTTTTCCCCACAGGCTTCAGTGTTTTGTAAATATGGCTTGTTGGGCATTACCAATGATATTTATGAGAGTGCCTTGTATTTTGTGTTTCCAAATCTTAACTCATCATTTTTCCCTAAAAAGATTCTATAATTTCTTTCATTTTGTGATCACTTTCTCATCTAGAAGACCAGAAGTAATGGTTTCTTCTTCTTCCTTTACCCTTTTATCCAGACACAAATGCTATGGATTCCAGTTCTTTAACATAATGCCCTTGTTTCTTTTGTTTACTGCTCTCTGTGCTACATCATTATCATTTGCCCTGTGTAGCCAATTACCTGGCCTTCATATATCCATTTATTTTAACCTGTAGCCAAGCCTCCACAAAAATACTGAAAGAAGTATTTCTAAATTGTAAATATGATCTTGTTATTTCCACATATGAAATCTTCAGTGTTTTCCATCCTTTCTGGTAGTAGAATTTTTTATGGAATCCTTGTCCTTGAAGATACTTCTTTTAAAAATTACCTGGAAAAAATAAGTTTAGGAATCACTTATGTTTGGTAATTTACAAAGCATAGAGGCATATTAAAAATTTGAAGATGCTTAATTTTGTTTCATTGATTTAAAAAAAATTTACTTAACAATGAACCTCTTTTATTCATTTATAATATCTTATAATATCTATTAACACCCTGCAAATCTGCTTTTCCAGATGGACTCCAAGATAAATGTCAGGACTCTTAACATATCATTCCAACCTGTTTGCTTCCCCACATCACTCTTTAGTCTTTAATTTTATACTGTGGGAATTATAAAATGTTCTTAAATCATTGCACATTCCTAGTTATTTTTCATCTTTCTGGGATTGCTTTTGTATTCGATCCAAACATTATTGAATCCAAACATTATGTGCCTAACTGCTGTTAAATCCTTGTGTTTCAGCTCAGGTGTAGACTATTTACAGAAGCCATCTTCATATTTACCTATTTCTGTCATTGTGATTTCCATAATAAATATTGTTTATCTGTTTATGTGTCTTTTCTCCTTAAGAATTAAGAACTTTTGAGAGTAAAGCTCATCTTCTCCCACCCCCTTACATTTCAGCTACTTGGGAGATACATTGTGTTCAATAAATGTTTATAGGTGAATGAATGAATAAATGTAATCCAAAAAATAAGTAATGTGTTAAGTGATAATTATATGAATGACAGTATATTACACATCAAGGTGAAAACTTTTTAAATGTTTAATTCCAGTGTCAGTGAATTGCAGTTCATTTCAACTGCAATTGAATCTTGATCTTGATGAATTTTTTTGTTTAAGAAAAAACTTCCAATGATTTCTATTTATTATGTTGTGGACAATGCTTCTTTCCCACTCCTGATGTGTCTGTCTTGTAAACAGAGCTCAAATAATGTAATTCCAATTACTTATGTCATTTTGGGAGTGATAATAACAGTGATTGGTTAATTTCTGTAAAGTAAGAGAACATGCTGGACTCAACCACTTGGTTGGTTTTTATAAAGACCCAAATCAAGATTATAAAGTTCCTACAGCACATTCACAATGTATAAATTTATTATGAGCAGTTAAACTGTTAGCCTTTGCCATTCACAATTTTTTTTTTTTTTTGGGTATCTGCTTGCATTTAATCCTTTTTATAAAGTATGTGTTTTTACCTGATGAAACATGTGTATAAAAATTGCTGCTGTCCTGGATTCCCCACAATCCAGAAGTTATTAGATTCTGTTTTAATGAGGTAGGCTTACTCTCAGGATCATGGGTTGCTGTGTTTTGCCTTATTGCTTTTGCTTCTATTTCCCTGGGTGGCAGAATGCAGTTATTTCTTCTGTAGAGTCCTTAACTTTTGTATTTTGCCTTGGGGTTGTGCCTCCATTTCCAGGTTTTTATAAGTCCTTTCCACCCTATTTAGTCTGCATTTAAGTAACACATCTGGGCAGATGTCTCCAGAATCTGTGTTTCTTATAGAAACTATCCTTACATAATGAACCTAAATTCTAGATCATTGCTTATTGTCTCTACTTTGAGGTCCTATGATTGCCATTACTTGAGAACCTGTCCTTTCCTCTATTCCATTCCATCACCTATAGTCTTCTTCCTTTTTACTGTTTCTCTTAAAGCAATACCATTCTCAGAGTCACCTAGATGTGAAAAATATGGTTTTCTTAAGCTTCTGTTTCTACCTAGAAACCCCAATTTTTACAGTTTCTACTGTTACATTATGATTAGAATCTTTTATATCCAATATTTTTGGATCTCTAACTGTGAGCCAGTATAACAGAATCCACACTTTTTCTTGCTATATCAACTTGTTTTGCTTTTTATCTTGTATAAACTGACCCTTTGACTATACTAAATCTAAAATCATAATTTTCAGTGGAAGTTTCATAATATTTTTCCTGGCTCATAGTATAATCTTATGTAAGACAATAATAAACAGCAAAAAACACCTCATTCTGTTGTGTAGGTATATTTTGCTCTGGATAATCTTAAATGGTTCATAGTATTATATTTTTCAAGAGTTAACAAAGTATAGATGCTTTTTTAAAGTCAGGCATTTAGTTATTATGGCTTTAACATAAACCTGCTTCATGATAAATCATATGTCTTTGTACTGAAGCAGACAGAAACTTATATCCTTATATAATACATTCTAAAATTATTTGTATCTATATATTGATACACATATGCTTTTCCTTTATAAGCATCATAGATTAGTTGGACTCTAATTCTTTATCTGTATCAGTAACCTTTATCTTATTTTTGTGCAATGCTTATCAAAACTTAAGAGAATAAGTACTTATTGATAATTATCTAAAGTTATGTATTTCATTCTTTTAAAATTTTTAATTTTTTAAATTTAAATTTAGTTAATTAACATATAATGTATTATTGGTTTCAGAGGTAGAGATTAGTAATTTATTAGTAATTAGTACTTAGTCTTATATACCTAGTGCCCATTACATCACTTACTCTCCTTAATGTCCATCACCCAGTTATCCCATTCCTCCACCCTACTCCCCTCCAGCAACCCTCAGTGTGTTTCATATGATTAAGAATCTAATGATTTTTCTCTCTCTCTGGTTTTGACTTTTGTTTTTTTCCTCATTTCCCCTATGATCCTCTGTTTTGTTTCTTAAATTCCATGTGTCACTGAGGTCATATGATAATTATCTTTCTCTGATTCACTTACTTGGCTTAGCATAATACCCTCTAGTTCCATTCATGTCATTGAAAATGGCAAGATTTAATTTCTTTTGATGACTAATATTTCATTGTGTATGTATACCACATCTTCTTTATCAATTCATCTATCGATGGACATCTGGGTTCTTTCCATAGTTTGGCTGTTGTGGACATTGCTGCTATAAGCATTGGAGTGCAGATGCCCCTTTGGATCACTACATTTGTATCTTTGAGGGTAAATACCCAGTAGTACAATTGCTGGATTATAGGGTAGCTCGATTCTCAATTTTTTGAGGAGACTTCATACTGTTTTCCAGAGTGGCTGCACCAACTTGCATCCCCCCAACAGTGTGGGGGGTTCTCCTTTCTCTGCATCCTCACCAACACCTGTTGTTTTCTGACTTGTTCATTTTAGCCATTCTGACTGGTGTAAGGTGGTATCTCATTGTGGTTTTGATTTGTATTTCCCTGATGCCGAGTGATATTGAGCATTTTTTCATGTATCTATTGGCCACTTATATGTCTTTTCAGAAATGTCTGTTCATTTCTTCTGTCCATTTCTTGGTTGGATTAGTTCTTTGTGTGTTGACTTTGATAAGTTCTTTATCAATTTTAGATACTAGCCCTTTATCTGATGATGTCAGTTGCAAATATCCTATTCTGTTGATTATCTTTTGGTTTTGTTGATTGTTTCTTTTGCTGTGTAAAAACTTTTTATCTTGATGAAGTCCCAATAGTTGATTTTTGCCTTTTTTTTTTTTTTCCCTTTTGGAGACATATCTAGCAAGAAATTGCTGTGGTGAGGTCAAAAGATTGCTGCCTATGTTCTCCTCTAGGATTTTAATGGATTCCTGTCTCACATTTAGGTCTTTCATCCATTTGAGTCTATTTTTGTGTATGGTACAAGGAAATGGTCCAGTTTCAATCTTCTGCTTATGGCTGCCCAATTTTCCCAACTATGTATTTCATTCTTATTCTGAAGTCTTATTTCTGGATTAAGTGAATGCACAAAAGAATGGTGTGCCTAGATCATATTACTTTGGTCCCAAGGCAGGACTGCCAAGCCAATGTTTTGTGACTCACTAGATCATAGTTGCACTGAGACAATTTCTTCATCTCTTGAGGGGACCCCAGAGATTTGAGGGCTGGAATTTTCAGACTGGTTTCTCTGTCCATAGGGATTAAGGGACCAAGGGACAGAATACAAATACAAGATTATCATTCTCTGTGTGTACTTTAGTTTGAAACTGGTTGTATAACATGCTACAAACTTTTTTAAATAAAAATTTGTTGTGTTATTATGGTAGGTATTTACATTGAGCTATGTTATGTGAAAGGTTGTACTATAATTACACCAAATGTATTTAAGATTCTGACTTACTACAGTATTCAGCCAGGGTTCAACCTAATTGAAGACCTAATTTGTGTACTATATAAAGATATAGATATAAATTTTAAAGATATATTATATATACAGAGAGATTTTATATATAGATGTATGTTTTATATATCTCTATCATCTATTATCCATTTGTCTATCATCTATCTATCTATCTACAGAGAGAGAGAAAGGAGAGGGAGAGTTGTTCTAAGGAATTGGCTTATGTGATTGTGTGTAACCATCCCTCAGAATAATATACTTCTTAAAATATAACTAATGAGGAGTTGTACTGGTCATACAAGCATGCTTAAAGATGACCTTGAGAAAAACATGTACTGGCAGCAGGCCTCTGGTGGAGAAGATGATACACATCCTTGAAGCCCAGCAACTGGGGATGCCTGGCTGGCTCAGGGTGAAACACCGCCTTCTTCCCTTTTATGGTGTCTTCCCTGCCTCAGAGAAAGCCTGCTGTTAAGGTAATACCTTTAAGTGTGCTTGCTCAAGTCTAAATTCCATGCTGCTTGACCAGGCACACCCTACTCTTCTTCTTGTTTACCTATAAGACTTGGTTGGGACCAACATGTGACTCATATTCCTTCTTGTTTACCTACAAGACCCATGACTTATTGTATAATCTTCTTCTTCTTTGTTGGTGTTATCATGGATCTAATAAATAGGGGACTGAGGAGTTGTTCTGGGCAACAGTGCAACAGTCCTTTCAGCCGTCATCCCCTGCGCTGTTTCTCTTAAAGTTGACTTGCTTGTGCCTCATTCTTCCTCCATGCACCCTTAGTAGGTGGCAGTTGTGGAGAACAAGACAAGTTTGAAATCCATAGTGCAGGCCATCAGGAAGGGCAGAATAAAACTCTCAAATATGAAATGATGCTATTTATAGATAGAATTGATGCTTCCCCAGGGAAACCTTGGTTCTACTCTTAAAGTCTTTGAACTGATTGAATCAGTCCTATCCAGATTACCTAGGATAATTTATCTTATTTAAAGTCAACTGATTATGGACTTTAATCAGATGCATGTATTACCTTTCACAGAAAAACCTAGATTAGTGTTTGATTGAATAATTGGAAAATATATCCTAGCCAAGTTGATTAATAATATTGGCTTATATAACCACAGAGCTCATATAATCTTAATGATCCTCAGATTTTTTTTTTCCCCACCATCTTTAGGACCAGAAATATATGATATACATATGAAAAGGTTATTTTAATTTCTTTGCTTGCTTTGAGTCTGTTATTTTGCCTTATTAGTACTATGAATCCGTAACTGACCATAAATTCTGTGATACATACACACCAAGGGAACTTCATTGCATCACACTCTTGTATATTCCCTTCCCCTGGAGTTTGGGAAGAATCTATCACTCGCCTCTAACAAATAGAATATAGCAAAGGTGATGAGATGTCATTCCTGTAATTGCAATATATCACATAAGATTCTAATTTAGGAGACTGGAATGAAAAATTTTACTACTGGTCTTGAAGAAGTAAATAGTCATAGCATAGCAGTAAATAGTCATAGCTTCTTATGGAAAAGCCAAGAAACATGAAACTGCAGTGACCTGGAAGACCAGAGGGCAGCTTCTCGTCAACAGCTGGTAAGAGACTGTGACCTACAGTCAAATGACTGCAAGGAGATGAATTTTTCTAACACTGAAAAAGCTGGGAAGGATATCCTTCCCTAGGCATATGTCTAGATGAAAATGCAGTATGGTGAATAGCATTAGGGTCCTGAGCACAGCAGCCACCTTAACTGATGCCTGCTTCTCGATCCATGGAAACTGTAAGATAGTAGATGTTTGTTTCCTCAAGCCACTAAGTATCTGATCATTCGCTATGCAGAAATAAAAATTAATATAATCCCCTTTCTTTATTTCTGGTTAGGGAGGCCTAATTCTTGTTTGGGTTTCTGTTAGCAAGACTGTTTATAGTAATCCCATTAAGCCTCATCCCTCACTCTAGATTGCATCAATAAGAAAGATAATATTTGGACTTCTATGTGTTTTCCTGCTTGTTTTATTGATTTAGAATTTACACTAAGTAGAGAGATGGTTTTAATTAAGGTACAGGAGAGACTGCACTGGTCTGGTTCCTGATCTGGGGCTATTCAGAGATAAAAGAGCAAGAGAAATGTGCAGACCCAAATAATAAATAGTGAGATTTTTGGTGGAGCCTCTAGGCTCCAAAATTCTTTTTTTTTTTTTTAAAGATTTTATTTATTTGACAGACAGAGATCACAAGTAGGCAGAGAAGCAGGCAGAGAGAGAGGAAGGGAAGCAGGCCCCCTGCTGAGCAGAGAGCCCGATGTGGGACTTGATCTCAGGACCCTGAGATCATGACCTGAGCCGAAGGCAGCGGCTTAACCCACTGAGCCACCCAGGCGCCCCTAGGCTCCAAAATTCTTGAACTTATTGTAAGGCCTAGGTTATGGCAAATTTTCTTCATAGCCTTTACAAGTATCGACAGATTTAACATTTTTACTCAGTCTAATGGCTTTTCTGTGAGGTCTTGATCATGAGGAAATTTTAGTATTGAAACTGTAAGCATTGACCTTTATCCAGTGTCCAGGCATTGGTCCAGGAATTGTGTGGCCTGTCTGCCTTGACATCATTCTGAAGCCTCTATCATTTATCCTTTGCTAATTTTCCTCATGAATATTTGAGATCAATAGTCAGGCTTTATTTTCAGAAACATAAGACATAAAAATAAAAGGTAATATGTGACCCTACCATGTCAGAGATAGAAGATCTACTTGAAAAGAAATAAAGCCAGATGACTTCATAACTATGTAAAGACCAAGAAGTTATCTTTACAGAGTAGTTCTTCTGAAGTAACTTGGTAATTAGGCATAGCACAAGGAAGTAGAACAAAAGATAGAGAAATTACAGGATACTTGAAATTAATAAAAGTGGTTCAGGAAATAGTTTCAGTAGTAGAGTGGTGCAGGCAGAGAAATATGGAGAAATAAAAAAACGTAGGGGAAATACTTTAAAGGAGACTTGAATCTTCAAGGGATAAATTAGATCTGTAGTCTAATTTAGATTAAAAAAGAGGGAGCATATCTAAGACAACTCTGTATCAAATCTAACTTCATTCAAAGACAAAGTTATAAAGGAGGAGGTTTGACTGGTTACTTGGTGAAAGAACATGACTGGGGACCAAAGATGTCTAATAAAAAAGGAAAGGAATCAATTTAAGGAGAAGATTGGAATGACAACCCTAGGGAGAGATAGGATTCAGGAAATTAAAAATCACATTCCTTAACGCTTATTTCTATCTGAAGTGCACAGAAAACAAACTGTCTTTAATAACTCTATTTGAAAGCAAAACATGACTTTACTTGAATTCCATTGGGAGAAAAGATGACTAGAGGTTACTTACAGTCTTTACAAACCTTACTTTATGTGAATATTAGTACATTTGCAGCAGAAATGTTAATATGCACTGTTATGGAGTGCTCACCAAACCCCCATAGGTCTTACATAAAATACAATATGTGGGCAATTTCACATTTCTGTAATATCCAGATTTTGAATTCTGAAATATACTTACCACCAAGTATGTGGAATAGAGATTGTGGAACTCTTTAAGAAACACCCTTTCAGACTGGAAGAGATTATGCTGAGTGAAAATAAGTAAAGCAGAGAGATTCGATTATCATATGATTTCACTTACTTGTGGAGCATAAGGAATAACATGGAGGACATTGGGAGATGAGAGGAAATGAGTTGGGAGTAACTGGAGGGGGAAACAAACCATGAGATGCTGTGGACTCTGAGAAACAAACTGAGGGTTTTGGAAGAGAGAGGGCTGGGGGTTTGGTGAGCCTGGTGGTGGGTATTATGGAGGCTGTGTATTGTATGGAGCACTGGATGTGGTGCATAAACGATGAATACTGGAACACTGAAAAGAAATAAAACAAAATGGAAAAAAAAAAAAGAAACACCCTTTCACATCTGAAGATAGAGAAGGCATTACACAGACTACTAGAAAACTACCTAGGATTTATAAAAGTATACAGAAAATGTAACAAGTATAATTGGTGGCATGCATACCCTCTGTTTCCTGAGAAAAATAGTTATGACAGTTTATGGATCTAGGATTCTAAAGGATAGGAAAAAACTATGATAAACTATGTAAAAGAAGAGTTAGTTCAGACTAATAACAATTTAGTCTAGGCCTAATATGAATTTTGGTTCCTTAGGAAAGTATCACTTGAATAGGATTACCTATTTAAAATTAAGACCACCTCCAAAGAGACCACAGGAGCTGTTAGAGATCTTATAGTAAAGGTCCAAGAGTAGATTTTGTAAATTTATTTTCTTCTCATTTTTTCCTCCTATTTTCTTTCCCATATATTTTATTTTTATTTTATCTTAGTGTATTTCATCAAATCTTTTCAGTCCTATAAGAAATGGTATTTAAGCAAATAGAAATAAATATACATGTATCATGATATTAATGTTTCTAAGGAGTAGTTTTTTTCTTTCTTCTTTTTTTCTTTCTTTCTTTCTTTTTAAGATTTTATTTATTTGACAGAGAGTGAGAGAGATAGATCACAAGTAGTTAGAGAGGCAGGCAGAGGGAGAGGGGGAAGCAGCCTCCCTTATGAGCAGAGAGCCTGATGTGGGGCTCGATCCCAGGACTCTGAGATCATGACCTGAGCCAAAGGCAGAAGCTTAACCCACTGAGCCACCCAGGCGACCTCTAAGGAGTACTTTCAATAATATTACTATTCTACTAAAAAATCCTTGACTAGATTCCCATTGCTTATTCAACATAAAAGGTGTTCTGTGTTTCAGTTCTTATATCCATGACCTCCTATATTTTCTTGAGAATGGAATAAACCTTAAATGCTATTTTTAAAGAACACATATCTTTCTGAGAACTTCAATAATGGGTGTTCATTTTTTCCATTTGCAATTGGTATGTGAAACTACCCTAAAACTTAGTGACAAGCCAGTGAACTACCATTTATTGTGACAGTATGGATTGGGATTTGGGGCAGTACTTTTCCAGGTGGTTATTTTATGAAACCAGTTGGGAAATTTATTCAGCTGCATTCTGCTGGCAACTGGGTTAGGTTGGACGGTCCAGGAAGGCTTCACTCAGTATTTGGGTGATTCTGTATTCCTCCCCATGGCCACCTTCTTTCCTTGTATTGTTTTCTCCAAAGCTTTTTTTTTGTTGTTGTCTCTCTCTTTCCCCTGCAGAATATCCTGAATTTGCTTACAGCATGGTTGTTGGTTTTACAAAATAGGAGAAATGGAAGCTGACAGTCTTCTTTAGGCCTAGATTTGGAAGATACAGAACAGCACTTGCGCTGCATTCTGTTGCTTAATGCAAGTCAAAATGCATGTACTGTGAAGGGACAGATTGTTAATGACTCTATTTAGTGGCTATCTGTTATTCAAAAATACTTATTCACATATTCAATATGTTAGGCAAGACACTAAATATTGGCGATATGGGTACTGCAGACACACTTTTATTCCAAACAATCTATTTACATTTTTAATATGTCAGACATAAGCCTTTTTTCATTGAACTACATGTCTAAAGACAAATACTAATCAAATAATATCTTTAAAATCTGAATCTAAATTGTTGTATTAATAATAAAAAATTCAAGGAGCTTTTTGCATCTGTAACAAAGGCAACATCATTTAATTTGGAGGTGTTAATGAATGATTTCTGGGCTGGTAATGAAAGCTGAATACAAGTAACTGGATGATGTGGTAGAAAGAGCTTGGTAGAATTTCAAGCACAGGTAAAATGTGACAACACAGGTATGATAATATAGCAACATTGATGTTAGCTAGTGCTATTAGATTAGAGAGATTAAGAGAAATACTGGCTTGAAATGAGGTTAAACAGAGAAGCTGGAACAGAGTTCTGGGTCTTGCAAACTATAGTAGGAGTCTTCGTCTTTATCCTTACAGTAATGAGCTTTTATTGGTAAGGACTGATATGATTGTCTTTATTTACATTTAAAGTTTACACTGGCTGCAAGATATGCAACGGATTGGGGAAAAGACATGTACATAGGGAAGAACATTTATTTGAATGACCAGCAGTAATTGAGGCAAGAGATGCTGGTAGTTTTGTCTTGGTAGTTGGAGATGGAGATGGTTAGGGGTTCTTCGATGAGAGTTTTTTGTTTTTTGTTTTTTTGTTTGTTTTGTTTTTGTTTTGTTCTTAAGTTAAATCAACAGATCTTGGTGAATTATTGGACAGAGGAATTAGTGAAAGTGATGTATCAGGGATATAGCTTTTTCAGAGTCTGAAATTCTCTTTCCAATTGTCTGGCTTGAGAAGGTAAGTGAATTTTGGAAATGTGATTCTTAAATGCTTTTGACATTTCCAAGTTGAAATGTTAAGTATGGTCTTGGATATATATGAGATATATGAGGTGGACATTTTTCTCCTTTGAATATTATTTTTTTAATAGTTTATTTTATAAATTTAGTTCAGGATATGTTATTTTATCTATGTGGGTACTTCTATCAGTTATTTACACCTTAACATATTACATTTTCCAAAGTACATTTTAAATTGAATTAGCACAGTTCCTAAGTATTATCTACAGTTTTAGCTTTCTCCTGAAATTAGGTCGTGTATATTAGATTTATCTATTTCAATATAGTACTTCTTCAGAATCATACCCTGCAACCTTCTCAGAGTCTGGCATTTTCTTTTCTCCTTCTTCCCACAGAAATGAAAACAAACTTAGAAGTTATACTCATACGATAATGAACTTATTTAATATGTTATCTACTCTAAGAATACAAAAGAAACATTTGAAACAAGGTAGAAAAGAGAGACTCCTTTTTCTCTTCTTTGAAGAATGTAACTCTAAGTATGGCATTTCAAAATCTATTAGCTGTAGCTTAGTACTATTTCATCTTAAAACATCACACTTCTCAGCTAACAGTCTTTAACGTGTGCATTTAAAGTCCGGATTTACTTTAACAGTAGCAAGCAAGGACATTTTTCTATGCTCTAGTAGGACAGATGTGTTTTGTTCCTTATATTAACTTAAAGGTTCAAAGGAAATATTTCCTAAATATCATGTGAGAGTACTTCCCAATTTGACTCTCCTGGTTTACACATGTATCGGTATACTTCTAACTATTCTTTTATTCTCAACATCATCCCTGTTTGGATAATAAAGTACATGATCAGGCTATGTAAACATCATGAATTCTCTTATTTGCTGATATTTGTGACCCTTCTGAAGACTGTCTGTTTCTGTTTTCATTTTCATTTTAAGCCCATCTTAAAACTATACATTTCCTTGGATTATACAATAATGTAAGACATTCTATATTTTTGTTAAATGCTATCATGTACTCACCTACTTTAATTAATTTACATCCTTAAATTTTTTTTTTTTTTTTTTAGAATTTACTGAGGTATAATTGACATATAATATTCTATTACTTTCAGGTGCACAACATAATGATTCAACATTTGTATACATTGTGGAATGGTCACCACAATAAGTTTAGTTGCAATCTGTCACCTGACAGAGTTAACACAATTTCATTCAAGACTGTATTTCTCATGCTGTACCTTGTGGGACTTACAACTTATTTATTTTATGGCTGGAAACATGGACTTAACCCCTTTCACCCATTTTGCCCTCCCATCCCCCAACCTCTCTCCTGTCTGGCAAACCAGTCTTTTCTCTGGATCTATGAGTCTGGGTTTTTTGTTTGTTTGTTTGCTTGTTTTGTTCTGTTTTGTTTTTTTAGATTCCTCATGTAAGTGAAATCATGCAGTATTTGTCTTTGTCTCACTTACTTCCTTTAGCATAATACCTTCAGGATCCATCCATGTTATCATAAATAGCAAGATTTTATTCCTATTTATGGATGAATAGATACCACATCTTCTTTATCCATTCTTCCATTGATGGACACTTAGGTTGTTTTCATATCTTAGTTATAGTAAAGAATGCTGCAGTGAACATAGAGATGCATCTATCTTTTCATTTTTTATTATTTGTATAGAAGTATAATTAACATACAGTTTATATTATTTTAGTTGTACAATATAATGATTCAATAATTCTGTGCATCGCTCAGTGTCATTATGACAAGTGTACTCTTTTTTTTTTTTTTAAAGATTTTATTTATTTATTTGACAGAGAGAAATCACAAGTAGACAGAGAGGCAGGCAGAGAGAGAGAGAGGGAAGGAGGCTCCCTGCTGAGCAGAGAGCCCGATGCGGGACTCGATCCCAGGACCCTGAGATCATGACCTGAGCCGAAGGCAGCGGCTTAACCCACTGAGCCACCCAGGCGCCCATGACAAGTGTACTCTTAATCCCCTTTACTATTTCACCCCCACCTCCCTTTTAGCAACCCCCAGTTTTTACTCTTATTTAAATGTCTTTTTTACTTTTGTCTCTTTGTTCTTTGTTCATCTGTTTTGTTTGTTAAATTGCACATATGAGTGAAGTCATGTTGTGTTTGTCTTTCTCTGTCTCATTTATTTCACTGAGCATCGTACCGTCTAGGTTCATCCATGGTGTTGCAAATGGCAAAAATCTCATTCTTTTTTATGGCTGAGTAATATGCCATTACATACATATCTACATACACACACACACACACACACACACACACACCACATCTTCCTTATCCATTCATCTATTGATGGAAACTTGGGTTGTGTCAATATCTTGGCTATTGCAAACAATGCTGCAGTAAACATAGGGGTACATAAAATCTTTCAAATTAGTGTTTTTATTTTTTTGGGGGGTAAATAACCAGCAGTGGAATTACTGGAACATATTTTTTTTTATATATTTTTAATATTTTGAGGAACCTCCATACTGTTTTCCAGTGACTGTAGCAATTTACATTCCCAACCACCAGTGTATAAACATTCCTCTTTCTTCATATCCTCACCAGCAACTTGTTTTCTGTTTTTTGTTTTTCTTTTTGACAATAGCCATTCTAATATGTGTGAGGTGATACCTCATTGTGGTTTTTATTTGCATTTTCCTGATGGTTGGTGATGTTGAGCATCTTTTCATATGTCTCTTGGCTGTCTGTATATCCTCCCTGGAAGAATGTCTGTTCAGGTTCTCTGCTCACTTCTTAATTAGATTATTCATGGGTTTTCTTTGTTCATTTGTTTGTTATTGAGTTGCATGAGTTTTTTGTTTGTTAGTTTTATTTATTTCTTTGCTTTTTTAAAAGATTTTTATTTATTTATTTGACAACAGAGATTGCAAGTAGGCAGAGAGAGAGAAAGGGGAAAGCAGGCTCCTTGCCAAGCAGAGAGCCCAATGCATGATCCTCGGACCCTGGTATCATGACCTGAGCTGAAGACAGAGGCTTTAACCCACTGAAACACCCAGGTGCCCCACGTTGCATGAGTTTTTTATATGTTTTGCGTATTAACATCTTATTAGATATGTGATTTACAAAAGTTTCTCATTTAGTAGGTTGCCTTTTCATTTTATTGATAGTTTCCTTTACTGTATGGAAGCTTTTTAGTTTGTAGTAGTCCCATTTGTTTATTTTTGCCTTTTGGAGTTAAGTTAAAAAAATTGCTAAAACAAATGTCAATTTACTTACCACCTTTGCTTTCTTTTGGGAATTTTATGGTTTCAAGTCTTACATTCAAGCTTTTAATCCATTTTGAGTTAACTTTTGTACATCATACAAGATAGTGGTCCAGTTTTATTCTTTTGCATGTAGCTATCCAGTTTTCCCAGCATCATTCATTGAAGAGACTTTTCCAGTTGTATGCTCTTCCTCCTTTATTGTACGTGAAATGACCATGGATGCATTGATATATTTCTGGGCTGTCTATTGTGTTCCTTTATATTTGCCTCTTAAATTATTATATTTTAAAATTTGCCTTATAGTATTATATTTTTAAATTGTGCCTTACTCTTTTTTTTTTTTTTTTTTCCCCTCTCCATCACTGGAGTAACATTACGTTCATTCAGCTTTTTTATCCTCTCACTATTTACTTTTTCCTCTCTGGACCTTCTCTAATACTCATTCTTAAAAAAAAAAAAAAAATGTGATGACCAAAAGTGCTTGGAGTATTCAAGGTACAAGTGCATTAAGGTTTTCTACTAGAGTAGGATAATATGGGCTTTTTAGGTTTGCTTTTGCTATTATGTTTGCTGGCTTCCAAGACCTGTCCTGAGAGTGTTAAGTATTGTGTTGGCTTCATTGTCTGCTGTAGCACTTTGGCTTGATCTTCCCAGGGATGAAGCTCCAGCTTCCCACATTGATACTCATCATGTTGTCTTAAGGGTGCCACAAATGTCTTCAGCTGCTGTTAAAAATTGGCAGTTCAGATATTCCCTTCACCATTGCCTGAGTTAAGCCCACTATGACACCAGAAATATGAATGAATGAAGATGGCATATTTCCTTCAGAAGCCACTACCTTTGTTCTAGACATTAGTATTTTGGAACCTGACATTTTCTATCCTTCACTATTACAATGTCCAGATAAAATGTTGTTTTTTTATCTATTATCTATCTATATAAGGAACAATGTTTCTGAAATCATGGAGTAAAACCTTTTTAGATTTCATCCATATAAATCAAATAAATCTTTCAGTTGTTTCCTACAAAAAACTGAATAGTTTATATTTTATTCATATTTAAGGTATACTTCTTCAAAGCATTATATTCTTAAGACAAAGACATTGAAAAGATGGTTTCCAGAGCTCATATTCACTATTTCACTTCTTTATTTTTTTTTTTTAAGATTTTATTTATTTACTTGACAGAGAGAGATCACAAGTAGGCAGAGAGGCAGAGAGAGAGGGGGAAGCAGGCTCCCGGCCAAGCAGAAAGCCCGATGCGGGGCTCAATCCCAGGACCCTGAGATCATGACCTGAGCCGAAGGCAGAGGCTTTAACCCACTGAGCCACCCAGGCGCCCCCACTATTTCACTTCTTGGGCAAAAATTCTTATAGTTTGGAGGTACATTATGAGTACTCCTCCCCTCTTAATAATGGGAGGTTTTAAAGTTCTGTTTAAGGAATAGTATTTTACAGGGTGAAATCTCAAAGGAGAACAACAATCTGGAGTTATTTTCTCTTAAAAGATAGGGAGAAAATCCATTCTATATGCCTTTCGTTACTAAGTCAATTTTCCACCCAACTTTAGAAAAGTGATTTGCACAATCAACTGAGAATGGAGACACTAGCATTTATCTCTCTTATGTAAGACTTTTCATAAGCTAAGCAAGTCTCTTGAGGAGTAGTAGCATTTCATTTTAATCTCATAGAGGGCATGGAAACAATACCTCAGGTAAATACAGAGAGAAAAATAAAGCATGGATAAATTAAAATAATGTATGTATAGAGTGGATTGTCTACTCATAGAAATGTATAAAAATATAACCAGAAAAATAGTGATCATCTTAATAGTGATCTTAATAGTGATCATCTTTTTTTTTTTTTAAATGGTTTAGGTGAGAGACATTGTAAGAGGGATTTTAAAGCGAGGGGTTCAGAAACTCTTAAGGTATAAACTCTCTTCTGATGCTGTTTACAGAAGAATTGAGCAGTTTGATAATCTGTTAAATGATGTTTTGGGGGGACTGTGTTCTCTGGAGGAGAAGGTAGGCTGTCAGAGAGTAAGAAATTTCTTCTTGTCCAGCTTTTCCCATTTTATAGATGGGAATACTGAATACCAAAGGGAATGTTCTAAAGTGCTCCAGAGGGTAAATGGGGTGACTTGCCCAAGGACATACAGGGATTTGGTGACAGGACCCAGACAAATGCTCAGGTTTCCTGGATCCTGCTGTGGGTTGTTTCTGTGGCTGTCTCTGGATCCTGGCATTTGGGAGCTCATCTGCTTAGCATGCCTTGGCTATGCTGTCCAGGATGTGCAGTTCCTTTAGGCATCTCAGAATATTCCTCCAACTGTGCTTAGAGGAGAGAGAGTACATGTGAGATGCCAGGACACACCCTGTACATTCCACCCCAGCTACAGAGGGCCTGTGACCAGGAAGGAAGCTAGGATAGTATCCTGCAGTGAATGAGAAGGGTCTCTGCCCTTTGAGGAGAGAAGTTTTATAGACTAGTGGGGGAGAGAGGCAAGGGAAGAAAAACATTACTTAAGTGTTAAACTTATATTATCTTTATTTTACATATGAAAAACATTTCACAAAACAAAACAAAATAAAAGAACAACTTGCCTAGGATCACAAAATTTTAAGCCAGTATTGAGCCACAGCACACAGAGTCCAGACCTTCCTGTTCTAGCAGTATATGAGAAGGTACTCCCAAGCAAATTAAGATGGAAATGTTCAAGGAGAAATACAAATATCCAAAAGAAATATACCTTAGGAAATACAAATTGTATTCATTAGTGTTGGATGATGAGAAAACCTTACATTTTCCCCATAGTGGTCATAGGTCATTTGATAGGTGTTGTAGAATTAGACAAAGCTTAAAATTATGAACTTTACTTCATATAGATGAGTCAGGAGATAACATTTTCTAAAGGAAAGAAATGCAAGAAACTATAATGTTTTTAAAAGCCTCTTTGGATTATGGTATGGTTTTACTTATTGTAAAAACAAAATACAAAAATTAAAAAAAAGATTAAAAAGATAAAAAAAGATAAAATTTTTCTTTGTTTTATAATATCAATTTTGGGCTAGAAAACAGGATGATATTTACTCATATGTATTTTACAGATTTCAAATATTCAGGAATCTATATTTTATGATTTGAGCCACTTGATTCTCTTAGGTATTTAGTAAGTATGATATATATATATATATATATATATCATATGTAATATTACATATATATATTATATGAAGATATTTTAGTGTTGTATATATATCATATTATATATATATATATCTCATATGTAATATTACATATATATTCATATATATCTTCATATATATTATATGAAGATATTTTAGTGTTTACATAAAGATATATGAATATATATGAAGATATTTTAGTGTTTTATTGATATTCACAGTATAAAAGGAAGAGGATGATGAACTTTAGAAAACCAATCAGATATTTTTGCTGTTTCCTGAAAATCAGTCAAGCAGAGAAGCTTTTGCATAGTTGAAGGTTTTTTCTATATCCATTTCTCAAACAGGCATGCTAATGCTATAGGTTCATCTGAACAAAAGAGGTTTGTTTGACCAATGAACATCTTAAAACATACCATGATAGAAATTATAAGAATTAACTAAGAGAAACTTCTGTGAAATTTTAAAAATTATAAATATGTTATTTAATTAGTAAATGGGAAAGAAAATACATGTTACAGCCATACCATACAGGTAACCAGTAGATAATGCTCCGTATTTCCTGCCAGAATTAAGTAGGTTTACTTCTTAAATAAATTATATAAACCACTTCCCTTTTTCCAAGATATGGTAATATGTTTTCTTTAAGCATACTTTTACGTGAAGCAATTTTCCATGTCTATCAAATACTTTTTAATATATAAAAGTCAAAGATCATCATTTTACTTGGTTTTTTTTGTTTGTTTGTTTGTTTCAGTAAGGAAAGCCTCCTCACCCCCACCATCTCCCATATAAAGAAGCATTTCTTCAGAAATTCCCTATTTAGGTCCTTAGGTTTTTTTTTTCTTTTTTTCTTTTTTTCCCAATCTTACCTATCTTTATCTTTCTTATATGTTGCGGTTATTTTATTTCTTTCCAGTTTTGTTATCCTTTCATTTTTGACATATATATGTTTCAAAAATTATGTAATTAGTTTTATTCCATTATGTCTGTCTTTTTCTGTTGTCTTTCACTTACAATGAGGTTCCTTATGTTGAAATTAGATATGTACCCACACTTACTTTTAATGTTGAAGGTTTTTAAATGTTTGTTTCTTTGAGCAAAATAGAATTTATTTTTGTTTGTCTGTGAGACAAGAAATTTAAGCGTTTTTTTTTTCTAAATACTTTGCTAGCATTAGCTATATTTATAATTTACCTTTTCTGTAAAGGTGTGTCATGGCATCTTCTACAAGTATAAAATTCCTATATATACTAGCTGTGTTACTGGGCTATTTGTTCTATTTAGTGAATCTTGCTGTCTCTGCTTTGCAGATGCCAGAATTTTAATTACTGCATTATCATTTATATTATAATAAATTAATTTACTAATAATAATTATTTCTAGTTACAGTTATGCCTCTGTTACTCTTACTTAGTGATTTCACTGTTTATTACACTCTGTGATCTGCAAGATGAAACTGTTTTTTACCTTTTTTTTTTCACATTTTGCCTTGTTTAGATGGTTTGGAGAAGCATCATTAGGAAAGATACATCAGTCAGGTTAAGTTGGGTTATGCTGAAATACTGGCAAAAGCAAAAAAAAAAAAAAATCTTCATGAGTGTAAGAAGGGTTTATATTTCAGTCATATTCCTTGTCCTTTGCAAATTAATGGGTTGAGTTGGAGACAAGCTTGTCTGATAGTAATTAACAAGGGTCTGGGCTGCCAAAGACCCCCATCTTGATGTATGTGCCCACAAGAGACAACAGATACAGGAGACCTATTTCATTCACTCTTAAATCTTCTGTACAGGAAAGACATACATCCCTTTGATCGTATGTCAAATCAAATTAGTCACATGATTTCACCTACCTTCAAAGAGGGAGGAGAGTATAATCCTGTTGTGTTTGAACAGAAGGAAATCTGAATTATTTTCTGAAAAGTTTACCCTTCTGGTCACCAAAGGTAAGACATACTCACTCATAACTTACAAGCAAAAAACACAGAAGTGCTATGGTGAGTGCTGTGAAATGTGTAAGCCTGATGATACACAGACCTGTACCCTGGGGTAAATAATACATTATATGTAAATAAAAATAATGATATGTCTTAAAAAAAGCATTAATAGCAAAAAGTTGGCATAAGATGTCTCAAAAATAAAAATGAGGATGGGGGAAAAAAAAGAAAACACAGCTTTACGTTGTGGTCTGGGTGTGTATTCAGGTTTCATCACTCAGGTTTCATCATCAGCAGGTGATGTCAGCAGGTGGTCTATAGTGTATCTAAAATGTGTTTCTCTTGACTCAGAAATTTAAGATACAAAAACAAACTACGTTTCTAACCATCCAATATATAATCAGTACAACGGTGGAATAAGGGCAGGCTAACTAAAATATGTATTTCCATTCAGAAATAATTAATGGTTATAATGTAAAACACTCAGCAGTCATATGTGTATATATGCATGTATGTGTGTGTATATACTTAACAATCAAATATATATATATTTATTCCTAGCAAACTTTATATCACATAACAACATAATTGTCCACATATGTAATTGAGTGACCATTTTCAAATTCTGGAAGAATTGAAACTGCATTTGAGCTCCAGACTCTGATAAAATTATTTATGCCATTAAGGATGCAACTTTTACTTCTTTGATTATTTATCAGATTATTTTTTCTTTATAGGAATCATATGCAATTATGGAGTTAGTTTAAAGAGTAGTCCCTTATCAGTGATGGAAATATTGCTATTAGAGTATTAGAGATGTGTGTCATATGCTCTCTCCCCTCTGTCCCCATTTTCCCCCTATTTCTCCCCTATTTCTGCCATTTATACTGTTAATTTTATTCACTGCCAATCATCTCCTAATTACCCTGGGCACAGTCAATTTGATATGATGCTGTGTCAATCATATAAAAGCTAATAGAAATCTAAATGTGGACCAGAAGATATTTCATTTTGTGTTTGGTCACAACATTTTAAGAGTATATGATAGTTACTGCATGGAAATTTAAAAAAAAAAATACAGGGGAATTTTAAAAAGCCTATAAGTTTGAATTTCTCAGATTTTCATGACATTTCATATTAATAGAGGCTTGTCACTCCCAGAATCTATTACTTGCATCTTAGGAATGTGTGTTTCATTGACGAGAATAACATCCTATATTGTCAAATAATCAGTTATGATGTTTGGTGTTTCATTCATCAAAGGAGAGTTGGAGTAGTGGAGCAGAGAACTTTGGTAATATAAGATCTACACAGCACTTTAGAATAGCTAGGTGTTGCCTTTACCCAGATTGACTTCCTTCCAGTCACTGTGGGCCATGTATATGATTTTTTTTAAAGGTTTTATTTATTTATTTGACAGACACAGATCACAAGTAGGCAGAGAGGCAGGCAGAGAGAGAGTGAGAGAAGGAAGCAGGCTCCCTGCTGAGCAGAGAGCCCGACGTGGGACTTAATCCCAGGACCCTGAGATCATGACCTGAGCCGAAGGCAGCGGCTTAACCCACTGAGCCACCCAGGCGCCCAGATTTTTTTTTTAATTCTTATTTTTGAAGACAAATCATTAGTTCTCAAAGAAAATAGGGAATGAAAAATTAGAAAGTAACATTTTTTGAAAAGTTTTACAACTTCTAAACCTATGTCCCTTCAGTGGATGTTAACTTTCATCTTCTTACTGAGAGCAGTTATAAGTTCTTTCCTTTATTCTATCCTTTTAAGTTGTGTTTATCTAATGCTTGTGGTAGTTATCATCATAGATTTCTCCTGAGCTACCAGTTCAAGTTCTAAGGACTTAATAAGATCATTAACTTAAAATTTATTAGTGTGCACATATTTATGATGAACAAATAAAGAAAATGTATATATATATGCAATGGAATATTAGTCAACTGTAAAGAAAAAAACCTTGCCATTTGCAGCAAAATGGATGAAACTAGAGAGTATTATGCTAAATGAAGTATGTCAGTCAGAGAAATAAAAATAGCATGTGATTTCACCCATATGTGGAATTTAAGAAACAAGACAAATGAACAAAGGGGGAAAAAAGAGAGAGAGAGAGAGAGAGAGAAGCAAATTCAGGAAACAGACCCTTAACTGTAGAAAACAAGTGGGTAAGGGTATGTGTTAAATAGGTGATGGGAATTAAGAACAACACTTGTGATGAGCACTGGGTTTTGTATGGAAATGATGAGTCACTGTATTGTAAACTTGAAACTATTATTAACTGTAAGTTAACAAACTAGAATTTAAATAAAAACTTAAAAAAATGTTAGCAACAAAATTTCAGATGTTCATCATAATAGTTTTGGTTCATATTCGATTCATATTGCTTCTTTTAAATTATTCTATTAAATTATCAAATATTCTATTTATTATTTGTCACATATAAATTTTAAAGCTTTATTTGATAAATAATAAATTAAAAATATGTAAAGCATACATTTGGTAAGTTCTGATATATAATTAAGCCTGTGAAACCATTGCTGTGGTTCAAGTACTGTTTCGGAAATTTCGCTAAAAGACATCCTGTAATTCAAACAGTAACAGTTAAGCCTTAAAGAAATTAAAATTCCTAGTAGGGCTTGTCATCATATATTCAGTTAATTTTTTTAGGAATTTCAGATTATCTGATTGGTAAATACTACATGATTTAAGAGTACACTACCCTGGCTTGGTGAATGTAATTTCTCCGTAATTATAGTCTACCAATTACAAAATTACAAAATTGTGTGGATAAGAAAAATCATAAAAACTTGGTTTAGGTCATTTAAATGATCAGCTCCAACTCAAACATTACTTCTTCTTTCTAGTCAGCAAAACGATTCATGATAATCTTATCCTTAAGTTGATTATGATAATGTTGTAAACACTTAACATTACATGAAAATAAAATATTTAATGAAATCTAAAAAAAATTATAAAACAGGCAGATTTATTTCATGACTTATATAATAGAGATATTAAAAACTTCTCAAGGCATACAAAACATTTAATTTCATCAACTAAAATTTCAGTTTTAATTTTGAAATGATAACATAATAGATATTTGAATATAGACTGATTGAAACATCAAGAGTAATAGAGGCCCTTAAAAAATGATGTGTATTTTGAATATATGAAACCTGAAATGATTTAGATAGCAGCTGAAAATCCTCCAGTTCAAGAGAAACCAATTAAAATAAATTAATTAATTAATGGGACTATGACCTGAATTTGAAAACAAATAAATTCCTGCTACTACTGTGATCTCTCTTTTCAGTGAACTCATTCCTTACTATTTATTTTTTAGTAACACGGGTAAGATATGAACATATTATCACTACAAAATAAATACATTACATTTATAAAGCCGAAGTTTTTTGTATCTGCAGATCTTAATACTGTACAAACGACTGTCACTACCATTCACATACCTATTAGTATATACATTAGTAACTATTATGCAATAATTATTATACAGTTATATATTATAATAATCATATGACTATGGTGTATCATATAATATAATTATGTTAATTTATATCCATATATTTATATGTGCATAAGCATATATGTGTGTATTCATTAGTAGGACTGATTAGATATATAAAAACATAAAATGTGGAATAATATGTAGTTATTAAAGTGAGTAAGGTAGGTATGTATGAATTATACAAAACATGATAATTCTATATTATTAAGTAAAAAAGGAGAAAATTTTGCAAAAATTTTAATTTTGTAAAAAATTTTGCATTTTGTAAAACTTTTAAATTTAATGTTTCTGTATTGGCTGTGAATGTGTATATACAGAAAATGTCTAGGAAATGAACATTCAACTGTTAATTATAACTTTTAAATTCTGTCTGGACCGTAGTGAGATCTTAATAAAGTTTAGGTATATTTTTGGGAAGGAGGGAGTGGCTGGTAAGGAATGTCTTTATTTCTGTATCCTTACCTACTGTATAGTTTTGATTTTTATAACAATCCTATTGCACTTATAATAACCAATAAAATTCAGTTATTTTAAAAATATAAAGAATTACTCATTCCTTTTAAATCAGGATGCATATGTTTAATTTTTATGAACAAAGACTTTTTTAGACAGAAATTCTTTACATTTGATTTATTCAGATGCATCAATTCCATGTCTTATCATTTTTGTTTTGGAACTTTTGAGTATGTGCATTGTGTACTTTTTTTTATTGTTTATAAATAAATCATTTTTTCCATGTGGACATAGCTCTTCATGGAAATGTATTCTTTTAAGAAAATATCAAAATATTTAAGTTGAGTTATTTAAAAATCAAGCTGAAATATTTATTGGAATTGCAATGAATTTATGGAAAACTTGGAGAAAATTAACATCTTTATCATTTTAAGTTCTATCCAAGAATTTGGATTCATTCTCTTATTAAAGTTTAATTTACATTTTTTCACTAATATATGACTAATATGTCCACTATAGGGACATATTAAACTTTATTTTTTATTATTTTTTAAAGATTTTACTTATTTTTTTGACAGAGAGAGACACAGCAAGAGAGGGAACACAAGCAAGGGGAGTGGGAAAAGGAGAAGCAGGTTTTCCACCAAGCAGGGAGCTCGATGGGGGGCCCGATCCCAGGATGCTGGGATCAGGATCTGAGTCCAAGGCAGATGCTTAATGACTGAGCCACCTTAAACTTTATTTTAAATTTATACTTTAAGGGGTGCCTTTCACTCGGGTCATGATCTCAGGGTCCTGGGATTTTTCCCTGCACTGGGTTTTCTGCTCAGCGGGGAGCCTGCTTCCCGCTCTATCTCTGCCGACCTCTGTACCTACTCATGATCTCTCTTTTGTTATCAAAGAAATAAATAGAATGGCCAAAATTAACAAAACAGGAAACAACATGTGTTGGAGGGGATGTGGAGAAAGGGGAACCCTCTTACACTGTTGGTGGGAATGCAAGTTGGTGCAGCCTCTTTGGAGAACAGTGTGGAGATTCCTCAAGAAATTAAAAATAGAACTTCCCTATGACCCTGAAATTGTACTCCTGAGTATTTACCCCAAGGATACAGATGTCGTGAAAAGAAGGGCCATCTGTACCCCAATGTTTATAGCAGCAATGGCCACGGTCGCCAAACTATGGAAAGAACCAAGATGCCCTTCAATGGACGAATGGATAAGGAAAATGTGGTCCATATACACTATGGAGTATTATGCCTCCATCAGAAAGGATGAATATCCAACTTTTGTAGCAACATGGACCGGACTGGAAGAGATTATGCTGAGTGAAGTAAGTCAAGCAGAGAGAGTCAACTATCATATGGTTTCACTTATTTGTGGAGCATTACAAATATCATGGAGGACAAGGGGTGTTAGAGAGGAGAAAGGAGTTGGGGTAAATTGGAAGGGGAGGTGAATCATGAAAGACTATGGACTCTGAAAAACAGTCTGAGGGGTTTGAAGTGGCGGGGGGGTGGGAATTTGGGGTACCAGGTGGTGGGTATTATAGAGGGCACGGATTACCCAGAGCACTGGGTGTGGTGAAAAAATAATGAATACTGTTTTTCTGAAAATAAATAAATTAATTTAATTAAAAAAATAAAATAAAAAGATAAAAAAAGAAATAAATAAAAATAAAATCTTAAAAAAAGATAAATTTATACTTTAAGCTTGATATTTAGATATTGTATAGTTGTTGTTCTTCATATTGGTATATATTACTTTTAATTATGTAAGTTATTTTTTATTCTTTGGGAGAAATGTTAATGATTTTTATAGTTGATATTCAAATACATATTGTAATTGATCTTGCATTAAAAGTACTGAAAACACTGTATTTTTCACATAAATAGTTTAATCATCTTTAAAAAATAATACCTTATTTTTCTTCATATATATATCTATATTACTTACTTTGTTTTTCTTGGTTATGTCCCTGATATTTAAAGGGAACATTTGTGGCACCTGAGTGGCTCAGTTGTTAAGCATCTGCCTTCAGCTCAGGTCATAATCCTGGGGTCCTGGGATTGAGCCCCACATTGGGGTCCCTGCTCAGCAGGGAGTTTGCTTCTCCCTTTCTCTCCGCCCCTCCTCCCACTCATTCTGCTAATCTCTCTGTCTCTCGCAAATAATAAATAAAATCTTAAAAAAAATAAAGGAATGTTTATAGGGTATCTTCTTTAAGAATAATAGTTACTACAGATTTTTAAAAGTGCTGCCTATTCTAAGTAATTTCCCTTTGGTCCTTAGATTACTGAGCTGTTTTAAAAAATCATAGTTGAAGGTGCCTCATTAGTGCAGTAGGTAGTATGTCAGTCTCATAAAAATCATAGTTGAGGTTTTTGACCTCATCAAATATTAATCCTTCTTCTCCTGAGAAAATTGTTTATAATTTTCCTCATAGTCTATTAATGTAGTTAAACATAAAATATTATTTTATTTTTTAAAGATTTTATTTACATATTTGACAGAGAGAGATATCACAAGTAGGCAGAGAGGCAGGCAGAGGGGGAGGGGGATGCAGGCTCTGTGCTAAGCAGAGAGCTGGAGGTGGGGCTGGATCCCAAGACCCTGAAGCAATGACCCCACCAAAGGCAGAGGCCCAACCCACTTGAGCCACCCAGGTGCCCCATGAAGCATTATTTTAATACATCATTGGATTCAGTTAGCTAATACTTTATTTAGGGTTTTCACATAACTGAATTAGGTTCTTTTATTGTTTCTTTTCCTAGCTTTATGGTCTAGGTACTGTTTGATTTAAAAGTGAAATAAAGAACCTTCCTGTTTATATTTTCTGTGAGGTCATTTAAGAGAAAAATAACGTGTTCCTTAGAAGTTCAAAAGACCTTCTTTGTAAAATTATCTAGGACTTGAACTTCTTTTCTTTCTTTTTGGAAGAAGACAGAAATATAGAAATATTTCTGTTTCTTTAATAATCATTGAAATGCCTACATTTTTTGTTTCTTAATTGTTCAGTTTTAATATAGTGCAGCTTTATGAATATTTTATACCTAATAACTATCATATTATTTTAATATTTTAAATACCTTTTGTTATCCAAAGATTTCCCCTTTATTAATTTTTATATTGATTTTTATCTGTACTAGTCTTTTCATTTGTCAACCTTTGAAAAACCGTATCAATAGTATTTCTAAATACATGGTTATATTTGCTGTTTTTATTGCTGTTCTGTATTTCATTGACATCTGTTTTCATCTTTATTATTTTCATTTTCATTTGAGCTTGCTCTCATGCTTTTTTGTACAAAGTTCTCAAATTGAGCACTTTATTTTTTTTTAATTTTTCTTTTTTCTAATAGCTGTATTTAATACTTACAAAAATTTTGATAAGCACAATAGTTTTCATGCAGTTCTAAATATATCAGCCCCATGAGTTATCTTTTAAACTAAGAATTGTGTAGTAATAGTACCTTTAGTTTCTAGGCTTATGACATTTGTTTTCCTTATTTTGATATTAATTTTTATATTTATTAAATTTTATTTTACTTTTTAAAAGATTTTATTTATTTGAGAGAGAGAGAGCTGGGGCAGGGACAGAGAGAGAGGAGAGACAGAATATCAAGCAGACCCCTTGATGAACCAGGAGCTCCATGGAGGATTCTATCATAACCTGAGCCAAAATCAAGAGTCAGATGCTTAACTGACTGAGTTATCTGGGGGCCCCAATTTTTATTGAATTTTCATCAATAACCAATATATTATCAAAGCTATTGACATGATTTAAGTTGGTTTCTGCAAATATACTTACTAATATGTTCATTTCTTTTGAGTCTTCTGTTAGTTATTTTATATATTTAAAAAGAAATATTCATTATTATTGTTTGTTCTTTTAGAAGTATAAAATTTTCCATTTTTATTTGAGTTTTATTTTGTCCACTACAGATATGCTATGTTCTTTGTTTTATTTTGTTTTGCTCATATTCATATTTGGCATTTTTATTTTTCATTTTAAAAATTTCATCTATTTTTGTCCATTGCTTTGTAGTGGGAATCATGTTACCATGGCTCTCAAATATCCATGTTCTATAGGTTGATTGCTTCTTTTTTTTTTTTTAATATTTTGTTTATTTAGTTGACAGAGATCACAACTAGGCAGAGAGGCAGACAGAGAGAGGAAAGGAAGCAGGCTCTCTGCTGACTCAGATCGATGCGGGGCTTGATCCCAGGACCTTGGGATCATGACCTTAGCCAAAGGCAGAGGCCCTAACCCACTGAGACACCCAGGTGCCCCAGGTTGATTGCTTCTTAATGGTATAATTTAACTTGTCTTCCTAGTTCTTGCATTTCCTGGGAATTGTTATATTGATCTAAAGTACTGGTTATAACCAGCTAATTTTGTTTTACATAGGAATATTTCATGAAATAATGTTATATTGTATATTATTATAGGGTAGTATTTTATTTTCTCATTAGTAAGTCTAAGATTGAAATGTTTTTTTCGGTGGTGCTTTGCTTCATTTAGAGGAATTTATTTCTGTTCTTGCTTCAGTTCTTTCTCCAGGAGTGTTTTTATTATGGCTTCCCCTGTGATGACACTTCTGAGGCCTTGAATGCTTAAAGGATTTTTTCTATTGCACATACATAGACAAATCACAATTTTGTAGGATACTGTTTTACAGGATGTGTATTCAAATGTCATGTCTTCTTACATATTGGAGACTTTATTTTATGTTAGATCAAGGATTGCTTAATTTTTATTACTTGTGATCTGAATTTTCTCTCTGAATGGTTTTAGAATTTTTTGTCCCTCTTAATTTCTTAAATTTCACAGTAATATGTCTTAATAAACACTTTTATTTTCTATACTGTTTGGCATTGTTGAGCACTTTTAATCTTATATCTTCATCTTGATCTGATTCTAGACAGTTCTTCCCATGATATCTTCAAACATTTTCTATCATCATTTTTCCCTATGTACTACAACTTCTATTATTTATATGATGATCTTTCTACCGTTCTCATGATTCTTAGCTGTTCTCTTACATTTTATTCTTATTCTCATTTGATATTTTTTGAAACAGTTATTATAATTGTTCTTTCAGCTTATGTTTTTAATTTTTCCATTGGCTCCATTCATCCTATATATCTTCCCTTTCCCAATTTTGGACTTAATTCATTTATTTTATAAAATAAATGTCTTCCCCTAATTTATAAGTGTATATATACAGATTTGGATATACACACACATACACACATACCCCACTTATATATATGTCATTATATTATATGTGTTTCCCTTGGCATCTCTGTTCCATTGCTTTGTTGCTTATATATTGCTTTGTTTGCTGCTTATTTTTATTGTGATCATATGTCATTCCAGGTATCTAATTATTTTTGATCTATGAACTCATGCTCCCCAAAGGTTTTAGCTACCCTATCTCTGATAGAGTAATGGAGTAGGAGCAGAATCTCAGGCCCCAGTTTTTTCCCTGCTGATGATGTTAAGAAGATGGTAGGGACAGTGGTTAAATAATTCTAGATGATCACAGATTAACTATTGACCAACGCAGTTTACAAACACATCCTCATGTAACTTTTTTTTTTAAATTTACAAAGAATGCTTTAGTTGTTTTGTTTTGTTTTAATCACATAATCCCACTTAAACTTTTTGAAGTACGTGTCACTGGAAAAAAAAATAGACTCCTTACTCTCCTCAAAATTTGAATATTCAGAAGAGCAGAAGCTAGGGCACAGTCAATTGTCCACACTTGCTTTCATCAGCTACTTTCTCCAAATAGTCTTAGCACTGTTGGATATTATACAACTTATTTCTAATGATGTGAGCTATGGCTGCCTATTTCCACCTTATTTTGGAAATGGGAAAGACAATGTCTTTTCCAAGAGCAGAAATTTAATCTTTCATCCACTGTATCCCTCCATTAAGCCTATCCCCAAACATCCCTAGCTGTTGGTACATACTTCTCCTTTTATGCCAGTTTAAAGAAACTTAGTCTTTACAAATACTTCCCACAGTTATTTGTAGTTCCCTGGGCTCATGCTGAGCTATATTTTCTGTAGTTTCTGCAGAGTAGATTATGGTGAAAAGGGACAAGAGCTGGTGCCAGTTTATCATCGCTCTAGGATCTGGGAGTACCATCCTTAATTTCATTTCAGGATTGTTTCTTTATCAGCATCTTTTGTAGAGTCATTTCGTGTATGTGTCCATATGGGAGAGATAGTTCCTCTAACCATATAAAATGTATTTTTAAAAAGTGTTAGCAATCCTAACTTTAAATGTCAGTTTAGCTTATATGTTAATTCAGGAAACAACCGTCTTCGAAGACATAAATAATTAACATTATCCTAAGTAAATGTGTATACACATGTATCTATAAAACTTACAGCAACTTGTGAATACAAGCATAACATCAACTGAATTATGCACTAATAATAGTCATGAAATTAAAAAAAAATCCTACTCTGTGGGGTTAATCTAGTAAAGCATTCCCTAAGAAATCAGAACTGATTCTTCTAAATATCTGATGAAGTATGAAGGAAAACAGTGTCTCTTCAAATATAGTCAACCCTTGAATAAAGAGTTTGAATAATGTGGATTCACTTATACCTGGATTTTTTACAGTAATATAAATTATTTTTCTTCCTTATGAATTTTTTAATAATATGTTATTTTCTCTAGTTTACTTTATTCTAAGAATACAGTATACAATAAATATACAAAATACATGTTAATTGTGTGTATTATTGATAAGTCTTCCAGTCAACAGTAGTCAAAAGTTACATGCAAATTTTCAGCTATGCAGGGGATCAGCACCCCTAATCCCTGGTATTATTCAAAGAGCAACTGATATCTAGTTGGCTTTAATTTTGATTATATCTGTAAATCCAAATTATTTTTTCTTTGTACATTTTTCTTTTCTTAATAAACCATGATGTTGATTGAAATGATAATTATAAAAGGTAAAGAGACTGGACCCTCATATATTTGCAGCTCATGACCTTGATTAGTTTAAAATTTTATCCTAGTTGATGTAGTGAATGGATCTTGATTCTTAAATGTTTCATTCACCATTTTGCACAAGTTAAATAGAAAGAAAATATATACTTTACAAATGCACTATGGTTCATTAGTTCATTCCAAGCCAACCATTTACTTAGCATTCTATACTATTTATTTCTTTCATCTTATCTATATATTAAAATAGCAAGCATTAGCTTTCACAGTATTATCAGTGAGTTTCATTGGAGAGACAAAGATTCATAGAAACACTTATCAAAGCTGCAGTTAAAAATTAGACCAATTTTTTTCATTTAATTTGCTTTTCTTTCTGACATTTTTTATCCTAACATGATACTTTAGGACCTCTGCATGTGATCAAATAATGATTTATGCAAAAAGTGGGAAAATGAACACTTTAAATTTATTTATTTATTTATTTATTTATTTATTATGTTTAGTTAGCCAGCTTATAGTACATCATAAGTTTTTGTTGTAGTGTTCATTAGTAGTGTATAACACGCAGTGCTCATTCCAACCTGTACCCTCCTTAAAATGTTTTTAGATATTGTAATCGTGTGTTACAGAAAGCACTGGTGATGTTGAATTTGTGGTCATTAGAACAAAGGTCAGCCATGCAACTGTCAACTCAAAGTGAACTACCTACTGTATCATATGTGTCTTAGGGTAGCCTAAAAGTGAAGTAATATGAAAACAATGTGCAAGGACGGTTTTAAATATTAATATATGAGGGGCGCCTGGGTGGCTCAGTGGGTTAATCCTCTGCCTTCGGCTTGGGTCATGATCTCAGAGTCCCGGGATCGAGCCCCCCATCGGGCTCTCTCCTCGGCAGGGGGCCTGCTTCCTCCTCTCTGCCTCCTCTCTGCCTGTGTCTCTGCCTACTTGTGATCTCTGTCTGTCAAATAAATAAATAAAATATTAAAAAAAATAAAAATAAATATGAATATATATTACTTCATGTTTGTATATCCTATTGCTCAGTGCCATCCCAATTCCAAGAGATACATGTTTCAATTATAGAGAAGACCAATTGGTAAGGGTACTCCTACTCCTATCAAATGACAGAAGATGAAGGGATAATAATGACATTATAATCTGGGTGTTTTATACATATTAAATATATATGTATATTATCTAAAACATATTATAAATCAAAACCCATGCATCATCATCTGTATTTTATAAACAATCCAATTCCAAAGATTATGCTTTTTAAAAAAGATTTTATTTATTTATTTGAGAGAGAGAGACAGCATGAGTGGGGTGAGGTGCAGAAGAAGCAGCAGATTCCCACTGAGCAGAGAGCCTGATATGGTACTTGATCCCATGACCCCAGGATCATGGAGCTAAGCTGAAGGCAGATGCTTAACCAACTGAGTCATCCATCCATCACACAAAGATCATGCTCTTAACCACCAGAGTGTGCTAAAGTGAACTCTCTGATGTTGCTATGAGAGTTGAACTTCATAATTTGTAAGCACCAGATGAGGTGAGCAGTATTGATTTCTTTTATTTGTTTTGCCTTCAGAATTTGTTGGTGTGTCACTCATTTTCTAGTTTCTGATTCCTAATTCATTAATTAATTAATTAATTCCTAATTCTTTGATCCTATTCAACCATTGCATATGTTTATCCACATCTGTAGTATGGGGCCAAAATACATTAACTTTCTAGGCATGTTGTTAGATACCAGAAGCTTCCAATAAAGAGCTATTGTCATTTTCTAGTCTAGTGACCAATGATTGTTCTTTGTTCTTTGTTCACTACTAAAGGAGTTCAGGAGGCAGAGCTTTCAATTTTAAAACCAAGAAAAAAACTCCCAGGGAAACCAGGATGAGTTGATTAATTTTTATGTTTTGCTTTGCATTGCTAGAAGCAGTGCACTTTCCTAACCTAGTCTTCATCCACACACATTTGATAGTTTTTGCTTGTCTATTTGTTTTTAAATTGTAGAATAACCTAATGTATCATTTAACATGCGTGGAGATAATTTATACTGATACTTGAAACCTGTGTAATACATAAAATTTCTCTCGTTTAAAAGTTAAAAATATTTCACAAAATAGATGCATTTATAAGTTACCATACAGAGGATTCAATAGTTGGGATTTTATTATTAAGGGACTTTAAGGAAATACCTGAAACCTGTCAGACTACCACTGTTAACCCTTTTCCTATAGAGGAAACTATTCCTATATGCCTTGTATATCATCCTTAATTTCCATTTAAGAGTCATAAATTCCAAGTGACATTCCTCTCCAGAGCTGGCAAATTACGCTACCTCATTGCTTTCTGGTGTTCAACTGGAGAGCCATATATCTTGCACTTTGATGGCTGCATGCTGAATGGCCATCGGGTAATAATAATAATGTAAAATGTATAGGAGTGTGTTTTCAATGATACACAGGGTGAAATATGAGTAAAATTCCTCCTACCAATAACAGCACTTATACTTGAAGTAATAGCTCTTTCAGAGTATGGAGAATGGATCTTTATAATGTTTAATTCTAAATCATTAGATGATGATGGGCTCTCAATCCTGACAGAGCTCATGGTATGCATAGAGAAATCGCTTATTTTGATAAGATCATCTTATGCACACTGCACAGCTGAAGAACATTTCAAACCCCCTAATGATTAGAAGTAAAGTTATCATCCGTGATTTATGTCTTTATGCATGTATACCTGCATGACTCTCTTATAACTAGTATGTTATTTAGGCATGTGTTTGGTGACAGGACTTGCATTCCAATTTTCTCAAGGCTGTATTACTTTAAAAAAAAAAAATCAGTACTGTGAAACACTATGGTAATCACATGTGTATTCTACTCTCAGCACATAAATATATATTGTATAACTTTTCCAGGCAAGGCTTTCCTACAGATTCTTAGTAGACCTCCTATGCAAGTATATAATAAATGGGAGGTAAATTTCAAACAAATAGCTTATTTTTATTTCCAATTCAGTCATCCATTATGCAGGTCCATTATGTTTTGGCTCCTATGGAGCTAAGCACTGCGGGAGCAATGAGTTGAGCAGTACTGACTACCATTCTGATTAGACCAGAAGCTGAGACAGGGTAATTTAAATAGAATAGGCTGGCCAATGGCTGGATGGAGGGGTTTGAATGAAGTGAGGAAGTCATTTACAGAGTTGGACAGCATCACAAAGGCAAGATTATCTAGGCTCAATCCCTCACCCATCGCTCATGTGGTCCTCATTGGAATACGGTGGCCATAGCCTGCTGTTAAGACTCACTTTGTTCTCTTGCAGGTTAGCAAATAACATCTATTTGGAACTATTAGGATTTGCTGTGGTTTTACTAAGGAAAAACCCCACAGAGCTTTAAATAAGAAACTGTACCTGTACTTATCTAATTCAATCTTCATATAATCTACAGTCTAGTAATTGAAAATCAAACAACAAATGTAAGAATGAAGATTATTCAGGCCCAAGATTGTAGAACAAATAACAATAAAACTGTAATTCACATTGCAGCTGGAAGCAGGGATAATTATAGCAGGTATTGGATAGCTTTCTTTGCCATTAGAAAAACTGGGCAGTGAGGGAGACCTAAAGGACAAAGTTGAGGGTGAATCTCTGATAGCAAGTTTAAACATTTGTAGATTTAATGATCATGCCAATTCATTACAAACAATAGTAGTTCCTGTCGCTGAGATGTAAATTTGAAACACAGTAAATGTCTATGTGGAGAAAGGAGTCATGTGGTGAGGGTGCAAACCTGGGTGAGTGCACCTTCAATAAGCAGCCTTGTTGGTCTCATTTAACGCAATATTTTTATTGAGCTCAAATAAAAAGGGGGCAAAATTGGTATTGCCATCTATAATATACAGATAATAGATGAGGAAACAATGCGCAATTTTGAATTTCATGGATTTAGACAATTACTAGTAATCTTTGAATATACCCTTTGTTAATGATATTAAAAAGCACATCAGGAATGACAAGTTTTATCATTATCTTGGCATTCTGATCCATTTGAATACAGTATTTTGGAAATAATTTGTTTTATCACCATAGAACTAATGACCAGTTCTCATTGAATTAGTAGCACTATCGTGTATATTGTACAAAACTTTATTTACTAGTCTTATCACAGATCTTTAAAATTAAGAAATATTTAAATTAAAATATCATTATATATTTTAACTATGATTAGAACCATTTATAAGGCTTTTTTTCATTATTTAAATATTCAATTAATTGCTTTCTTGAATGCTCTGAAGCAAATGCTTTTCTAATTTTGTCTTAGTTGTTTAGGATATAAGGAGTCCATTTTGGAGATTACCTTTCCGAAATTAATAATTTCTATAGTATGGAAAATAAGTCCAAAAGATCAAATGGCATGTGCAGATGGAATTTGACCCTTAAACAAAGCTTGCCTAAATCCTCCTTTCAACTGAAGACAGAATGATCTTGTACAAAATATTTTTAGTTGGCAATTTCTTCACCTAGTTTAAAGCATTTTTCTACACCTTAGGGTAAAACTGGCAGATCATAATCAGTCCTATTTTTACCTACCAATGCAAATTGAAAACATATAATTTGGTGGGTATGAATTAAATTAATGATAGGAAAAACACACAAGCCTATTTTATACTGTAAGGTGCAAACATAAAGTTGAAAATTGTTACCAGAGTGTACTCTGGGGCCCTTTTACCATGGGTTGATCATTTCATCTACTTTTCCTGAAAGACATAGCCAACCTACAGTTACCACAGGCTTGGAGATAGCCCTAGTCAAAATATACACAGTTGAAAGGAGTAAATGCCTATCTGTGAGCTTGCTTTGTACTCTAATCCTGTTATTGGGTATGGAGGAGGAAAAATGATGTTTTCCTGAAGAACAGGTGTGCACAGTAAACCACTAGAAGTAGGAATATCTTGTGCAACAATGTATTAGTTCAAGCAGTACTTTACCTAAAGTTTCAAGGCAGAGAGCTCCAACTTTGTAACACAGAGTATGCTTCATAAATTAGTGTTGACATTATTTGCGGTGCCTCTTAATGTGCATGTTCCCATAAATGGGGTCCTAAATTCCACTTCCCTGTATTTGGTGTGTCTTACTAAAGCAAAATGTCTATACAAGGAAAGTCAAAACTCCTTTCCCTGGGCAGCGGTATATATTTTTCTTTGTAATGGGAATATTAAAGTTAACCTTCACATCTGTTCTACTTTCTAATTACACATGGAAACAAAAATGTATAATTCACGACTGTACCACAAGACATAAGTTGTATATGATTTAAATTTGTATGCAGTCTACACTTTATTCCAGGCAATATACATCTGTTAAGTTATTCTCCTGTCATAGAAATAAATCAACAGGGAATGTCTTTCCCTGGGGAAGAATTTTCTGCTGCCTTTGCCTCTATGTAAACAAAACATGATTTTTCTCTACAAACAGAACTTTCATTTCATTCATTTTTAGAGCAAAGTTCAAATGGCTGTATTGGTCCTGTGAGTTTGCTTTGATTCCAAGGACTAGACCCAAACTTAAAAACAAAACAAAACAAAACAAAACCACTCAGACAGAAAAAGTGGTCACTTCATGAGAATTTTACAAATACCCAGTCACATAGGAGGTTTTTTTCAGGAATCTTTTTTCTTTTTTTCTTTCTTTCTTTTTTTATTGTATTTAAGAAAGTTAACAGTTGAATTGGTTTTATGTGAAAATGTAGTAGACTACAACCCTCATTAAATAAGCCAAATTTCCAGTTCCATAGCCTCGAATCATACTAATTAATTCCATTTTCAGACCAGGCAATTCATTGTTTTTCACAGTGCCAAGAGTCATTACCCCAAATAAAGAAAATTTAGCCATGATATTTTAATTTGATTTTGAAAATTAAGTGTTTGAAATAAATTATATAATATATAATGGAATTTGTGTTGGAATAATAGAAAATGCAGATAATCTCATTATTGTCTTTATAGTACATGTTTTGTAAATGTGAAATAAATGGATAAATTGAACTGAAAGGAAAATATGTATCTGCCATCCATTTCATTCTCTCTGCTTTCATTTTCATTTTCAGTGTCCACACACTGAGTTCTTTTATAAAGATGGTTATTGGACAAGTCTTTCTTCATCCAAGATCACTCTTCCAATACATTTTCTATGGTGTTCTTTGAGATTTATCATCTTCAGTTATAATTTTGTGTGATTAACTTCTTTTTTCTTGGTTATCCAGTTGTTGCCAAATTACATCAGACTCAGTGATTTACATTGTCCTGTCTCTAAGTTTACTTATTGTTTACTTTGCCTGCTCAAATCTGTTTTGTACATTTTTTTTCTTCGTTTAGTACATTTTAATTTTGTTTGCACTTTTAAGTGACAGAATTAAATTTTGGTATATTTTTAGGTTTTCTGTCTTTTTATTGATGTTTCCATTTTTTTCATACACTGTTTTCTTAAGTATTTTATATCATCCCATTCTTTGCACAATTTTAAAATAGTTGTTTTTAAAATAGTTGTTGTGTAGTAGATCCATCATTAGATCTTTATCATGGCAGGTTTTGTTGATTTATTTTTTTCCTTCAAATGTGTTATATTCTTACTTCTTTGCATGCCTTGATTTTGTTGTGGTTGGGCATTTAACATTTAAATGGACATTTAAACCTACTGATGTGCTAACTCTGAAAGTCAGATTCTCCCCCTCTCCTAGGGTCTGATCTTTTTCATTTTGTTTATTGTTTATTGCTTTATTTATTTTTTGGGGGAGGTGTTTGCTGTAAACCCTGTTGGTTGCAAGGATTATCCTGAGATATAAACTTAAGGTCTGTTTAAGTTTTGAGCCTATGCCTTTCTTTGGGCATGTGTGATGACTTTAAAGTTTTTTCACATATATACCCTGGCTTTTGAACGTTCTAATCTTTAATGTCTGGCTCCCATGAGAAGAAAAAGAGAAAAATGAAGAATACTGAGAGCATTAGCTTTTTAAGTCACATAGTAATCAGTTCAGCCAGAGAGGGAGGGACTTGCAACAGTGATGGCAAGTGGAACAACAATGCCTCCCTGCCTCTTTTGCCTACATCTTTGAGATCAGAAGCAACAATCAGTGATCAGAGCAAAGATCCCCGATTTTTGGAGGATAGGGTTTCTTTTTTTTTTTTTTTTTAAAGATTTTGTTTTCATTTATTTATTTATCAGAGAGAGAGATAGAGCGAGTGCAAGCACAAGCAGAGAGAGTGGCAGGCAGAGTCAGAGGGAGAAACAGGCTCCCTGCAGAGCAAGGAGCCTGATGTGGGACTCGATCCCACGACGCTGGGATCATGACCTGAGCCGAAGGCAGCTGCTTAACCAACTGAGCCACCCAGGCGTCCCAGGATAGGGTTTCTTTTTGTTCACCCTGACTCTTATAAGTTGATGCAAACAGCTTCAGGAATGCATGCATGATTACCTGACATGGGATAAGGGGATGGGGAGTAGCTACTGCTGTGCTGAGACCTAACATTGATTGAAATTAATATAAATTAGCTACCTAAACCTTCTGTGGGAATTGCCGAGGCTTCAGTAGACTCCAGAGTTTCAAAATAGTATATGATACAGATCTGCCAATTCAATAGTTGCAGGTGGGTGAAGAGACAAGATTCCTAGTGCCTCCTACTCTACCATCCTTCCCTGTATTTCTTTTACCTTCACTTTTATAGTTGATATATAAATAACTGTACATATTGAGTATGTACAATTGATGAGTTTCGACATATGCAAACACCTATGATACCATCACTATAATTAAGGTAATAGATATATGCAACACTTTCCAGAATTTCTTTGTGTATCCTTTTTGTGTGTGTTAAAGATGCATATCATGGCATGTATTCTCTTAACAGATTTTGAAGTATGCAATAATGTGTTGGAAACCATTGGCACAATGTTGCATAACAGATGTCTAGAACTTATTCATCTAGCATAACCAAAACTTCACACACATCAAATAATCGACCCTTACTTTTTAATGACTCTAATTACCATAAGAAGGCTTGATTTCTTCAAATCAATATTAGCTCTTCTAGTATTTGGATTTTCTTAGAAAGTTAATTCAAAAAATAATTACTGCTTTTTCTTAATTGGAAGGGAATTTTTCCATCAGGTTCCTTTGCCACAAAGAGTACACAACCTTGAATAATTCCTTTGTTTCTTTCTTTTTTTGAATATTTTATTTATTTGAGAGAGAGAGAGAGAGGGTACACATGAACAGGGGGAAGGGCAGGGAGAGGTACCAGCAGACTCCAAATGGAGTGTGGGGCCTCACAAGGGTCTTAATCCCAAGGTCCTGGGATCATGGCCTGAATCAGAACCAATAGTTAACCCCTTAACCAACTGAGCCACCCAGGTGCTCCTTGAATAATTTCTTTTAAAATAATGGCTTTAGGAGTGCTTGGGTGGCTCAGTCAGTTGAGCATGAAACTCTTGGTTTTGGCTCAGGTCATGATATCAGGGTCATGAGATTGAGCACCATTTGGGGCCCCATGAGCTCAGTGTGGAGTTGGCTTCTCTCTCCATCTTCCTATGCCCTTCCCCCTGATCTCTCTCTCTCTCTGTCTCTCTCAAATAAATAAATAAATAAATATTATCTTTAAAAAACAACAACAATGAAATAATGACTTTGTTACAGAGAGGGATATGGAAAAGGAAAGAAGTTCTTGGTTCTTTCCCTAGCCCCAGAACAAAGTTTTATTAAAGTACACTCCAAGGAAAGAGTGGGCCAGTCAAGAAAAACAATGGTCCCAGAAACTCCAGGGTATGGTTTTACATCAATGTTTTCTTTTTGGTGGGTCCGGTGGTCCCAACATTTGAGTGACAGGCCTGAATTATATAATTAGCCAACTAAGCATGTATTTTCCCAAGATGTATTAGAAATGTTTATGGGAAAGTTCAACATTATTTCCATTCTGGAGACACAGGTCATATAAGGACAAGCACTGCTTTCTGCACAAGAGTAATAAGCACAACAAACTGAACTCTTCCCCTGCCAAGATCTTGGAACTGCAGACTGACTATTAAATGGATAGAATGACATGGTTCCTGGGTGGTCCTTTGTTGGGGTTCTCTGTCAGGATGTCTAAGGTCCATCCTCCTGTGGTTCATGCCTATCTTTCTGCCCAACAGTCTGACCTTTTCAAAGGAGAGTAGATTACTAACAATAGTAATCCTGTGAGGCAAACCATATGCTAATCATTTATGTCATTATTTGTCTTAACTTTCTTAAGGGACACTCATTCAAAAGAACTATTTTACTTTTAGTTCTATACTTAAAAAAAAATCCTTCCACAGAAGTTAAAGAAAGCAAAATAAGAGCTTTCTTAAGGATTTAAGAGAACATGCATATAAAATTGGCCTTATAAATGATGGCTATATGTTTCTAAAAATTAGTAAGTGGACCTCTTCTGGAAACTAGAAGAGTTTAAATCATGGGTTTGCATGAGATTCCTTAGAGAATGTGAAGGAGGAAACTAATGTTATCAGGAACCATAATTCTAGTAGAAATAGTTTTTAGGGGGGATTAAAAGAGAGATAATTTAATAGGAGAAAATTAGGAGATTTTATTAATGCATGGAGTCCATCACACCAGGGAACTCAGGCAATGTCCTAGTCTAGGCTAAAGTAAGAGTGGGATAGTCACAAATTATGGCCCATTCAGTCTCATTACTGTTTGCTAATGTAACATCAATTAATAAGGGAAGACAAAGCAGAAACCTTCACTGATCAATCCTTCTTGATATACTGTGCAATGTATTATATGGCATGGAATGAAACTCCAAATTAAAGAGTTTAAATTCAACATTGTACACTTGATCATGTAAAATAAATTTTACCTATTTGTGGAAATATGTTCCTGTCAGAAATACATACAAATATAATAAACAAATAGCATTCTAAATTAAGTAGTGGAATGACAGGGGCAACATTAAAATGTTTCTGTACACAAATGCTATGCCATACAAGTCTATTGCACCATGAGAAGTTGAAACCAAATATCTGTGTAGGACTTAAGAAGAGATTCAGGTATGCCTGTTCATCAAATTAATCCCAATTCAATCATATTTTACCTTGCTTATGATTGATGTTAGGTCTCTGTAACATTAGGAATCTACAATGTTAACCAGTTAATTCAAATATCATGATTTGAAAACCAAGAGAGTGCTCTAGAGAACATGATGGAACCTGAACATACAACCCACAAAGGAACTGAGAATATGTTTTCAAGAAATAGGAACTAAACCTATGAGTTAAATTGAGAACTGTGTCATAGAGCCTTTGGAGTGGGATTTCTGATAATATTGAGATTCTAGCAATGAAATATATTACTTGTGTAACTTTAAGCAATCACTTATTCTGTAACCTTATTTCCTCATCTATAAAACTGAGATCTAATAAACACTTCATTCTGAAGATTGAAGAGCTAATACTAATGAGGAACCTGATATATAGAAGATATTAAATGTTAGCTATCTACCTCTTCCTCAGAAAGTTACCCCCAGTAACTTAAATTCACTAATACAATGTGAAGACACTGAATATAAAGGCGCATGTGCACGTGTGTGGGTGAACAGAATCTTTTTCCTACCCATCAGGAAGAAAAATGCTATCTGAAATTTATCAAAAGGATTTTGCTCCAATATATTATTTAATATCTACAATTCGTTAGACACCACTCCTAAAGATATTACTTTAGTTTGATTTATAATCTATACAGATTAAGGACTATGAAACAATACATACCTAATGGATTAAGCAATTTTGAGACCAAATGTGTAAACTCATTTTTAATTATTTACCATGACTATCAACCAACTGTAGAAGGCAGATTTCAGAAAACTCATAATTTTCTTTGAACAATAGGACAGAATTCTCTTTCTTGAAAGCAGAGTTCTTGGTACTTGAGGACCTTTAAATGATAACAAGGTTGATTATTTTTTTATTTACTAAGTTTTATTTTAATTCCAGTGTAATTAACATACAATGTCATATTAATTTTAGGTGTAAGATATAATGATTCAACACTTCCATACATCACCCAGTGCTAATCAGAAGGGTCTTCCTTAATCCCTATAACTTATTTCATTCATCTCCTTCCCCCTTTCTTCTGGCAACCATCACTTTGTTTTCTATAATTAAAAGTCTGTTTCTTGATTTCTTTCTCTCTTTTTTCCTTTGCTTATTTGTTTTGTTTCTTAAATATCACAAATGAGTGAAACCATATGGTATTTGTCATTTTCTGACTCATTTTGTTTAGCATTGTACCCTCTAGACTTGCATAATATATGCAATATCTAATTTATGCAATATATGCATAATATATGCAACATCATATTTTTCAAATGGAATTGGAACTAAATCAGTTTATGATTTTCATGAACAACCTAGTTCACCTTAGCTATGTGCAATTAATTGTTTAAATAATGGTTATTTGAAATATTTCTGTTTTCTTCTTTTAATGGTATTCAAGGACTAATAACAGTCTCTCCCTCTAAAAGGAGATCATGCCTTGTGTCTTCCCCTACTGACAGGAGTTCTGTAATACTACCAGTGTAACAAAAGGGACACTCAGAATACCATTTGGCAATCTGGAGGAATTGACCTTGTTCAACACAGGTTTTATCTGAAAATCAGTTAATTCACTAGTGTGTGTCTGCAATGTCCTCTTGTCTATCTAAGCAACCTTCCATCAGTGAAGTCTTACTTGAGATCAAAGGTGAGACAGTATTGTTGGTGAGTCATGATAAAAACTTAAAAACACTGAAAACTAGTTCTAGCAAGTCCCATTAAACAAATTGAAAAGAAGGGGAACTATACTATGCATTAACAATGAAAAGAAGGTTGTTACATATCAGCTACTGTGTTTTAAATAGTCATTTTTATGATAAGGACCTCTCCAAACTGTATATTTTTTGCTGTATTCTTGCTAAAAAATTACAGTAGATAATGAGACAAAGTTTTTTTTTATTTTTTTAATCTACTTGACTTTTCTTTTTTCTCTTTATCTCTAAATCCATGATTTTGCTTATAAGAAGTAACACTGTGTTGGGTCATTGAGATGATAATGCATTTTGTTAAAATGGGAGGCAAAATTATAGAGTGGGCTTGGGCAAAATTCTTTGTAAGTATGGGGAAATCTATTAACCACCTGCAGGGTAGCTATATACCCAACATATATCACTGAAGTCTAGCACAAAACAATTAAATAAACACGCAAGAGGAAACCTCTCAAATCCCAAACAGACATAGATGAAATGCTAGTCAGAAAATAGAATTTGCAAATATACAAAATTACCCCAAATAAGAAATGGCACAGAATGCCATGTTAGTTTTTATGAGCTTTTTTTTTTTTTTTTAATGACATTTCCTATCATGGAAGGGAAAGTTGATACCCCTCATCACTCTCTCTCCGAAGGAAATTTTGGTTTGTTACATTATTCATTTTATTTGGTTGTTAAGAATTCTGTGATCTGGAGCATTTATTCCTGGAAAACTCTGCTTTTATTTGCTTTCACCTGTGCACTGACTTTGCCTATTCCATGTAGTTTATTCTCCTTCAGAATTGCCATTGATCTTTCCTCTTAATAAACTTGACACCACCTTGGGATTCTGCGAATACCACCATTACTGTTGATGGTGCATTTGGTGGGGTTTTAATACTTGGAAATGCCCTGGTCATTTTCATCCCCAAACTGTTCTTATGCAAAATGTTTGTCTCTGAAGCCTTCCTTAAAGTGTGCATGGAATTATCTCCATTTTCAGAAGTTCCATATTTTAATTGGATGACTATGACTGAAGCCCTTCGTTTGTCTTTAACGGAGTACATATTAGAGTACTTAATACGTGGAAGCTACCCCTTCTCTCAGCTCACAGTTGATTGGCATTTCAATATAGAATATTATATGACACTTTATGTCAAAAGAATGAACAGAGGAATGGCCACTAACCTGCATTTGGCAAAGGTTTTCTTTCTTTTTTTTTTTAAAGATAGCTGAATTGAATTTTAAAGAATAAGTACTTCTTTGGCAAAAGAAGAGTGGGGTGTGTTTTAATGGGTGTGCTAGTGTTCTTGATTATATGTCTAGGCAGAAAGAAACCTTTGCAAAGGTGTGTATGTATAAGGTATCATGGCACTGGGATAGTACATAGTTTAGCCTACCTAGACTATAAAACACAAGATTGAAATGAAGAGGCATATCTGGAAAGAAAGGAATTAAAGCAGACCAGCATAGTAGGAATTCTGCTGTCCTAATAAAGTGAGTCCGAAATCATTTACTAGTGATTTTACTAATACTGTTGTTGAAGTCTCAATATGTACCAGCTTTTATGCTAGATGTTTTACACTCATTAAGTCCCTTAATATGTCAGCTCTATGAGAATTACTACTATTTATAGATTTTGTTCAGATAATATTAAACTTGGAAGTTAAGTTACTTGTCCAAATTGTGTAACCAGTAAGTGGCTGTATTCTCTCTTCTTACTCAGACTACCATGCTGTATCTTAATACCTACATATTATTTCTCTTGGGGTAGACCCATAATGTAAGTTTGTATTCCCAAGTGCCAAAACTTAAAATTCCTTAAAAAAAAAAAGATCCAGAGCTAATTATTTCTTCAAAACTGGTTAAAAGAAAATTCAGTCCTCTGCAATTTACTTTCCTACATTCCCTAAAGACTCTGCCATTATATATATATATATATATATACATATATATATATATATATATATTCCATTCTCAAACATCTTAGTTCTAATGCCTCCAACACACATGTTCAACCAATGATACTGCCACAGAATTCAGTGTAAAAAATAGAAGCCATCGTATGGGAATTCCCTTATTTCTCTAATAGCAAGTCTAGAACTTATAGCCATATGCCCCAGGCTTTATTTTTTTTTCTCTACTTTTAAGAAGGAGAAATGATTTTTAATTTAATTAATTAATTAATTAATTTATTTTTAGTGGAAGCCAATTTTTTTACATTTGCTTAATACCCCATACTCTCTGCTTTTAGTGAATTCACACCTTCAATTTTTGCCCTCTTTTCCTACATCTTCAAGAATTCCCTTACAACTTTATCAATTGAAGTTTCTGTTTTTCCCATTTACAAGTCTTTCATTCATCATCCTATATCTCTTTATTGCCTTATTTTTTTGAATTTCCTAGTCACTCTCATAGCAATTTTTCCTGAAAGATTTTTTTTTTTTATATACATAGATTCTTCAGTCTTCATCCAGAATATCTTTTCATTCTTGGTGTGTGCAGTGTGTTGAAGGAGGGAAGAGGTTAAGGTAATACAGATTTATTAAGACTGACTAGTTAAAATGAAGATTGGAATTAAATAATGTTCTATTCCTCAACTTCACATTTGGAAAAGGTAAAAGGCCCCAGTTTACCCTTATCCCACTGCCCCACTCATCATTATAATGACCAGGACATTATGGCAAAGGTGAAGAGGCAGTTGGCAAGGTTTGGAAGCATTAGTTGGCTTATTGATGTATCAACAGCTTCAGAAACATCATATCTTCAAGGTCCAGTTTCTGTGTGTCACCAAGAAATGATTCCTGCTAAATTAAACTTTTGATTTTTGGCTTAAAAAATGGATGCTGTTCCATGAACTGGTTGAACCATGAAACTACGTGGTCCCATATTATATTAAAGGCACTTGTCATTCTATATTGTATATTAAAGGCACTTGTGGTTCTCTTCCTACCCCTGGAGCAGTAGCTCAGTTATTCTCATCTGTTCTCTGATTCCCTGGGCAATGGTATCCAAAGTCCCTTCTTATGTCCCTTCATATGATCCAGTACAGCACTTCCATGTCCAGTTGACAATACAGTTAGCATGAGTTACCATGCACTAATAGTAGAAGTTAAAGAGCTTAATGATACCCCTAGCCTTGGATTGGGGTTCTATCATTATCCTCCAAGCAAAATCTCATGAAGTAGGCCTTACCTTTCTTGAAAAGATTATCCACAAGAAAGTTGCAAATATCACATTTTATCACAGAACCAAGTCCTTAGACCAGTAAGGTTTTGCAGAGCTTGGTTCTCCTTTATTTCAACCTCAAATTACTCTCCATGCTCTACACTTAGTCCTACTGTTCTCCCATCCATTTCCCATGTGTTACACTCTTTCCCCAGAAGGGGCATCATACATGGTATTTCCTGTATTTGAAATTATTGTTTCATTATCATTCTACCACTTTAAGAATAGTTATCTTTTAATAATTCACTTTAAGAATAGTTATCTTTTAATAATTCACTAAATGTTAGGTCAAATATTCATATTCAAAGAAGCTATTCTCTAACCTTCAATCTAAATTTGAAGGCCCTATTATTTTCTCTTGACATACAGTCCTTTTCTTTATAACCTTACCAGTTTTTCAAGTCTTCTTTGTTGGGCATTGAATTTTCAGCAACTAGTGCATTATCAGCAAATAGTTATATCAGCACACAGAAGATCCTCAAGTAGTATTTTTAATGAAATGAATGTATGAATGAATACTGAGTTCTTTACTTTTCTACTCTTGTGGTAAACTGGTAGGAGGCAGCAATGTTTAGCATGCTTTTATTTATTTAAAACACCGAGTTAGACCCTTTTCACTTATCTTTCTACTATAATCCTGCTAGAGATTTCATGGAAGAGTCAGGGTTATTACACCAAAGATTTATATCAAGGAAATAAACTTGGACATTCACAAATTTACAAAGTCAGAATGTCTATTTACTTACTTATCTATTAAAGTAGGTCTATTTGATTCCAAATTCAGTGCTCTAAGAATACCCCCTTTTCATAGAATGTATTAACATTTGACTTAAAAAATATTTAATCCTAATGCTGTAAGCATGACAGTTACAGAAAAAAATGATAAATCTTCTTTATCAAAATTAACAGTTTCCATTCTTTAAGAAGTACTCCTGTGAGAAAGATGTGAGTTAAAAGAATAAACTTGGCAAAACACGTCTCATAGAAGACTTAAATCCAGCATGTACAAAGAGCTCTAAAAATCAATAATAATAAAACCAATAATTCAGTGAATAAGTGGGTAAACTCTAAATAGATTCTTTACCACATTATATATTATATAGAGAGATGTCAAATAAGCATATAAAAGTAAATAATCATCAGTCGTAATTGAAAAAAAACAGTGCAGTAACACTAATCATTTAAGGTAGAATGACTAAAGTAAAATAGAAAAAACTCACAATACTAATACTGGCAAAAATTTGGAGCAATTTTAACTCTCATATATTGCTGGTGGGACTAAACATGATGCAGGATTTTGGAAAACGGTTTGAAAGTATTTAAGTTAAATACATACTTAAAATATGACTCAGTAATTCAACTCTAAGTAATTAACCACACACACATACAAAATGCATGTTGCACAAAAACCAATATGTAAGTGTTTATTGCGACTTTATTCATAATCATCCATTCAAATGGGACAACCTAAACATCCTTCAGCTGATGAATGAACAAACTATGGTGAATCCATAAATACTCTTAATTACTTAGCAATAAAAAGGAACAACTGATATATGAAATAACATGGGTGCATCCTAAATGCATTATGCTAAGGAAAAGAAACCAGACTCAAAATCTTCGCCATACTTATATGATATTCAGGAATATATTAAACTATATGGACAGAACATAGATTGATGGTTGTCAGCAGCAGAGAGTATGAGGTGAATAAGTGTGGCTTTTTGTTCTTTGGTGTTGGTGGGATTTTTTTTTAATCTTGATTTTGACTGATGTGATATAATTAATTGTAAGTGTCAAAACTCAAAGAACTATACACTAGATTGGTAAATTTTATTGTCTACAATTTTTTTCATGATTTTTAAAGGAAAAGCTCTCAGTTTTTCACCATGGAGTATGATATTAGCTATATGTAAGCTTGTCCTATATGGCCTTCATTATGTTAATGCATACTACCTACACCTACTTTGTTGAGAGCCTTTTTCATGAATGGATGTTGAATTTTGCTTTTTTCTGTGTATATTAAAATGGTCATATGATTTTTAGCCGTTGTTTTGTTGATATGGTATATACCATGTTGATTTGTGAACATTGAAACATTCTAGAATAAATCCCATTTGACCATAGTGAATAATCCTTTTAATGTATTGTTGAATGCACTTTGCTAATATTTTGTTAAGGATTTTTGCATTTGTGCTATCTGTAGTTCTCTCTCTTGCTTTGCTATTGTTGTTGTGGAGTCTTTGGTTTCGTTGTTCGAATATGATGGCCTTGGAGAATTTGTTTGGAAACTTTCTTCATATTTTTTATTTTTTCCTCTATCTTTTGGAATAGTTTCAGGAGTATAGGTATTAGCTCTTCTCTAAATCTTTGGTAGAATTCACCAGTGAATCTATCTGTTTTGGACTTCTATTTTTGGTAGTTTTTTTGATTACTGATTCAATATCATTAATAGTAGTTGGTCTGTTCAGATTTTCTATTTCTTTCTGATTTAGTTTTGGAGGAGTGTATATTTTAAGGAATTTATCCATTTCTTCCAGGTTGTCCAATTTGGTGGCTAATAGTTTTCTTTAGTATTCTCTTGTAATTCGTTGTATTTCTGTGGTGTTAGTTGTTACTCTTTTCTGTTTCTGATTTTGTTTATTTGGGTCTTTTGTTTTCTTGAGGAGTTTGGCTAAGGGTTTATCAATTTTGTTTGTCTTTTTAAAGAACCAACTCCTGAATTCCTGACTTCATTGATTCTTTTTTTTTTTTAACTGTGTGTGGGTTGTGTGTGTGTGTGTGTGTGTGTGTGTGTGTATTTGGCTCTGTGTCATTTATTTTTGCTCTAGTTTTTATTATTTTCTTTCTTTTACCCACTGTGGGCTTTATTCTTCTTTTTCTGATTCCTTTCTATAAACTGATTTTAAAAACTCAATTCTTTACAAAATTCTTTAGAAAATATTTAATTCTTCCAAATCAGAAGTTTTCTTTCAGCCTATCTCCACTTTATGAAAAATATACTAATAATCTGATTTATACTCCATTTTCTCCTGAAAGTAGACATAGTAAGTAGCATGTGTTAGGATTATAGACCTTGGACTACATAATTATGAATACCAAAGTTGATATGTCATATTGTAAGTGTTTCTTTTCTCCCATCTATATATTCATTCTCTGTTTCTTGTGTTTCTTTTATAATTTGTCCCCTATGAGAATGTTTGCAGAAAACACAAAGTATGCTTTACTCTCATGCTTACATGGTTAGAGAAGACAAAGTGTCTTTCATCTGCCTTGGAAAGCTGAACAGTTAGATTTAGAGAACTTTTATCACTCCATCCCTCGCAGAAGGAATAGTCTTTGTTTTCACATATTTTTAAACATCGAAGTTCCATATATAGTCTGTAATTGCCTTCATTTTTGTAATAGGAAAATTATGATTCTGAAAGTAAAAATTAAAGTTTCTCACAATCACAGGTTATAATGGTCTGGGTTTGTTACTTGCTAGTTAGGAGCTCCTTTCAAATCACTATATTGTCTTTCAAAAAAAAAATGTAAAGATACATCAAGGTGGGAGTTGTCCAGAGGTAATTGTAGCTGAGGTTAATATAAATATAGAATCTAAGAAATCATGAATTGTTACACATCACAGTATTCTTACTAACATGCTTCATTATTTTATGGCTGGGAAATAATACGAGTCAAATTGTATCCTGTGTCACAGTGAGAGTAAATAGCACAAAGGAAAATATGGTAGCTTCCCCAAGGAAAATACGAAGGAGTAATTCATAAGAAGTGCCAAAATGTTTAGTGATGTCTGAAAAATAAAAGAACATTTTTCTCATTGGACTCACAATCAGAAAAAAAAAATTGCTTTATTTTTTCCTTCTAAAAGTCAAAGAGGGATAAAATTTCTGTACCTTTATAGCATAGGAAAAAGAGAAAAAAGTAGCAGATTCATCTTTGAGATTGATCTTTGAGATGAATCTCAAAAAAATGGTAGCAGATTCATCTTTGAGACAAAACAAGTGGCTCACAGCTTTTCTTTTTTTCTTTTCTTTGTTTTTTTTTATTTTTATTTTTATTTTTTTTCCAATTTATTTATTTTCAGAAAAAACAGTATTCATTATTTTTTCACCACACCCAGTGCTCCATGCAAGCCGTGCCCTCTATAATACCCACTACCTGGTACCCCAACCTCCCACCCCCCCACCACTTCAAACCCCTCAGACTGTTTTTCAGAGTCCATAGTCTCTCATGGTTCACCTCCCCTTCCAATTTACCCAAATTCCCTACTCCTCTCTAATGCCCCTTGTCCTCCATGCTATTGGTTATGCTCCACAAATAAGTGAAACCATATGATAATTGACTCTCTCTGCTTGACTGATTTCACTCAGCATAATCTCTTCCAGTCCGGTCCATGTTGCTACCAAAGTTGGGTATTCATCCTTTCTGATGGAGGCATAATACTCCATAGTGTATATGGACCACATCTTCCTTATCCATTCATCCATTGAAGGGCATCTTGGTTCTTTCCATAGTTTGGCGACTGTGGCCATTGCTGCTATAAACATTGGGGTACAGATGGCCCTTCTTTTCACGACATCTGTATCTTTGGGGTAAATACCCAGGAGTGCAATTGCAGGGTCGTAGGGAAGCTTTATTTTTAATTTCTTGAGGAATCTCCACACTGTTCTCCAAAGAGGCTGCACCAACTTGCATTCCCACCAACAGTGTAAGAGGGTTCCCCTTTCTCCACATCCTCTCCAACACATGTTGTTTCCTGTTTTGTTAATTTTGGCCATTCTAACTGGTGTAAGGTGATATCTCAATGTGGTTTTAATTTGAATCTCCCTGAGGGCTAATGATGATGAGCATTTTTTCATGTGTCTGATAGCCATTTGTATTTCTTGATTGGAGAAGTGTCTGTTCATATCTTCTGCCCATTTTTTGATGTGTTTGTCTGTTTCGTGTGGGTTGAGTTTGAGGAGTTCACTATAGATCCTGGATATCAACCTTTTGTCTGTACTGTCATTTGCAAATATCTTCTCCCATTCCATGTGTTGCCTCTTTGGTTTTTTGACTGTTTCCTTTGCTGTGCAGAAGCTTTTGATTTTGATGAAGTCCCAGAAGTTTATTTTCGCTTTTGTTTCCTTTGCCTTTGGAGACGTATCTTGAAAGAAGTTGCTGTGGCTGATATCAAAGAGATTACTGCCTATGTTCTCCTCTAAGATTCTGATGGATTCCTGTCTCACGTTGAGGTCTTTTATCCATTTTGAGTTGATCTTTGTGTACGGTGTAAGAGAATGGTCGAGTTTCATTCTTCTACATATAGCTGTCCAGTTTTCCCAGCACCATTTATTGAAGAGACTGTCTTTTTTCCACTGTATATTTTTTCCTGTTTTATCAAAGATTAATTGACCATAGAGTTGAGGGTCCATATCAGGGCTCTCTACTCTGTTCCACTGGTCTATGTGTTTTTATGCCAGTACCATGCTGTCTTGGTGATCACAGCTTTGTAATAAAGCTTGAAATCAGGTAAGGTGATGCCGTGATAAAGAGTCATATTGATATGAATACACTAATCGTAGGAGATCTTAACACGCCTCTTTCAGAATTAGACAGATCATCGAAGCAGAAAATCAATAAAGAACAAGAGCATTGAATGACACATTGGACCAGATGGACCTCATAGATATATACAGAACATTCCACCCTAAAACAGCAGAATACTCATTCTTCTCAAGTGCACACGGAACCTTCTCCAGAATAGACCACATACTGGGTTACAAATCAGGACTCAACCGATACCAAAAGACTGAGATTATTCCCTGCATATTCTCAGATCACAATGCTTTGAAACTGGAGCTCAATCACAAGGAAAAGTTCAGAAGGAACTCAAACACCTGGAAGCTAAAGACCACCTTGCTTAAGAATGCTTGGATCAACCAGGAGATCAAAGAAGAACTGAAACAATTCATGGAAACCAATGAGAATGAAGACACTTCGGTCCAAAACCTATGGGATACAGCAAAGGCGGTCCTAAGGGGAAAATATATAGCCATCCAAGCCTTGCTCAAAAAAATTGAAAAATCCAGAACACACCAGCTGTCTCTACACCTTAAAGAACTGGAGGATCAACAACAAATCAAACCAACTCCACACATAAGAAGGGAAATCATCAAGATTAGAGCTGAGATCAATGAGGGAGAAACCAGAGATACAGTAGAACGTATCAATGAAACTAGAAGCTGGTTTTTTGAAAGAATCAATAAGATCAATAAGCCACTAGCTACACTAATCCGAAAGAAAAGAGAGAAATCCCAAATTCATAAAATTATGAATGAAAAGGGAGAGATCACAACTAACGCCAAGGAAGTAGAAACAATCATCAGAAGTTATTACGAACAGTTATATGCCAATAAGCTTAGCAACCTAGATGAAATGGATGCATTCCTGGAAAAATATAAACTACCAACATTGAACCAGGAAGAAATCGACAACCTGAATAGACCGATATCTAATAACGAGATTGAAGCAGTGATCAAAAACCTCCCAAAAAACAAGAGCCCAGGACCTGACGGATTCCCTGGGGAATTCTACCAAACCTTCCAAGAAGAAATAACACCTATTCTCCTGAAGCTGTTTCAAAAAATTGAAGCAGAAGGAAAACTTCCAGACTCTTTCTATGAAGCCAGCATTACCCTGATCCCCAAACCAGGCAAGGACCCTACCAAAAAGGAGAATTTCAGACCAATACCACTGATGAATATGGATGCTAAGATTCTCAACAAGATCCTAGCCAACAGGATCCAACAGCACATTAAAAAGATTATCCACCATGATCAGGTGGGATTCATCCCTGGGCTACAAGGATGGTTCAACATTCGCAAATCAATCAATGTGATACAACAAATTAATATGAGAAGAGAGAAGAACCACATGGTCCTCTCAATTGATGCAGAAAAAGCATTTGACAAAATCCAACATCCGTTCCTGATTAAAACGCTTCAAAGTATAGGGATAGAGGGAACATTCCTGAACCTCATCAAATCTATCTATGAAAGACCCACAGCAAATATCATCCTCAATGGGAAAAAGCTTGCAGCCTTCCCATTGAGATCAGGAACAAGACAAGGATGCCCACTTTCACCACTCTTGTTCAACATAGTATTAGAAGTCCTAGAAACAGCAATCAGACAACAGAGAGAAATAAAAGGTATCCAAATTGGTAATGAAGAAGTCAAACTCTCTCTCTTTGCAGATGACATGATTCTTTATATGGAAAACCCAGAAGACTCCACCCCCAAACTACTAGAACTCATACAGCAATTCAGCAACGTGGCAGGATACAAAGTCAATGTGCAGAAATCAGTGGCTTTCTTATACACTAACAATGAAAATACAGAAAGGGAAATTAGAGAATCGATTCCATTTACTATAGCACCAAGAACCATAAGATACCTGGGAATAAACCTAACTAAAGAGGTAAAGGATCTGTACTTGAGGAACTATAGAACACTCATGAAAGAAATTGAAGAAGACACAAAAAGATGGAAGACCATTCCATGCTCTTGGATCGGAAGAATAAACATTGTTAAAATGTCTATACTGCCTAGAGCAATCTATACTTTTAATGCCATTCCGATCAAAATTCCACCGGCATTCTTCAAAGAGCTGGAGCAAATAATCCTAAAATTTGTATGGAATCAGAAGAGACCCCGAATCGCTAAGGAAATGTTGAAAAACAAAAATAAAGCTGGCGGCATCACCTTACAGCTTTTCTTTATAAAAAACAGCATTGCATACTAAAAATTAGAGCACATTTCGAACCATAGGAATACAAATTATGAAAATAATTACTTATTAATAGACTGATTATTTCCTATTTCAGTAGTAAAATACTGTATACCAAGAATTTTAGCCATCCTTCACATGCCTGAAAAACTTGCTAAGTAGTACCTCATTCTTTTTTGTTGTGTAAAAATACCATTTGGATAATTATTGGACCAGTTCACTATTCAAGTCCCTAAAAAGATGATGAAACTCTCTCTGACATAGGAAAAGTTTTCTGACCATGTGGCATTAGATGTAGAGCTGCTGGATTAATGGCTTCATTCTGCTCCTTTTGTATTCTCAGTGGTGGAGGGAGCTGTGTTCCAGTTTATATCTACTGAGGAATATTCCCATTCCTGTGCATCTTCCAGGCATTTGCTACTAAAATTTGGGACTAATCATTTTTGTCTTATTTCTCTTGACTTAGGACTTAGTGATGTCCCTTTATGGCTGTTTAGTTTACATACAGAATATAAAATAATGTTCTCTCGGGGACAACTTAAAAGGGTTAGCTGTGCTGTCCATATATAGAATATAACATTCATGTTTCTGACTTAACAGAATGATATTTTTCTGCAATAAAGGAATTCTAGGTGTATATGCATAAATATATGTGTATATGTGTGCATGTGAGTGCTGTATACACTGTGATTTTAATATCTACATACTTATAAAAGTTACATATTATATATCATGTATAAATATGCATACATATATGCGCACATATACATGGAAATATTCATAAATCAGAGGAAAAACTTTTCTTTTGTTCTTATTTGCTATGTTTCTTGTTGAATATTACCCTACACACTACTATGTTAATTCTGTTGCATATCTTCTTGCACTAATGAATTACATCACATTATGAAAAACATTTCATGTCTTAATTTTATCTAAATAGGGATGACTTTAAGCAATTTCTTTTTCCCAGAAAATCTTCACAACAATGGCAAATGCTTTAATGTACTAAATGCCCAATAGTATTAATGTTGTAATTATTGAAGACTTGTTTAGAGGTAATGAGCTAAAGTGTTGGCAGAATTTGTGATTATGAAAGTCTAATTTTTGGACATGGCATCCTCCTCACCATGGAAACACATATCGAAAAGCTTGATTTTTGTAAATCCCTGTTAGTAGGCCATCCAACAACATTTCCCTTTGGCTGGCAATTTATGTGGGATTCAGCTGTATGTCCTGGATGTTCTGAGACCTCATAATCATATTATGTCTGCTCTTGCTCATTTTGAAACTGGCAAACTCATATGTGTGAATTGATTATTTAGTTGGTTGTTTCCTATTTTATTTCCAGAAGAGAAGTTATAGAAAATACACCTTCCTGAGTTTTAAGGTAAAGCTCTTTCAGTTATTCACGGGGAACTCTCTTACTAAGAGATATTAAAATATATATCATCTTTAAAATCTCATGTTCCATATTCACATTAATTATAAGCTCTGCTTTGAAGATTTGAGGGCTGATTGAACATGTTTAAAATAGTAACAGAATATCATACCCAACTGGTATTTTAAATAGAAAATCTGTGCATAAATACCTGCTTTATAGACATTTTTAATATTTAGATTACTTCTCACAGTTCTGCAGACTACATATATGTTACTGTATGATAGCAAGCAAAATTAGAAGTAGATTTTATTAAAGTATAGTATTTTCCTCTTCCTTACATCTCAATCTTTATTCCTCAGCCTAGACCTAAGCCAAACTTTCCCACCAACATACCATTGCCAGAATATATTAATTAAGTTGTTAGATAGTACCAAGTGGCCCAGGACTAAGACAAAAGTAAATATATTCCCAGTCTCACAATACCACTGATTGTCCTTGAAGTATGGGAGGCATCTGTGTGTGTGTGTGTGTGTGTGTGTGTGTGTGTGTCTACTCATAAGCTGAGAAACTGTGGAGTCACTGATTCTCACTTGTGGACCCAAGCAAGGTTCATCAGTGGAAGTACCATTTGAGCTGAATGTTGAAGAGTCAGTGGAGTAATTACTCATAAGAGAAATAAAAATTTAGGTTGCAGTAGGATGGAAATAACTTTTATATTTTTCAGTTTAAAGTTTGGATTTTATCAACTAGTCAGCAGACAGACAACTTAAAATGACATGGTATTATCAGTTTGATCTTTAATACCTCTAGAAGTAGTGCAGAAGATGAATAGGAAGGAAAAATTGTCAAGGAGGCAATTTCAAATTTGCTTCAATGATCTAGGTAAGAGAGAATTAGAAGAATGTGCTTCATTTCATGTTAGTAAATATTTAGTTAGTGTTTTATTTTTATGACAGCAAGGTTTAACTTCTCCATGAAGACTTTTCTGGTTTTTCTACCCATCTCGATATTACTAATTTTGATATTACTAATTTTGAATACTAGTATAAAGTCCTGTAATCAGTACTGTTCGGATTACATGTTAGGATTTTTGTATGTTCTTTGAACTCTATAATTTGACCATAAATAGTCTCTTAGGCCATATAACAAAATGTCAGATATGTAGTATATATTATATAAATTACTTAGAATTTTTAAAAGTTTGTTACTAAAGTATAGTTTTAGTGTGATGTATTTAATATTTTAGTAGGAACACTGGCAAAACTACAACCGAAAGCAAAATATATGCAAAACTACAACCGAAAGCAAAATATATTCAAAAACAAAAGACAAATTCAAAGGTCATTTGATCTATTCTCTAATTGACTCAACATTTTTGGTTTTGTGCAAAAACACAATCCACCAGGAAAATTAATAATTATAATCTAATAATATCATAGTTTTAGGCACTAAAAAATAAAATTAAGACATTCAGGTAGCCATGTATCATTATAATACAGTCTGGTCCTTGAATATCTATGAATAAAGAGACTTTTGTAAGTTATCACAAGATTGTCTTTTTCAAAACAAAAAAGTTTTCCCTATCTTATGAGAGGAAAAAAGTAAATAATGGAATTGCCTTACAACATCATGTAACTATGATTTTATTCCTTTGCACTATTATTAGAACAATTTCATTTTTTATTGGTGAGAATTTTATTTGAATAATAACTGGAAAACAGCTTTTCAGTCAGATTGAGAGTGGTTAAAATCATAAAACTTGAGTGGGGAAATAGAACCAGAGGGTTAACCTTTGATTAAAAACACCCATTACGACACCTGGGTGGCTCAGTTGGTTAAGCAGCTGCCTTCGGCTCAGGTCATGATCCCAGCGTTCTGGGATCGAGTCCCACATCGGGCTCCTTGCTCAGCAGGGAGCCTGCTTCTCCCTCTGCCTCTGCCTGCCATTCTGTCTGCCTGTGCTCTCTCTCTCTCCCTCTCTCTCTCTGATAAGTAAATAAAATCTTTAAAAAAAAAACAAAAACAAAACACCCATTACTCACTTACTCTGCCCAGTAAATTAAAAATTTATGGTTTTGTTTCCTGTGTTTTGCAGTAACACTGAGAGATTAAGGGAAAAATAAAGCTTTTAAAATTTTGACTTCTTAAAATTGATTCTAAGTCACTTTAAAGAGGGCTTCAGAGTTTTATTTAAAGAGTGGTTCAAAATACCAAAATTTTGTCTATGGAAACCTCAGTTAGCCTCAATTAAATTCAGAATAGAAAACTAGGTGATGTATCAAACTGTGAACACTGAAATCTTTCTAAAAAGTATCTAGTAACTGATAATATTAAATGAAAACAAATGATAATTTGGAACCTCTTAAATTCTATTTTAAAATGAGTATGGACTCTTAGCTATATTTCTCATTTTGTTTTGTTTTGTTTTGTTTAGTACATGCTGCCCACTCTACAGATTGGTATGTTTCCCTGGATCAAAATTTATCTGATGAGCAATGCACTACCAGAGCATCAAACACATAAAATGAGATTAGCATAATGCATAATGTTCCCCCAAATGTGCAATTTAGGGAATTTTAATGTGATGTGTGGGTCCAGAGGAGAAGAGATTACCTACCAACATCAATCACTATTCATCACATACCAAGTCCTAAGTGTATAGTAGAAAATGTCTAGAATGAGCAAAAATAGTTGGATTGATGAGTATACTAGAAAATTCCTTTCATAACAAGATCCCTGGGGTAGTCCTTTATATATGCTTAAAGATGCATAAATCACCAATACATCCTCTTGGCAGGCTTCTTCAAGGATTGATTTACTGAATCATTCAATTTTATGGTTTATAAGCTTTTACATTTAAGACAGGGTAATGAGATCCTCGTCTCACATTTGAAAAATTACTAGGTTTCTTAATGCTACTGAATCAACAACTATATAGAAATATGGCATCCTTGGGCAGTTTCAGCTTAAACATAACAGAGAGTAAGGAAGGATTTTATTTTTATGGCTTATCATTTCCCATGTATGCTGACCTTCCTACAAAATAGACTATTTACCAGATGGAGAACTCTATACGGAATCTGCTTTTGATTTGGTATGTATATTTTAAATAGCTAATAGCTAAAGCACATACTTACCTAGTCTTATCTAGAAAGAAAATAGTTCCTTTTCATTTCAGTTTGACTTATTTTCATAGAATTTCAGATAAAATACAAATATAAGACACAGTACTTGGTTTCAAATGGCTTTATCTGACCAATCTGTCATTTTTCTGACTAAAATTTAAGCTAGCAAAGAAAGGGTATATGATTGTGTCAGCAGTGCACCTCTGCAATGCTTGATAATCTGATATTTTTGAAATAGTTTATTTTTCATAGAAACCTAGATATTAATTCAGTGGGATGATTTTCACAAACAAATTCTAAACATAACTTTGCAGAAAAGAAGAAAGGGTGAAAAAAGAAGAGGAAGAAAAAACAAAATGTGAAGAGAAGCAAAGAGAAAATGAAGCTCTAAGACCATGACATAATTCTAGTTCCTTCTGTGTAAACTACAGAAGGAAAAATGTTCATATAGGAATTGTTTTTTTATACTATAGTTAAAAAAATAGCTTGTTTCAATTTTTTAAAATTTAAATTCAATTAGCCAACAGATAGTATATGATTAGTTTTTGGTATAGTATTCAATGATTCATTAGTTATGTGTAACACCCAGTGCTCATCATATCACACTTGTATCAATTTTTAAAACAACTATTCCATATATTAAACTTATATTCATCATTATGTGAATGTCTGCCTTAGACAAAAAAATTCAAAAGTGTAAGATGAAAATACAATGTGCAGTGCTTCAGTTAAAATCATTGATAATGAATTATGTCTTCCATTGGGAAAGTTTACTCTCAAATTCTTGTTACTCTGGTATCAATATATAGGCCTACATTCCATTTTCTCAAATAAGGGAGGCTGAGATATTGCTGATCTGCTGACTAAGGCTCTGCTTTAATTCCAGTTTTTGTTAAAGTACTGTCAGGGACAAGATTTTGGGATGACACACAGTAGTCACAGAACAGAAGTCTAAAATGTTGTGTGCAATGATTCTGGCCTACTTTATTTAAGATAGCTTGACAGCATCATTCCAGTAAACATTTATGACATGACTGTTGTAAAGAATGATAGTTTCATTTGACCATCTCTGTATGGTGTAGGTGGTGTAGCCTTGAGGCGATGTAACTTGGTAAACATGTTTTATTACCTGGAAATAGTTCTGTACTTTTAAAGTAAAACTGACAGTGTTTAAAATGAAAATGATCTTCCTAACCTGTACTCAAAAGCAAATGAAATATAATCACTAAGGTGAGTTTGATCTTGACGTGCTCAGAAGAATTGTTGCTACCTAATGGATCATTTTTTTAAATATAGTTTATGCCTGATATTAAGTTTGCAATCAGAACTGCAAACAAAGCTAGTTTGAGGACAACCACATGTCAAAAATCTTGATTGTGTAATATGTGATTAAATTTAGTTATGCAGAAAATAGATTGTATCTAAACAGTGCAGCTATAGTGATAGATCAGGAATATCTATAGGAAATAACATTTTCCTATATTAAATATACTTCCAACTAAATAAACTTATACACCAACATGAAACTCTCATAATATGGAAAATCAACATAGGGTATGTGTCAAATATCTATACTAATAAACTTGCTTCATTTTTAATTCAAATATATTTGAGTGGTCTATTCTTAAGAAATCTTCATGTAAAATTCTAAGTATTTTTCTGTGTATATTATGTGTATGTGTGTGTATATTTATTTTAAAGAATTTGCCACACAGAGAACATGATCCCTTTTGGAAGAAGGTATGCAAATCAAGGCTTTATGGGTGCAAAGGTATAAAATGGTGAACAAGTTAAGATTAAAATAAACATAGTTTCCATGCAGAATCTGTTCAGTTAGCAAATTGACTACATTGTTCCTGTGGAAGATGTCACAAGATGTTCCTCTGTGTGTGTGTGTATGTTCTTTTATAATCTTCCTTTAACCAAAAATATGAAATTATTACTCCATCTTTGCTTCAAGGACAATATTGAAATCTGTTTCTACATTTCTTCCTGATCCTGATGTGGATCACTGCCTATTGGAAGGGTATTTTGTTAAAACAGTTTGCAGTAGGCACCATCATTATCTATCTTCTTGTTTTTAACTCTGTCTCACACACAGGTAAAGCAATTATTCCCTCAATATCAGAATGTAAACAAGGTTGCAGAAAGTGGATCAGAAAACACAATATCAGCAGCAACAAAACGAGTCTAACTCTGTCTTCTCATATATATATTGGCAAGAAAAATAAGTCTTAAACAGTTTCATTTAGGTGGGCAGTTTCCCTTTGAAATAATTACACAATGAGGGGTGAATTGCAAAGTGACCTCAATTAATACAAAAATGTTCACTTAGACGTTTACCTTTCTTTTGGGTATGTTATAATGTTATGTCATATTGATAATTTGATAATCAAGTTCTACAATTGATCCTAGGCTGAGACCAACATGTAAAGAAGTTTTTTACCTTTTGGTTTAGTCATGCACATTTATATTAAACCGACTTTTAGGGACACCTGGGTGGCATAAGTAGGGTAAGTGTCTAAGCTGATCTCAGCTAGGTCTTGATCTCAGGTTTGTGAGTTCAAGCCCTGTATCCGGCTCCATGCTGGGTGTATAGCCTACTCAAAAACAAACAAAGCAAAACAAACAAAAACCCTTATAGATATCGCCATTAACTTCCTCAAACTTTAACTGTTCCATCTGCAAAATGACAATGATGAAATATTTTAACTGTTCTCATTAAAGATTATATGAGATATTCTTTGCTGAGTTGATGGAGCTCCTTGACACTATCCTGTAGAATATCCATACTTCTTATGTTTTTATCTTGTAGGAGTCATCTCCAGTGCTACTTCACATGAGCTCAGTAGTTACAAAATAGTGTTGGAAAAACATCCGTTCACCTATTTGGGGATGAAATTATTCACAGATGAGCTATATTTGAAAGAGTCTCCCTCACATTGTTTAAATAGTCTTTAGTTTCTTGGCTATAGCAATAAAGAGCTTTAAATCTTTGTGGATAATTTAGGAAATAGTTTATGATAAACTTGTTTTCATCATCAGATATTATTGTTTATAATATCAGAGTAGTAATCTCTAAGGCAGGGAATTATAATCTGATGATGTCAAGCAAATCTTGTTCATTTCTACCTTGTGTTTACTTTATATTGTACAAAGTACAACACTTAAATAATACCTGGATATACTATATTAATAAATAATTGTATTTACTGGGGCCACGGCCTCAAAAGCTTTTTTTTTTTTCCATTGAGATTTTTTATTACAAGTAATTGAAATGCCATTGTGCTAAATGATTATTTGTCTCAGTGCTACTGTGGTTATTACATATTATTTTTTAAAATAAATTAATATTTATTTAAAAATTCTGGAATGCCATTAAGTTTTGGTGATTAGCTAGTTTATTTCTTAGTTGTATAAAGACCTTAGTTAAATAGTACATGTTTTTAAAGACTGAATGGTATCATTAAAATTATTTTTCTCATCAACTAACATCTAATTATTACTATTATGACTAATATTATAAAGTAATTTTCACATGTTATGAAATAAACTCTCTATACTTTTCTAACTTCCTTAAATGATATTTGTGAAACTATACCTTCCCATACCACAAGAAGTACACTGCTCACTGTTACCAAAGATTTTCTTCATTATAATTAAAATAATTACTGCTCAAGATTTTGTTTTATTTTGATTTTGTAACTAACATCAGTGGGAATCATAAAAATAATTGCTATAATATGGTCACAAACCTCAAAACTTTCAAGTATCATCATTTCAAAAAAGTTAAGGACTGGTTATTACACTCTGACTTTGGATTCACATTTAAAGAGAACTATGTACCATTTGAAATATTTCTTTCTTTCTTTTTTTTTTTTTAATTTTGTTATGTTAGTCACCATACAGTACATCATCAGTTTTTGATGTAGTGTTCCATGATTCATTGCTTGCATATAACACCCAGTGCTCCATGTAATATGTGCCTTCCTTAATACCCATCACTGGGCCAACCCATTCCCCATCCCCATCCCCTCTAAAACCCTCAATTTGTTTCTCAGAGTCCATAGTCTCTCATGGTTCATCCCCCGCTTTGATTCCCCCCTCTTCATTTTTCCCTTCCTTCTTTTAATGTCCTCCATGCTATTTCTTATGTTCCATAAATAAGTGAAACTATATGATAATTGACTTTCTCTGCTTGACTTATTTCACTTAGCATAATCTCCTCCAATCCCATCCACGTTGATGCAAAAGTTGGGTATTCATTCTTTCTGATGGCTGAGTAATATTCTTTTCTGATGGCTGAGTAATATTCCTTTGTGTATATGGACCACATTTCTTTATCCATTTGTTTGTTGAAGGGCATTTCAGCTCTTTCCACAGTTAGGCTATTGTGGACATTGTTGCTATGAACATTGGAGTGCATATGGCCCTTTTTTCACTACATTGGTATGTTTGGGATAGGTACCCAGTTGTGCAATTGCTGGGTCATAGGGTAGCTCAATTTTAATTTTTTGAGGAACCTCCACACTGTTCTCCAAAGTGGCTATATCAACTTGCATTCCTACCAACAGTGTAAGAGTGTTCCCCTTTCTCCACAGCCTCTCCAACATTTTTTGTTTCTTGCCTTGTCAATTTTTGTCATTCTAATTCGTGTAAGTTGGTATCTCAATGTGATTTTGATTTGAATCTCTCTAATGGCTAATGATGATGAACATTTTATCATGTGTCTGTTAGCCATTTGTATGTCTTCTTTGGAAAAGTGTCTGTTCATGTCTTCTGCCCATTTTTTTGACTTGGTTATTTTTTGGGGTGTTGATTTGATAAGTTCTTTATAGATTTTGGGTATCAGCCCTTTGTCTGTAGTGTCATTTGCGAATATCTTCTCCTATTCTGTGGGTTGCCTCTTTGTTTTGTTGACTGTTTCCTTTTGCTGTCCAGAAGCTTTTGATCTTGATGAGGTCCCAAAAGTTCATTTTCACTTTTGTTTCTCTTGTCTTTGAGACATGTCTTGAAAGAAGTTGCTGTGGCTGACACCGATGAGGTTACTGCTTATATTCTTCTTGAGGATTTTGATGGATTCCTGTCCCACATTGAGGTCTTTCATTCATTTTGATTTTATCTTTGTATCTGGTATAAAAGAATGTCGAGTTTCAGTCTTCTGTATGTAGCTGTAAAATTTTCCCAGCACCATTTATTGAAGAAATGGTCTTTTTTCCATTGAATATTTTTCCCTGCTTTGTCGAAGATTATTTGGCCACAGAGTTGAGGGCTCATATCTGTGCTCTCTATCTTGTTCCACTGGTCTGTGTGTCTGTTTTTGAGCCAGTACCTTGATGTCTTGGTGATCATGGCTTTGTAATATAACTTGAAATCAGGAAGCATTATACCTCAGCTTTGTTTTTCTTTTCAACATTTCTTTGGCGACTTGGGATCTTTTTTGGTTCCATATAAGTTTCAGGATTGTTTGTTCCAGGACTTTGAAACATGCCATTGATATTTTGATGGAAATTGCATTGAAAATGTAGATTGGTCTGGGAAGCATAGACATTTTAACAATGTTTATTATTGTGATCCATGAGCATGGAATGTTTTTCCATCTTTTTGGATCTTCTTCAATCTTTCATAAGTGTTCTGTAGTTCCTAGAATATAGATCATTTATCATGTTTATTCTAAGGTATCTTATAGTTTTTGGTGCTATTGTAAATGGAATTTTTTCTCTAATTTCTCTTTATACAGTTATATTGTTAGTATATAAGAAAGAAACTGATTACGGTGCATTGATTTTGTATCCTGCCACATTACTGAATTGCTGTATGAGTTATAGTAATTTGGGGGTAGAGAATTTTGTATTTTCCACATAAAGGATCATGTAATGTCATCAGCAAAGAGAAAGAGTTTGACTTCTTCTTTGCAAATTTGCATAACGTGTATTTCTTTTTGTTGTCCAATTGCTGTTGCTAGGACTTCTAGTACTGTTGAGCAATAGTGGAGAGAGTGGAGGTCCTTGTTGTTTTCCTGATCTTAAGGAAAAGGCTCTCAGCTTTTCTCCATTGAGAATTATATTAACTGTGGGTTTTTCATAGATGGATTTTATGAAATTGAGGAATGTTCCATTTACTGCATACTCTGAAGAGTTTTAATCAGGAAAGTATACCATATTTTGTCAAATGCTTTTTCTGCCTCAGTTGAGAGGATCATGTGGCTCTTCCTATCATATTGCTAGGTATGCAAATGTCGAATCACCCTTGCATTTCAGGGATAAATCCCACCTGGTTATGGTGGATAATCCTTTTAATGTACTTTTGGAACCTATTAGCTAGGATTTTGTTGAGAATTTTGGCATCCATATTCATCAGAACATTGGTCTGAAATTCTCCTTTTTGGTGGGGTCTTTGCTGGGTTTCAGGATCAAGGTAATGCTGGCCTCATAGAATGAGTCTGGAAGTTTCCCTTCTGTTTCTGTTTTTTGAAACAGCTTCAGGAGAATAGGTCATATTTCTTCTTTGAATGTTTGGTACAATTCCCCAGGGAATCCATCAGGTTCTGGACTCTTGTTTTTTGGGAGGTTTTTGATCACTGCTTCAATCTCACTACTGGCTATTGGTCTATTCAGGTTGCCAATTTTTTCTTGTTTCAGTCTTGGTAGTTTATAGGTTTCCAGGAATGCGTCCATTTCTTTTAGGTTGCTTAATTATTGGCATATAACAGTTGATAATATTTTCTGATGTTTGTTTCTGTTTCCTTGGTTTTAGTCATGATCTCTCCCCTTCTATTCATAATTTTATTCATTTGAGTCCTTTTCATTTTTTCTTTTAGATAAGTCTGGCCAGTGGTTTATTGATTGTATTAATTCTTCAAAGAACAAGCTTCTAGTTTCATTGATTTTTTTCCATTGTATTTCTGGTTTCTAATTCATTGATCTCTTCTCTAATCTTAATTATTTCCCTTCTTGTGCATGGGTTAGGCTTAATTTGTTGTTGATTCTCCAGTTCTTTAAGGTGTAAAGATTATTTTGTGTATCCAGGATTTTTCTGTTTTTGTTTGTTTGCTTGTTTGCTTTGAGTGAGACTTGGATGGCTATGTATTTCCCCCTTAAGAGCACCTTTGCCATATCTCATAGGTATTGGACTGATGTGTTTTTATTTTCATTGGTTTCCATGAATTGTTTAAGTTCTTCTTTGATTTCCTGGTTGACCCAAACATTCTTAAGCAGGATTATCTTTAGCTTCCAAGTGTTTGGATTTCTCCTACACTTTTTCATGTGATTGAGTTCCAGATTCAAAGCACTATGAATATGTGCTTTGAGAATATGCAGGGAATAATCTCAATATTTTGGTATTGGTTGAGACCTGATTTGTGACCCAGTGTGTGGTCTGTTCTGGAAAAAGTTTCATTTGTGTTCGAGAAGAATGAGTATTTTGTGTTTTAGGATGGAATGTTCTGTATTTATCTATGAGGTCCATCTGGCCCAGTGTGCTATTCAAAGTTTTTATTTCTTTGTTGATTTTCTGTTTAAATGATCTGTCAGTTGCTGAGAGTGGAGTATTGAGGTCTCTTGCTATTAATGTATTATTATCAATATGTCTATTTATTTTGGTTAACAGTTGGCTTATGTAGTTGGCTGCTTCCATGTTGGTGATATTGATATTTACAATTGTTAGATCTTCTTGTTAGGTATACTATTTAAGAATGACATAGTTTCCTTCTGTATCTCTGACTATAGTTTTTAGCTTAAAATCTAATTTGTCTTATTTAAAAATTGTTACCCCAGCTTTCTTTTGAGGTTCTTTGGCATGAAAGATAGTTCTCCATTCCTTCGTTTTCTTTCTGGATGTATGTTTAGGTTCAAAATGAGTCTCTTGTATACAGAATATGGATGGGTCCTGTCTTTTTTATCTAATCTGCAGCCCTGTGCCATTTCATGGGATCATTTAGGCCATTCGTATTGAAAATAATTACTGAAAGATACAATTTTATTGTCATCAGGTTGCCTGTGAAGTCCTTTTTTCTGTAGATTGTCTCTGTAAATTTCTGTTCTATATCACTCCCAGGGTCTTTCTCCTTTTATAGAACCCCCCCTTTAACATTTCTTGCAGGGCCGGGTTAGTGGTCACATATTCCTTCAATTTTTGCAGGTCTTGGAAGCTCTTTATCTCTACATCTGTTCTAAATGACTTCCTTGCCAGGTAAAGTATTCTTGGCTGCATGTTCTTCTCATTTAGTACCCTGAATATGTCTTGCCAGCTCTTTCTGGCTTCCCAGACCTCTGTGGACAGGTCTTATGTTATTCTGATGTTCCTTCCTCTGTATGTGAGGAATCTCTTTCCCCTAACTACCTTTAGGATGCTTTCTTGGTTTTAAGATTTGCGAGTTCCACTATTACATGCCTGAGCATTAGTCTGTTCTCCTTGTTCTTGGGAGGGGACCTCTCTGCCTCTAGGACATGAATGCTTGTTTCATTCCCCAGAATAGAGAAGTCTTTAGCTATGATTTGCTCAAATAAATCTTCTAGTCCTCTCTCTCTCCACCCCCTCAGGGATCCCAATAATTCTAACATTGGAACATTTCATGGCATCATTTATTTCTATAATTCTCTTTTCATGAATTTTAAGCTCTTTTTTCCAGTCTCCTCCTGTTCCTTCTTTTCTCTCAGTTTGGCTTCCAAATTCCTAATCCATTCTTCTGCCTTATTTACCATAGCTATTAGAGTACCTAGATTAGATTGGATCTCATTTTTAAGTTCTATTAGATCAGCTCTTATTTCTGTCTTAGAGAATCTATGTTGCTATTAATGGTTTTCTCCATCCTAGCTATTGTCTGCATTACTATTACCCTGAAGTCTGTTTCTGACATCTTGCCTATATCCACATTCATTAGTTCTGTGGTAAAGATCACAGTCTCTGAATCTTTCCTGTGTTGGGGGTTCTTTCTATTAGTCATTCTGTTAAGAGATGGTTGAGGGAATGTACAGAGTGAAGATTATTGACTATACCCAAAGCAAGATGCACATGTTTTATAGGGAACATAGGGTTGTCAGACTCTTGTTCTTCCAGCTTGTCTTCTGCCACACTGTTACTCAGGCAACCCTGTTTGGGCAGAGTTCCACTGCCTCCTGTGGAGAGGGGGATGGGTTCAGTGAAACCCAGTTTTGGGGCACTTTTAATCTTTTAGGCTTTCCTTGGCAGCTTTCCACATCTCTTCAAATAGATGGGGAAGGGACTATATCCAAACTTCTGTCTCAAAACAGAGAGATCACAGTCTGATCTCCAGAGAGCCCCCCAAGGCCACAATGACTCCATTTCTGTCTGTGCCACTAAAAACCAGTGTCCTGTATTGTGCTTTCAATAGTAGCAGTATTGGCTTTTGCTTCCAGGTCCAGGCACACCTGTGTCTTTTGTACTTCTAAAACTTCCAGCCACACCAGTTTGTACATGCAACCCCACAGCTCCAGTTTTCAGTCTTGAGGCTGCCCTAATGTCCTTTCCCAGCTGCTACTGGTTTGTGAGTCTATGTCTGGTCCTCAGCTGGGGAGGCTTTTGTGGTCTGGTGGCACAAGATCCCAGAGGCTCCCTCTCCCTTCTATTTATCTTCTGATATCTGCCTACAGAGTCATGGCTTCCCATTTCATACGTTGAAACCAACCACCACAGATATTCTGTTTGTAAATATATTCTTACATCTCATGCTGATTTTGTGGGATTTTAGAGTGGTCTGGTAGATATCCAGCTCAATTCAGGGGACCAGTTAAACCTTACTAGTCTGCCATATTTGTCCCCCTCCTCTGAAATATTTCTATTTCACATTTATCAAAGTGAAATTTTCTTACAACTGCATTCCATTTTGTTTGATCAAAGAAAGGCTTACATTCACTAGGAAAATTGACATTTTTTTTTTTTTGAAGAATACTATCTTCAGTAAGATTAGCACAGAAAAATGGCAAGAACACAGAACAGTAAAAAGGGACATGGTTGTTTTATTCTTTTTTCTTGTACTAGATGACCGTGTTATTTTGAACACATCACTTAATAACTTAATAAAGTTCCACTACTTTTCCAAAAAAAAAAAAAAAAAAAGAAAGAAAGAAAGAAAAAGAAAAAAGGAAGAATATGCTTTTGAAAAAATTTCCTGCACAGGTTTTTAACTGATTGTGATTTTAAAATTACAGATCACTTTATGCATATAATGTATCATTCTTTTCACTTGACCTTGTTAAGTCATCCTTGAGAAAACATTTTGGACCACTTGAAAACTAGAGAAGTAATGAAAACCTATTACTTTATTTGCCAAATTCCTGAAAATTTTCTTATTTTTTTTTATTTTTCATAATTAAATGCACCAGGCACACAGTTTGTTTAAAATTACTCTGAGAAGTAGACCAAAGTGTATGTATAGACTGTAAGTTTCTATATAAGTTAGAAAATTTTAGGGATACTTACCTTTGATCAATTTTATAAGCATAAATTCTCTGTAAGTGGTAAATGCGTTCTTCACACTTATGAAAATGCCTCCTGAGATGGTGCCCAAAGTGGACAAGCGAGAGAAAGTACAGTAGGGAATTATCATAATCTTCTGTTTCATGTAGTAACTTAGTTTTTAAGCTTTTTTAACTGTAGCAATTGTCTTTTGTGACCTCACAAATGTGGGTTTATATTCTTTCACTTACCTGTTGTGTAGCTCTCTGTATTCCTAACAACCTACTTGATGTGTGGTTTGACTGAGGACAGGCAAATCTTACTGTTCCATATTTATAAGAATCCTGCCAAATACGGACCTCAATACATAATGCTAAAGAAATAAAAAAAGAAGACTGTGAATTTGGGAAGACCCTATAAAAGACACTGAAATTTCAGTATGGAAAAAAAAGAATAAATTTTAATGGATGAAAAACAGAACAGACTTTTTAGAAATAGATTGTTAACACTGTCAAATTCTTCAGAGAATCTAAGCACCATGATAACACAGCTATCAAATTTGGCAATTTGGAGATCATGGGTAACCTTTAAGAAAACAATTTCATTAAGAATTAATGTTAAAGTAAAAGAATATGGCTTGAGAAGAACAGAAAGGGAAGAAGGAAAGCAGCAATCACAATTTTTGTTTTTTGCTTTTTGTTTTTAAGAATTATAAGGGAAGAGATATTGATAAATAGAGTCATAACTAAGGAAATAAAACAAATGTAATGAAAGTCAGGAGGCACAGGGCCAGCAGAGAAAGGTATTTGAAAGTACACTTAATACTACTATCTACTCTTAGATGGAACTTACCTATACCTGATATTAATGTCCAATGAATAGGTATTCTATAGTTAACATTCATTTTTTACACTTCACATTTTCTCCTGTGTTTTAACATTTCCACCAAACCCAAAAAGGCTGGCCATACCTTCTTTATCTTCCATATCTGGCCTCTGGCTCACACATTATTACACTGTTCCCTCTTTTCTGAGCCTCTGCTATCATAAGAAATTTTTTTTTTTTTTTTTTTTAAGAAAGCATGAGCTGAGTGGGGCAAAGGGGGTGGGGCAGAAGAGGCAGAGGGAGACAGAGAATCTTAAATCTTAAGCTGGCTCCACACCCAGCACAGAGACCAATGTGGGGTTCAGTCCCACAACCCTGAGATCATGACCTGAGCCAAAATGAAGAGTCAGATGCTTAACCAACTGAGCCACCCAGGACCCCCAAGAAGTCCTTTTTATGTTGTGAAATATTACTCAATATATTAAGGAAATTGCTTTTTAAATGAATTCAGTTGGAGTCAGCAAGTATGACTATTACTACTCCTAATATCTGGAGTTAATTACAGGCTGATTGATCTGTGTACTTTTTTGGTTAATAATTGAAGGAGCTTAAACAAAGAATTTTAATAAGCTTATCTCAATCTACCATTATACAAAGACAAAATTTTTGCCAATCCTGAGATGGTAAACTTGATTGTTAAGGTCATATATTTAATCTGACACTACACAAATAAAAACTTTATTTTTAATCTAAATCTAAAGAAGGTTTCACTTTGAATCTTAGATACTTATCTTGGAGGTTTATCTTTTTAGTCACAGAGAGTTAATATGCATTCATTCATTTCTTAGATTTCCAACAAGTTTATCAATTGCATTGAAATAGATTTTCTAAGAGACCCAAAGGTACATACAAAAAGTAGTTTTAGCCTCAATGATCTTTTAATCTAGTTAATGCTTATAACAGTATGGAATGTACTAATAACATCAAACTTGTCCATATTATATATTTGAGTATAAAACTTAAAACTCATCAGTCTTGGGCGCCTGGGTGGCTCAGTGGGTTAGGCTGCTGCCTTCGGCTCAGGTCATGATCTCAGGGTCCTGGGATCGAGTCCCGCATCGGGCTCTCTGCTCAGCAGGGAGCCTGCTTCCCTCTCTCTCTCTCTGCCTGCCTCTCTGTCTACTTGTGATTTCTCTCTGTCAAATAAATAAATAAAATCTTTAAAAAACAAAAACAAAAACAAAAAAAACTCATCAGTCTTTGATTTATAAAGACAGATATACAACCTCACACATATATGCACACAGAATTAGATGATTGAAAAATAATACATCTATTTTAGAAGCTAACATTCCAGGTTTTAATTATTTATTTATTTATTTTTAGTAAACTTGCAAATGCTACCTCATTTATTATACTTTTAAAGGGAGGATGAACAAAATAAGCACTTAATTTATTGTTGCTTTGTACTGTTTACAAGGTGATATTTTCAATTTTCTTGCTCTTCTGTCCATCTCACTTTTCATTTGTCTTCAGTCAGAACTTCAGCTGGAGGTTAAATAAATATTTAACTACCACTCCTGATGGGTTTGGGACTTGTTCATCTACACATCATAGAGTTAGTGTAAGAGACCAAGGGGTAGGGGGAGAGAGGGAGAGAGAGAGAAATTAAGACAGAGAGAGAGAGATTGAAAGAAAATGCCTGATACATAGCTACATATGATACTTCAAAAACTGGATTGATTAGTTATGATACACAGATCACATCTGGATGAGTACCTACAACTATGTCTGTGAAAGTGTCCCTGTGAACACATTTTGAGAAAGCATTCTCAAAATTATTCTTCTGCCCTTCAGTCAGACCTCTCAGGCTCCACAAAAATAATAAATGCAAATATATAACAAATATACATTGTCAGTGAATACTAAGCAATTCTACAGCTTCCAAATTTCAGCTTTGGTTTAGAAATCTGTTAACCGCTTACATGGATATTATGCTTTATGATTATATATTTGTGTTTATTCTGATGATTTTAAATCTCTAGCCATTTCTGAGTTTTTATTTCTTCATCCCTAAATTCAGTCTTCTATATAAACTTATTTTTTTCTGTACATATCTTTTATGAGCACTCATTCCTTTCTATTTACTTTATTATCATCATGGCCTAGAACTACATGAAGGAAAGCTACAATAATTTTTCAAATTATCACTGAATCCATCTCCTCCCTCCTTCCCCACATATTTATATAGGGAAATATTCCAATCATTAACCAAAAATTTAAGAAAAACCTTTTCTTTTCTTCCCAAGATCCTATGATATACAGATTCCCAAGAAACCTAAGAATAATATACTTCCTTTATATTTACAAACATATTCTCAGTTTCTTTGTGGTATGAATCCTTTATTTTGAGCAAACTATTTATTCTTTGAATGATTCCTCACAATTTTCCTTATGCTTTGAAGACTGCTTTCTCCTGGCTGTATGGTTTAGAATGTCACACCTCTTTCTCTTCAAAATCCATTTGAAAGCACTTTCTCCACACAAGGTGTGGAATTGTGTGTCATCAATCAGGTCAGAAATATCCAGTAGGTGGGTGGAATGGATGAATTTCATACTATTACATTCCTTTTGGAGTTATATTTTCTTCAGTGGAGAGAATAGAGAAACCAAGCCAATCTCTCCCTCTACCCTACTGAATATGACAATTGTTAATATACAATAATGTCTAAGCACTACTCATGAAATGGCACTGGTCAGATAAATCATGGTGATTCAGAAGAATTAATGATAGCCATTGAAATAATACATTTATGGAGAGCAGCATGTCTTATATTAAGGTTCCCTTATACCTGGTATAATATATTTTACTATAAGTTCTTCAGTAACAATATATTAGAAATAATACCCAGTCAGTAGACACTCTAAGTTCAGTCAGGGTCTACATGTGTGCTTTTTAAAAATGACATATTTTTTGAGTTTAAGAATTGGCAAGCTATTATTAATTGCCAACATACAAATAATACATGATGTTTATGTATTAGAGAAAAAGACCAATGTTTTGAAGTTATTTACTTTAAGATGCAATGTGATAGACAAAACACATTTATTCCCCCATAGATAGAATAAATGCTGTAGGAAGTAAAACATGAGCAATGCTTGAAAAGACTGAAACATCATTCAAATATATATTATATAGTAGTTTGGGGATATATTCAATAATACCATGAAACATCAGAGTCAACCTTGCCCAGAACTTGTTATGTTCAAATGTGTATTATAAAATGATACAAAATGAGGAATGAAATATAAAAGTAGATCAAGATGTACAATATTATAGCAATACTTTTTAGCATGCAAACATGTCAGTATGAGTTCTGATTTAGTCATCTCATAAAATGGCAGCATCAAATCTGTCAGCATTTATATAAAAGTTCTTCATAGAAAATTGAGATTTTTATAGGAAATCGTGAGGTAGCATCATTCATTTTGAATGATAAATAAAACAATCCTTGGGAGCTGATAGACGGTTGGCATTATTTCAGTGCAATATAAAGTTTATTCTTTAGTATTCATTATATAATGATAATGTCACAAAAAAGCTTTCTGAACTGGGCAAAACTTATTTGTAGGCAATTTATTTGGAGCTTTTGTATATGTTTGTGTGTATGCATGTGTTTGGTACCTATGCCAAATGGTTCTTTCTTTGGTCATGAACAACAACAACAACAACTTTCTATAATTCTGTATATTTCAAAATGTTAATATGGATTTTAAAACCAAATTTTACATTTAATTTTTTTTAATTTATTATTTAAAACAAAAATAC